>NC_091469.1:257092886-257797374 GCF_036971445.1 Narcine bancroftii
CTAATTCCCTTATACTGAAGAAATATATCTAATTCCCTCTTAAATATATTCAATGAACCTGCCTCTACTGCCCTCTGTGCCAATGAATTCCACAGATTCACCACCCTCTGGTTAAAGAAATTCCTCCTCATCTCGGTCCTAAATGGTTTGCCTATTATCCTCAAACCATGGCCCCGGGTTCTGGACTCCCCCACCATTGGAAACATCCCTTCTGCATCCATTCTGTCCAGTCCTGCCAGAAATTTATATTTCTCTATGAGATCCCCTCTCAATCTTCTAAACTCCAGCGAGTACAATCCCAAATTGTGCAATCTTTCCTCATGTTATTCCTGCAATTCCAGGTATCAGCCTGATGAATCGCCTTTGCACTCCCTCCATTGCAAGAACATCCTTCCTCAGATAAGGTGACCAAAACTGCACACAATACTCCAGGTGGGGTCTCACCAAGGCTCTGGACAGCTGCAGGAAGGTATCCTTATTCCTATACTCAAACCCTCTTGATATGAAGGCCAACATACCATTTGCCTTTTTAACCGCCTGTTGTACCTGCATGCTCACCTTCAGTGACTGGTGCACAAGAACCCCTAGGTCTCTGCACTTCCCCAACTCCCAATCTATTGCCATTCAAATAGTAATCTGCCCTCCAGTTTGTATTACCAAAGTGGATAACCTCACATTTATCGACATTGTAGTGCATTTGCCATGTATCTGCCCAGTCCCCCAATTTATCCAAATCACACTGGAGCTTCCTGACCCCCTCTTCAGTGCACACAACCCCTCCTAGCTTCGTGTCCTCTGCAAATTTGGAGATGTTACATCCAATCCCCTCAATTAGATCATTAATGTAAATTGTGAACAGTTGGGGTCCCATTACAGATCCCTGTGGCACCCTACCGGTCATTACCTGCCACTTACAAAATGAGCCGTTTATCCCAACTCTCTGCCTTCTATCTGCCAACCAGTTCTCAATCCACATCAATACCTTGCCCCAATCCCATGAGCCTTGATTTTGCATGCCAGTCATTTATGTGGGACCTTATCGAAGGCCTTTTGGAAGTCCAGGTACACCACAACCACTGGCTCTCCCCATCTATTTTATCTGTCACCATCTCAAAGAATTCCAATAGATTTGTCAAGCACGATTTACCTTTTGTAAATCCATGTTGACTCTCTCCAATCTCTTCTCTGCTAGTCATATGCTCCGCTATTACATCCTTAATAATGGATTCCATCATTTTGCCCACTACTGATATAAGGCTCACCGGCCTATAGTTCCCCGCTTTTTCTCTACCTCACTTTTTAAATAGTGGGGTAACATTAGCTACCCTCTAATCCATGGGTTCTGATCCTGAGTCTATCGAGTTCTGGAAAATAATTCTTAAAGTATCTGCTATCTGAATGTTCACTTCCTTAAGTACCCTAGGTTGTAGATTATCAGGCCCTTGGGATTTATCGGCCTTCAATCCCTTCAATTTCCCCAAGACCATGTCCTTAGAGATACTGATTTCTTTCAGCTTCTCCCTTGCATTAGTCTCTATGTTTCCCAACATCTTCTCCAGCATAGGAGGGGTAGTTAAGTTTATATAAATTTTCCAGATTGCAATCAATCTTGATTCCTAAGTATTTCACACCTCCTACATGCCAACTGAAATTACCCTGTTTCATTGATATTCTTTATAGTCAAATTTATTCAGCTTTATAGCTCGTTATTGTACCATAATCCTCCAGTGTGGTAAGTAGTTAGGTCCATCAGGTACAGCAACACATCATCTGCCATTAGGTTTATTTTGTGCTCTAGCTGGCCTACCCTGAATCCCTTTATCTCTGTGTCTTTCCTAATGATGAATAGCCCTGAAGACAGAGGATAACTCTGCCTGCTGGACCTACTGAGGGGGAATGTTGGAAATATTTGTCCTTTTTTATTAAATTTTGCTCACGGCTTGTCTTACAATGTTTTTATCCAATTATTAAACATTTGTCTCATTCCAAATTTTTCCAATACTTTACACAAAAAGGGACATTCTAACCGATCAAAGGCCTTCTCTGCATCTTGTGAAATTAATATGCTCTGGTCTTGTTTTGCATGTGCCAAATGTATAATGTTAAATAGTCTGCTCAGGTTGTTAGCAGAATGCCTTTTCCTAATGAAGTCCACTTGATCTGGATCTATAAATTTGGGACGGTACCGACCAAACCTATTGGCCAGTACATTTGCTATTATTTTGTAATCAGTATTTAGCCATGAGATAGGTTTGCATGATGATAGCTTCAATAGGTCCCTATTCTTTTTGGGTATTACCATAATAATAGCTGTTTAAAAATATTCTGGGAGAGTCCTCATCTCCACTGCCTGGTTCACTACACCCATTAACAAAGGTATCAATAGGTCTTTGAATTCCTTATAGAACTCAGTGGGAAAGCCATTCTCTCCCGGAGACTTGTTGGTTTGTAATGTTTCCAAAGCCCGCTCGATTTCCTCATTGGAAAATGGGGCATCTAATTCTGTCCGGTCCTCTGGGCAATCTCGGCAACTCAACTCCCACCAAGAATTCATCAATTTTATCTAAGTCTCCTGGCACCTCAGTTTTGTATAATTTCTCATAAAAAGTTTTAAAGGTATTATTTATTTCTTTTGGATTATATGTTACTGAGTCTGCACCTGCATTAAACATCCATGAAGTTTCCTCTGCTCTCAATTGCCATGCCAAAATTTTATGTCTTTTTTTCACCTAGTTCATAATATCTTTGTTTGGATCACAAGAGTGTTTTTTCCACTCTGTACGTTTTCAAAGTGTTGTATTTAGGTTCTTATTTTCCAATTCCCGATATTTCTCATTTGATCCTAGGTTTTGATATTCTTTTATCAATTTTGTGATCTCCTGTTCCAATGCCTCCATCTCAGTCATTTCTTTTTTAAATACTTTTGGTATACAAAATTATTTGTCCCCTTAGATAGGCCTTTAGTGTGTCCCAGATTTTTTAAAAATTATTATTAGTTGAGGGACAATTTTCTTTACAAAACAGAACAATTTGGCCCCTTATAAAAGTACAGAAATCTGAGTTTTTCAACAGTGTAGCTTTAAGGCACCAGCTATAGGCATTTGCTTGTTTTTCAGGCATTATTACTTGCAAGGTCAATGGTGAGTGTTCTATCATAACCTTGCTAGATATTCTGACTCAAGCACTCTGCCTTCCAACCAGTAAGACATCAGAAAATAATCAATTCAGGTATGTCAGTCATGGGACTTCAAGTAAAAGGAGTAGTCCCTAGCCTGCGGATTCCTCTGTCTCCACATGTCTATCAAATTTAGGTCTTTCATAAAGGCCAGAGTGTTTTTTGCTGCCTTGGGCCTCATCAATGTTCTTGTTGTCTTATCTCGAATAGGGTCCAGACAAGAATTTAAATCTCTTCCAATTAATATATTCTATTTTCCCTCTGCAGCCTTTAGAAAAGCATTTTGCATAAACTGTTCATCATCAAGGTTTGGTGCATAGAGATTCAACCGTGTCCATGGTTCCAAATATAACTGGCAGTGTACCATTACAAATCTCCTGTCTGGGTCTGTAGCTCCACCACTCACCACTATCGGGACCCTTTTGTGTATTAAAATGGCTACCCCCCCCCCAGCCTTAGAGTTAAAGGAGGAAAAGAACACCTTCCCCACCAAAGTTTATTGAGTTCCTTTTTCGTTAAATAAGTTTCCTCTAAAAAATATTATATCTGCTCTCAGTTTTTTAAAATGAGCCAGGACACTCTTTCTCTTTATGGGAATGTTTAGGCCACTCACATTGAAACTAATAAATTTGGTAGTTTTATTCATTTGTATTTCTATGTCTTATCTTTTCACCTCCATAGCACCCCCATTTGTCTTGTATAACACCCTTTGCATGCTTCTCCATCATCCATGGTAACTCTCATTGATGTCCCACCTCCTCATAAGCAAACCTAGACAAAATATAATAAACCATTAAAAAAACCAATATATCATGATTAACAAGCAAAACATTCAACACAATCCCGTCCTCTGTTTTGGTGTCCCTCCTCTCTGCTCCTGCGCCATCTTCTCTCCTATTTCAAGTCTCCTCATGTGCTATCTTCTCCCACACCCGATCTGCTCCGTGGCCTTGTGTAGCTCTTTCTACCTCGAGCTCCCATTGTTTTTCCCATTTATACATTTTTGAAACATGGACATCCACTCCCTCCAATCATTATAGAACTCTGTCAAAACCCCGACAATTGTATACAACAACAGCATCAATAGTCTTATTTGTTTCCGTGGATCAGTGATTAGTGAGTCCGTAACAAACACTTTTGTTTGGTAACTCATCAAGCACTTTTTTTAGTTCTTTTTTTAGGGGTGCAGTTCAAGTCTACGTTCTTGCTAGTTTTACCCCATTTCTGGTAATTCCCAGGCACATATGGTGTTTTTTTCTCCCCTCCCAGTAATATGATTCTTAGAGTGGCCCGGTATAGCATTGCATAATCTATTTTTTTTTAACCTTGCAATATTTTCTTGACCTGGTCAAATTCTTTTCTCTGTTTGAGCAGTGCTGGGATCAGATCAGGGAAGAACATTAGTTTCTCCTCACCCCCAAAATTCTGTCAGTCCTTCTGTATCTCTTGATAGTGTCATTGCTGCCCTCAGCACTGTTTCCCGGTCTTGGCTATTGACAAATCGAATCAAATCCGGCCTCGGGCGTTGATATGGGGGCCTTTTCTATGACTGGGGGGCCCTAAATCGATCCAATCACAACACTTCAGGAATCCAGCGCTCAGGGAACTCCTCATCATCTCCTCATCTTTCAGGCTCAATTTTCTAATATTATTACGCCGGTTGTACTTTTCTAAATATTCCAACTTAACCATCAGTTGCTTCTTCTCGACGACCCACGCGTCAGTTATATTCTCCAACTTTTCCTGTCTGTCGTGGACATCCTCCATCTTGCTATCCAGGCCCCGACCCAATTTGTCAGAGCCCCATTCGAAGTCCACAGGCTGAGCAGACCCTTGGCGACCTCCTTCAGCCTGGCATCCAGTCGTTGCTCAAGTCCTCCAGCCTGGACTGTGCCACCACTAGTATATCCTGATTGGATGAGCCCAACATCACAGGCTTCTTCCCCATGCTTTCAGCACTAGGTCCCGCTAACAGTGTGGGACCCTGCGGGTCACTAGCATCCAGTGAGTTTTCACTCAATGTTTCAACTGCCTCCAATGGATACTGCTCTTCCATAGCCTTTTTCCTGCTCTTCCTGCTCATTTCTCTTCCGTGAAAGTGAGTTTAAATTGTTTGTTGACAATATTTTTCCCTTGTTTTAATGGTTTTTTTTAATCAAGAGGTCTCTTGGCACATCTTTTCAGTTTTCTAGCATCACATGACTCCAAGATGATATTTTTACACAGTACACATTGTAATTCCAAGACCAAACACTACTTAGAAGTTTCAGTGCAAGTCTTTTGTTTCCTGATATGATGATGGTCTTGAGAGTTCATTGTCTCGTTCATAACTAGAATGTACTGACATTCTTCCTTGTTGCAGCAAGACAGCAAAACAACTTTCATCTAGTACAATAGTACTGTATAAATAATGCCAAGACAGAAAGAAATAATACATGTCAAAGGATAAATAAATATTCACAGTTGCAGTTAATGCAAAAAAAAGTGGTGCAAACAGATCTTATGATGATCTTGGAGTAGTTTCAGGTTAGGATTAAGGTAGTACAGGGAGGTTCAAAAGCCTTCATTTATTTGATATCATTTATAATATCAAAGTTTTCATATGTGTCTAACTTTGAGTACAAAAGAGAGGTCTTTGGACTTTATTTATAAACGGGATGCCGAATTTTTATTTGGGAAAACGGGCATCCGTATTCTAAAACAAATAATCTCCATTTGGAATAAAATTAACCAATATGTTGGAATCAAAGTGGGGCTGTCTCCAAAACCACCCCTGAATCCAAATAGATTTGGATTGACGGTAGGTACCAAGATCCTGGACACCTGGCATCATAATAACATCAGGTGTGCAGAGGACTGTTATGAGCAGGGGTGGCTAATGTCATTTGAACAACTTAGGAATATGATTTATCAAATAAGATGTTCCACGGCTACCTTCAGATAAGATCTTTTCTACAGGACAAATTAGGTCCAACTATGGCCCAACAAGCATTCAGTGACATAGAGACCCTGATTTGAAGGGGGAAAAACATAAAGTTCATCTCGGCAATGTACTTCTTGCTCCAAGTGGAAGGACCTAAAACAGGCCTTCACAAATCAAGACAGAAGTGGGGGTCGGACCTAGGAATATTGATTGAAGAGTGGTGCTGTTTCAACTTGTGTCGGACTAGCATGACTGCAATTATTAATGCGCGGTACAGTTTGGTACAATACAATTTCCTACACCAGCTGTACCTGACACTGCAAATATTGAACAGATCTAAATCAGAAGTATTAGACTAATGCTTCAGATGTGGCATTGTGACAGAAACCTTTATGCACATAATCTGGACATGTACCAAGGTGAGACACTTCTGGGTGGAACTGGGCCAAGCTCTGGAAAAAATCATAGTTAAAGAATTCCCACAGGACCCAGAGCTGTTCCTGTTGGGAAACATAATGGACATAAGACTTACAATAAACCTGTCCAAATTTCAAATCCAATTCGTAATGATTGCATTGGCATTAGCCAGGAAGTACATAGTGATTACCTGGAAGTCCGACTCCTGCCTGAGCATTACTTGCTGGAAAACAGAAATGCAAAACTGTGTTCCCCTAGAGAAAATTAGTTGCAACTTAAGTTAAAAAAAACAACTTTCTTGAAAAATTGGTAACCATACCTCAATTCAATAGGAGCACAATTATAGCTGTGGAGGTACACCACCGGCCTATTGCAGGGGGCAACCTATGTACCTGCAGGAGTGTAAGGGGACAGGACTACACCTGGCCAGCTTTCAATCAGTTGGCCTGAATGGATCATGCCCCACCCGGTCGGGTGTCAATCACCCTCTGGGATATAAGCCTGTGCCGGCCTCCCGAGGCCTCACTCAGAGTTAATGCAGCTACAGCCAGCCTGGCTCTGTGGAAGTCTTTGTGGATTAAAGCCTGTTGTACAGTCTTTACCTTGTGTGTGTCTGATTCTGGCTAATAGCGCACCACAATAGTGTCTCACCGCCTACCTTCCCCATGCGGGTGGGAGTAGGGGACATCCCATCCCAACCAGGAAAAGTCAAGAAAAAGAAAACACCCGAAGCACTGATGTGACAAACCCATAAACCCCAAATATATGTTTCATACCTTTATTGTGAACATCCTGAATGTTGTGTGTAACTGTGGTTGGTTAAGTGTTGAATGTGGAGAGGGTAAGGGGTGGGGAGAGGAAGGAAAGGGGATAGAAAAAGTTTGAACTCGACAGATAACCCTGTATAGAATTGAACATTGTAAACTTTAATCATTGTTAATGATGTCAACATTAATATTGATAACTGAGATTAAGTTTAAGTTTGGAAAATCATAAAAAGTGAGGTCTTAGTTATTCATGGAAAATCCATGCCCCTATCCTACTGGCTAACAAGAACTTGGTGTACATGAACAACTAAAAATGTACACAGTTCCAGGAATAGAGCAGTGGAAAAATTGGTTAAGGCTTTCAAAAGTCCTGCTGGCATGATGTGCTAAATGAGCTCCTTTGGCACTGGTTCATCTGTGATGTCAATAAGGAGGATTATCAGCTCTAACAATCAAATGCAGCCACTTGTATAAGGTTCCACAGAGGTTGAGTAACTTAAAGTGAATGAATGATCTTACCTCAGATCCTGGAAGGAAATTGTTTTATCTATTGCAACTTTCTTGGTCATTCAGTTCAAAACAGATGAATGCTGCAGTCATGAACCTTGAAAATATGATTTAAGTGGGAATCTCCATAGGCTTAGTGCAATTAATTTGAATAATTGCAACAATTAGTGTTAAGAACAGTGGATCTCTATTTCAGAAGCAGAATTCAATGCACATTTGATATTGCAGAACGTAATTAGCAAATTGAACAAGGATCAAATTTCCATCCCATTAAGGTTCTATATCCTGCAAGGTAAATCAAGCCAGTGCAACATCATACCAGATGGTCTTCTAACATGAGAAGAAATGAAGGCAGCGGTCAAACTTCCTAGTCAGATAGAGTTTACGCTTAGCTTAGAGGAAGAAGTTTTTTAAACAGAGGGAATTCCAGCGTGTGGACTCCTTGAAGCAAAGCTGCTGGCGGTCCAGGAGAGGGAATGTGGAAGAGTTGCTGGAAATCAGGAACAAAAATGTCAGAAACTTTCAACAGATCAGGGCCATACCTTGCTCTTTTACCTTTGTCTTTTCAGATCACTTGTTCCCATATATCTCTAGCTCTGTGCTTGCATCAAATTTATCATTTAAAACCCTCTAATTTCGAGGAAGGATTATTGAGCTGATGGATGAAGAAGGGCAGGTGAGAGTTTAGGAATGTGGGCATTGGGTTGGTAGGCATGTGGGTTCCTACCCAATTCTCTGTAAATAAGCTGACTTCCCAGTTTAGATGCATTGTTAATTGGTGAAGTAAATCTGTAATAATAAAGGCAAGCTATGTGCGTCTCAACAGGACAGGTGGGAGGACATGATGAAGTTCAAGTTCAAGTACATATACAACCAGACAAAACAGTGTTTTTTTGGACCACTGTGCACAAACAATTTTCTTCTTTGGCTTGGCTTCGCGGACGAAGATTTATGGAGGGGGTAAAAAGTCCACGTCAGCTGCAGGCTCGTTTGTGGCTGACAAGTCCGATGCGGGACAGGCAGACACGATTGCAGCGGTTGCAGGGGAAAATTGGTTGGTTGGGGTTGGGTGTTGGGTTTTTCCTCCTTTGCCTTTTGTCAGTGAGGTAGGCTCTGCGGTCTTCTTCAAAGGAGGTTGCTGCCCGCCAAAATGTGAGGCGCCAAGATGCACGGTTTGAGGCGTTATCAGCCCACTGGCGGTGGTCAATGTGGCAGGCACCAAGAGATTTCTTTAGGCAGTCCTTGTACCTTTTCTTTGGTGCACCTCTGTCACGGTGGCCAGTGGAGAGCTCGCCATATAACACGATCTTGGGAAGGCGATGGTCCTCCATTCTGGAGACGTGACCCATCCAGCGCAGCTGGATCTTCAGCAGCGTGGACTCGATGCTGTCGACCTCTGCCATCTCGAGTACTTCGACGTTAGGGATGAAAGCGCTCCAATGGATGTTGAGGATGGAGCGGAGACAACGCTGGTGGAAGCGTTCTAGGAGCCATAGGTGGTGCCGGTAGAGGACCCATGATTCGGAGCCGAACAGGAGTGTGGGTATGACAACGGCTCTGTATACGCTTATCTTTGTGAGGTTTTTCAGTTGGTTGTTTTTCCAGACTCTTTTGTGTAGTCTTCCAAAGGCGCTATTTGCCTTGGCGAGTCTGTTGTCTATCTCATTGTCGATCCTTGCATCTGATGAAATGGTGCAGCCGAGATAGGTAAACTGGTTGACCATTTTGAGTTTTGTGTGCCCGATGGAGATGTTGGGGGGGGTTGGTAATCATGGTGGGGAGCTGGCTGATGGAGGACCTCAGTTTTCTTCAGGCTGACTTCCAGGCCAAACATTTTCAATCTTCTTCAGCATGATGCTGAACCAAGCCATGAAAGACCCCAACAATGAAGACGCTGTTTACATCCGGTACCGCACGGATGGCAGTCTCTTCAATCTGAGGCGCCTGCAAGCTCACACCAAGACACAAGAGAAACTTGTCCGTGAACTACTCTTTGCAGACGATGCCGCTTTAGTTGCCCATTCAGAGCCAGCTCTTCAGCGCTTGACGTCCTGCTTTGCGGAAACAGCACAAACAATACACAGCACATAATAATCACATATGTACATAAAGACATAATTTAAAATAAATATATATGTAAATATTTTGCATGATTTACTAGGTTACAGGATATTGCTCATCAATCTCACAGCCTGTGGGACGAACCTATTTCCCAGTCTGGCAGTCCTGATTTTGATGCTCCTGTACTTCTTTTCTGATGTGAAAGGTCAAAAATACTGTGTGCCGGATAGAAATTTTTTTGAGCCCTTTTTAACCAACGGACCCAGTAAATGATGACAATAAAAGAAAGGGAGACCCCACAGATCTTGTCAGCCGTTTTGATGTTGATGTTTCTGCCTGCCCTCGAAGCAAATCTCCTGCCTTTGGACGCTTCCTCACTCTGCCATCTCTACCACAGCCATCTCTTCCAGATGTTGCCTTGGGCACCTCCCACTGCCTCCAAGCCCCTGCCCTCTCTGACTGACTTTTTTTTATATATAATTTTTTATTTTTCACACTGTGAACCATTTCAACCAAAATATGTACAAATGTTTCTCATTAAATTTACACAGTGGTCTTTTCTCCCCTTTTTTCCCCCTTTCCCTCCCTCCCCTATACCCACCCCCCTCCAAAATCCATAAATATTCAACATATACAATACAATAAAACCATAAAACAATATCTTCACACAAAGGAAAATAAACAAGAAAAATGCGTCATCAATTTATTACACACTGAATCTAGTCGTTTTGTCTTCTTATCATTTTCATTCTTATTTTAGGGGATGGAGGTCATAGGCAAGCTCTCTCTGATATGTTCCATGTATGGTTCCCAAATTTGTTCAAACATTGTGACTTTATTTTTTAAATTATACGTTATTTTTTCCAATGGAATACATTTATTAATTTCCATGTACCATTGCTGTATACTCATGCTCTATTCCATTTTCCAAGTTGACATTATACATTTTTTTGCTATCGCTAAGGCTATCATAATGAATATTTTTTTGCACTTTATCCAATTTGAGGCCTAATTCTCCACTTCTTATGTTACTTAAAAGAAATATCTCTGTTTTTTTTGGTATGTTATTTTTTTGTAATTTTATTTTGTATCTGATTTAGTTCTTCTCAAAAAGTATTCACTTTCGTACATGCCCAAGTTGCATGTAATGTTGTTCCCATTTCCTTCTTACAGCGAAAATATCTATCCGATAATGTTGAATCCCATTTTTTAAAATTTTTGAGGAGTAATATATACCCTGTGTAACCAATTATACTGTATCGTGCGTAACCTTGTGTTTATTACATTCTTCATAGTTCCAGAACATAACTTTTCAAGGAGTCATGTGATGGAGTAGTGGCCAGTAGGATAATACCAGCCTGCTCCAGAAAAGAAGAAAAAAGTGAAGAAAAGACAAAGTTCAATAAATACAAAATATAAGAAATAAAAGATAAAGTTGTAGAGAAAAGAAAGAAAATGGCACCCAAGAAGGAAAAAGTAAAAACAATGGGAAAAAAGAAGAAAAGACGCCAGAAAAGAAAGGAGAAGGCCTTACCTGCATGAAGAAACAAGGAGCCGTGGGAGAGAAGAGTGCCCAATCTCCGAGGTTAGTGACGGCCCCACGGAGTCGTGACCCTCTGACTGCTGGACTGCAAAAATGGCTCTCTGAGCCAAACAAAAGTACGCAGAGCGCAAAATAAGGAGGAGAACACTGACGGGAGGGGGGCTCAGCCGAGGAGCGGGCAACCACAGCACAAGCAGCTGGGGGATGCCCGACACCAGGGCTCTCAGCTGGAAGAAGAGGAAAGCGGCAGGAGAGTGTATGAAAAGAAAGAAGAGCAGCAGCAGGAGGCTCAGATGAGCAGCTCAGAATAAGAGGACCAACAGCAAGAAGAGGCCCAACAAAATGAGACAAGCAACTCATCAGGAAAGTCAGAAGAGACACAGATACAAAGAAGAGAAGAAGAAGACACAAATACAGGTACAGACACAGAGGAAGAAGAAGACCAAGATCTTCACAGAGAAATAGAATGTAAAACAGATGGACAGAATATAGATAAAGCTTTTTTTCAAGAACAAATTAGAGCATTAAAAGAATGGTTGTCATTAGAATTTAGTGCAATTAAAAGAAAATTGAAAAGAACAGAAGATAAAGTGCAAAGATTAGAGCTAGTCATGACAGAAATAGGGAAAAGAGTAGAAAATGTGGAAGAACGAGAAACGGCTGTAGAAATGGAAGTAAATGACTTAAGAAGAAAATTGGAATAAATGATAAAAAAAATTAAAGAGTTACAAGAGTTGTTAGCTCAGAAAATTGATAAGTTGGAAAATTATAGTAGGCGAAACAACATAAAAATAGTGGGCCTAAAGGAAGATGAAGAAGGCACAGATATGAACGAATTTATAAAAGAATGGATCCCGAAGGTCCTGGGAACAACAGAAATACAGGAAGGAATGGAAATAGAAATGGCACACAGAACACTAGCTCCGAAACCACAGACACATCAAAAACCAAGATCAATTTTTGTAAAATTTTTGAGATATACGACGGGAAAATATACTGGAGCAGGCAAGGAATAAAATTAGGGAAGTCAATAAACCATTGGAATACAAGAGTCAAAAAATATTTTTTTACCCAGACATAAGTTTTGAACTCTTAAAGAAGTGGAAGGAATTTAACACAGCAAAATCGATCCTATGGAAAAATGGTTATAAATTTATGTTAAGACATCCAGCTGTGCTTAAAATATTTATCCCTGGGGAGCAAAACAGACTGTTCTCGGATCCGGAGGAAGCACAAGAATTTGCAGAACGCTTACAGGACAGAACGAGAGATGAAGAGATGTAATGAGAATGAAGAACAGTGATAAAATATATATAAAGATGTAAAAACAATGTATAAGTAAAGAACTAAAGAAGGGAAAGAGAAGGGAAGAAAGGAAATAAGGGGAAAAAAGGGAGAACTTTGTTATATGTGTAAAAAAAAAGTGTTTTCTGGGGGGGTTGGGTGGGAGAGGATAACCATCACTGCAAAATCAGTTGACGCTTGTGAACAGGTTAGCAATCCAAATGGAAAGGGGAGTTGTTTTTGCCTGGCAAGGGATAAGTGGCAACTCAGAGAGGGGAGGGTTATTTGGGGTTAATGGAATATTGGATGTGGGAGTTGTTAGAGTATTTTATGTTTTAAATGTGTTGTCATACATTGAGTTTAAAAAGGGAAATCTGAGAGATGAAAATGGGGGAAAGGGGGATGGTGGTGGTGAGGAAGCGGAAATGAAGTGTAAACAGGATATGAGATGGCCATGTTGAACTATATGACCATAAACATTAATGAAATACATAACCAAATTAAAAGGAAGTGGCTATTAAATTTACTGAAAAAAGAAAAAATAGATATAGCATTTGTGCAGGAAACACATCTAACTGAAGTGGAACATAATAAATTAAAGAGAGACTGGGTAGGACACGTAGCAGCAGCATCATATAATTCAAAAGCTAGAAGTGTAGCTACATTAATTAATAAAAATGTACCAATCAAAATAGAGGAGGAAATAATAGATCCAGCAGGGAGGTATGTAATGATAAAGTGTCAGATATATTCAGAATTTTGGAATTTGCTCAATATATATGCACCTAATGAAGAGGATCAAAAGTTTATGCAAGATTTTTTTTTGAAGATTGTATATACACAAGGAAATATATTGATAGGAGGGGATTTTAACCTTAATATGGATCCAATGTTGGAGAAAACTGTACAAAAGACAAGGAAAAAGTAGCCAAATTTATGGTTAAATCAATGCAGGAAATGAAACTTATGGATATATGGAGGAGGCAGCATCCAAGAGAGAAGGAATAGTCATATTATTCAAGTAGGCATAAAACATACTCAAGGATTGATATGTTTTTGTTGTTGGCCCATATTCAAGCGACAGTTAGGAAAACTGAATATAAAGCTAGGTTACTATCTGATCATTCATCCCTGTTATTAGCAGTAGAACTGGAGGACAACCCACCAAAAACATATAGATGGAGGTTAAACTCCATGTTACTTAAAAGGCAGGAATTTAGAGAGTTTATTGAATGACAAATTAAAACATATTTTGACATAAATGCAGAATCAGTGAAAGACAAATTTATATTATGGGACGCAATGAAAGCCTTCATTAGAGGGCAGATAATAAGTTATGTAACTAAGATGAAAAAAGACTACAATCGAGAAATAGAGCAGTTGGAAAAGGATATAGTAAGTACAGAAAAGGAACTAGTAAAAAGGGATGATATGACAAAAAGGAGAGAATTGGCAGACAAAAAAATAAAGTACGAAAAATTACAAACGTATAAGGTGGAGAAAAACAAAATGAAAATAAAGCAAAAGTATTAATGGTTATATGGTTATATGGTTATTACGAACTAGGAGAAAAAACACATAAAATATTAGCCTGGCAACTTAAAACAGAACAAGCTAAAAGAACTGTATTTGGGATCAAGGAAAAAGGACAAACAAATTACATATAACCCAATAGAGATTAATGAGAACTTTAAGGAATTTTATGAACAATTATACCAAACTGAGAACGAGGGGAAAGATGATAAAGTAGAAGAGTTTTTAGCTAAAATTGAACTACCAAAATTGCAAGAAGAGGAACAAAACAAACTGATAAAACCATTTGAAATAGAGGAAGTACAGGATATATTAAAAAAGCTGCTGAACAATAAAACACCTGGAGAGAATGGATTCCCAATAGAATTTATAAAACATTTAAAGAGTTATTAATTCCTCCTCTCCTGGAAGTAATGAACCAGATAAAAGAAACACAAAACTTGCCAGATTCATGTAAGACAGCAATAATTACAGTAATACCAAAGACAGGGTAAGATCCACTAACACCAGCATCATATAGACCAATATCTCTACTTAATTCAGATTATAAGATAATAGCGAAATTATTAGCAAACAGATTGGCTGATTGTGTACCAAAAATAGTAGAACAAGATCAAACTGGATTTATTAAGAAAAGACGAACAGCGGATAATGTCTGTAAATTTATTAATCTAATTCATGCAGTTCAAGGAAATAAGAAGCCAACAGTGGCTATTGCTTTAGATGCAGAAAAAGCCTTTGACAGAGTAGAATGGAATTATTTATTCAAAGTATTACAGAGGTTCAATCTACCAGAAAAAAAATATTAATTGGATTAAAACATTATATAATGGACCATTGGCGAAGGTAACAGTAAATGGATATGTCGAACCAATTTAAATTAAGTATGTCAACTAGACAGGAATGTCCATTATTCCCCTCACTGTTCGCTTTAGCAATAGAACCATTGGCAGAACTGATAAGAACAGAAAATAAAATAAAATAGACCATTGGCAGAACTGATAAGAACAGAAAATAAAATAAAATGGATAAAAATAAAGGAGGAGTATAAAATCAGTTTATTTGCAGATGACATCATAATATACTTAATGGAACCAGAAATATCAATAAAAGAATTACATAAGAAATTGACGGAGTATGGAGAAATATCAGCGGTAAAATATCAACACAAATAAAAGTGAAGTGATGCCAATGAGTAATACGGATTATACAGAATTTTAAAAAGAATCACTATTTAAAAGGCAAGCACAAGGAATCCGATACCTAGGTATTAGGTTAGATAATAACTTAAGCCACCTGTACAAATTAAATTATCAGCCACTAATAAAGAAATTGCAGGAAGACTTAGAACATTGGAAAGAATTACCACTAACATTGATAGGGAGTGTAAATTGCATTAAAATGAATGTTTTCCCAAGGATACAATACTTAATTTATAAATTAATATAGTATAATTTTATAAATACAAGGTTACGCATGATACAGTATAATTGGTTACGCAGGTTATATATCACGCCCCAAATCTTTTAAAAATAGGATCTAACATTATCAGATAGATGTTTTCACTGTAAGAAGGAAACAACAATACATGCAATTTGGCCACGTGAGAAAGTGAAAATGTTTTGGGAAGATCTAAATCAGATATTAAATAAAATCACAAAATATAACATACCAAAAAATCCACAGATCTTTCTTCTAAGTAATATTAGAAATAAGGAATTAGGCCTCATATTGGATAAAGCACAAAAAAGATTTATTATGATAGACTTAGCAGTAGCAAAAAAATGTATAATGTCAACTTGGAAAATGGAAGAGAGCCTGAGAATACAGCAATGGTACATGGAAATGAATAAATGTATTCCATTGGAAAAAATAACATATAATTTAAAAATTAAAGTCACATTATTTGAACAAATTTGGGAACCGTACATGGAACATAACGGAGAAGGCTTGCCTCGGACCTCCAACCCCTAAAATGATAAGAAGACAAAACGACATGATCCAGTGTGTAAAGGTAGATGGCACATTTTTCTTGTTTATTTTTTATTGTGTGATTAGATTGTTTAATGAATTTATTGTATTGTATATATTGAATATTTATTGGTTTTGGAGGGGGATGGGAAGGGGAGAGGGAAGGTAGGGGGAAAAAAGGGAGAAAATGCCACTTTATATATTTAAGAGACAAATGTTTGTATGTATTTTGGTTGATATGTTTAACAGTATGAAAAATAAAAAATATTTAAAAAACATAACTTTTCCCATACTTCATTTTTTATCACTATGTTTAGATCCTTTTCCCACTTCTGCTTAGGTTTATAGTTTATTTCATTTTCCTTATCTTGCAGCTTAATGTATATGTTTTTTTATAAATCTTTTAATTATCATTGTGTCTGTAATCACGTATTCAAAGCTGCTTCTTTCAGGTAATCTCAAGCTGATTCCCAATTTATCCTTTAAATAAGCTTTCAATTGATGATATGTAAACATTGTACCATGAGTTATTCCATATTTGTACTTCAACTGTTCAAATGTTGATAAATTATTAACAATTAACAATTAAAAACTATTTTCTATTCTTTTCATTCCTTTTCCCTCCCATTCTCTAAAGGAAAGGTTGTCTATTGTAAAAGGGATTTGCGGATTTTCAATAGTAATTTTGGTATTTGGTAATTCATTTTTTTCCTTTCTAAGTGGATCTTCTTCCATGTATTAAGTAAATGATGCAATACTGGTGAGTTTTTATATTGCACCAGGTTTTCATCCTACTTATAAAGTATATGTTCCGGTACCTTTTCCACTATTTTATCTAGTTCTATCTTAGTCCAATCTGGTTTTTCCCTTGACTGGTTAAAATCTGATAAATACCTTAATTGTGCTGCTCTATAATAATTTCTAAAATTTGGTAACTGCAAACCACCTTGATTATACCTCTGTGCTAATTTATCTAACGCTACCCTTGGATTCCTCCCTTTCCACAAGAATTTCCTTATTATTCTCGTTAGTTCCTTAAAGAATTTTTCTGTTAAAGGAATTGGTAACATTTGAAATAAGTATTGTAACCTTGGGAACACTTTCATTTTAATGCAGTTTACCCTCCCTCTCAACGTTAGCGGTAATTCTTTCCAATGTTCTAAGTCTTCCTGCAATTTCTTTATTAGTGGCTGATAATTTAGTTTGTACAAGTGGCTTAAGTTATTATCTAACCTGATCCCTAGGTATCGGATTCCTTGTGCTTGCCATTTAAACGGTGATTCTTTTTTTAAATTCTGTATAGTCTGCATTACTCATTGGCATCACTTCACTTTTATTTGCGTTGATCTTGTACCCCGATATTTCTCCATATTCCTTCAATTTCTTATGTAATTCTTTTACTGACACCTCTGGTTCTGTTAGATACACTATGATGTCATCTGCAAATAAGCTGATTGTATACTATTTCTCCTTCATTTTATCCCTTTTATTTTATTTTCTATTCTTATCAGTTCTGCCAATGGTTCTATTGCTAAGGCAAATAATGAGCAGAATAGTTAACATCCATGTCTAGTTGACCTATTTAATTTAGAGTGACTTGATACATATCCATTTACTGATACCTTCATTATACAATGCTTTAATCCAATTTATATTTTTCTGGTAGATTGAACTTCTGTAATACTTTAAATAAGTAGTTCCACTCTACTCTGTCAAAGGCTTTTTCTGCGTCTAGAGCAACAGCCATTGTTGGTTTCTTATTTCCTTGAACTGCGTAGATTAGATTAATAAGTTTGCAGACATTGTCCACTGGTCGTGTTATTAAATCCAGTTTGATCCTGTTTTACTATTTTAGGTACAGAATCGGCCAATCTGTTTGCTAATAATTTCGCTATTATCTTATAGTCTGAGTTAAGTAGAGATTTTGGTCTTTATGATGCTGGTGTTAATGGGTCCTTCCCCGTCTTTGATATTACTGTAATTATTGCTGTCTTACATGAATCTGGCAAGTTTTGTGTTTCTTCTATCTGGTTCATTACTTCCAGGAGAGGAGGAATTAATAACTCTTTAAATGTTTTATAAAATTCTATTGGAAATCCATCCTCTCCAGGCATTTTATTGTTCAGCAGCTTTTTTAATATATCCTGTACTTCTATTTCAAATGGTTTTATTAGTTTGTTTTGTTCCTCTTCTTGCAATTTTGGCAGTTCAGTTTTAGCTAAAAAATTCCTCTATTTTATCATCTTTCCCCTCTTTCTCAGTTTGATACAATTGTTCATAAAATTCTTTAAAATTTTCATTAATCTCTATTGGATTATATGTAATTTGTTTGTCCATTTTCCTTGATGCCAGTATCGTTCTTTTAGCTTGTTCTGTTTTAAGTTGCCAGGCTAATATTTTATGTGTTTTTTTTCTCCTAGTTCGTTATACTTTTGCTTTGTTTTCATTATGTTTTTCTCCACCTTGTACGTTTGTAATGTTTCATATTTAAATTTTTGTCCGCCAATTCTCTCCTTTTCGTTATATCATCCTTTTTAACTAATTCCTTTTCTGTACTTACTATCTCCCTTTCCAACTGCTCTATTTCCCGATTGTAATTCTTTTTCATCTTAGTCACATAACTTATTATCTGCCCTCTAATGAAGGCTTTCATTGCATCCCATAATATAAATTTGTCTTTCACTGATTCTGTTTTAATTTCAAAATATGTTTTAATTTGGCATTCAATAAACTCCGTAAATTCCTGTCTTTTAAGTAGCATGGAGTTTAACCTCCATCTATATGTTCTTGGTGGGATGTCCTCCAGTTCTATTGCTAATAATAGGGGTGAATGATCTGATCGTAGTCTAGCTTTATACTCAGTTTTCCTAACTCTCCCTTGAATATGGGCTGACAACAAAAACATATCAATCCTTGAGTAAGTTTTGTGCCTACCAATATGAAAATTCCTTCTCTCTTGGGTGTTGCCTCCTCCATATATCGATAAGTTTCATTTTCTGCATTGATTTAACCATCAATTTGGCTACTTTATTCTTTTTACTTAACTTTTGTCCCATTTTATCCAACATTAAGGTTAAAATCACCTCCTATAAATTATATCCTTGTGTGTGTGCAATCTTCAAAAAAATATCCTGCATAAACTTTTGATCCTCCTTGTTAGGTGCATATATATTGAGCAAATTCCAAAATTCTGAGTATATCTGACACTTTATCATTGCATATCTCCCTACCGGATCTATTATTTCCTCCTCTATTTTGATTGGTACATTTTTGTTAACTAGTATGGCTACACCTCTTGCTTTTGAATTATAGGATGCTTCCATTACGTGTCCTACCCAGTCTATCTTTAGTTTGTTTTATTCCACTTCAGTTAGATGCGTTTCCTGCACAAATGCTATATCTATTTTTTCCTTCTTCAATACATTTAGTACCCTCTTCCTTTTAATTTGGTTATGTATTCCATTAATGTTTATAGTCATATAGTTCAACATCGCCATCTTATATCTTGCATACACCTCTTTTCCACCTCTTCACCACCTCCATCCCCCTTTTTCCCATTTTCATCTCTTAATTTTCTCTTATTACATTTAATCTATGACAATACATTTAAGTCATAAAGTACTTCTGCAGTTCCCATATCCACTAATACCTTAACCCCAAAGGTTCCCCCCCCCCTCTCTGAGTTGTCCCATATCCCTTGCTGGGCAACCACAACTCCCCTTTTCATTTGGATTGCGATCTTGTTTGCAGCATCAACTGATTTTGCAGAGATAGTTATGCCCTCTCTACCCAGCCCTCTCCAGAAAACACTTTTTTTACAAAAACACATATAACAAAACTCTCTCTCTTCTTTTTTTCCCCTTCCTTCCCCTCTCTTTTCCCTCTTTAGTTCTTTACATATACATTGTTTTTACATCTTTATATATACTTTATCACCATTCTTTTTTTTTAAACTTTATTTAAAGATTTTATCACATGAATAAAACAAAAAAAATTACATTTAAAGAAAAATAAAAATAAAATAATTATTACAACACAGGATTAATGACCTAACTTAAATCAGTCTAATACCCCCCCCCCTCATATATATGGCCACTAAAAAAAATCTATATTTATAAAAAAAACCACCCTTCCCCCCCAAAATAAAGAATGAAGAATGAATAAAGTTAATAATATTATATAGATTTAAAAAAACACTCACAAACAAAAAAAAGAATAACAAGTAAAAATACTAAATAAAAGAAGTTATCAAATCTAAAATATAACACATAAAACATATTTAAGTCTAACTTAATTGCATGTACTTAACAAATGGAGTCCACTTCAGCTTATAAAAAGACATCGTATCTTGAATTGAAAAGATATCTTTTCATAATTAAACAAGACTTCATCTCTAAATACCACCTATCTAAGGTTAGTATATTTCTGTCTTTCCAAGTAAGTGCTATACATTTCTTCGCCACTGCTAAAGCTAAATAGATAAAATAAATCTGATAATCATTTAAGCCTAAGTCAATTAATGATTGCATATTCCCTAATAAAAATATATCAGGATCTAATACAACATAGATATTGTATAAACTATTAAATATAGATTGAATACCTTTCCAAAACTGTTGCAATTGATCACAAAACCAAACTGTATGTAAAAAAGTATTGGCCATCTGATCACAACGAAAACAACAATCTGACTTACTAAAACCAAATTTTTTTAATTTCTCTGGTGTTAAATATAATTGATGTATAAAATTATAATTAATCATCGCTAATCTAGCATTAATCAATTTCCGAATACTATTCTGACAAATTTCCATCCAAGCTTCTTCAGCTATTATAGAACATAAATCTTTTTCCCATTTCAACTTATCTTTATCCCAATCTGTCTTGCTTTCATTTTCTTGTAAAATACAATACAAATCAGATATATACCCCTTTTTTGGTATGGAAAGTACATATTTCTCAAAACTAGTTTCAGGCAATAAAATCATATGTCGGCCACATACCTGTTTTACAAATGATCTTAACTGATAATATACAAATACAGAATTTCCACTAATACCAAATTTCCTTTGTAATTTCTCAAAAGAACAAAAATATCCTTCAAAAAAACAATCTGATAAATTTTTTATTCCTTTCCTTTCCCATTGTTTCAAAGTAATATTGGAGACTGTAAAAGGAACAAGTTGATTATTATATAATGGCAAATTCCCCAATTTTTAAGCCCCAATTTATTAAGTTTACTTGTCCATAAATTCAATAAATGTTTCAATATTGGTACATCATAAGTTCATAATAAATTTTTATTCCATCGAAACAAAAACTCATGTGGAAATTTTTCTAAAATAACTGCCATTTCTATCTTTGCCCAGCTAGGTGGATCCTCCATATTCATTAATGCACTAAGAAATTTAAATTGAGCTGCCTCATAATAATGTTGAAAATTTGGTAGTCTCAAACCTCCAAACTGAAAATCCCACATTAACTTTCTCATTGCTACCCTTGGAAATTTTCCCTTCCATAAGAAGTCTCTAACTGCTTTATATAAATCCTTAAAAAAAACTTTTTTTTTAAATAAGGAATTGATTGAAACAAATATTGTATCCGAGGAAAAATATTCATTTTTATAGTGTTAATCCTCCCCAATAAACCAAAAGGTAAATCCTTCCACCTAATCAAATCTAATTTAATCTTTTTTATTAAAGGAAGATAATTAATTGAATATAAATCTTGATATTCTGTATTAACATTAATTCCTAAATATTTAATTTGTTTAGTCCACTTCAAATTTATAATATTTTTATATATTGAATAATCATCTTTACAAATTGACAAAATTTCACTTTTTGCCCAATTTACCTTATAACCAGATAATTGACCATAATTTTCTAAAGATTCTTGAATTGCTGGTAAAGAGATATCAGGATCCACCAAATATAATAAGACATCATCAGCAAATAAATTAATTTTATATTCCTCATTCAAAACTCTCATACCCTTAACATTTTCATTTTGACGTATTAATTGTGCCAAAGGTTCAATAACTATGGCAAATAAAGCAGGTGACAATGGACATCCTTGTCTAGTAGATTTTGTTAAATCAAAAGATTCTGAAATCTGCCCATTGGTAGCAACTCTAGCCTTCGGACTATTATATAAAGCCTTTATCAATCCAATAAACGAGGAACCAAAACAAAATTTCTCAAATACTTTAAATAAAAACTTCCATTCCACTCTATCAAAAGCCTTTTCTGCATCCAACGAAACCACTATTGGATAATTCATTTGAGATTTAGATTTGTTTATCAAAGTTATTAAATTCAAAATATTATCAGATGCATATCTATTTTTTATAAATCCTGTATGGTGTTTATGTATTATTTTAGGTAAATATTGAGCTAATCTATTACCATAACTTTAGCTACAATTTTATAATCCACATTTAATCCACATTTAACAACGATATTGGTCGATAAGAAGAAACCTGTAAAGGATCTTTATCTTTTTTTGGTATAACTGTAATTATAGCATTAGAACAAGATTCAGGTAATTGAAAAATTTTATAAATTTGCTGTATTACATCCTTATAAATAAGAGATATATCAGCATAAAACGTTTTATAAAACTCTATAGGAAACCCATCTTCACCAGGTGCCTTTCCATTTGGCATATCTCTTATCGCCACTTCAATTTCATTTTCTGTAAAAGATTTATCCAACTCTTGTCTATCTTCTTGATTCAGTTGTGGCAATTTAATATTTTTCAAAAAAGAATCTATTGCATCTTCAGTTACATCTTTACATTCTGAAGTATATAATTTTTTATAAAAATTACAAAATTCCTCATTAATTTCTTTTTGTCTAAAAGTAATGCCTGATTTCTTTCTAATTGCTGGTATAATCCTAGATAATTGTTCCTTTTTTAACTGCCATGAAAGAACTTTATGAGCTTTCTCACCCCATTCATAAAACTTATGTTTAGTTCGATTCATTAAAGATTCAAACCGCTTTGTTTGTTCCTTTTTTAACTGCCATGAAAGAACTTTATGAGCTTTCTCACCCCATTCATAAAACTTATGTTTAGTTTGATTCATTAAAGATTCAAACCGATATGTTTGTAATTCATTATACTTAAATTTTAAATTAGTTAACTGATTCTTTTGCATTTCGGTAGCATTTTTTTGAAATTCTTTTTCAGTAACAGTTATCTTTTTCTCTAAATCTTCAATCTCTCTGATTCTCTCTTTCTTTATTTAGAAGCATAACTAATAATTTGACCTCGTAAGAAAGCTTTCATTGCATCCCATAAAACAAAATGACTAGAAACAGAGTTAATATTATTACTAATAAAAACCTCAATTTGTTTTTTTAAATAACTAATAAATTCTGGTTTTTGTAATAACATAGTATTAAATCTCCATCTTGGAGTTCTCTGAACATCTTGCGAACTCTGATACTCTAATAATAGTAATGAATGGTCTGAAACCAACCTTGCCTTATAATCCACAGATATAACCCTATCCTGCAAATGTGTTGAAATTAAAAAATAATCAATTCTTGAAAAAGAATTATGGCGTGAAGAATAAAAAGAAAAATCTTTCTCTGTAGGATTAAATCTTCGCCAAATATCAACTAAATTCAAATCTGTCATCATATTAGTCACTTGCACTGCCATCTTAGATTTCTTAATTGCTCTTGGATACTTGTCCAATAAAGGCTCCAATACCACATTTAAATCTCCCCCAATCATCACATTAGAATGTGAATCCAAGTAATAAAATATATCCACAACAAAAGCTGTATCCTCAACATTTGGAGCATAAACATCAAGCAAAGTCCAAGCCTCGTTAAAGATTGTACAATTCAGTTTTAATAATCTTCCACCATTTTTCTCTTCATTCTGTAACTGAAATGGTAGATTCTTGTGCACCAAAATTGCCACTCCTTTTGCCTTTGAATTAAATGAAGAATAAAAAACTTGTCCAACCTATTCACGTTTAAGTTTCAAATGTTCCTTATCCGTTAAATGAGTTTCCTACAAAAAAGCCACATCAACTTTTAATTTTTTTACGTAAGCAAGTACTTTCTTATGCTTAATAGGATTATTTAAACCCTGGACATTAAGAGAAGCAAACTTTAATTTAGACATTTCTTACAACACAACAAGAAAAAAAAAGGAAAGAAAAAAAAACAAGAAAAAAAACCCCTCCCCTTATCCCCTCTTAAAACTACAACAAAAAAAAGAAAATTATTTTTAAAAAAAATTAATTAAAAAAAACTTCACTCCTTAATCCAAAAATTAATGAAAAAAAACCAGATAAGAGGTTACAGCTACCTCCTGTCTGAATCGCACAATGCGGTAACTCCCACAAAATATTGGGTGTGAGATAACTCACACATAGCTGATGACTTCTGGAAAATAATGCCCACCCAGTTCCCTCTCCTAACTCCCATTTCACATTAAACTATCATCATTATCTAAATCTTCTCAAAAAAAAAAAATTTTTTTTTTAATCAGCTTTGTCACTCCGACCACCATTGCTTCCATTTCTTCTTGAAATTCGATTCCCTTCTTGCGTCTCCACTCTCTTCGGAGACCGTGGAGGACTACGTCGTTCCTGGAATTGCGTAATTGGTAACAGTTGAGCAAAATCCATAGCTTCTTTAGGGTTATCAAAAAATTTTGGTTGATATCCATCCTGAAAAATCTTCAATACTGCAGGGTATCTAAATGTTGCTTTATATCCTTTTTTCCATAGCACTTCTTTCACAGGATTAAATTCACGTCGTTGAGACATAATTTCTTGACTCAAATCTGGATTAAAAAAAACACGATTGTTCTGGACCATCAAAGGAAATCTGCTTTGTTGCGCATTTCTAATAGCCACACGCAAAATTGTCTCTCTATCATAATAGTTTAGACAACGGACCAGAACAGGTCTTGGATTCTGTCCTGAAAAAGGCTTTCTTCTCAAAGCTCGATGAGCACGTTCCAGTATTAAACCTTCCGGGAATTTATCTTGTCCTAAAACTTGAGGAATCCAATCAGTAAAAAATTTTCTTGGATCTGGTCCTTCTATATCTTCTGGCAAACCAATAATTTTTATGTTGTTCCGTCTAGACTGATTCTCCAAATAATCAACCTTTTTCGCTAAATTTTTATTCTGAATTTGTAAAGTTTCAATTGTTTTATTTACATCTTGTAATTGATCTTGTACCTCGACTATACCTTGGTCACAAACATCATTCTTTTAGTGATCTCATTTGTTCTTCAAAAAAGACTTTATCTATATTCTGTTCATCAGTTTTACCTTCTATTTCTCTGTGAAGCTCTTGGTCTTCTTCTTCCTCTTCTTCTGTGTCTGTATCTGTGTTTGTGTCTTCTTCTTCTCTTCTTTGTGTCTGTGTCTCTTCTTTTATCCCTGATGAGTTGGTTGTATCCCTTCATCGGGCCTCTTCTTGCTGGGCCTCTTGTTGCTGGTTCTCCCCTCCTGGGCTGCTCATCTGTTGTGCTTCCTGATGTTGATCTCCTTGTCGGTCATCCCTCCGTCTATCTCCCTCATCTGTTTCATTTCTCCCTCTTCTGCTTCCTTCCTCATCCTCCAGCTGAGTGCCCTGGTGTCGGGCATCCCTCAGCTGTTCGCTCTGTGACAGCCCGTTCCTCTGCTGAGCCCCCTCCCGCCGTTGTCCTCTTTCTCCTTTGATTACGCACTGCACACTTTTGTTTGACTCCAAGAGCCATTTTTGTAGTGCACCGGCTGATGGTTCGCGACTCCGCAGGGCAGGCACTGACCTCGAGGGTTGGGCACTCCTCGCTATCACAGCATCCTGTTCCTTCTTCCAGCTAAGGTCTTCTTTCTTCTCTGGCGACTTTTCTACTTTTTTTCCAGTTGTTTTTACTTTCTCCTTCTTGGAAGCCATCTTCTTTTTCTTCTCTGTATCTTTATCTTTTATTTCTTATATTTTATTTTTGTTATGCTTTGCTTTTTCCTAACTTTTTTCCTATTTTCCTGGAGAGGGCTGGTTTTCCCGACTGGCCATCACGTGACTCCTGACTCTGACTGACTGTTTTATTCCAAAAGGGCGTCCATGTTTCACAAATATTTCCATCATAGCAGCTGTCTGAGCTGTCAATCCTGCTGGCTGCTAGTTGAAGATTTGAAAAAAATTAGTGAGGTCTTTCTAATGGCTACATTAAGCAGGACTCTGCACTCCCAACAGTCTGCCTTGTCTATCTGCACTTGCATATCCAAGATCCACACCATACAGATCATCTTCCCTCTGAGCTCTTGAGTACTTGCAGCATTTTCCATTTCAACATCACAAAATTTATACCTCTCAAGATCACATTCCCATCTACTGAGAATTCACACGAGGGTTTATACCATATTAAACATTTCATACGCTCTAAACATTGCAAATAATCCCAGCTGTGTCCCAGTGCAGATTGGGCATGGATGCCACAAACTGTTGGTACTTGGCTCCAGTTGTTTTGAATACTGACCTAATTTCTCTAATGGAGAGGTTTACTGACCTACAATCACTTTGCTAATCAGGTTCCAGTCTTTACATCTCAGTGATTTTCATTTTCTCTCTGGGAAAAAGGTGCCTGGCAAGTCTAAATAGAAATTGTACTTTAGTTTTTATACAACTAGAAGAACTTCTCTCCTTTCACATCAAACACTGTACTATTGTGTTTGTAATATTACAAACAGGGCAACTGTCTTTGCACAGGAAATCCTCAAAAACAGCAATGTGGTATTAACCATCAATCTGTTTTTGATTATGTTGATTTGAGGGATTAATATTTCCCACAACCACATGGAAAACTTCCCTGCCCATCATTGAAATGGATCTAATGATGCAGCAGGTAGTGTAACCATCTCACAACTCCTGCAACTTGGAATCATTCCTGAAGTCTGGTGCTCTGTGCCTGGAGCTTGCCTGTTCTCCCCGAGACCATGTGGGATCCCCTCCCCTTCACCACCCCTAACTCCACCCCCACCCCCATGCTTCATTTTCTTTCCAAATTGCCAAAAATGGCCACTGCAGACTGCCCTTATTGTGAAATGAGGGGGTGGGAGAATTTGAGGGGAACAGATAGATTCTTGAAAAGATAGGTAACAAGGTAATACATTGAGATTAGGATTTAAGGGATTGCGCAGAGTGCTGACATAGATTCAATGGGCTGAATGGCTTCCCTCTGTATCATCAGAACGTGTATATTATATCAATTACAGCCACCTTAGAGGGCAAACAAGGAATCAAACATCTCATCAATAAAATGATGCCCTCATCTCTCTGTCTGAGGTTCTCTGACATACTAGAGTCCAAGCCTAGAATATCATTCTTGTTTTGAGAGTGGGATTTGAACATGCTGTTGTTTATGAATTAAAATCAGCATCCACAGAAAAGGACCCATTTGACCACACACCATGATGCCCATCATCTATGTCTCCAGATGCTTATTGTTGATACAGTTACAGAGCAATTTAGGGCTAAATGAGCTACAACTGCAACAATAAATAAGTGATAGGCAAGTGGCTTCTCAGCGTAATTTTTGGAAAACCTGTAACTTGTCATCTACTTTGCATATTGTTTATGGCGTACTAAATAAAAACCATTTATTGTATATATTCTACTCCAAATTGACTTACCAGAATACATCACCTTATATTTATCTTACATTGGGTGGCATGGTTAGCTGAGTAATTAGTGCAGCTCTGCTACAGCGCCAGCGATCAGGGCTGGGATTTGAATCCTATGCTGTCTGTAAGGAGTTGGTACATTCTTCTTGTGTCTGCGTGGGTTTTCATCGGGGGCTCCAGTTTCCTCCTGCCATCTGTAACATACTGAGGGCTGGAGGTTAATTAAGTGGCATGGGTTCGGGGCTGAAATGTCTTGTAATTGCACTGTTTGTCTAAATTTAAGTTTTAAAAAAATTGTCGGAATTAAGTTCCCATCTGCCAAGAATCTGTCCAATTGTCTATCTGATCTCCCTCCTTCTCCTTTGCCAAACTTCCCATCCTCCACAACATCATAAATTTCCATGTCATTGAGAAACTCTTTAATCATACCTCCTATAGTACCTTATTGGGCGCATGTACTTCCCATGCTGGACACATTGCATGAATTATATAATTATCGTGACATCCATCAGGTACTTTGGCATGTGGAGCAAGTCTTTTGACACGTGGATCAGAATCCTCATGGAACATTGGGAAGAGAGAGCCACAGCTGGTACAAAATAAATCATCTAGAAAGTGCATTAAGGATGTGATATGGTTTACGTACTGACCCCAAAGCAAAAACTTGTGTTCGGGGAACAATTTCATCACAACCACACAACCCCTGAAAGACCAGAGCAGTTATAGTTGTAAAGCAGCAACCAGTTTATGCAGAGTAAAATTCATAGAGGGATGTGAAAATAGATGGTTATATAAACAATGTAGGTCATTGCGAAAATAGCTTTGTGGGATCCTTTACCTCAGGCCTTGGTTTAACATCGTGACTGAAGAACAGAATCTCACATTGTACAGCACTCACTCCCTCAGTGCTGAAGTATCATAGATGCTCAAATCTCTGAAGTGGTCCTTGAACCTCCTGCCTTTTCATGCAGATATAAATCTCCCGACCATTGAACCATAGTGAAGGTCTATCAAAGTTCTAAGTTCAGCTTTATTGTTAGATTTCTGCATTCCAGTCAGAATATCTACTTAAAACTGTACTCAAGAAAAGATATGAATAGAAAAGAGAAATGGAAAGAAAAACAAACCATCTGTCCAATATAGAAAATAAATATTCAATAATAAATAATTTGCAGTCCTTAAATTAGTTTCTGAGTTTGTTGTTGAGGAGTCTGATGGTGGAGTGTTGGTAACTGTTCCTGCACCTAGTGATGTGAGTCTTCTGGCACCTATGCCTCTTTCCTGATGGCAGCAGGAAGGACGGAGCCTGTGTTTGGTGGTGTGGATCCTTGATTGCTGCTGCCCTCTGACATCAGTATTCCATGTAGATTTTCTTGATAAGGCCAGAAGTAATCAATCTGTTCTAATGGAAACCAATACCTTTCCCTTCCACTGTTCATGCCGTTCCTTCTTCTTAAGACAATATTTTAAGCATCTAGGGTTGCCAGAAAGTCCAACAGAGTCTTGCATGGGTGAAGTCAATGGGTTTTTATCAATTATTTCATACTTCCACAAGCTCCCAGATTCAAGAGCTTGGAGGCTTTCCTGTTGCTTCTCCCCAAGTTTAAGTAGTCATGGACCAGAGCTTCTCATGAGTCTGTTTCAGGGAGATGACCACCTATAATGGTCATGTAAATATCGACGAATGCATGAGTTCATTGACTGGCTGATGCTTCAGCAAGTACATTAAGATCAAATGCTTCACAACCAGGGCTAACCAGAAACCATGGTTGGACAAAGAGGTTCAGGGACTTCTCAGAGATCGTTATGCTGCTTTCAGGCCAGGGGACAAGATGGCACTAAGATTAGCCAGGGTTGAACTCTCCTATGCATTCAGGAAGGCAAGGTGTGGGTGCACATAGAGGATCCACAGACATCTGTGTGATATCAACCACATGAGGCAATATAGCAAAGGATCAAGACCAGAATAGACCACAAGTCAATCTTGCGAGTTACAAGCAACAATGCCTCCCTTCCGGACAGACTGAACATCTTCTATGCATGATTTGACCAAAGAAAATTCCATGTCCCCTGATGAACTGGCCCCCTGCATAGCTGTGGCTGAGGTGAGGAGAACATTATTCAAGGTGAACCCACACAAGGCAGTGGGACCAGATTACATACCTGGTTGGGCACTGAACGACTGTGCAGACCAATTGATGGAGGTCTTTATGAATATCTTCAACACCTCACTGCAGCATTCCATCATCCTCATGGGTTTCAAAATAGCCACCATCATCCCGGTACCAAAGGGGGTGACAGTAACAGGCCTCAATGACTACCACCCCGTGGCACTGACTATTATGAAATGCTTCGCATGTCTGGTGATGGAATATTTCAAAGTGGACCTCTCAGAGACACTGGACTCATTTCAATTCACCTATAGAAGACATAGCCATGTCCCTCCCCTCCATCCTGACCCATCTGGAGAACGATGCCAGACTGCTGTTCATCGACTTCCGCTTGGCATTTAATATGATCGTTCCCCAGTGGCTGTTGGAGAAGCTGTCCTTGCTGGGATTCAACATCTCTCTCTATAACTGGATTCTGGACTTCCTAACAGAAAGACCACAGTCTGTCAAGGTCAGTAGAAGAACGTCAAGCTGAGCACAGGCATATCATAGGGCTGCGTGCTTAACCCACACTAATGCACCTATTCACACTACTGACCCATGAATACATCACCAGATTGAGCTCCAACAGAATCATAAGGTTGGTAGATGACACAACAGTAATTGGCCTCATCAGCAACAACAATGAGTTGCGTGACAGAGAAGAGGTGGGAAACCTCATGATATAATGAGAGATTAACAATCTGACTCTCAATGTGGACAAGGCAAAGAAGATGATCATGTCCTTCTGGAGGACAAGGAATGACCACCCTCCACTACACAATAATAAATCTGTCATAGAGAGAGTGGAGAACACCAAGTTTCTTGGAGTTCACTTAACTAGTGACCTATCATGGACACTCAACATCTCCTCACTTGTCAGGAAGGCGCACAGCGACTGCTCTTCTGAGAAGACTAAAACAAGCAAGATTACCGGCCACCATTATGTCAACCTTTTATAGGAGTTCTATTGAGAATGTCCTGGTCGAATGCATCACAGAGTGGTATGGTTGCTATAGAGAAATGGATTGGAGGTCATTCCACAGGATGATAAGAGTATCAGAGAGGATCACTGGAGTCTCCCTCCCCGCAATCAACATGGCGACCGCAGTAGTTCTCAACCTTTTTCTTTCCACTCACATACCACTTTAAGTATTCTCTATGCCATAGATGCTCTGTGATTAGTAAGGGATTGCTTAAGGTGGAATATTGGTGGAACGAAAAAGTTTAAAAACCACTGTTTTAATTGTACCCAATTGACTCGTTATGTGCACAGTTTCATAACTCCAAAGGAAATGGGCCAATGACAATTTTTCTCAAGCACAATATTTCAGTAACAATTGGGCCTAGAGCAGTGGTTCTCAACCTTCCCTTCCCACTCACATAACCACCTTAAGCAATCCCTTACCAATCACAGAGTACTTATTGTCACATTTGTGGCCTGAAATGTGAAGTTAAGGAAACATTAAACACAAGTTTATCAGGTAAACTTCTTAGTGTCTTTTTATTCTCCGGTTTCCTTTGTTCTCCTGCTTGTGTTCTTATCTCTCTCATACCACGTGACTTCCGGTATATCTCATACATATTCATTATCATGACATCCCTCCTTTAATCAGAAATAAACTTTACCTTCACTTACCAATATCCCTTGGAAACATACAAACATCGTAACTAATGGTAATACTATAACTCAACTACATAAAGTTTACTTCCTACAGCACTCATACATTCACTTTATGATATAAGATTAAATACTGTCCCAAAGTTCTTATTAAAACTATGGCACAAAGTCTTCGTATCGTTTGGGCACTTTCCGGTTTCGTTTCGGCCTGCCTGTGATATTGTCGTTGCTTCTCGGTTGTTCACTCTCGGCGTCGGAAATACTGCTCGCCACGGCTTCGGGTGTTTCTGGCGCTCTAGTCACTTCATCAGGAGTGCTGGTAACTGCCTCTGGAACATCATCAGGTCTCTGGACTGGTACCTTTTTACACCTGAGACATTTCTCTTATACAGGACTCCAGTCAGAGACTTGACTGTCACCATACTGCCACTTCTGGATACAACAGTATAGGGTTGATGGTAATAAGGTGTGTCTAGCTTATCACCAGTTTCATGCCTCACTAGAACATTATCTCCTGGCATGATGTCTGAGTACTTGGCTCCACATTTCGAATCTGTGTATAGCTTTGCTGCACCTTTCTTTTCAGCATCGTGGTCCCTCATCTCCTGGTCGTCTCGGATTTCCTTTATTTCTGGCATTTTTGTGCGGATTTTTCTCCCAAAAAATGCTTCTGCAGGACTTTTTCCAGTGGTTGCATGAGGCGTTGCTCGATAGACAGCCACATAAGATAACAATGCTTCTCGCCAATTTTGTCCTTCTGCGTGTGCAATCCTCAATCGTTTTTCAATGGACTGATTTTGTCTCTCTACTTCTCCATTGGCTTGCGGCCATTTCGGAGTTACTTTATGATGGTGGATACCTGTGGTCCTCATGTATTCTGCAAATGTCTCTGAAATGAATTGTGGACCATTGTCAGAGTATAATGTAACAGGTAATCCATATCTTGCGAATATCTCTGCTAATGCTTGTATTGTTTTTTCAGTGGTTGTGGACTTCAACACCACGTACTCATAGTATCTGCTGTAGTAATCTATCACTACCATAATTGATTCACCCGTCAGTAAAAGTCCAAGAAAATCAACAGCTACGTCGATCCATGGTCCTGTCGGGAGTTGCGTACTCCGGATCGGTTCTGGCGGATTACTCCTACTTGTGATTTGACATCCATGACAAGTTTTAACAAATTTCTCTGCGTCTTTATCACAACCTGGCCACCATACCTTGGTTCTGAGGTTTTGCTTGGTACCAACAATACCTAAGTGTCCTTCATGCGCTAAGGATACGATCTTCGGTCTCAATCTTTGCGGTATCACCAATCTGCAACCTCTTAATACACACTGTCCGATGCAACAAAGTTCATCTCTAATGGGAATGTAAGCCTTGTGAGTACACTTGTCCCATTGTCCACTCTGTATGCATTCTCTTACTTCCATGAGTTCTGGATCACGTTCGGATTCTCTCTCGACCTCCTTCGTAGTCACAGCTTTCGGTGTCGCCTGAATAGCTACGAAGCGTACAAAGCTCTCTGTTTCTGTTCCCAATTCTGACTTGGATTGTGGACCTCCATCCTTCACCAATCTGGACAGCGGATCTGCAATGTTTGCTTTCCCTGCAATGTGGATTACTTTATATTTGTGGGGTTGTAGTCTGGTACATGGTTTGGATCTAGGTGCATAGATCACCTCTAATGGCTTATGATCTGTGATGAGTTCAAATTCAATGCCGTATAAATATGCATGGAACCTCTCACAGGCCCATACAAGTCCGAGTGCTTCTTTCTCTGTCTGAGAGTATCTTCTCTCCACATCTGATAACGATCTGCTGGCATAGGCAATGATTCTTGGTCCTCCATCATGCATCTGGACCAACACGGCTCCTAAACCAACCGGGCTGGCATCCGCTATGACTTTGGTTGATGCCGCCGGATCGTAATATCCAAGAGTTTTTGCATCTGTCAGGCTTTGCTTCAACGCTGTGAATGCTTTCTTCTGCTCAGATCCAAAATGAAATGGTACACCTTTCCTGGTTAGTTTTCTTAGTGGTTCTGCCACTGTAGCGAAATTAGGAATGAACTTTGCACAAAAATTGACCAATCCCAGGAAACTCCTCACCTCTGTTGCGTTCTGAGGTGCACGTGCATCTGCAATAGCTTTCACCTTGGCCTCTGCAGGGTTTAGTCCTTTCCGTGTAAGTCTGTGTCCCATGAAGTCCATTTCTGACACATCGAACTGGCACTTGTTTCCATTCACGGTAAGGCCTGCCTCCTGTAGTCTAGATAGTACACGCCTCAACCATTTGTCATGCTCTTCCTTCGTTGGTGCATGGACTATGATGTCGTCAGAAATGTTGGCAACTCCAGGAATGCCTTGAATCATTTGATGGATTTCATACTGGTAGATTTCAGAAGCTGCATTAATTCCAAATGATAGTCTCATGTAACGATACAATCCACAGTGAGTCACAAATGTTGTTACATCTCGGGAACCTGGATCCAGCTCTAATTGATGATAGCCCCACTTCAGATCAATTTTTGAGAATATCTTACTGGTAGTTAGTTCTTGAAGTATTTCCTCCACTGTTGGTGTAGGGTGTCGTTCTCTAATTGTAGCTTCATTAAACTTGTGTTTAATGTTTCCTTAACTTCACATTTCGGGCCACAAATGTGACATTGGCGACGAGGATGAAAGAAACTTGAAGAAAATTAAAGACTAAACAAGATTACAGAGGATTACAGACAACTTCAAGGTGATAAGAATTTTCTCTTTGCTCAGTACTTTTGGGGCTGGAATATTTCCTCATGGCTGGTGCAGACGGTAACTTTCTAACACATAGTGGAATTGCTCATTTTGACCCGACTGGTGATGCAAGCACTGTAAGTGTGAAGTGGAAGGCATGGCTGGAAGAATTTGAAACCTACGCCGACAGGCGTGGCCTATTTCTAGATACCGATACAGTTGAACAAAAAGCGCAGAGAAGGGCGTTACTTCTTTTCACTGCAGGACCCTCAATTCGGGAAACATTCAAGACACTTTTGAATACTGGAAGAAAGGATGAGTACCGGAAAGCGGTAGATGCATTAAATGCACACTATGTAGTCACACCGAATGCTACATTTCTCTATTCTGGCACATGGTTTGGATCTAGGTGCATAGATCACCTCTAATGGCTTATGATCTGTGATGAGTTCAAATTCAATGCCGTATAAATATGCATGGAACCTCTCACAGGCCCATACAAGTCCGAGTGCTTCTTTCTCTGTCTGAGAGTATCTTCTCTCCACATCTGATAACGATCTGCTGGCATAGGCAACCCTAACCCTAACCTTCACTTACCAATATCCCATCCTCGTCGCCAATGTCACATTTGTGGCCCGAAATGTGAAGTTAAGAAAACATTAAACACAAGTTTATCAGGTAAACTTCTTACTGTCTTTTTATTCTCCGGTTTCCTTTGTTCTCCTGCTTGTGTTCTTATCTCTCTCATACCACGTGACTTCCGGTATATCTCATACATATTTATTATCATGACACTTATGGCATAGGATTTGCTCAAAGTGGTCTGTGAGTGGAAAGAAAAGGTTGAGAACCACTGATTTACTGGGATCATTGCCTGAAGAGGGTGCACAAAATCGTTGAGGTCCCCTACCATCCTGCACATATCATCTTTCAGCCAGTTTCATTGTGAAAGAGATACAGGACTAAGAAATGCTTTTTCCCATGGACAGTAAGAATACTGAATGGCCAAAGGAATTGCTAACACAAACCAAAACTAATCAATATGTATTTTAATATATGTATACATCCTGAATAGGTATTATTTGTCTGTATGTGTGTTGTGTCTGGTTATGTGTCTGCATGTTTTGCACTGAGGACCAGAGAGTTGTTTCGTTGAGTGATACTTGTGCAATTGGATGATAATAAACATGAACTTGAGCTTGAGTCAGTGAGGATGAGGCGATCTTGCTGCCACGAAGCACACAGTTCTTGTTTCAGAAGTGTGGTGTCAAGTATGTGGATGGAGTGGCCACACAACGGAGTTGTTTGAGTGTTGTATTGGAGATGTTGGACTGGGAAAGGTCAGTGAGAGAATAAAAACCCTGCACTGCCTGTACTGCTGCACTAGGTGGCAGCCTTAGCCACATACCAGAGTGTCGAGCCCTTCATTGCTTCAGGGGCTCTTAATTTAGAATTTAGAATCAGGTTTATTGTCATGAAGATGTGTCACAGAATTTGTTGTTTTGTGGCAGCAGTAATGTTCATTACAGATGCAAAAATAGCTAGAAATTACATTTCTGTAAATACACTATGTAAAAATAAATAATTTGTGTAAAGGAAGAGGAAAAAATTGAGGTAGGTCTGTGGTTCATCGTTCATTTAGATATCTGATCATGGAGAAGAAACTGTTTTTTGTAATGTCGTGTGTTCATCTTCAGGCTCCTGTACTTTCTTCTTGATGGTAGCAGTGAGAAGAGCGCATGGCCTGGGTGGTGAGGCTGCTTTCTTGAGACACCAACTCTTAACAATGTCCTTAATGGAGTGAAGACTAATGCCCATGATGGTGCTGGCAGAGTTTACAACCCTCTGTAGCCTTTTCCTGTCCTGTGCATTGACACCTCCACACCAGACTAATGCAACCAGTCAGAATGCTCTCCACGGTACACTATCAGAAATTTCAAGAGTCTTTGGTGACATACCAAATCTCCTCAAACTCCAACAAAATATAGCTGCTGGTGAACCTCTGTCATGATTGCATTGAAATGATAGCTCCAGGATAGATTTTCAGAGATACTGACACCCAGGAATTTGAAGTTCTTTGCCTTCATCAGTGCTGCCCCCTCAATGAGGACTGGTTTGTGTTCTCCTGATTTCCCCTTCCTGGTCGACATTCAGTTCCTTAGTTCCTTGCTAAAGTTGAGTGCAAGGTTGTTGTGACACCACTCAACCAGCTGATCTACCTTACTCCTCTATGCTTCCTCATTGCCATCTGTAATTCTGCCGACAACCGTGGTGTGATCGGTAAATTTGTAGATGGCATTGAATTGTGCCTGGCCACACAGTCATGAGTGTAGAGAGAATAGAGCAGTGGGCTAAGCACACATCCTTGAGGTGCGCCTATGTTGATAGCCAGTGAGGAGGAGTCGTTGTTACAGATCAGCACTGTCTGTTGTCTTCCAATGAGGAAGTCAAGGATCCATTTGCTGAGGGAGGAGCAGTGGCCCAGGTTTTGAAGCTTGCTGACCAGTACTGAGGTGATGAAAGTTGAGCTGTTGTCGATGCAAAGCAGCCAGATGTACATGTTGCTGTTGTCCAGGTGATCCAGGGCTGAGTGGAGAGCCTGTGAGATTGTATTTGTTGTGGAATGATTGGGGTGGTAGGCAAATCCACCCTTACCACCTAAACAAAGGACAAAGGATAGAGAAAGAATCATAAACTTCGAGCCGACTTCAGCAAGCTCTGTGTAATTACTGCTAATCCAGAAAAAAATGGCAGCGCTGCCAGAGCTGATGTAACAGCATCACTGCTGCTTGTGTGGACCTGGCAGAGTGGAGAACAGAGATACAGCTCTGCTCTGAAGGTTTCAACCATCTGGTTCTAATGCTGACATTTCCATACAGGGTTTAAATAGCCTGTTGAAGGAGGAATGGTGTTTCAAAGTAAAATCTTGCAACCAAGGTGTACTCGGCAACAGCCTGAGGGGTTGCAGACCAGAGCAGGGCACCAGAAATGGGGATAACACTGCCCCACCCCCCCCCTCACCCGTTGACAGGTAGAAGCATGGGAGATGACTTTACAGGATGGTGACCATGGCACTAGACCAGCAAAAAGGGTTCAGCGGCTCAAGAAGCTACAGGATTGTGACCTCGGAAGAAGACCAGCAAGGGGCTTAGAGCCTGAGGGAGCCACACAAGTTGCAGACTGTTAGCGACTTTCAGTCAGGGAAACCACACAGGCTGCAGGCTGCTGGATACTGGCTCATAGTCAACAGGTACTGGAACCAGGATTCAAGTGGGTGCTGAGGGCAAGAAGGGCTCCTGAAGGGACTTGAGTATTGACTTCCTGGTTGTTAGAAGTTTGGATCTGGAGCTTGGGTTGCCGATGAATCGAACAGGAGTCTGTGTGGCTGCAGAGGCTGCGGTACCACTGGAGGCAAATCCACTGACTCAGTGCCTCTAAAGGGAGTGAAACACGAAAGTCTGCAGATGCTGTGATTGTAGTAAAAACACAGAAATACTGGAGGTCTTGCAACATGCATAGCAGTTAAAGATACAGTTATATAACCAACATTTCAGGCCTGAGCCATTCTTGAAGAAGGATCTCTTCAAGAAACTCTTCATCAGAAGGGACTCTCTTTTGCTTCTCTTTCTCTCATACTGTAAGGGGCAATACTAATGGCGAATCTATCTACCTGATGGCAGGCAAAAGTTAAAAGTATGTCATTTATGTTACATTTTTAATGTCTCATTACGTGAAAATAAAAGGAACCTTAAACCAAGAGGATTTGAGGATAAGTTCTCTGTTGGAATTCTGACCTTTATACTGAGAGAACTGACCAGCTGCTGAGGAGGTGTGTGAATAGAATTGTATGCTAAGCACAAGATGTGAGGAGTGCCAACTAATCTGTAATAAAAATATCACTGTACCTATAATCCAAAAACAGAAAATAATGGCAATATAGTAGTCCCCCCCCGATCTGCAGGGGATATGTTCCAAGACCCATAGCAGATGCCCGAAACCACGGATAATACTGAACCCTATAACATCCACAATACATTCTGTGAGATCAGTGTAGGGACCAACACGGGACACAGGACTGTGGGGAGAGAGCTGGGCAGTGGATCAGTGTGGGGACTGACACAGGGCTGTGGGGACAGTGCAGGGCAGTGGCATTAGTTGTGACTGATACAGGGCCATGGGGAGAGAGTGAGGCAGTTGGAACAGTTTCAGACCATGGTTGACTGCAGGTAACTGAAACTGTGGAAAGCGAAACCGCAGATAAGAGGGGCCCACTGTACTTGACAAGTCAGGTTGCATATGTGGGAAGAGAAATGGAGTTAACATTTCAGGTTGAAGACTCTTCATCTGTGTATTGTCACTTGGTTATTCATTTGACATTGCTTATATTGTTATTTCAGTCAGTATTCATGTTTGAAGGCTGATTGGTGTAAGCAGATCCAGAACCAAGAATGGTGACTAAACTTAGTTTGCTGTTTATGAAGTGCTATCAATAACTCGAAAGACTGGAGTTATAGTACGGCAGGTTTTTATTCCCAATAAACTTGGTGTATCCCATGCTGCGACCCAGGCTCTGGTGGAGGAGTTATGCCTTGAAGCAACAGGTACAGTCACAGCAAGGGGTGGAGCCAGATAAATGAATATACAATGGTTCACATTCACCTCTTGCTTTTTTTGTCAAGTGGGATGAAGGGGGGCAGAGGTTCTTTCAGATTAAGACTGTCCGTTCGAATTTTGCCAAGTCAATTATGTTAAATAATCTTCCTAGACTATTTGAGGAATGTATTGCTTTAACAAATCCTGCTTGGTCTGTATGCATCAATTTTGGAAAATATTGTCCTAACCTATTAGCCAGTGCTTTTGCTAGTATATTGTAATCAGCATTTAACAGGATATTGGTCTATATGATAAACCCTTTAATGGCTCCCTTCTTTTGGTAACATAGTCATAATCGTGGTTGAGAATGATTCCGGGAGGGTCTGTGTTTCTACTGCTTGCTCCAGAACATCCATTAATGGGGAATTAATAGTTCTTTAAATTGTCTGTAAAACTCAGATGGGAATCCATCCTCCCCCAGTGATTTATTAACTTTTAAATTTCTTCTCTTGTAAAGGGAGTGTCTAGTTCTATCCTTTTCTTCCCTCTTCTAGTTTTGAAAGGTGAAAATTTGACAAAAATTCTTCCATTTCATTCTTGTCTCCTAGTCATTCTGATTGGTATAATTTCATGTAATATTGTCTAAAAATGTCATTGATTTCCTTTTGTTTATATACTAGGCTGACTGTCTCTGTTTTTATAGCATTTATAATTCATGATAATGCCTCTGCTATAATCTCCCAAGATAAAACTTTGTTTGCCCGTTCTCCCAACTCAAAGTGTTGTTGTTAGTTTTTAATATAGCTTTTTCTGTTCTATATCTTTATATTATATCTTAGAATTTTTATTCTCCAGTAATCTGTATTCTTCTTGTAGTCCTGTTATTTGATATTTTTTTCTAATTCTATAAAATCTTTCTCCAAACTATTTACTTCTGCCACATATTCTCTTAAGATTCTTTGTATAGGATATAATTTGTTCCCTCAAATATGCTTTGAGCGTGTCCCATATCAAAAAACTATTGTCAGTAGACAGCTGATTTGTTTCACAAAATATTTCTCTCCGTCTCTTTATAAATTCGCAGAAGTCGGTTTTTTAAAAGTAGCGGGGTATCAAGACACAATCTGTATACATTTTCTCAGCTTTCCATTATTGCAATAGTTAATGTTAGTGGTGGATTGTCTGATAGAAGCCTCGTTAGGTATTCTGTTTTTATCACTTTACTTTTTAACTGGGCAGACATTAAAAATAAGTCAATCTTAGTATGTGAATCGTGCCCCCTTGAGTAAAAGGAGTAGTCTCTCTCTCTTTCCCTGGGAATTAATTGCCTACATATATCGATAAGATTTAGATCCTTAATATATGAAATTGTGGATTTTGCTGCTTTCGCCCTCGTTACTGTTCTTGCCGATTTGTTTGGTATTGGGTCCAAGTAAGTATTAAAATCTCCTGCAACCAATATATTTTGTCTTCCCTCTGATGTTTTTAAGAATATATCCTTCATAAAGGCTTCTTCATCATAATTTGGAGCATAAATATTCATAAATGTCCATGCTTCTCCATAAATTTTACAATGTTCCATACATACCTTACAGCTTGATCAATCAAAGTGTCTTCTACAAACACTGGTGTATTTTTATTAATTAGAATTGCTACCCCTCTTGCCTTTGAACCAAAGGAAGATGATATTATGTGTCCTACCCATCACATTTTTAATTTATCATGTTCCAATTTGGTAAGATGTGTTTCCTGCAAAAAGATTATATCCGCTTTTAATTTCTTTAGGTATGCCAAGACCCTTTTCCTTTTCATCTTTCCATTTATCCCATTAATATTAAGACTAATAAACTTTAGTTTATCCATACAATTTTTCAAACAAATATTGTATAAGAATAAAATCTTTCCAATTTTTTTCAAAAAATACTGGAACATTTCCCTTTTAAGAAATATTTAACTTGTAAGAAACATTTCCCCTTTAAGAAACACACACACTTTCCTAGCTCTGATGGTGATGTTAACAATAGAACCCAGAAGCCCATGAAAAAAGCCCACAGAATCTTCTGAAAAAGAACCACTCCCTTTAGTGCCATCTTTTAAAACCGCTCTTCTCCCAGTGCCATTTTCCTCCTTTCTACATTATTTTTTCTTCACCACTTTACTTTCTTTCCAGTGCTCTCCATGTAAATTACAATAATTTTTCTTTTAGCAGTAAAAACAATACAGTTCAGTACTACTAAATACAAATTTAAAACAGGTACAACTTTCAGTTAGTCCCATTTTGAAATAGTCTTTTCAGTCTTCTCATCTGGTGACTTTAATCTTTTAATAATTTTCTTAAAAATTCTTCCACTTCTTCTTTGTTCTTGAAAATACGTTGATTACCTTGAGACATCCACCTGCAATGTCTCTAGATAAATCATTGAATATTTAAACTTTTTAGATCTCTGTTGTTTCTTTACTTCATCAAATTCCTTTCTTTGTTTGACCAAGGTAGGGATAAAGTCCTGAAAAAAAATTACTTTTGCATTGTCCACTACTAATGGGCTATTGTTATTTTTTGAATGTTTGTATGCTCCTCCCAAGATCACATCTCTTTCCTGGTAACTTGAAAGTCTTACCAGGACTGGTCGTGGTTGCTGTTCGCTGGTTCTTCTGGGTCCGAGGATCCGGTGAGCCCTTTCAATTTGCAACTTGGCATTTAACTTGTTTTGTTCTAGCATTTGTGGGATCAGGATCCATGTTTCAAAGAAGCTCATCTGGTTTTTCCCTGCAATCCCTTCTCTCAGTCCAATGATTCTTACATTGTTACGTGTGCTGGAATTTTCCATATGATCAATTTTGTCCATCAATCCTTTCCTGTCTATTTCCCATGTTTTTGCTTTTTCTTCTAGACCCTTCAGCCTGTCTTTTGTTTTGTCCAGCTCATCCTGCACTTGAGTGCTTTGTTCCATTAAATCTTCCACGATTTTTTAAATTTCCAATATCTTTCCCGATATGTCTCTTTTTGCTGAATCAACTCTTGTGATTGTTGTGGAACAAATATAAGTGCACAAAATTTCCAACATGTTCAGCATGGTGGCTATATCTTGGGCCGACCCCCAGCTCTGCTGGGTTCAGATGGTCCCAAGACTCCTCCTGGGCCTCACCTCATTAGGCTTTCACTTGATGTTCCTGGCTGAGCTGTTGCTTCATCAGTTTTTGTTTTTGGTTGCCTTGATCATTTAGCACTAATTTTATCTATTTTTGATGATAAAATTCTGGTTTTTGAACTTTCATACCATTTTTTAAATACTTTTTATGGAGAGTTCTTTCAAAAAAAGTCTGCTCAGATCTTCAGCATGGCCAAGCCGCCACATTGTAACACTTTTGAGGAGGCACTGGAAGTCCAACCCCAGCAGTATTGGTTTACAGAGCTGTGGCATAATGAAGAGCTTAAGGTCTCTGTAGATCATGTCCCCCATAGTTAGCATCATTGTAGTGTAGCTGTGGTTCTCAGCCAAGTGGGATTTTGAGGCCAGGCAGACTTCATAGTTTACTGGCCTTGCTTTAATGAAATAATGATGCACCATGTCGGGGTGGATAAATTCTCTGTGCTCCTGCTATTGAAAAGGCATCTCATCACCTGATTGATGACTGAGATGTCCATCATTGACTTGGAGAGCTGATGCAGGCTGTTTTGATCCAGTGCAACGGAGGCCAACGTCGATTTGTGGTCTTGCCCGTCTGACTCGTAGTCTGGGAGCATAATGGCAGCGCCCATGCCACACTGTGGTCATCCCTGGAAGATGGCAGTATCCAAGATAGCGGCCCCCATGTCGCAGCGTGGTCATCCCTGGAAGATGGCACTGTCCAAGATGGCAGCCCCCATACTGCACACATGGCGGTGCTAGAGCTAAAAGGTAGCTGTGATCAGCATACTTCTGCATAGTACTCCTTCTTCCTGCACTTTGTGAACATCGCATCTTTCGCTGGGCAGCATTTATGGGGATGTTTTGGCTGGCCACAGAAGTAGCACTTCAGGTGCTCATGGGAGACCAGCAGACCACTGATTGGCAGTCCTGCATCCCAAGATAGTGGCATCCAAATGGACAACGGGGACCCTGCATCATTCGCCAAATACGCCTCCATGTTATGGAAGGTGATCTCCAGCTATTTCACTGGGTTGATCGCCCCCTTCAAGTCCACTTACTCTGTTCAAGTATTCTCTGGCACACGTAGTCCGATCTGACTCCTGTAACATAGGTGTCCGGATCTTGTCCTCTGGGCATTTGGAGGCTAAAAGCTGCACGCTCATGTGAGTCCCCTGAGCCCGGAGGAGCTCGTTGCTCGATTTTTCAGGTCATTGTCTACAGGTAGCCAGTTTCTGGCATATACCTCATCAACCTTCTCCCTGTACTGAGCTTTCAGTATGTCCATTGCCTCCTCATACGTTGAGGCATCCCTGATCATCGGGAATACTCGATGACCCACCCAGGAGAAGAGTAGGTACAGCTTGTTTGCCTCCAAGGCTATGATGGTGGTGGAATTTTGCAGAAAGACTACAAAGCAGCATAGTCAAAGTTCAATTGTGTCCGAAGTTTCTGGCAATTGTGCATCGATCTTCAGCTTATCAGGCTTCAAGTTGTTCTATTGTTTGGGAAAAAAAATATTGTGAATAAAATTGAAGCACTATCAATAACTTGAAAGACTGGAGTTACAGAATGACAGGCTTTTATTCACAATAAACTTAGTGAATCCCATGCTGTGACCCAGGCTCAGGTGGAGGAGTTGAAGCCATTATTCAGGGTCAAGTGGGTGGAGCCATGGGTACAGTCACAACAAGGGGCAGAGCTAGATAAATGAATATTCAACAGGTCATCACAGTCTACTAACCCAAGCTAATACTAGAAGGTTTCCTGTGGTTGAGGCAAATATTGGTCTTCTCAAAGGGATAAGACTGGCCCTTTGGAAGTCTGGAATAATGAGTTATGAGGTCCAAAACAATCAAAGATTACTAAGTTTTGGAAAGCCCAAAGAGGATATGAGGTATTGGAGCATGTAATGTGAGCACCCCAAGCAAGAAATATACCTCAACACAGGTTTATTCATATTAGACAAAAGGTTAAGAATGAGCAGTCATTAAATATTGTATGGTGTGCACAAAAATACTGAAATACTTTTTTCGTAGATTGCGTCTTTGCTGGGTCATATTATATCACCCCATTATGGGCACACAAAAAAATAGTGTCATTCATTTCATTGAAAAATACTTGTGTTAAATCCAAATCTCTGAATTAATTATTTCAAAGGAATTGATGTGGAACTAATTCCATTCTCCCAGTGACCAGCACCTGTAATTCTTTTTCCCAATCCCATACCACCATGTCTGTCATAGACTACTGAACTGGCAGGTTCAGGCCTCGTGCAGTTTGGAGGCAATTTAGTATTCCATCTAAGTTATCTCCAACCAGATAACTCGAGTCTCTGTCACTGTTCAATAGGCAGAACAAGATCTGGCAGAAGGCAAACGAATAAGTGGAGGGCAATGTTTCCCTGGAATTAGTTGAATCATTCAAGTTCATCCAAAAAGCAGAACCATTAACTCTCACACACTGATATATTAAATACAAGTAAAGCATGAGGCGTAAATGCAAACTGTACTTATTCCAAATAGAGTCTTATAACCTGAACCAAAATGTCTAATGGCAACTGTGCAATACTTTGAAAGTAGGGTTTCTAGTTTCTGCTGGGTCTCTTTCAGAGAATTAATCAAGATGCCTGTGCCTGCAGTTAAAATGCTAGTATTTCCATATTAGAAGTTGGTGTTCTTATGGTAAGGGTTTGAGATGAAGGAGGAAAAGTCCAGGGTCCAGATCGCTAAAGGAATGCTCACCATTGGAGCACCAATGGGAATGGGGATTCACGAGACCATGAAGTCACTGCAGTTCAATCCAGACATTGTTGAGGCTATGCTAAGTTTCCCAACGTAAATCTAAAATTGCACAGAGGCTGAGGTGTTGAAGCAGTTTGTGTCTCACCCTATAAGCCTGAAAATTGCTGTCAGGGAATGTGAAGTAACAGCTGTTGCATGTTCCTGGGGTTGTGGGGGGGGGGGGGGGGGGTGTTACATATTTCAGCTAAAGACACTCTTTAGAAACCACACCTCACCCCAGAGCCGTGTTTGTGTCTTTATTAGGGTGTGTGGGTGTTTGGAGTGGTTGGGGGAAGATTATTTTCCACTCAATTTATTTCAGATTCAAGAATCTTTATCAGCAAGCCACATTTCCTGATCTTTGTTACTTGCTACCAAAATAATGTGTCAGTATTTTCAAACGTGTTGAACATACTGTGAGTGATTAAGTCTCACCGTAAAACCAGAGTGTGCACTGCATTGACACAAATGTATAATTCGTACAAGCATATCTGAAACCCAGACTATGATCAGGAATATAACCTGGTTAAATAATGATAGGCATGTTGCTAGAAGATAAGAAACATTTGACTCCATCTTCCATTAAGTTTCTAAGAGATATTTATCTGTGGACATAATTGCAACAATGATAATGAAAAGAGATCATCAATTCATAATTCTCAATCCAATTTTTGTTTAAATTAGAAGGCAAATTAGGCAGGTACTGGAACATTAAATGATTTATTTGACAGGTAAAGATCAAGGATTCCTTTTGGATCTTTCATCAATTATTCATTAGCCTTTGAATTTAACTAGTTGTATTATGTTCAAAGTTTGATTAATTATGCTGAACAATACTTTGTACAATCTCTTCATATAATTATGTTCTCCTTTGTCCTCCAATTCAACAAAGCTTTTTAAAACCTCAACAACACCCAAAGGGATTTTTTTTTATCCCTTTCCCATTGTCAGTCTTGAAGATGGAAAACTACACAAGCCACTACTGCGCAAATGCCATCTTCCAGTTTAATCTTATGGATGCTGTGTGACCTGCTAAGTTTCTCCAATATTCAGGAACTCTGAATATTTATTTATCTTGTGGTGGGCTAAACCACTCTACAAGCGAGCAGATTATGGAGCTGAGGACTGGGAGAAGGCAGAGAGCCCTGATGTTCCGGACGCAGTTCCAGCCCTTGGAGCTGACGTCATAAAGGTCCCGAGAGTTACGAACGTCACCAAGTTCCGATGGATTTAAGCTTGCGTAAGGTTTAGCTCACTCACGACTGTCCGTGTTTTGTTCACTGCATCTCCTCACGTCTACAATCTGTTGTTTTCGCATATATTATCTCTTTTTCTCACAAGTCAGATTGTTGTCTTTTAATTTATACTATGGTTTGTGGGTGCAACATGCAAGAATTTCAATACATCTGTATATGGTACTTGTGTACCTGACAATAAACTCTCTTATCTAATTCCTTAAACAATTATGTACATCTTCTCCATGGCTGTATTGGATTTCTTATAATTGTTTTATTCATGCCTCGTTTCACATGCCTCTCACTACCCCATTCTCACTGCAGTTCCATCTCTAGGCACTTTCAGGTGCCCAAAATGCCTGCTTGTAAAGCTGCTTATTATGGCAATATGTGGCTGATGGGAGCCCACGCCGGCCCTGACGTCATGTGCTGGGGGGAAGGGGCAGCTGGGAGAGGAGCTGTCAGGCAGCTGCATTCAGATGGCTGGGGAGGCTACTGTGCTGCGGTGATTATCCCTCGCGGAGGAGGGTTACCTTGCAGGCGCCTTCTGCATATTCAAGTGGCTGTCAGTGTGGGGACTGCAGGATTGGAGCAGCTGGCGGGGGAGTACAGGGCTGGAGCGGCCGGTGTGGGAGTACGGGGCTGGGGTGGCCAGTGGGGGAGTACAGGGCTTATGCCCGCACACAAAATCCGACTAAATTTAAAAGGTGAGAGGTTTCAATAAGTCATGATTCTCGGGGACAGCCACCCCAGCCCCATACTCCCCCGCCGGCCGCTCCAGCCCCTTACACCCACACCAGCTGCTCCAGCCCTGTACTCTCCCACCAGCCACCCCAGCCCTGCACTCCCCCACTGTCACCCCAGCCCTACACTGCCCCACCGACCGCTCCAGCCCCGTACTTCCCCGCCGGAACCTCCAGCCCCGTACTTCCCCACCGGAACCTCCAGCCCCGTACTTCCCCGCCGGCCACTCCAGCCCCTTACACCCATCCCGGCCGTTCCAGTCCCTTGCACCCCGCCAGCCGCTCCAGCCCTGTACTCCCCCGCTGGGGCAGAGCTTCACTGATAGCCCACACTGGCTGCCTCAGCTCTGACAGCCAGCCATTCCAAATCTGACAGCCCAAGGGACAGGAGCTGGAGTGCACTCAGATCCGCATCCCGGTGCAGCTGTCCCTTCAGGTGGTCAGTGATGTGCTTTTAGCGCTGCCACCTGAACGGTAAGTCAAAGGGCCGTTTCCTCTTCTTCAGACACATTCTTAGCAGAGGATCCACCTGAAGAAGCCTTCTGAGACACTAGCTTTGTCAGTCCAACCAGAAGTTCTACTTAAATAACAATGGTCCCACAGGTATGGCAAATCCTGAAGTCCCTCGGGCACCTTCGTTCCTGTTGGGAGTACAAGCAGAACAAAGCCAGCAGTGTCAGGGTACTTGAGAGCTGCTCTACCTGGAGTATGCTCAGGTGTCAACTCTTGTCACTTCTGCTTAATCACTCTTTCATTCATGACAAGATGTTGCAGCCTTAATTGCTTGGAAAACTGCAAGTGAGGGATCAAATCCCACAGCAAATGAATCACAAAATTCTGTAGACACCATGGTTGAAGTAAAAACACAAAATGCTGCAGAAGCTCAGGTGCATATCCAAGATATCAGCCCAGAGCCCTTCATCAAGGTATGAGAAAATGTCCACAAGCATCCAAACAAAAGAGTAGGGGGGGCGGGGCGGGGGAAGGGGGTTGGTGGCAAGGCAGGAAATGGTAGGCGGATAAAGGAGGGGGACAGCAGCAATGAGGGGGAGAGGGGATGTAGGACTGTGTGGGTGAAACAACTGGAAGGTTAGGAAAAGAGGGGGAGGGGAAAGAAAAGCCAAGCAGGTTTAATGGAAAGCAGTGGAGTCAATGTTCATGCCATCTGGCTGGAGGATATCCAGATGAAAAATAAGGTGTTGTTCCTCCAATCTGCAGGTGGTCAGGGTGGGATAGTACACAGGGCCATGGACAGACATGTGAGCACAGGAAACTGACCCAGAATTACCTTTGCTACATAAAGGACACTGTTCAACTGAGCTTCTCCAGCATTTTGTGTTTTTACAAATCCCACTGCAAAATACTTAATCATCTATGATGATATGTATATATGTATATACTATTGCTGCTCTGTGTTTAAGTGGCTGGCCCATCCACTGATGATTCGACCCCATGTCACCCCTCCCCTGGTGACCTGGACATAAAGGTTGACCTCCCTACCCCCTTCCATTCAATCGGGCACATGGAGTTGGGCCAGCTGAAATCTAATGTGTATTAAAGCCTATCGTTCCTCTCTCAGTCTTCGGAGTCATTGATAGTGTGTATCAATTTAATACACATTAATTTTCCACGTGGGATGGACAAGCTGCTGAGACTCAACGGACTCAAAATCGATCCACAGACGCCCAGAGCTGCCGAAATGGTACAAGCAGTGGATCGCCGGCTTCACAAACTTCCCTGAAAACGCAGTGGGCCTGGTGGACGCGGATGAAAAGAAACTCAAGATCCTGCAACCTAGAGTTGGCCACCGTGTACCTGGCGATCCGGAACTATACGACCTACCCAGAGGCCATAGCTGAGCTCTGCAACCTCTACCGACCCTGGGTGAACTAAGTGTACTCACGGTTTTGACTGTCCTCGATAAGACCCAGTGAGTCCATGAATGAGTTTCTTTGAGTGCTGTACAACCTGGGGAGAGACTGCTGGGGCTCTGCTACAGCCCCTGTGCCCGTAGCCCAATGTGTGGAGGAGCTGGTGCAAAATGCCTGCGAGGCTGGAGTGAGGTCCAACTACATTGTCAGTGACTGCTCGAGGAGGACAAGCTGCCCCTGAAGAGAGCTTTCCAGCTTGCGAGGATGCTCGACTCGACCCAATGCAATGCCGATAAGATCACTGGTAAGAATGGGGGCTCCGCATGAGGACCACAGGCGCCGCCATGTTGGGACCCGGTGTCACAGACAGCCTCCACGATAACAAGCCATGACCCCACCACCACCACCATTGCAATTGGATACCCGAGGTGGCAATTCTGCAACCAGCCTGATGACTCTGTCTGGCTAAGGAAGTGATCTGTTAGGGATGCAGGAAGATAGGACATTACCAGTGTGTCTGTAAGTCCAAACCCTCCCAAGCGAGCAGTGCAGCGCTGATGTCACGTCCAGCCCTGAACAGCTTGACCGCATGCACGACTCAGGAGTCACCATCTTACTTAGCGTCACCTCCGCCTTCAGCCGTCCAGATGACGTCACTTCCTCCTTCTTCCTCCAGTGTGACAGCTTGGTCAACATGGAGGTTGCCATCTTACCAGTTGGGCCTCCCCTCTGACAGCGATGATGATGACCCAATCCTGGCCTCCGTGACCCTGAACCAGGGCAGCCCTCATCTGATCGCCCACTCAATAATGGAGATTGAGGTAAACAGGAAAAGAACAAACTGCCTGTTTGACAGAGGGAGCCCAGAAAGATTAAAGATTAAAGAGGACCACGAAGCAAACCTGGTGAAATTTCTCAGCACAGCCAAGACCCTTAATCTAACTTATATCAAGGAGAAGTGTGTGTTTAGCACCACTTACCTGGTCCTCCTTGGATGTGTCATGGCGCATGGTGTCATTGCCCCCGACCCCAACCGCATGCATCCCCTTATGGAGCTCCCAATACCACACAACCTCAAGGCTCTGAAACGGTGCCTGGGGTTCTTTTCTTACTATGCCCAATGGGTGCCCAATTATACCGATAAAGCTACCTCTTAGTAAGATCCATTAGTTTCCCCTTATCACAAAAGTTCGGGTGGAATTAAACCGAATCAAAGGAGACATCACTAAATCCATGATGCTTGCCGTGCATGAATCCATCCTATTCCAGGTGAAGAGCAATGCCTCTGACTTTGCACTAGTCGCCACTCTCAACCAGGCAGGCAGGCAGGCCAGTAGCATTTTTTTCCTGCACCCTCCATGGCCCCAAGACACGGCATTCTCAGTCAAGAAGGAGGCAGAGGTGATTGTTGAGGCAGTACGCTACTGGTGCACTACTTGGCCGGGAAAAGATTTACCCTGCTGACAGACCAGCAGGCCATCACCTTCATGTTTAACCCAAAACTGCATGGTAAAATCAAAAATGATAAAATCCTGAGGTTGAGAATTGAACTCTCCACCTTTAACTATGATATCCTGTACCAGTCAGGCAAACTCAATGATCCCCCAGATGCCCTATCCTGGGGGATGTGCGTCAGTGCGCATCTCAACCGCCTCAAGTCCCTCCACGATGACCTCTGCCACCCCGGAGTCATGAGGATATTCCACTTCATAAAAGCCCGGAACCTCCTGTACCTCATTGAGGATGTCAGGTTCCTCACCAGACACTGTTGGGTCTGCACGTAATGTAAACCGCAGTTCTTCAGGCCCAACAAGGCACTTATCAAGGCTACGCACCCCTTTGAACGACTGACTGTCGATTTCAAGGGACCCCCTGCCCTCGACCAAAAGGAACATCTATTTCCTTAATGTCATAGATGAGTTCTCCAGATTTCTGTTTGCCATCCCCTGACCTGACATGACCTCTGCCACAGTTATCAGGGCCCTCCGCAGGATATTTGCCCTCTGGGTACCCGGACTATATCCATAGTGATGGGGGTCCTAGTTCATGAACGACGAGCTGTGGCAGTTGCTGTTGGTTAGAGGCATAGCCACTAGTAGGACCATGAAGTATAACCCCAGGCGAAATGTCCAGGTGGAGCGAGAAAATGCCACCATATGGAAGGCAATCTTGCTGGCCCTCAAGTCAAAAGGCCTGGCTGTGTCTCACTGTCAGGAAGTCTTGCTAGAAGCACTCCATGCCAGCCGATCTCTCCTTTGCACTGCTACACACATGACCCCTCAGGAACACATGTTTTCCATCCCCAGGAGGTCAGTAATCGGAACCTCTCTGCCACCCTAACTCTAATCTCCGGGACCCGACCTGCTGAAGAAACACGCGAGGGACCATAAGACTGACCCGTCGGTGGAAGAGGTGCAGCTCCTGCATGCAAATCCACAATATGCTTACCCCGACGGCCATGAGGACATAGTCTCTGTCCGAGACCTGGTGCATGCCAGAGACACCCACCCACCCCTGGCCCCGGCCACCACACACACACATTGGCCCCTACAGGGACTTGGTGCAGGCTAACGATGCTCCCCCCTCCGCAGACTCCCACACCACATGCCTGGGATCCTCACTCAACCGAGCCAACCACCACGACTCCCCCCACAGACAACCAAACCCCACCCCCTATGGCGACAACTTTGCCCCCCCTGCCTCAAGACACCTGACCAGCAACAAAAGCCGACCATACATCATGGTCACAGAGACAGAGGAAGCCACCTGAGCGGCTGAACCTTTAGGACTGGGTTTTGTTTTAAAAAAAGGGGGTGAATTTGGTGATATGTACAGTATATACTGTTACTGCTCTGTGTATAAGTGGCTGGCCCACCCACTGATGAATTGATCCCATATAACCCCTTCCCCTGTGAACTGGCCATAAAGGTTGACCTCCCTGCCCCCTTCCATTCATTCGGGCACATGGAGTTGGGCCGGGTGAAATCTAATGTGTATTAAAGCCTATCATTCCTCACTGTCTTTAGAGTCATTGATAGAGCGTATCATCATCTACAAATCATATTAGAAAATTACACTTGTCAACACAAACTGTACCACGAATAAAAAGCTCTCATGACTAGAGGGAGAACAAACACTTTTATTAGCTTATAACTAAGGGTAGGGCCTCATAGTAGTCTTCGGAAGGGTTCTGCGTTTAGGTGGGAAACCAGGATTGTATGTGGGCAGATGGGGGCAGAGCCAGCCAGCAGCACAACATCCTACCAGTGAATCCTAGTTCAATGAACAAGCACAGAGATTTTATTTTCATAGTGATGTTTTCCTTCTACCTAAACTGGTCCCAAGAACAGATCTACAATGACATTGTGTGCACCTTGGCTACATTGCTTCTGTCTCAACTATACAACTGTGGGCGATATCGCTGCCATCTGATGTTTTAGTACATGCCCCTTTTTACATTTCACACATCCCATGTCAAACGCAAGGGGTGCCATCAACTAAATTACAACAACTTGCAATGAAAACAAACATCAAAACTAAATAGCTCATTAATCACTCATGGGACTAGCTTTGAGACTTATATAGGGAACCATCGGGGGTGTGTGTGTGTACACGTGCATACGTAAGAGTGTATATGTGTGCACGTGTGTGCGCGCATGTGGTTTCCAATGTGCTTTACATCCAATTAAGTGAAGAGACTGTTATTTTTAGGAACTGTAGTGACACAGTAAGTTTCCACTATCAGCCAAGGTGATAAATGAATGGATACATGGATTGCCAAGTAAATATTTTTTAATACATCGGACAAAATGCTCCTGATCTTTGGGATATCGCTTGTGCGTACCCAAGAAACTTGAATAGCCTATCTGAACCTCCAAAACTTTGAAGCATAATGTTCCAATATAGATTTTTTTTTTTCCTGGGTGACAAGAGCAAAAACCTGTTTAAGGTGAATGGAAGAAAGTTTGGGGGAGATGTCAGAAGTAAGTCTTTTACTCAGAGTGGTGGGTGTCTGGAATGCATTGTCGAAAACGGTGGTGGAGGCTGACACAATAGCCTCATTCAAAAGACTCAAGCATATGGATGCAAGAGAAATAGATGGCTTTGGGTGGGAGGTAGGGAAAAATTAGATGGTTGTGGAGATGATTGACGTAGGTTGGTACATCATGGGCCAAAGGGTCTGTACTTTGCTGTAATGTTTCATGTTCTATTTTCTTTGCAACTTGGAGACAGGAAATCTACCAATTCAGCCATGAAATTATGGACAAATCATCTTCCTCTAAAGCTGTTGTTAGTTAAATCTAGGCATGGCATATCAGTTCTGTTGCATAACACACTAGAAGTATAAAAGGTTTTGTTCTCATTAACTCAGCATGCTTTATTTAAAGAGAGCTTTTTATTGTAATAGATATGTCAACTGTGTAGGAATTTCAAAGACAAAAACTCTGAGAGATGTAACAAGTACTATAAAATTTGTTCTTTCATTACTTCAAAACATAATCTCATGCACATTTGCCAGAATATTTTTAAGTTTTTAAAAAAAAATTCACAATAGGAAAAGCACTGGCATGCTTTGATTAACACTTGATTTCTGTGATATCCATTAAATTATTGAACTGAGCTTTAAATTTTTTAAAAAGTTTTAAAATTTAGACATACAGTGCGGTAACAGGCCATTTTGAGTCTGTGCTGCCAAATTTACACCCCATTAACCTCCACTGCCAGTACATTTCGAACAATGGGAGGAAACTGGAGCCCCCGGGGAAAACCCACGCAGACACGGGGAGAACGTACAAATTCCTTACAGACAGCGCAGGATTCAAACTTGAATTGCTGATGCTGTTAAGGCATTGCACTAACCGCTACACCAAATGTGCTGCCCCAGCCAACCGTGCTACTCCTTTAATGGAATGATGAAGCAGGAATGACCAAACGGGGCAGTCAGATGTCTGCATGTGCATCTTGTCAATTTCACATTGGATGTTGCAGATCACATTCTGATTTTTACCTCAAAACAGCAACTAAAAAATAAAATACTTTGATTAATTCCACACCTCAATGTCCACTCTTTTTCTCTGCTTTCCTTGCTCCCATTTCATTTATCAGTCTGATTCGTTCTCCTTCAATGTATCAAACTATGAATAAACAGCACCCAACAGTCTGGGGTTATCATTATTGTAGCTTATAGACAAGTTGTTGGATATGTTTTTGCAAAAATGACACAGCCAAAGACAAACCCCCATTGGATTCCTTATTTAGCCATGTTGAAACAGGTTCCAATTTTGGGCATTTCTATAAAAGAAACTTTTCAGATTTTGAAAATTTTTAGGATCAATAAATAAAGGATATGCATGTGCAAACAGTTTACATAGAGCAAAATCCCACAAAAAAACTCCTGACAAACACCACCAATTTTATTTCTACATAATCCAACAAATTCCACTGAAGGGTAAGCAAATCAATGCTAGTGTGCTCTTCCAGCTAATATACCCAATTTTAAAGCATGAGGTACACTCAACTGCCTAACTCTAGACTCTCAAAACAGTCCACATCGAGCTCTGCCAATGGGAAGAAGAAATCTTTCAAGGATGATTCATAGTCTCTATGAAAGAATGCACCATCTCCATCAACACTGAGGTATCTCCCCAAGATTGATCCAAGCGGTAAAGGAGGATTTGGGGTGTAATGAAGGACCATCCAACTTCAGCACCATCTGTGGAAAACCCTGGTTCCGACAATAGCTTCGTCAGCCACAGAACCCACAAAACCAGAGTGGAAATAAGTGACCTAGACCATGAGGGACTGTCAAAAAAGAAGGAATTGCAATGTTAGTGTCTGTGCTTTAACTCAGTCTTCAGTGAAGTAGTTTAGGAAACACCATTTCCACTGAAGAATGAGAATATTAACCTCAAAGAACAGTCAATCAGATATTGCACAGACAAAAAATTCTGGTAGCTGATTGGATGAAGAGGAAGGGTGGGGGGGGGGTGGTGGTCAAAACTGCAGATATCATTGGTTGGAAAGGAAATTGCCTTTGAATGTGTGACCAAATTAGCTGGACTTCGGAAGGAGTCATCAGATGGACAAAAGAATTTGTTGAATACTGCTGTATCAATGTGAACTCCTCTTCAATCCCGACAACCAGCCCAGTGAATGGTGGAGACTATAGGAAGCCCAATGCAACACTTGATCAAGAATTTAAGATGAGAAAAGACTATCAGAAATGCAGAATTTAATGATTAAAGAGGTCAAATATAATACACTGCAAACATATAAGACTGAAAAATTGATCTTAACATCTATACAGCAGTATTATGAGCTGGGGGAAAAGGGCCCATAAAGCCTTGTCCTGGTAATTGAGGGCGGAAGAGGTCTCAAGAATAATCAATACGATTCAAATAGGGAAGGCAAGATTTCACTTAAACCAAAGGAAATAAACAAAACATTTAGAAAGTTCTATAAAGAGCTATATAAATCAGTCAGAGGGGGATCCCACTAAAATAGATGATTTGGATCAGGAAGAATGAGAGGGGCTGAATGTCCCTTCTCTAGAGAGGAGATTGAAAAAGCCTTGGGCTCATTGCAGGCTAACAAGTTGATGGTTTCTCCTGGAATTTTAAAAAGAATCTCTTAATGTCCCTTCTTATGCAGGTGGATGATCAGACGGCACACCCTCCCAGAATCTTTCTCAACAGAAATCACAACGATGATTCTGATAAAAAGACAGGGTCCCACCGAGCCCCTCCTCTTTTAGGCTCATCTTGTTATTGAATGAAGACTATAAAATTGTAGAAGTATTGGCCAATAGGTTGGAGATAGATTTGCTGAAATTAACAAATGCAGATCAAGCTGGATTTGTAGAAAAGAGGTAATCAGCAAACAACATAGCTAGATTGCTTAATATATCTGTATATCTGGCACAGTCAGGGGTGGATCCAGGAGTGGCCATCAACTCTGGATGCAGAGAAGGCCTTCGACAGAATGGAATGGGACTTTTTGTTCAAGGTGCTGGAGAAATTTGGACTGCAACAAACATTTATTAATTGGGTTAGGACACTATTATAAACCCCAAGCTAAATTTATAACAAATGGGCAGATGTCTCCAGTGTTTCATTGAGTAGGTCCAGTTGACAGTGCTGTTCATTCTGGCCATTGAGCCACTGGAAGAGGCCATTCGGTGGGATCCAGGCATAAAGAGGTTCAAGGTGGGCCAGGTGGAACACAAAATCATCCATTCACTGACGATGTGTTAGTATATTTGACGGACTGAGGTTGGGGGGGGGAGGAGGGGGTTTCATTGGTCAGGCTGAGGACCAGACTGGAGGATTAAGGGAAGGTCTCAGGGTATAAGGTAAATCTGGTCAAGAGTGAGATAATGCCTCTGATGAAGGGGGATTATGGACAATACCAACAGGGAAGTCAATTCAAATGGCTGCAAGAAGGCATTAAATATCTGGGGATAAAAGTAGACAAGGATTTACACAACTTATACCATCTCATTTATTTCCCTTTTCTCCAGAAGATTGAAGAAGACCTCAGTAGATGGTGGGCAGATTTAACTGTGTTAAAATAAACGTGATACCAAAGCTACAATGTCTATTTCAGTCATTACCAATTCTGTTGTCCCAGGGCTTCTTTAAGATGCTCAACAGATGTGTCAGAAAGTTCCTGTGGAACAGTAAAGTGGCGAGAAATTCCATGGAAAAAATAACTTGGGATTACAAAGTAGGAGGTTTAAAATTGCCAGATTTCAAAAAAAATATTACTGGGTGGCCCAGACGAGGTCTTTTGCCTCATTTTTTGAGGAAGGGGTCCCCCCCTCCTGGGTACAAATTGGACTACATGCAATAGGTGAAAAGATAACAAGAGAGTTTATATATAAATGTGACAGTAAATTACTTTCAAAGAGGACAGATGACCCCACACTAAAACATGTACTTCAGACATGTCAAAGAATAAATCAATGTATTGGATTGAAGGTAGGGATATCCCCCAAAACCCCATCAACCCACAACAACTTAATACCCATGACTGGACAATAAGGTCCTGGACACCTGATGCAAGAAAGAGATCAGCTGTATCTAGGATTGTTACAAGTGAGGGCAGCTCACGTCATTTGAGCAATTGAGGAATAAATATGATTTATCTAATAGAACATTCTTCTTCTATCTCCAATTAAGATATTTTTTGAGGGACAAATTGGGACCATTTATGACTCTGCCCTTGTGTAGTGACATGGAGATTCTAATGTATTCTATATTCTAAAGTGAGGGCCCGTAGACGGGTTTACACAGGTCGAGGGAAATGTGGGAGATGGGCTTGGGCACAATAATCCACGAGCAGTGCTGGTCAGACCTGTGTCAGGACAACATGACAGCTTTATTAATGCCAGGTACATGCTGGTCCAATGCAATTTCCTGCATCAATTGCACCTCACACCTCAACATAAATCTAAATTAGAAATCTTGGAAATGTGCTTCAGTTTTGGTGTGGAGACTAGAACCTTTATCCGTTCAACCTGGCTGTGTATGAAGTTGAGATCCTTCTGGGTGGACCTGGGGGACATTCTGAAAAAAAATTATGAGTGGATTTTTCACAGGATCCGGAATTGTACCTTTTTCTTTTTATTCCTTACCTTTGGTTATTTGATTAACTTGGATTATTTTTCTTTCTCCAGCATTTTTCAAGGTTTCTGTAGGGGTTGTTGACCCCACTGGTATTTGTCTTTTTCCTTTCTGTACAATTTATATGACTTTATTCTTAGTTGTATTGGGGCAAGTGGGGGTGATAGGAAGGGGGCAGGGAGGGTAAAAACAGACTGTGTGTTATACTGGTGTTGGAAGAGATTGTATTGTGTGTTTGAATTTATATGTCTGTGAAAAAAAATCAAAAAATATTACAAATAAAGAATTGACAATGAGAAAATTACAAACTTAAATGTGATTGTGGTGAAGCTGTACACTGACGGTGTCAAAGAACTTGACTCCATGTATTCGTTCTAATCCACAAATTGCCAACACGGGGATAATGCTCCCTGACAATAGCAAATAACAATGATTTCACAGTAAATTAATTAAAACTCTTGACACCCATCAAATCGGATTATATGCTAAACAGCTGGGTGATTGACAGTCCTAATGAGCCACACTTGGCAGTTCTCCAGGGTCAGTCAGCACACAGAGGAATTCAGCCTTCCCCCTCCGGAGTTGAGTTACAGAGAAAGATTAAACAGGTGAAGACTTTATTCTTTGGAGTGTAGAAGAATTAGGGAGATTTGATATACAAAATTATGAAATGTATAGATAGAGTAAATCTTTCCACTTAGATTAGTAGAGATAAATACAAGAGGTCATGGCTTTAGAGCAGTGGTTCTCAGCCTTTTTCTTTCCACTCACAAACCACTTTAACTAATCCCTCTGCCATTGGTGCTCTGTGATTAGTGCTTGAGGCAACTGAAAAACCTCACAAAGATAAGCGTATACAGAGCCGTTATCATACCCACACTCCTGTTCGGCTCCGAATCATGGGTCCTCTACCGGCATCACCTACGGCTCCTAGAATGCTTCCACCAGCGTTGTCTCCGCTCCATCCTCAACATTCATTGGAGCGACTTCATTCCTAACATCGAAGTACTCGAGATGGCAGAGGCCGACAGCATCGAGTCCACGCTGCTGAAGATCCAGCTGCGCTGGGTGGTTCACATCTCCAGAATGGAGGACCATCGCCTTCCCAAGATCGTGTTATATGGCGAGCTCTCCACTGGCCACCGTGACAGAGGTGCACCAAAGAAGAGGTACAAGGACTGCCTAAAGAAATCTCTTGGTGCCTGCCACATTGACCACCGCCAGTGGGCTGATATTGCCTCAAACCGTGCATCTTGGCGCCTCACAGTTCGGCGGGCAGCAACCTCCTTTGAAGAAGTCCGCAGAGCCCGCCTCACTGACAAAAGACAAAGGAGGAAAAACCCAACCCCAACCAACCAATTTTCCCCTGCAACCATGTGTGCCTGTCCCGCATCGGACTTGTCAGCCACAAATGAGCCTGCAGCTGACGTGGACATTTACCCCCTCCATAAATCTTCGTCCACAAAGCCAAGCCAAAGAAGAAAGAAAGAAGAAGGTACATGAGTGAGAAGGGAAGGTTGAGAATCACTGCTCGAGACCCAATAGTAACTGAAATAAATTGTCGGCCCATTTCCTTTGGAGATATGAAACCGTGGCCATAATGATTCAATGAGGTACGATTAAAACAGAGGTTTTCAAACTTTTCTTTCCACCCACATACTACCTTAAGCAATCCCTTACTGATTACAGAGCAACCACTGTGCTAGTCCCACTGACCAGCACCCATTCTGTCATCCTCCAAACCTCTCCCATCCATGTATCTATCCAATTTATTCTTAAAATGGAAGTGAGCCACTTCAGATGGCAGCTTGTTCCACAACTTTATTTTCATTGTGCGATGACATTGTTTAATGGGTTTAATGCATCATATAGGTTGAACGTTGAGTGGGTGAGGAGGGGGGGGGTGAAGGAGGGAGGGGAGAAAATTTCACTGTATATTCAAGAGGGAAATGTTTGTGTGTATTTTGGTTAGTATGGTTCATAGTGTGAAAAGTATTTTTTTTAAAGTAAGGGATTGCTTCAGGTGGGATGTGGGTGGAAGGAAAAAGTTTGAATCGTCCCAATTGACTCGTGATGTGCACAGTTTCAGAACTCCAAAGGAAATGGGCCAAGGACAACTTTTTTCTCATGCAAAACAGCAACAATTGGGTCTGGAACAGTAGCTCTCAACCTTCCCTTCCCACTCACAACCGACCTGGAGCAATCCCGGACTAATCACAGAGCACCAGAGGGCATAGGGATTACTTCTGACATCGGGGACGAGCGGAATGATGATTGGGCGCAGACTAGACGGGCCGAAGGGCCCGTTTACCGCGCTGTCGCGTTCCATGTCTGGGGTTGGAGTTTGGGGAGAAAAGAGTACACAGACCAAGGCGCGGGCAGCAGATGGCGGCACTCCTCACCCTGGCCGGAGCCCGAAGTTTCATTCATTCTGCAGGAGGCAGATCAGCAGGCGACTATCAGGGTCCTGGAGCTCTGCTCAGTGCAGGCAATGAAACTTCCTGTTCTCACCGTGCAGCATCCGACTGGTTGTCGCGGGGAGCAGCGGCTCGCTCGCCCGTCCGTCCATGCGCTGGGTCGGGGCGCGCACTCAAGTGCCTGGCGCGGCTCGGGCTCACCCGCCCGCTGTCGCCCGGGCTCTGCTGCCCCCGCGTCCGCAGCAGCACCCACTTCCGGGTCCGAACCCCGTCCGAGCCGCCGCCGCCAGCGAGCGTGACCCGGCTGATCCCTCCGTGTGCCCGCCGCGATTTGTTTGCCTGGCCCTCGGAGTCTTTCCTCCAAATGACCGAGCCCCGTCCGGCGGTGCCTCGGCTTCCCGGTTCGGGTCGGAGCCCCGGGGTCGCGTTGCCTGCTCTCTGGATGAAGGGGTGACCGCGTGTGCGCGCAGCCCGACCGCTCAGCGAGCATCGTGACCGAGGATTCTCCAGTGATGGACCCAGGGAGTGAAGAGCCACCGTTGGAGTCGGAATCCACCGCGTCCGGATCCTCGTCCTCGGACGTGCCGGCGTCCTGCGAGAACGACGAGAGCCCGGTCTCCCCTCACCACCACCACCACCACCACCACCACAAACCTTTCGGGGGCCTGAAGCTTTTCGGGAGGAGGTGAGTGAACGGGCTGCCGGCGTGTGTCCCCCCGCCCACCCTCGCCGCCGCCGCCGCCGGAGGCTGTCTCCTTGCTTCACTTGCCCTCACCTGTAGATCACCATTCACTCCGGCGACAGGGTTCGGAGCAAACGAGGAGTGCGGGAATCCTCGCAACGGTTCTTTTTTTTGCCTTCAGAGGGAAGGAGTAGATTGCTTACCCCTTGAATGACCCCTTGCACGCTGGAGTGCAATCTCCACTCACTCACACCCTTCCACGTTCGCAACTTGTTCATCCAGATTCATCTCAAAGTCCGTGACGTTTGTCTGCACTTTGAGCCATTTCTATTTATTCTGTCTTTAATCTGGAGTAAGCGAGAACTCCCTGCGCCTGCATCCACACAAATGAAGTATCACTGATCCCTGCAGCTGGGTTGCAGAGGGGGCGAGCCGTGGCTTTCTCATTCGCAGGTGCACAGATGAGGGGGGGAGAAAGGGGATTGCAGTCTGAAGATCGCCTTCCATGTTGAGCTGAGATGCTGCTTTTTGATGTGCTTGTGAAAGAAAACGCAATAGGCACTTCAGAGATGAAGAACAACTTAATTGGGGTGGTGATTTGTAACTAATTGTGCGCAAGTCATCGCTCCAGTGACCACATAGAGTCCTTCCTTCCCCCCCCCCCCAGGCTACAAACTAGTTTCTAGTTGTCAGGATAAGTGGGATTAGGTCAAACTGTACACCTCTAGTAAAAGTAGCTGGCTGCTTGGGGACAGTTGGAACTTTGATCTGAACCATAACTCTAAGGTTTTTGTGTTGGATTGAAAGGGACTTTGAATTTTCTGAGGTTTAATCGGTAGAATGCTAACATGTCTTTGAATATGCTGTTGATCATTCAATTAACTCAGAAGTTATACTTTCAGTCAATAAACTTGGAGGGTTGGGATGTCATTGCATATTAAAAGTAGAATTAGGAGATGGTTCTCCCATTTGCCTTGATGAATCGATGTTGTTGGCTGTGCGCTCTGGCCTGCCTTAGATTGTGCCCTTCCTCTATTTCACACCACTCTCTCAGACTACTTTCTACATTCAATTGCAACGCTGAAGGGAGATATTGTGGATAATGCATTGAGCTTAATGCTGTCTGTTCAGTTAGTGTGCAACCTTGTCCAACCACCAGGTCTCAGTCTGGTGTGGAGTTCTACTCACACTGAGTTAAGGACTTTGTACAATGCTCTCTCTCAACGCAAGGTTCCTCCAGGCACAGTAACTCATTTTTTTAAAGTTTATTGCCTTGGCAACATTCTTTTGTGTTGGAGCAAGAGGAATTTGAATTTTCTGGGATTTAATTAATGGGATGCAACTGATTATACAATTAACGTAAAAGTTATACAAAATAAAAACAGACTGTGCCTTGGGCCATTAACTGGATTATTTCAATAAGTACTGAATATTAAATTTTCCTGTTCAGTTCAATGTACCCAATTGGCAAAATGTCATAATTGGGGGTGCAGGTTGTAGAGAAGGTGTCTCAATGCTGACAAAACCTGAAGCATTTGTCTGCCCTGAGTTTCTACATTGATTTTATGCTAAACCTACATCACCCATTTGGGTGGTTTATTTATAACTGTAATTGTCAGCAAGTCTGGCAGGCTTTCTCTCTCAAGAGAAAGGGTGACAAGGACTTGAAAATGCATTTTGGTCTTGTTTGGAGCAAATAGGTTTTGTCATATATTAGCGAAACATGGCTCTTCCTAACTGACTCCTTGTTGTTCACCAGTCTCAAACTAATTTCATTTTAAATTTTTTATACATTCCTCTCAACTCTGCCCCAGATTCTCCCACTCACCTACATGCAAATGACAATTTACAGGGTGCATTGATCTACAAATCTGCATGCTTTTGGGATGTGGGAGGAAGGTGGAGCATGCTATTACAGGGAAAATGTGCAAACTCCAACACTACTGGGTTGCCTGCTGTACTGCAACCTTCCCCCCCCCCACCCCCCAAAAAAAAAGACCGGTTGCATTTTCCTGCTGAGATCTTGCCTTTCCTTTTAGTTGTACGGAAGGTTGTACCTGGTAAGTTATCTGTAAGGGAAAGGCTCTCTCACTCCAGGAATGGCTCTCAGGACTAATGTTGTAAGCTGTGAATTGAAATAGAGGACAGCAAGAATCAATCTATGACAGGAGAGGAACATATAACAATGAATTGGCTTGCAAGAGTATCTTCAATGAAGGATAAGTTACTGCTCAGAATTTCTAAATGGTTTGCTGCGGGTAATTTTAGGCCTGAGGTTGTTTTTGGTGAAATTGTAATGAGAGCAACAGGGAACTAAAAATAGTGCTGTTCATGTTGTAACCAGGCATTTAATTGTCTCAGCTTTAGGTGGATAATTTCCTGTAGTGTGTTGTGCCTCTAGATTTCCCCTGGCTTTACTTTCAGCTGCATACTGATAGTGAATCGCACTCATCCTTTCCTTGAAGAATAAATACCCAGTTTAAAATATGCTATTGGAATGAAGTAGAGCTGGAGATGAGTAAGCCCTGATTGGGGCATAGTAGTGTCTGAACTGCTTGGATATGGGAAATGCTTTTGCCAGGGAGTGCCACTGACAAAGATGCATGTTGCAGAATGGAAGGTAATGACAATATTCTGGACTTGTTGCTTGATTTATCGATTTCTCTGAAACCACTTTGACTAGGGAAAACACTGGGAGCTTTTCTCAGCAAATTAATTGACTCCTGATTCAAAATTCATTGACTCCAGCTGCTAGGGCGGCACAGTTAGTGTAGTGGTGAGTAGTGGTGAATCTGGCACTGACTGCAAGGAGTTTGTACGTTCTCCCTGTGTCTGCGTGGGCTTACTCTGGGTGCTCCAGTTTTATCCCACCCCTCAAACCGTGTGGGATTGTAGATCAATTGGGTGTAAATAGGCGGCACGAGCTTGTGGGCCGAAATGGCCTGTTACCGTGCTGTATGTCTAAATTAAATTTAAATATACATTTAATGTAAGAACCTCCTAAGTACCCATTCCAGCATACTCACGGACATATCACTATTTCTTTATGGTCACTTGGTTAAAGTTGTGGAACTCTTAACCAGGTAACATTGTTGGAGCAGGCTTATTACACTGACTGCCATGGGTGAGAAGAAGAAGGCACCAGTAAGAGCTGATGCTGATGGACGTCAGTTGTTGCCAACAATTCTTAAATTTGCAGTGCAAGGTTTTTCACTTGTGTGGTAATTCTAAACTGACAACTGTTATCAAAAATGGTTCCAGAAGGAATGTGTGTGGAAACAGATGGACCATGAGCATCTGTACAAGTTCTAGCTGAAAATAACGTGTTAGAGCAGAAATTCATAAATTAAACATTTGTAAATCATGTAGTGAAATGAATACCAGAGAATCAAAGAACGCTGCAGCATAGAAACAGGTTCTTTATCCTTCTAATCTGTGCTGAACTATTTTTCTGCCTAGTTTCACTGACAAGCACCCAGACCCTGTCCCTCCATAACCCTCCAATCCATTATTTTTAGTTATGATCTTGGACAAAACTATTGAGTGAACCAGAAAATATAATATTTCTGAATACAATCCATTATAAACATTTAAGATTTTGGGTCCTATTTCTGATCTCCAGATTGAAAGTTCTTGTTCCAAAGGCTTCCAGTGTTCAACCTGAACATTCCTGAATTGAGGACTGCAACCTCATCCAGTTGGTGTCTCCCACAGGTACAATTTGGAGGAAATGCAGAAATCGTCCACCGTTCCTAAGTTTACAGAAAGATTTTATTTTGTAAATTTTTTTTGTCCTTTGAAGAAATGCCAAAGAAATTAATTTTCATTTGAAGCTTTCTTGTCTGTCAGTGACTTGACAGACTTTGCAACTTTGACATGACTGGCCTTAGAAAGATTGTAAGGATGATCGTCTTCATAATTTTGTAGGGACTTTTCCTGTTTGACATAGCTGTTAAACTTGTAGAATCATCCCTTATTGTTAGAATGAGCCCCAAACACCAGATAATGCACACTTAAAAGACCAATTCAGATTTTGATGCTTTCAGTAATCTCCTTTTCCTGTTCTACTCTTCGAGAATTGTGCATGCATTCTTTGATCCGTTTCTTGTGGGCTTTCTGGCTGAGTGTTTGGAAGGTTGAATAAGAAAGAAAGGCAGCAAATCAAGGGTTCAGGACCTCTCCTGATAAGAAGAAGGCTATATTAAAAGCGAAGGCAAGTGCAGCTGTGTGGCATCTAGAATATAGAAAAAGTACACCATAAAACTGCACAGATGCTTAATTCAAAACTGAAAAATGCATGCAAAGTTGTTGAGCTACGATGAGAAAATATCTAAAAGTGTGGTCAGAGTTGGATTCATAGAATGGTCTTCGAGGAGAGTATCGTGTGTTTAGAGTTGGTTTGTGAGGTAGGTTTATTCTGGCAATTAATATCCATACTGGTCTTTTGGAGCTTCAAAACTATGGCCTGCATTTTACTGCAGACTGCAGTAATGTATACATAAACTTGTATTGAGTGTGTGATGTCAAGCCATTGCACATATGTGTCTCATAGCTGACGAAGGGCACAGGCCTGAATCGTTGGGTACACTTAACTTCCTATGGATGCTCCGTGACCTGCTGAGTTTCCCCAGAACGTTTAACAACATATGTGATTCACCTATATATGTATGCATAAATTGGTTGCACAGTTCTTTCTGAAAAGATGTTTTATGTAAATGCAGCTTTTACAGGTTCAGTCCTAATTGTATCATTTGCATTGTTGTTGATCATTATTGATTAGTTTTTTTTTTCTCTTTGGTTCTATATCCACTTCCGGAATAAATCTGCAATTATGCACATCTCCAATATGCTGTAGAGCAAGAGGTGATGTGAGGGGACGGCCATTGTAGATGTGGGAGAATCTAGAACAAGAGATCAGTGGTTTAAAATGACAAATGGGTGGTTTTTTTTGTTCTTTCTTGGACAGTTGTGTCTTTGAAACCATTTTTCCTGGAGGGTGTGAGAAGTTGAGTCTTTGAAATTGAGTCACAAGCACAGAATCAGGTTCAACGTATCCAGATTGCTGTGCTTTGGTTATTCAAGTGCTCTTACAAATGTTTGAAATTGTTGTCTCCAACATCTTCTCAGGCAAGATTGCAACCACTTTATGGGAGGGGGGAAAAGTCTTCCTTGGATATCCTCTAAAACCTTAACTTTTCACATTCAAATGTTTGCCTCTTTAAATACCCCTTCTAAGGGGTAATGTTTCTCACTGTCCAGCCTATCCATGTCCACTTAATTATGTGTAACTCTATCAGGTTCTCTGTCAGCCTCCCTGTGCTCAAAGGAAATTAACCCCTTCTGATCATAACTGAAATAGTTGATCTTAGGCAATATCCCGGTGAATCTCCTCTGCACCCTCTCATGCATTCATTCCTTGTAGTGTGGTGAACAGAACTACACAGTCTTCCAGTTGTGAACGAACCAATGTTTTATTGAGACCTTGCTACTCTCTCTTAATCTTTGAAGGCAAACATCCCAGTTCCTCAATACTATCCATGGCCTTTATTTTTCATTGTGTGAAGACATTGTTTTATGGTTTTATTGTATTGTATATGTTGAATATTTATTGGTCTTGGAGGGGGGAGGGAGAGAGGGAGAAATTGCCACTGTGTATATTGAATGAGAAATGTTTGTATATATTTTGGTTGATATGGTTCACAGTGTGAAAAATAAAAAATTATATAAAAAATATCCATGGCCCATCTGTTCATGTTATGTGCCTGACCTTCATTAGAACCCCTGAAATGCATCTCTTTGCTTGATCAGGATTAAATTCCATCTGCCATTGCCTTGCCCAATTGACCAGCTAATCAATATCCTAAAACAGCACTCACTATCAACGACATCAATTTTCATGATATCTGTTAACTTACTGATTATACCTCCCTACATTCATGTGGAAGTCATTAATGTATATATAAAACAGCAAAGGTTCCAGCACCAATACTAGTGGTACACCAATGCTCACAGACTTCAGTTGCTGAGGCAGAATAAGATACATATTTGATAAGTAAGGTAATGAAAGGGTAGTTGGGAATGGAGAGATAAGATTACAATTAGATCTGTTATGATCTTATTGAATGGAGGAACTGGCTTGCAGGTTGTGGTCTACTTCTGATTAATTGTTTAAAATTTCTTTCTGCCTTCACACTGGATGTTGATATTTTTCCATTTCAAGTAAGATGCAATTTAATGCAACCTTGTCGTCTCTCGCTCTTGCCCACGTGTAATGGAGGATTTAGACCAGCTGATGCAAGAAGGGATGCAGTTGCATCAGAAGACATTATCTCAGTTCCACTATGAGGCCCAGGTTGCATCAGAAAACATAATCTAAATTCCACCACGGGGCCCAGGATGCAGTTGAAGAAGACATTATCTAAATTTACACTATGGGGCCCAGAGATGCATATGAATCAATAGACATTATCCAACTTCCACCATGAGGCCAAGAGATGCAGTTGTCTTTTGTTGGTCGCAGACTGTCAAGAGACCTTGAAGATAATTAAATCATTTGTTCAAAGAGGTAAGATCTGAAGTAAACAACTTTTGGGTAATATAAGCCATGGTCCCACTGCTGAAGTTTGAGACTCTCCAAGAGGTGGCAACATCTCTCAGCAAGAAGAAGAACTTCAAGATTCCAAACCGATTCCCGGTCCGGGGAGGTGGAGAAGCTGCTACCGGCGCCCAGACAACCTACTACAAGTGTGCAGTCGTCGGCTCGCTTTGGCAGTTGGGACCAGTCCAGGCGTTGATAAGTATAATTGGGAAGGGCTTGCATGTTGTAGTGTGAATTCATCTTTAGATTTAGTAATAAAGACTTATATAAACTGAACTGCTCTCGGTGTGTGTCTATTTTCTTTTGGTAGCTCGAACACTGTGACCAATCTAAAACGAACAAAGTGAGAGGTACAAGTTTACCCAAGACACCATGTCAGACCTATTCCTCAGCTGTGGACTCCCATTTTATCCACCTTGTCGGAGCTGCTTTTCTTTACCTTGTGTATCGCTAGCTGCAGTCTTCCATCTGAACTCCAAGCTAGACTGTAACAATCTGAAACACATTCAGTGTGTGCAACACATGAACAATGGGCCAAGATGGATTCTGTGTTAGAATATAGCATCTTCTGATAATTAACAATAAGGTACTAAAATAGTGATTTATGTAAAACTTGTGGAATACTTCACCCTTTAAGAATGCACACCGATCTTTCAGCTGGAATGTTCTAGGCTGAGGGAATAACAGCCACAGTATGGTTCATAAATATTGATTTTTGCCTCATCATTTGTGTGTTCTGCTGTCACACATGATTTTGTGTACCACATAAAATGAATGCTGATAAGGATGAGGCAATTATCCTTTGATAATGAGTGAATATGTACTCTCCGAGATTATTGTGTTGGCCACCTCATGTCCAATCAGGTGTTTGGTTTTGTTCAGAGCATCTATACTTGTTGACAAATCTTCTAGGTCTTTGTAGCTTTCCAATGCACACTGCTTTTGACGGCCTTCACATTGACCATGCCAATTGTTCTGAGCATTATTCTTTTTTACCTCTGCACAATGGAGATGACACTTTGAAACCACTTCAGATATCCTTGACTGGGAATTTTGTATGCTTATTGGAATTGGTCTGGCTTTTGAGAGCATTCTTATTGCGTCGTGACAGCAGCTTGTGTTTCTATTTTCACTCTGTGGCTGCGATTGGAAATTCATTATCTACTATTTGTAAGCTAAAGACTGGTTTCCCTACTGATACCAGGTATCTTATGCAGCAGATCGTTGCATTCAAAGGTAAATACACCTGCTCAGTCAAATTTTTTGTCTGCTCATTGTATATGTAGTAACTTTGGTTATTGTCTGTAGTGAAATGTTTGCAATTCTAATCGTTGATCTTGTACCTAGGCCAGTGGTTCTCAACCTTTCTCTTTCCACCCACATACCACTTTAAGCATTCCCTATGCCACAGGTGCTCTGTGATTAGTAAAGGATTGCTTAAAGTGGTACGTGGGTGGAAAGAAAAAGTTAAAACGCCACTGTTTAAATCGTACCTAATTGACTCGTTATGTACACAGTTTCATAATTCCAAAGGAAATGGGCCAATGACAATTTTTTTCAAGCAAAATATTTTAGTTTAAATTGGGTCTAGGGCAGTGGTTCTCAACCTTCCCTTCCCACCCACATACCACCTTAAGCAATCCCTTACTAATCATAGAGCACTGATGGCATAGGGATTACTTAAAGTGGTATGTGAGTGGAAAGAAAAAGGTTGAGAACCACTGCTTTAGAGTGTGACTTGCGCACATCTTGAGGCTAGCTGTACCTGTAGCTGAATGTCCTGCTTTACGAATGTCTATATAGAACTGAACAATCCATTGCTATCTGTTCCCACAGCCTGTTCACTTGCCTTTTCATAAAATGGTGGTTCTATTTGAGAAGGTACTATACAAATCTCTGTCAGAATCCTCGAGAAACATGAAAACTGGAAATGCTGGAATCTTGAGCAAAGTATTGGTGTCCTGACCCAAAACGTTGAGTTGACTTTCTGTGTTTTATATCAGACAAATTTCCTCCCTGTGAGGGACATCACAGTTTAAGTTGATTGTTCTGCATTTGGACCCATGCTTTGTGGCTACACATTGCCTTTTCTGATGTATGTTACCATGAAAGAACTGGCATGATGTGAAGCTGTCATTGCATTTGCTGCAGGATTTCACGCCAGTTGCACGGTACTGTCCGAGTTTTAGGATTGAAGCTGCTGTCTCCTTTATTCAACTGGCGATGAGTGAAATTCCAGGGCACTTTCCAACCACCTCTAATGTGAAATTCTGCTTGTCTTCAACTTGGATATAATCTCTTTTGTCATTGAAGCCACAGACAAATCTATCCAGCAGTACATGGTTTAAGAATTCACCACTTCTGCTAGGCCAAGCTTGATCTTGTAAAGGGACAATAGAGTCACTTGTGGTTATTACTCTGGTTTTCATTGATTTTCTGAATTTCTAATTCTTTGCTATTGCAAATGGAGCCACCAAGGCTGTCGCTAAAGTATTAAGGAAGTGATATACCACAGACCAACAAGATTTGTCAAACTCTGAAACCAAAATCTTTATGCTGGAGCATATGGGAGATCTCTGTTCCTGCATTCAGGAATGCCGATGCTGAATATTCTCCAGTATGACCAGCTAAACTCAAGATGGCCCTCTATGAGCCTCTCCCCGAGCTGTCAGACGCCGGAAAAACACAGAAATGCTGGAGGGACAGCAGACCTCTCAGCGTCCAGAGGAGGTAAAGATATGTAATTGACGATTTGGGCTTGAGCCCTTCTTCAAGATGTGAGTAAAAAGCAGGCAGGCACCAGAATTGAAAGGCTGGGGAGAAGGAAAGAAAGGACCGGGGAGGACCACTGATGAAGGATGTTAATTGGATATGGAGAGGGAGACGGGAGAGAGGAAAGATGAAATAATTGAGGAGGAGGGTTTCTCTGTGAATGCAGAGTTGGGGGGAACCATACAAAGGGAAAAGGAAGAGAGAGAGAGAGCGAGAGCAAGAGGAGACATAGGGGTAGAAGGGAGGGGGAGGGCTAATGGAAATTGGAGGTTGGTGTTAATGCCATTTGCTTGGAGGTTGCCCAGATGGAATGTGAGCCATCGTATCTTCAATTTGTGGGCGCTCTCAGTCTGACAGTGCATGAGACCATGTACAGATATGTCGACAAGGGAATGGGGCAGGGAATTGAAATGGGTGATCACTGAATGATTCCTGCTATTGAGATAGACAGAGTTGGGGTGCTCAACAATAATGATCTCCCAGTCTGCATCCAGCCTCCGATGTAAAGACCACAACAGGAGCACTGCATGCAGTAGATGACGCCCTGCAGAATTACAAATGAAGCGCTACTTCAATTTGAAGGACTGTTTGTGGCTATGAATGTTGGTGAGGGACGAGGTGTGGCATCTCCTATAGTGAGAGGGGTAATTGGTGGGAAGGGAGGAGTGGACGAGGGAGTCACAGAAGGCAGAGAGGAGAAGGGGAGATGAGTCTGGTGGTGGAATCACATAGTAGGTGGCAGAAATGACGGAAAATCATAAGTTGGACGTGCAAGCTGGTGGGGTGGTGGGTGAAGACAAGGGGAATCCTGTCTTTGTTGCGCAATAGGCCAGGGCAGATGCACGGAAACTGAGAGCATGCAGATGAGGGTGGTAGAGGTGAAGGCACTTTTTTCTTTGAAGAAAGGGGCCACCTTGGATGAGCTGACATGGAAGACCTCATCTTGGGAGCAGATGTGACAGAGATGGAGGAATTAAGGGAAATGAATGGAATCCTTACAGGGGTAAGGGGTGTAGTCGACGTAGCTGTGGAAGTTGGGTTTGTAAAAGATGTCTGTTGAGAGCCTGGAGAGATGGAGGAAAGGGATAGTGTTGCTGAAGAGTCAGACACCAGACCTTTTCACCCCTGTCAATGTACAGTAGCAAGCAGAGAGGTGATGCAAACTATCAGGAACCCTAATCAAACTATTGGTGCCACTCGCTGCATAGTTTCTCACGGTGCCTCATCAATTTTGGCAGTCAGACTGAATAGAGCCTGAACTGCAAGCACCATCCAAAATGAGGAATTCATTGATGACCCAACAGGATGCCTCCCTGAGGTATGTCTGCCTCCGATGGATTCTAAACGGGATCCAGATGGGGCATAATCACTGTGCACTCCAGTGTACAAGTGAACACTGTATATCCAGCTTATCTTATCCTGCCACAAAAATTTGGGAGAAGCTTCCTTTCTGAGTAGGCTGCATCATGTTTCATGCACTTTGGCCAACTATGTGCAAGAGAAGGACTCATTTGTGCACTTTACAAATACTATTGGATGAAACAAGACACTTGTTGCATCGATTTGCACAGAGCTGTTGTGGAGAGGGATGGTAACACTGATAATGGCAATGTCCTACACATTGTACACTGTATATATGCACCAAAATTCTCACTTGCTGCAGTTGAACAGGTCCTTTGTAAAAATAAAACTCCAAAAATAGCTATGATCGTGTATCAGAATTTATTGTCGCGAACAAGTCATGAAATTCAGTGTTTTGTGGCAGCGTCATAGTGAAAACATTCATATTATAACCATCTTACAACATTACTATATATAAAAAAAAATAGTGCACAAAAAGTAAGGCAATGCCTTTGGTTCATCGATCATTCAGGAATCAGGCAACGGGGAAGAAGCTGTCTTTGTGCCATTGCATACTTGTCTTTAGGTTCCTTTACCTTTTTCCCAATGGTAGCAGAGTTGCCTGAGTGGTGGGGGTCTTTGAGGATAGAAGCTGCTTTTTTAAGACACTGCCTCATGTAGATGTCCTTCATGGAGTTTATTCTTGGCCTGAGAGTTGGCACCTCTATACCAGGCAGTGATGCAACTAGCCAGGATGATCTCCACGGTACACCTGAAGAAGTTTATGAGAGTCTTCGGGGACATACTGAATCTCCTCAGACACCTCACAAAGTATAGCTGCTGGGGAGCCTTCTTTGTGATTGCATCAACGTGGAGGCTCCAGAACAGATCCTCTGAGATGTTGACACCCAGGAATTTGAAGTTCTTGCTCCTCTCCATTACTGAGCTCTCAATGAGGACTGGATCGTGTTCCCCTGACTTCTGAATTGAATTGAAGTCATTAATTGAATTAAAAAGAAATGCAGAATAATAGATTAACTACCGTAATATCACAATAGATCATTGGGAGCCTTGCTTTGGAAGTGATTTAACAAAAAATACTGAACCTGCCTCTCCTCTGGAATGAGGCAAGCTTCCAATCTACTACATTAGCCAAGTGTAGACATGGAGGTTATTTGTCAGTGAGCTGCAATTAGGAGCTGGTTTGAGTAAGGTAGCCAGATAACTCATCATCTTCATGCGTGCTCTGTGCAATTCCTCTTCAGAGGGCGATCAGATCCTGTATGCAGCAATTTCATTGTAGTGGGAGGCAGGATTTGCAGGTCTCTTGATAAGTCCCAAGTAGCATTAGGGGGAAGGTTCAAAAGGTTGTGGCTGAATTCCGATCAGATAAAGTTGCTGAAAATATTAGCGTTTTGTTAATAGCACTAATTTGCAAGTGTCATTAGAATGTTTGTTTTTTTTTGTTTGGAAAGCAATTTAAAGCTTTAGCTGTAACTTTGTTGATGATGTCTTTTGTTGGGATGTAGCTGTTCTCCCTCCCTGCCTGTCAGCTATCATTCTTGATTGGGGAGTTAGATCAGTGGCACTGCAAATGTAGTTGCTACCTAACTGCTCCAGTGACCTTGGTTTCATCCCAACCTAATTGTATGGAGTTTGTACATTTTGTAAATTTCATCTGGTTCCTCCCCCCCCCCCCCCGCCTAAAATATGTTCAGGTTTCTTGATTAATCTTCTACTATAAATTACTCCCAGTGCAGGTATCAGATCAGAGAATAATAACAGAGGTTGTTAATGGGCAGTTGATGAAGGGTTCTGACCCATTGTCATTATTTAATTATTTATTTATAGTAATGTTGTAAGATGGTTATAATATGTATGTTTGCTCTATGACGCTGCCACAAATCACCAAATTTCATGACGTTCATGACAATAAATTCTGATTCTGACATGTGAGGGAGAAAAGTTGCAGGAAAATAGATTGATGGGATTGATTGCTGAACGAGCCCACAGAGACTTGAATGGGCTCCAGTGTTGTGATGAAAAATGAAAGTGAGTAGACAGCTTGGGGGGTCTGCATCTCTTCCTCTCATGTCCAGGCTGGGGGAAACACGCATGCAGCTCGATACATTGTGGTAGCAGGTTCTTTGCTCTCTTTCTCTTCCCCCTTCCCTCCCAAACCTGATCTGTGACTGTCCCTCCCTGATAGGATTGGCTGGTTCCCCAAAACCGCTGTTGGCCAGGCATACTAATTTTCTTGTTCTGTGATGATTGTAGTCCTGAATTCTTCAATGATCTTCCACCTTGCCTCATTGCCTTGGGAGTGTGAAAGCATGTGTGTGTTCAAGAGTTAGTGTCACTGTGTGTGAGGGGCCTTGATAAGGTGGATGTTTTCTCGTAGGAAATCTAGAACGAGGGCTGACTCAAAGTAAGTGGTCTCCAATATTGTACAGGGAAGATTGGAAATGTTTTCTGTCAGAGGGTTGTGTCTTTGGAACTCTTTCCTCAATAGGTTTTGGATGCAATCTAAAATGTTTTTAAGTCAAGGGTGACTGGCAGTAGACAAGTTAGGAAGTGAAATTGCCAGCAAGTCAGCTCTGATCTTGTTACATAGCAGCCAATCCTAATTTGTGGATGTGAATGGGAGAGCGTTATCAGTTTGTATGAGAGGGTGTGAGCAAAGTTGTGTGATGGCTTTGGTTAAAACAAAACTGCTAGAGAAGCTGAAATTTGTGGCCTCTTAGGTAGGGCCCTGTGTAAGTGGCTTTCATGACCAGTTAACAAAAGACTTTTTATAGGGAAAAAAACACGACAGCCACAAACTGCATTGTGGTGACAGCCAAATATTCGAAGAAAGGTTAAATAATCGTTTAATAGACATGTAGATGGTTTCCTGTTGTTATTCAATATAATGCCACCCAGTCTTTATTTGTACTTGAGGGAGGATTTGCAGCTTGATTTATTTTCTCTGGTCAAAAGAGAGTACATCTTCAGTGCAGCGATCCTCTAGATCAGTGGTTTTCAATTTTTTTCTCCCACTCACATATCACTTTAAGTGATCCTTATGCCTTAGGAGCTCTATGATTAGTAAGGGATTACTGTATTTGATGCCATATGAGACCCACCCCCATTTTAGCAGGAGATTTTAGGAAAAATTTATTTGTGTATTTACAAGTAAAACTTGGCCAAAACATGCAATGAGGACAATGTGGTAAAAATAATTTTAATAATAATACTGCTGTAATTAACAAGAGAAAACCTTTTTTAACAGAACAAGCTACAAGTAACTATCATAAACAAAACAGAATAAAAGGTTTAGGGAAACATTAGTGTTAACAAACTTTAATCCCCTACAAAGCCTAAACATTCATCAACAACATTACCATCAAAGCTCAAAAACTCATCATCACTACTTCTGGTATCACTGTCTTCAAATAATGCATCATCTTCAGTGCTATCAAGGGTGCTTGTTAAAACCTTAACAATAATTCCAGCTCTTACAGTTTCCCAAGAAGTTTTCACGCATTCACACACCTGTGTAATGACATTTCACTTTTCCTCTTTGTGTTAGTGCATGGTCCTTTTCTTCCATTTATTTATTCCAGTATTCCCTCGTGCTATTTTTAAACGGCTTGTTTATACACACATCTAAAGGCTGCAATTGGCTCGTCAGACCTCCAGGAATGACAGCCATCTGGGTTTTCAGTTCACATGCCTTTTTTTTAAAAACGGCTTCAGTTTTGTGCGCCCTTAACAGATTCCAGACCAAAAGTGCAGGGTTTTTTTTTCAAGAGTCCACCGGGACGCCTTTGTCATATTTTCTGTAACCATAATTTGATTCCAGCTTCGTCCATCCAGCCTTTTGGATGAACGTGAACAAACACACTGCAAGGTATTTTTTTCCTTTGGGCTGAGCCTTTTAAATATTACAAATGGTGGTAGTTTTGTGCCAATAGCACAACAGGCCAGAACCACTGTATAGTGTGTCATTTCATGACCAGTGGATTTTCCTACGACGGTTTTAGCTCCTTTAACACTCATAGTTTTGTTGGATGATACATTGAATGTTTTGAGAACTTCATCCATGTTCCCTATTTGGCTCAGTTCAAAACAAGTTATTTTTCGTGCATTCATTATAAATTTATAAAATTTGAATATTTTGTCTTCATAATCCACTGGCATTTTCTGTGCAATCAATGTTTTTGTTCGCATTAATAAACCATGCCTTTTCATGAACTGATAACGCCAACCTTCTGTTCCAGCAAAATCCTTATGCTTTTGTTCTTCCCCTAATTTCCTGGCCATGGTAGAAACGCATTTCCCTGATTCTCTTCCATTTATCACATGTTTTTTTTTAAACTCCTCCTCAAGTTGTGGCCAAATTGGGGCTGGACAATGAAGGTTACGTTTACCCTTTTTCGCAGCCTCTAGTAATTTTTCTTGCTTTCTCCATGCACGTACCTTTTTTTTTTTTGCTGTAGGCGGCGCTCCAAAAACTTTAGCTACCCCTTTAGTATATATTACAACTTATAGTTTACGTGCAATAGTGTAACTTGACCGCTTTCCTCCAGTCACCATCTAGTGGATAAAAAGTCTCCACTACGTTTGCAAGATGGTGGAACCAAAATATCACCTTTGCATACAAGACCTGGGGTGGGGGGGCTTTTTTGGAGAATTTCTTTTTAAAAGGACAAAAGCGCGGGTCTTGTATGCCATCAAAAACGATACTTAAGGTGGTATGTGAGTGGAAAGAAAAAAGTTTGAAAACCACTGTTTTAATCATACCTAATTGACTCATTATGTGCACGGTTTCATAACTCCAAAGGAAATGGGCCAATGACCATTTTTCTCAAGCAAAATATTTTGGTAACAATTGGGTTTAGTGCAGTGGTTCTCAACCTTTTTTCCTTACTCACATACCACCTTAAGCAATCCCTTACTATTCACAGAGCACCTATGGCATAGGGAATACTTAAGGTGGTACATGAGCAGAAAGAAAAAAGTTTGAAAACCACTTCTATAGACAGTTATCTTTGATTTGTGTTCCTGTTAATGAGGGAGGTCAACAGCCTTCTGGTTGGTGATAAGACTTGACAGACTTCAACAGAGAAAGGTGTTCTGCCAACCTGCAAACTAAAATTCTTATTTATGTTTAAGCCTTTTCCTTTTTCTCTCTTTGATTCTCCTGTCCTCTTACCAAGCTTCACTTTTTGAAGTTAAATCCTTCTGCTCTATCTCTTTCTCTGATTTTTGAAGAAATGTTTTAAACTCCTGCTCTTTGCATGAGTCATGGTCATTTACTAAATCCTTTGCATCTGAGAGAGGGATAAAGTAAGTGAGGCAAGTGAGCACAAGCCAAGGATGAATGTTCAAGGCTATCCTTGTGGCCAGCGTACAACTTGTGCACACGGCAAGCCCAAGCCTCCAATATGGTAACAAAATGAATCAAGGGTGAAGGAATTTGATACCTGGCAACATTTTGGGGTATGCACATTTGGGAGAGACTGGTCCAGCTATTCTGGAAAGTGATGAGAGAATCCAGGCTGAGGCAGTCAGAAAACAAGGATTCAGTGTATGCTTCAAGCTCTGCCCAGTGAGAGAAGATGAGGTACGATGGGGTTTGATGCTGGAGGACTGTATTCTTTGTGTACATGTGTGAATACATATACAATGTATAAACCCCATCTGATAGAGCTGTTCAGTTAATGGCCATCACTGCTCTTACCATCGACATTATGGTTTCCACTATTCTCTTTTGCTGCAGCATAAAGTGGGTGCCTCAACTCCAGCGACCCAGGTTCAATGCTGACCTCCGGTGCTTTTCGAATGGAGTTTGCACATTCACGCTATGACCACATGGGGTACACTGTGTGCTCTGGTTTCTTCCAAGAATCGATCACTTGGTTACTAGGAGACTGACTGTAAATTATCATTAGTATGGTGGGAAGACTTGGTGGTTATTTGAGATGAGATTATTGTCATTTGAATGGAAGTTTTTGTTTAAAGTACTTGAGAAATTTGGTTTTGGTTCTTTATTTATTGGATTGATAAAGGCTTTATATAATAGTCCGAAGGCTAGAATTGCTGTCAATGGGCAGATTTCAGAATCTAATTTAACAAGGTCTACTAGACAAGGATGCCCATTGTCGCCTGCTTTATTTGCTATAGTTATTGAACCTCTGGCACAATTAATACACCAAAATGAAAATGTTAAAGGTATGAGAGTTTTGAATGAGGAATATAAGATTAATTTGTTTGCTGATGATGTTTTATTATATTTGGTGGATCCGGGTATTTCTTTACCAGCAATTCAAAAACTATGGTCAATTATCTGGTTATGAAGTAAATTAGGCTAAAAGTGAAATTCTATCAATTTGTAAAGATGATTATTCAATATATAAAAGTATTACCAATTTGAAGTGGACTACACAAATTAAATATTTAGGAATTAATGTTAATACGGAGTTTTAAGACTTATATTCAATTAATTATCTTCCTTTAATAAAAAGGATTAAATTAGATTTGATTAGGTGGAAGGATTTACCTTTGGGTTTATTAGGGAGGATTAATACTATAAAAATGAATATCTTTCCTCGAATACAATATTTGTTTCAATCAATTCCTTATTTTTTAAACAAAAGTTTTTTTTAAGGATTTATACAAAGCAATTAGAGACTTCTTATGGAAGGGAAAATTTCCGAGGGTGGCGATGAGAAAGTTGATGTGGGACTTCCAATTTGGAGGTTTAAGATTACCGAATTTTCAGCATTATTATGAAGCAGCTCAATTTAAATTTCTTAGTGCATTAATGAATATGGATGATCCGCCCAGTTGGGCAATGGTAGAAATGGCGGTTATTTTAGAAAAATCTCCTCATGAGTTTTTGTTTCGATGGAATAAAAATTTATTACGAACTTATGATGTACCAATATTGAAGCATTTATTGAATTTATGGACAAGTAAACTTAACAAATTGGGGCTCAAAAATAAATGGTCTGGACGATTGCCATTATATAACAATCAACTTGTTCCTTTTACAGTCTCCAATATCACCTTGAAACAATAGGAAAGGAAGGGAATAAAAAACTTATCTGATTGTTTTTCTGAGGGATGTTTTTGTTCCTTTGATGAATTACAAAGGAAATTTGGTATTAGTGGAAATTCTGTATTTGTGTATTATCAATTAAGATCTTTTGTAAAACAGATATGTGGTCGACATATGATCTTACTGTCTGATTCTAATTTTGAGGAATACGTACTTTCAATACCAAAAAAGGGATATATATCTGATTTGTATTGTATTTTACAAGAAACCGAAAGTAAAAAAGATTGGGATAAAGATAAATTGAAATGGGAAAAAGATTTAGGTTTTACAATGGCTGAAGAAGCCTGGATGGAAATTTGCCAGAATAGTATTTGGAAATTAATTAATGCTAGATTAGCGATGATTAATTATAATTTTATACATCAGTTATATTTAACACTGGAGAAACTAAAAAAGTTTGGCCTTAGTAAGTCGGATTGCTGTTTTCGTTGTGACCAGACGGCTAATACTTTTTTGCACACTGTCTGGCTTTGTGATCGATTGCAACAGTTTTGGAAAGGTATTCAATCTATACTTAATAGTTTATATAATATCTGTCTTGTATTAGATCCTAATATATTTTTATTAGGGAACATGCAATCACTAATTGATTTAGGTTTAAAGGATTATCAGATTTCCTTTATCTATTTAGCTTTAGCTGTGGCCAAGAAATGTATAGCACTTACTTGGAAAGATAGAAATATATTAACTTTAGATAAGTGGTATTTGGAGATGAAATCCTGTTTGACCATGGAAAGGATATCTTTTTCAATTCAGGATAGGAGGTCTTTTTATAGGTCAAAGTGGACTCCGTTTGTTAAATATTTGCATTTAAGTTTGCTTTAAATATGTTTTTAAGTGTGATATTTTAGTATTGATAACTTTTTTTTGTTAGTATCTTTACTTGTTATGTTTTATCTTTTTTTGTAAGTGGGCTTTTTCTTATATATATTCATTTTATTAACTCTTCACTCTTTATTTTTGGGGGGGGGTTAGACTAATTTTAAGTTAGGTTATTAATGTTGTGTAATAATCATGGGGGGGGGGTTAGTTTATTTAGTTTACCGATATGGTACTGTAATTTTATTATCTTTTTTAAATGTAATCTATTTTATTCATGTTATAAAATCTTAAATAAAGTTTAAAAAAAAGAGTTTATTGTCATTTACAAGTGTTCTGTATACAAGTATACTGTACAAATGCACTGAAATTTTTACTTAGAAGCATAAGATATGACAGCACAAAAACAGGCCCCTTGGTTATGCTTGTCTGTACTGAACTATTATTTTGCTGAGTCCTTCAGACCTGCACCTAGTCTATATTCCTCCATACCTCTCCCATCCTTGTACCTGCCCAAATTTTTCTCAAATTCTAAAATTGAACCCACATTTGCCACTTCAGCTAGAAGCTCCTTCCACACTCCCAAACTCTTATTGTAAAGAGGTCCCCCTAATGGTCTCCCTAAACTTCTTCCCTTTCACTCTTGACCCATGTCCTCTAGTTTGTATCTCACCTACTCTCAGTGAAAAAAACCTACTTGCATTTATTCTGTCTATAATCATTGTATATCTCTATCATATCTCCTCTTATTCTTCTTTACTCCAGTGAATAAAGACCAAACATGTTTAATATGTTAATATAATATATAACTCAGTTCCTCAAGTCCCAGCAACTTCCTCTTAAATCTTCTTTCCTGTAGTTAGTTGAACAAAACTGTACATAATACTCCAAGTAAAACATGTTCCCTCTGTGACTCCCTTGTCTTCTTCTCCCTTTTCACCAATCGCCCCATTGGCACCTACCATGTGACTGCAGGAGGTGCTGCATTTGAGCTACACCTCCTCCCACACCACCATTCGGCACTTTGAACAAACTTTCCATGTGAGGCAACAATTCACATAAATCTGCAGGAGTCATCCACTGCAACTGGCACTCCCATTTTGGTCACTACATTGGAGAGACTGGACGCAATCTGGGAGTTTGCTTTGTTGAACAGCTTGGCTCTGTCTGCCAAAATAGCGGTGATCTTCCCATGACCACCCATTTAAATTCCCTGCTCCATTGTCTTGCCAACATATCTGTCCATGGTCTCATGTACTGCCAGACTAAGACTACAAATGGAGGGACAACAGCTCATATGTGTCTGGGCACCCTCTAACTAGATGACATTAACACCGACTCTTCCAGTTTTTGTTAGCCCCCCTCTCACCCCATAAATTTATTTTTTAATTTAGACATACAATATGGTAACAGTCCATTTTGGCCCATGAGTCTGCGCTGCCTAATCTACAGCCTGGTACGTTTCGAATGGTGGGAGGAAACTGGAGTCCCTGAACAAACCCATGCAGACAAGGGGAGAACGTACAAACTCCTTACAGCGTGGGATTCGAACCCCAGTCCCGATCGCTGGTGCTGTAATGGTGTTGCATTGACTGCTATGCCAACCATGCCATCAACTGTCTCTCTCCCCCCTTTTCCCTGTCTCCTTTCCCTCTCCTCTGCATTCAAAGAGCCAACCTCCCACTCCTCCAATCAACTCTCACCTTTGCTCTCTTCAGTCCTCCGATCCACGTCTAGTTAACACCTTTTGTCCAAAAGAGTCTAGACTCTTCTCCCTACCCTTTCTTTAAATTCGGGCACCTGGCTGCTTTTTACCTTGAAGAAGGGCTCAGGCCCATAATGTAGGTTGCATATCTTTACCTCCTATGGACCCTGCGAGACCACCTGAGTTTCTCTAGCATTTCTGTGCTTTATGACAACATTCCAAATTTGGCTTCACCCATGCCTTGACTATAATATTCCAATTCTGACACTCAGAATCCAAAGCTCTCTTTACGACACTATCTACCTGTGACACCACTTTCAGGGAATTATGCATCTGTATTCCCAGATCCCTCTATTCTACCATGCTCCTCAATGCCCTCTCATTTACCGTGCATGTCCTACCTTGATTTGTTCATCCAAAATTAAATACTTGACATTGTCTGTATTAAATTTCATCAGCCATTTTGCAGTCCATTTTTTTCAACTAGTTCAGATCCTTCTGCAAGCTTTGAAAGCCTACCTCCTGTCTACGACAAAGTGTCATTGGCAAAGTTTCTAATTTATTTTATCACATTATCATCTAGATTGTTGATGAAGATAACAAGTAACAATGGACTCAGCGCTGATCCCTGAGGCAAACCACCAGTTACAGACCTCCAGTCAGAGAGTCAATCATAACTACCACTCTGGCTTCTCCCGTAAAGCCAATGTCAAGTTCAGTTTACTACCTTGCCATGAATGCCGAGCAACTGAACCTTCCTGACTCGACTCCCATGTCGGGCCTTGTCAAAGGCCTTACTAAAGTCCATGTAGATAACATCCTCAGCCTTTCCTTCATCACCATTCCTGGTAACCTCCTTGGAAAAAGATTGGTTAAACATGACCTACCACATACAAAGCCATGTTGACTATCCCTAATCATTTATTCACTATCCAAATATTTGTACATCTGATCTCTTGGAACATCTTCCAATAACTTACCTACTACTGACTTCAAGCTTACTGGTCTATAATTTCCTGGGTTGTTATTTTAATTTTTTTGAGCCTTTTTTAACAACAGAGCAATGTGAACTTCCCTCCAATCCTCCGGCACCTCATCCCTGGCTAAGGACATTCTCGATGTATCTGCCAGGGCCCCTGCATTTTCTACACTAGACTCCCTCAAAGTCTAAGGGAATGCCTTGTCAGGCCTGGGGATTTATCCACCTTTACTTGCTTTAAGACAGCAAACACCTCCTCCTCTTTATATAGGCTCCTTAACCTCACTGCTTATTTCCATGAACTCTGTGCCAGTTTCCTAAGTAAAGAAAGATGCAAAATACTCATTTAATATCTCCCCATCCCTTCTAGCTCCATACATAGCTGACAACTCTGATCTTCAAGAGGACCAGTTTTGTTCCTTCCTCTTAATATTTCTGTAGATGCACTTAGGAATTTTCTTTACATTGTCTTCCAAAGCAATCTTGTATCTTCTTTTAGCGCTCTTGTTTTTTTTTGTGCATTTCTTTTTACACACTTCAAGTAACTACTTTGCTCCTTGATGCCTATATCTGTTATACATCTCTCTTCTTAACCAGATCCCCAATGGCTCTCGAAATCATTACGCCTATTAACTTTGCCTTTAATCCTGACAAGAACATGCAAATTCTATACTCTCAAAATATTACCTTTGAAGGCCTTCCATTTACCAAGCACATCATTACCAGGAAAACAACCAATCCCATCCATGCTTTCAAGATCCTTTCTCATTTTTGAGAAAATGAGTTGCCCTTTCTCCAATTTAGAGGCAGAACCCGAGGACTAGACATCTACTTATCTGTAATTATCTTGAAACTAACGGTATTATGATCATTGGACCCAAAGTGTTCCCCTGCCGACACTTCCATTACCTGTCCTGCTCCCTAACAGGAGATCCAGTGTTGTACTCTCTTGTTGATACCTCTATATTTTGATTTAGAAAACGCTAAGCCATCCAGCTGTGATATTTTTCCTTGATGAGCAATGGCACTCCTCCCTTTCATCCCTCCTTCTCTTTCCCATCAGGAACAATGAAACCCTGGAACATTGAGCCACAATGTCCTGATTCCACATGTTAATCCATACTCTAATTTCATCTGCCTTTCCTACAATACATCTTGCAATGAAATAGATACATCTGAGAACATTATTTCCACTATGAACAACCCTTTGATTTCTGTCTTTATATGTAGTGATAATATCTTTTACCTTCTCCACTGCACTCTCTGTTCTGGCACTCCGTTTCCCATCCCCTTGCATATCTAGTTTAAACCTCTGGAGCAGTACTAGCAAACTAGCAAAGGATATTCATTCCCCCTCCAGTTCAGATGCAAAATGACCTCACAGGTTCAGGTCACATCTTCCCTGGAATGATCCAAAAATCTGAAGCCCTCCCCATTTTTTTTTTTGCCACATATTAAGCTGCATTATTCTCCTATTTCTAACTTCATTAGCACGTGGCATGGGTAGTAATCTTGAGATCTCAGCACTGGACATCCTGTTCTTTAACTTCTTGCCTATCTCCCTGAACACTCTTTGCAGGACCTCATCACCTTTCCTATCCATGTCATTGATCCCTGCGTGGAACGTGACATCTGGCTGCTCACCCTCCCTCCTGAGAATGCTGTGAATTCAAGCTGGGACATCCTGGCACCTCAGAGGAAACGTGCCAATCATGATTCTTGATCTCTTTTACAGAACCTTTATCTTAACTATTGAATTTCACTATCACTTCAGCTTGCCTCTTCTCCCTTCCTTTCTTAGCCACATGGCCAGACTTTGTGCCAGAGATCTGATTGCTGTGGCTTATCCCTGCTAGGTTGTCCCACTCAACAGTATCCAAAATGATATACATGTTATTGAAGGGACTGTCACAGGGGTGCCCTGCACTGACTGCCTGCTCCCTTTCCCTCACCTGACTTTCACCCAGCTACCTTCTTCCTACCTCCTTGGTGTGATTGTGTCCCAATAACTCCTATCTATCACCACCTAGTATCCTGAACTCCTGCTCCAATTCCTTACTTGCTGCAATAGTACAAATTAAATTTACCACAATATGTCATGAGACAGAAAAAAGATAATAAATATGAGTTGATAAATATTTGTGGTTGCAGTTCATGCCATGGTTTTCAAACTGGACCCTAGACTCGCATTAGACCTTAAGCAATCCGTATGCCATTAATTGTTCTGTTATTTATAAGGGATTGCTTAAGGTGGTATGTGAATGGGAAGGGAAAGTTGAGAATCACTGCTCTAGATGCAGTTGTTACTGAAATATTTTGCTTGAGAAAAATTGTTGTAGGCCTATTTCCGTTGGAATTATAAGACCGTGTACCTGAGTCAATTAGAGACGATTAAAAGTGATTTTCAAATCTTTTTCTTTCCACTCACATACCACCTTAAGCAATCTCTTACTAATCACAGAGCATCTATGGCATGGAGATTATGGTACTTAAGGAGGAATGTGAGTTTAGGGGGCCAGTTTGAAAACCAGAGTTAATGGAATTAAAATTGTCATGTTTCTATAGACCCTTTTCCACTGGCACCTTGTCCCAGGAATTAATGGGGAATTAACCTGTTATGCGTCCAGTGGAAAAGGAAAACAATCAGCACCTGGTGTCAAATAAGGTCAAATCGCTCCGGGGATTGACAGCCTCGATCCCTACTCGTATCTCCAGCATCAGCTAATGCTGGCATGCTGATTTAAACCAGTGGAAAAAGGACAACTTCTATCCATTCCATTCTAAGGTAGACTCCTTGATCACTGGATATGAGTTGTGTTCAGTGAAAAAGCAGTCAGTGTCTTGGTTGAAGGTGGCCCAACGGAAACAGCACAAAGGGCTTCCTATCCTAGGACACTGTATGGCCCAATTAACTGGGATGCCAGTGGAAAAAGGGCTAATAATGCAGACAGATTTTTTTGGTGTACCTGGATAATTTATAGTTGAGGCAGTCTGCGGGTGGAAGGAGGGGATTCGGAAGCCTGATAGTTGCAGGATTAAAATTTGTTATTCAGATTTTTCTATCTTCTGCTGAAGAGTCTCCCATAGATGATTTCAATGGATGGGAGGTTGATGGACTAAGCTGGGTTTGCCACTTTCTGTAGCCTTCTGTGTTCCTGGGCACTCTAACTTCCAAACCAGGCTGTGATGCAACTACTCAGTATACTTTTCACCGTGCACCTGTAGAAATTCAATCGAGTATTCAACCTTGTGCCAAATCTCCTCAGATATTATCATATGTGAGAAAATGATTGCAGGGAAATGTGAGGGGTGATGGGAATGCTGAGTGGGTTGGCATAACTCAGTGAGCAAAATGTGTCATCAGGAAATAAAAAGAAATTAAATCTGTCTCCATTATCTCTGCTTCCAACATCATTGGGAAAAGAAACCCTCTGCATTGTTCTTCCTGCATTTTGATCATTATTACTGTTCATGTGTGTTTTCTATTTCTGTTTTCATTCTATTTTTGAAGGTGTAGTCTTTCTGATGGGATTGTTCCTGTGCACCTGGTCCTCCTCAGTTCCTTGCTCAGGTGGCCACATGTGGGAATGTGGTCTGACAATGGAAGCGAATCCCACCCATAATCTCCAGTGTTGATGCAGCCCTGGCTAATTCTTTTTCTTTGCTTTTCACCCCGGTATCCTCAATCTCAAAGCACAACAGATAATCAAATGTTATTATTTATGGTACTGTTGACTTTATAATTTGCTGTTTGATTTAATTAGCTCCCTATGACATAACAAGTGTCTTTTGAGAATGGAATAGTGTTTGAAAGCTGATTGTGACAGCTGTGTATAACACCCCGACTGGTGCTCTAATTGAAATCAGCGAACTGAGAACAGAGCAAGAAACCAAAACCTCTGAGCTCGTCACCCCGTTTTATCCTCTCGTGTAGTTCCAGCGTATCATGGGGCAGGAACAAGCTGCACATAACTTACGGAACCTGGTGCTTTCAAAAGCTGCAAACTACATCAATATAAAGTGTCTTTTATATGAGCAGTTGTATAATTCTTCTTGAATGACATCGTGAAGAACAATTAGCACTTGGTGATAGCAGCAATATGGAGTTCTAACCACATACCTTGCTTTACGCAAATTCGCTTTTACGAAGGAACCTATGTTCCCTTTTACGAAAATATATTCGGTCTTACGAAAAAATGTGGTGAAAGCAGAGAGCAGTTAAAGAGGCTGTGCGTGCATCCCGAGTTGCTCCTTCCCCGGGAACTATGATGAGATGTCAATAGATGACTCTCTTCCTCTCTCTTCTACATGCCAAGTCAGTCTCCTGTACCTCCCACCACCCCAACCTCTGAAGATTCAGCCTAACTGCATTGTACATACATTATTTCAACTTTATATGGGCTGTGTATTTATCATATAATTCCTACTTTTAATAAATGTTGGTGTTATTTTAGGTTTTGTATGATTGGTAGGTTATTTTTTGGGTCTGGGAAAATTAAAAATATTCCCATGTTAATTTTGTAAAGCTGGGAATACCTGCTTGAATAAATTTAATCTGGTCTTGCTGCAACAACATTGATCCATTTCATTTATCTTCTTCTTTGGCTTGGCTTCGCGGACAAAGATTTATGGAGAGGTAAATGTCCACGTCAGCTGCAGGTTCGTTTGTGGCTGACAAGTTCGATGCGGGACAGGCAGACACGGTTGCAGCGGTTGCAGGGGAAAATTTGTTGGTTGGGGTTGGGTGTTGGGTTTTTCCTCCTTTGTCCAGCATAAAGAGCTTCTTTGTTAGCTGTGCTTGGGGATAGCAATTTGAAAATTTGATTTTGCACGCACTGCCAATGAGAGAGTTATGATCATTTATTGTGACAGATATCCGTGCCACTTTCAGAATACTGATGTTGAAGAGGTAGCTTTGAGAGATCAGAAGATAGGATTAGAATTTATCTAGCACCTCTTCCAGTTTCAGGACCTCTCAAACTGCTTTCTCGCTGATGAAATGTTCCTGTTGTGACGCAGGAGACACGGCAGCTGCATAATACAGACTAACATGATGACCAAATCCATCTGTGCTGATTGATTATGTTGGTAACAAAAGACTTCTTCTGCACTTTTAGAATTGATACTCATGGTGGATGATGCAATGAAGGTGTTGGCCATAGCCTGCTTTTCCAGTACCCTTGGCTTGTATTTATTGTAGGTCAGAACTCAGTGGCTGGATTATTTTGCTTGTTACTTGCCACCTGTGTGGCATCAGTGTTGAATGCAAGTTGGACTAGAAAGTGTATGATGAAGTGGATAATAAAGAAGCTGGAGATAGCTGTGCCCATATGAGAAGGGAGTTCATTATCTAATACATAAAAACTATGTTCAGATGAAGTTAAATTATTGCTTGCTGGCTACCCCTGTATGTAAAACACACTAACAAACAACAGAAATAATGATTTCAAGGTAATAGAAAATAAAAACATTAAGGATCGATAATTTGCAGTTATAGTCGTGCAAAAATTGTCATGTTTCAATAGTACCTGGGGTAGTGATGCAATTAGGGTTGTGTTTGGACATTCAGGATCATTGTAGCAGATGGACTTGAGGCTTCTATATCTTCTGAATGTAGCAGGAAGATCGTGACCAAATCATGATGGGGGGGATCATTTGTGATGTTGACTGCCTTCTTAAGGCAGTGCCTCACCTGGATGACTTCAGTGGCTGGGAGATCAGTGCCTATGACAGGCTTGGCTAGCTTTGCCATTTTCTGCACCTTTTTGTGTTTCTGGATGCTCATGTTGCCAAACCAGGCTGTGATTCAACCGGTCAGTACACTTTCCATAGTGCACATGTAAAATTTTGAAAGAATTTTCAATATGACAAATCTCCTCAGGCTCCTTAGAAAGTACAGGCATGTACCTGGTCCTGATGATATGCATCCAAGGGTTCTGAAGGAAATGGCAGAAGTTATAGTTGATGCATTGGTGGTCATATACCAAAATTCCTTGGATTCTGGGCAGGTCCCGGCAGACTGGAAGACAGCAAATGTCATGCCACTTTTTAAGAAGGGATGTAGGCAGAAGACTGGAAATTATCGGCCAATTAGCTTGACGTCTGTAGTTGGAAAAATGCTTGAAGCCGTCATTAAAGATGAAGTAGTGAAACTTTTGGAACGTAAGGGTTTAATCAGGCAGACGCAGCATGGTTTTAGAAAGGGAAGATCTTGTTTGACAAACTTATTAGGATTCTTTGAGGATATAATGGGTGCAGTGGATAGAGGGGAACAGGTTGATGTTGTATATTTGGATTTCCAGAAAGCGTTTGATAAGGTGCCACACAAGTGACTTATCAGTAAGTTACAGGAAAGTGGAGTCCGGGGAAGTCTATTGGCCTGGATTGAAAATTGGTTGTCTGACAGGCGGCAGAGAGTCGGGATAAATGGGAGTTTTTCAGGTTGGCAGAGAGTGGTAAGTGGGGTGCCGCAGGGGTCAGTGTTAGGCCCACAACTGTTCATCATTTACATTGATGACTTGGAGGAGGGGACAAAATGTGGTGTAGCCAAGTTTGTGGATGACACCAAATTGAGTGGAAGACCAAATTGTAATGAGGATGTGGAGAGTCTGCAGAGGGATATAGTTAAGCTGGATGAGTGGGCAAAGGTCTGGCAGATAGAGTATAATGTTAGTAAGTGTGAGATTATCAACTTTGGCAAGAAAAATAAAAGAGCTGAATATTATTTAAAGGGTGAGAAACTACAGCATGCTGTAGTGCAGAGGGACTTGGGAGTGCTTGTGCATGAATTGCAAAAAGTTAGGTTGCAGGTGCACCAGGTTAAGAAGGCAAATGGAATGTTGGCCTTCATCACTAGAGGAATTGAATTCAGGAGTAGGGAGGTAATGTTGCAACTGTATAAGGTACTGGTGAGACCGCACCTGGAGTACTGTGTCCAGTTCTGGTCTCCATATTTGAGGAAGGATATACTGGCTTTGGAGACGGTCCAGAGGAGGTTTACTAGGGATCCCTGGGATGAAGGGGTTGACTTATGATGAAAGATTAAATCATCTAGGATTGTATTCGCTCGAGTTTAGAAGAATGAGAGGAGATCTTATAGAAATATATAGGATTATGAAGGGTATGGATAGGATAGACGTAGGAAGGTTTTTGAGCTGGCCGGGGAAACTAAAACGAGAGGACACAGTCTCAAGATTCGGGGGAGTAGATTTAGAACAGAGATGAGGAAAAATAGTTTTTCCCAGAGAGTAGTGAATGTTTGGAATTCTCTAACCAGGGAAGTGGTTGAGGCTGCTTCATTAAACATATTTAAAATTCGGTTAGATAAATTTTTACATGATAGAGGAATTAGGGGATATGGGGAGAAGCAGGTAGGTGGAGTTAGGTTATAAATTAGATCAGCCATGATCGTATTGAATGGCGGAGCAGGCTCGATGGGCCATTTTTGGCCTACTCCTGTTCCTACTTCCTATATTCCTATGTACCCTCTTCACAGATGTTTTGACGTGCTTCCCCCAGGAGACATCTTGTGAAATGTGGATGCCCAGGAAGCTGAAGGTACTAGCCCTCTCTACCATTGTATCATCAATTAAGATGGGTGCATGGTTCCTCTGCTTCTGAAAATCTGTCCTGGCGCCTCCTTGTCGATGCAATCACGAAGAAGGCTCGCCAGCGGTTATACTTGGTGGGGAGTTTGAGGAGATTCAATGTGTCATCAAAGACCCTTGCAAATTTCTACAGGTGCACGGTCAAGAGCATTCTAACTGGAGGTGCCAATGCACAGGACAGAAAAAGACTACAGAGCATTCAGAACTCGGCCAGCACCATCATGAGCATCAGTCTTCACCCTGTCGACATCTACAAAGGGCTTCGCCCTCTTCACACTGGTAACATCAGGAAGGAAATGCATGAGCCTGAAGATGAACAGCTAATGGAACAAAAACAGCTTCTTCCCCTTTGCCATCAGATTTCTGAATGGACAATGACCCACAGACCCTCATTTTCTCTTTGCAGAAATGGATTTATATTTGAACTGTAATTTATTGCTTAAATATTTGCACCTGTAATGAAGACATGTATCTAAGCAAAGATTTGGACCCACTGCAATTCGCTTATCATCACTAATGAAATTATTGTAGTTAGTCTATTATTCTGCATTTGTTTCTTTAATTCAATTAATGACTTCAATTCAGAAGGAAGTCAGGGGAACATGATCTAATCCTCATTGAGGGCTCAGTAATGGAGAGGATCAAGAACTTCAAATTCCTGGGGGTCAACATCTCAGAGGATCTGTCCTGGATCCTCCACGTTGATGCAATCACCAAGAAGGCATGCCAGCACCTATACTTTGTGAGATGTCTGAGGAGATTTGGTATGTCAGCGAAAAATCAAAAACTTCTACCGATGTACTGTGGAGAGCATTCTGGCTGGTTGCATCATTGCCTGGTATGGAGGCGCCAACTCTCAGGACAAGAATAAACCCCAGAGGTTTAACTTGGCCTGCAACATCACAAGCACCAGACTTCATCCATCGAGGACATCTACATGAGGCGGTGTGTTAAAAAAGCAGCCTCTATCCTCTTCACTCTTCTATCATCAGGGGAAAAAGGTACTGGAGCCTAAAGACTCAACGGCACAAGGACAGCTTCTTCCCCGCTCCCATCAGATTCCTGAATAATCAATGACCCAGAAATTGATTTATATTTGAACTGTAATGTATTGCTTAAATATTTGCACTTGTAATGAAGACATGTATCTAAGCAAAAATTTGGCACTAGTGCACTGCCTTACTTTTCGTGCACTAGTATTTAAATTTTTTTATTTATAGTAATGTTGTAAGATGGTTATAGTATGAATGTTTGCTCTATAACGTTGCCGCAAAACATCGAATGTCATGACTTGTTCATGACAATAAATCCTGATTCTTCCTTCCTAAAGTTCACAATAATCTATTTGATCTTGCTGATGTTGAGACCATGATTGCTAATCTGATGCCACACATCCAGAATATAGGATGGAGACTGTCCATCTCTATCTGATATTATTATTATTATTATTATTATTATTATTATTGCCTGTTACTCAGCTCACCATGGTGGTATTATCAGCAAACTTGAACATGGTGTTGGAGATGCACTTGACTATGTAGTTGAATTTCTAGAGGGAATTGTGCAGGAGGCGAAGCATGAAGCCCGAGCTGTCTGAGTTGATGGTGAGCGTGGAGCGGATGATGTTGCTGATCAGCATTGCTTGAGAAAAAGAATGTACACATTGTGTTCTTCAAAAAAAATTGTGTAAATGAGAGAATAATGAACAAATTTGTCCAACAGCCTATGACCTTTAAGTTGAGGCATTTTGTGCTTTTTGCTTCCATAATTTCTTTGGATTTTGTATCACTAATACTATGAAGTGTTTCTGTATCTGGTAAAGACATGGGAGGATTTGGCCAGGCAAAGAACCTTGACACCGTGTACTTGTATACTGAAAACATTTGGGTGTGTGCTCACATAAATACAATCCCCCCCCCCCCCCCCCCCCCGCCCCCAATCCTCGGCAGCTGGAGGCCACTACATCTGTTGGAGATGAAAACCCCCAAGGATACTGCTACCAAAGCAGCAAATAGTTCAAATACATAAATTATCCACTGTACATTTCACCCTTTGTCAAAATCACTGTCATTTCTCCTTAGACCTCGATAGAAGTTGTAAATACTAATGTTACAGTCTAATATTGGGATTATGTCCAATTTATCTTTGTAAATTTGCAAGTTCAAGAAGTAACCTGAGGGAGGAAGCAGTGGAAGCTGAGAGTCGAGTGGTGGTGGTGGGAGGAAACGTGAAAGTTATTTTAAAGTTAAGTCAGCCATCCCCAACTGTAACACGATCTGGATGAAGCTTTGTCTCCCTTTTTTTTTTAAACTTTATTTAAGATTTTATAACATGAATAACATATAGGATTACATTAAAAAAAAATTAATAATAAAATAATAAAATTACAATACAGTATCAGTAATCTAAATAAACTATACCCTCCCTAATAATTATTACACATTAATAACCCAACTCATTTTGTCCCCCTTTTAGAAAAGAGAAAATAGTTCATGTATAGAAATTATCCATTGTATTTTGTTCTTAAATGTCAAGATCACTGTCATGCCTCGAATGTGACATTTATGTGGAAGAAAGCTTGCAAAGCCAGATATCGTCGTTTGTGAGTGGAGAGTTGGTCCTGACTCTGGCAGATCCTTTGTCCCCGGATGAACCTTTGACAGAAGACTGTGGTATTGGAGGCCATCTGTTAGATTAAACTTTAAACTGATCCACATTTTCCCCTTATGGTTGAATGTCAACCATGAATACATAGAACTGATACTGGATGGAAAGCATAAAAATAGACCATTTGGCCACATACCCCTTCCCGCTTAGTTGTCTTCAATATTGTTTCAACTTCCCCTCTCAAGAAATCCATCTTTGTGTGTGATTGGCATGGTTAGCTCAGTGCTGTAACAGCACCAGTGACTGGGACTTGGGTTCGAATCCCACATTGTCACTAAGGAGTTTGTACGTTCTTCCCATGTCTGTGTAGGTTTCTTCTAGGGTGCCTCCAGGTCCTGATTGTTTTTAAAGCTCCTTGACCCGGGGCAGTGCAGATTAAAGCAAAGTGCTCGGAGTAGCTGTCAATTGCCTATGTGCCCTTGTGTAAAACTCTTGTTCATCCTGTGGAAGAGCTATAGAAGATGAAGATTTATGGATACATCTGCTCCAAACTAGAGATTTGAGCCTCAGTTATTTTTGATAAATGGATATTTTTCTGTGGCCTTCTGAAGTTTGATGTGCACATTGGTGTAAACTTTGTGTTGCCCTGGTACAAACTCAAATGTCTCGAGAAGAAAAAGCAAGGTCAGTCTTGCTGTAGATAAGTCTTGATATTAATCAATGATTGACATGTAGTGATTAAAAATGGAATAGAAGGACAGATGGGCCTCTGTTGAGTCCATTGCTCACTTTTGTTGACGGAAATGGTTACAGTTTTATTAATCAGTTTTTCAGGAATGACCTTGTAAAATAGCATTGCCTCTCTGTGTGAGCATATACCAGGGCATAGAATGCTAGGAATTGGACCTGTGCCCAGGGCTGCCATATGCTGTTAAGTGACAGTTTCTGCTGGGTTGAAGTCACATGGAGGTTCTCACTGGGCTATCTTTAAGAGTATGTGTGCAGGACAAGAGAAAGCAACCTTGAACAAGATGATGTAATGGGTCAGATTCTTCTCTCTCTGGACATTGCACATTTTTTCTTTTTAACTCATCTTTTCATCGACATCGATGTTATTTGCCATCAGCAAGAAGATGGAGTAGTGGACATGGCTTTGACTATTATTCTCCCCTCCACCAACTGCATCTACATTTTGTGCTTCCCTGGAAAAGGAGCTCATATTGAAAGGCTCACTGTCCACACTGTCCTCTCCCTTCTCCTATTGGGGAAAAAGGTTCATGAGTGTTAGATTGCACACCATCATCATATTTCTGAATGAACCATGCCAGTAAAATGATGTTTTGAATAAAATTCTATCTGATCTCTCTCTGTATCTACACTTTGTATTATTTTTATTGATGTATTATGTGTATGGGGTGAATAGTTGGACTGCTGAACCATAGAGCGTTACAGCACAGAAGCAGGCCTCTTCAGTCATTCTAGTCTGTGCCAAACCATCTTTTGCCTGGTCCCACTGACCTGCACCCAGTCCATAGCCCTCCATATCTCTCCCAAAATCCTCTTCAATGTTAAAATGAGCCTGCATTCACCACTTCAGCTGGAAGCTTTTTACCCTCCCACCACTCTGTGAAGAAGTTCCCTCTCAAGTTCCCCCAAACTTTTTCCCATTCATTCTTGACCCATGTCCTCTGGTTTGTATCTCACGTACCCTCAGTGGAAAAAGCCCATCTACGTTAGCTCTGTCTGTCCTCCTCAATTTTAAATACCTCTATCAAATCTCCCCTCATTCTTCTACACTCGAGGGAATAAAGTCCTAACCTGTTTAACCTTTCCCTGTAACTCAGTTCCTGAAGTATAGGCAACATCCAAGTCCATTTTATTTGCTCTCTATCTTATTGATATCTTTCCTGTAGTTAGGTGACCAAAACTGCACACGATACTCCAAATTTGGCTTCACCGATGCCTTACACAACTTTAATATAACATCCCAAGTCCTGTACTCAGTAGTTTGATTTATCTAGGCCAATATGCCAAAAACTCTCTTTACAACCCTATTCACCTGACAAGTCATTGTAGAATCCAGTACCTGTGAACTTCAGCACCTGTGACAATAATTCACCTGAGGATATTTTAATTGTTCGTGGCCATTTAATTTGGAACTGATCAATGTCATTGTGTTTTTTTTTGTTAAAGCCAGCTAATGAAATAATTCAATTTTCTTCTGTCTTGGGAAGAAGCAGATACTTGTGTGTATTTTTGCCCGATACCAGAGGTGAACATAAATGATCTGTTCATTTATGGGCTGTGAGTACCTCAGGGAATGCCAACACTTCTCCACCTCTAAATCTTGAAAAGTTGTCACCTTTTTGAACTGTTGCACTCCAAATTCGATGTTGGTGGGAGTTTCCGGGATTTTTGAGCTGACAATGGTGATAGAATTCAAAGCATCCCTGTTGCTTTACCTGGTATTTCAGAGGGACTGCTGCTTCTGTCCTCCTTGGTGTTGCAAGTTCGCGAGGGGCAGCTGGAATTGCCAAGGGGAGTCAATTCAATGCATTTTGCAGTCCCTGCACCCTGTGGTCATGTTGTCCCAGCGGTGGAGGGGATGACTATTTAGCATCGTGAATTGGGTGCTCATCAGTTAAGCATGATGCTGCTGAGCTTCCTTGCTAAATGTGCATGAAAAATGATACTCTTGCATCCCACTGCTTTGATTACAGTTGTGTCTGCTGTTTGAATCATTGGGTTCTGAGTTTAAGTGCCGCCCTTGAGAGATGGCTATGTAATCAAGCTGACTGATCTGTTGAAATTACCATCTTTCAAACTGGCATCAAGACCCTTCTGTCTTCCCAGATGACTGTGGAAGATTCCCAACACATTACTCCCCCATGCCCTAGAGATCTTTAGCTCTAGAGTGCTATTAAAGCAATTTGCTAAATCATTTTCACATTAATTCTTGCAAGAAACTGGCAGAGTGCAAATCTGCTGTATTCCAACAGAAAACTCTGGATATCTGTGAAGATTTCATTAAAATGCAATATCTTTCTTCCTGGATACAGTTTTGTTTTTAAAAAAAGGCATCTTCCTTGAGTGTGATGGGAACTTGCCATGTGGAAACCTATCGTTGCTCTTCTGTTATCCATCCTGTCCATCCTGCAATGGTCTGCACGTGGACAAGCATGGGCAGTGTGTTTGGCTCACTGCAGCCAAAATTGGCAGGGAACAGCAGTGTCCAAGGGCAGGGTGAGTGTTCCTGGCTCATTGCAGCAGGGGGCATGGGGAGTGTGCCTGGCTCACTGAAGTTGGCAGGGAACAGCAGGGGGAATGTGCCTGATTCACTGCAACAGAAGTTGGCAGGGAACAGCAGGAGCAAGGCTACACGTGTGCAATGTTTTCCCTTTAAAAGAAAACGAGGGGAAAATATTGCTGTAGCATTAGCTTCTGTGTGGCTTATTGACATTACCTAACATACTAATCTGCAATGTTTGTCCTAACACATGTTGTTTTCTTTTCTGCTGTTCACATCTTTGAACAAATTGTTTCATTAATGCATGGAATTTTCATGGTCTGTTGCAGCAGTTTGGTGGAGCCAAATACTTCTGTTTTGGTTTATTTTCCAAGAGATTAACTGTTCCATCCCTTTTTGATGGAGGAAGTTCTGTTACAATTATTATCAGGTTGTTAAATACCTTGTATATGCTGGAACTAGGGTTTATTTAGAGCAAATATTTTTCTAAAACAAGAATGGAAGTGCTTAAGAGTGGTACAAGGCAGATCTTACTGCAGCTTCGAGAGCCTGCTGATCCTCCAGCCATGCATCAAACGTGAAAGAAAAGTGCAATAATCTGCAGGAAATGTACAATGCTGTGGCATGTGTATCTATGAACTGGTGCCCTAATGGAGTCCTATACAAGCATTGCTGACCAAAGGTGTAGGGGATTGGAGAATCATTCTTTGCGAGGCAAGCCCAAAGTTAGCTTGGACATTCATTCTCCTTGTTCTGATGCCCCTCAGTTTCTGGCCTATTATTTTCCCAGGTTGACTTGTTGGGTTTTATTTTAATTTTAGATATTCCTCCTAGCCCATGAGCCAGTGCTGACCAAATACCAAATAATTTGACCAATTAACCTACAAACCCCGTCTTTGGAATGAAGGGGGGAAACCAGAGAACCTGGAGGAAACCCATACGGACAGTGGGAGAATGTTCAAACTTCTTACAGACGGTGCCAGATTCGAAGCTGGGTTTGCTGGCGCTGTAAAAACATTGTGCCAACCACTGCGCTGTGTGCCTTCCCTATATTTAATTTTTGCATCTTTGGTGCCTGTTCAGGTACTGTGTTTCGGTGCTGGAATGCCTGGAAAGGTTCCCTTGCTCTCTCATCGTTTTAAGCTGCTGCTACCTTTGAGTGACTGCATGGACCCAGTCCCCTCTATTTCTTTGTGGGGTTTGGTGTCAAGTTTTATGAAACAGATATTTTGGGCTAAATTTCCTTTGTCAGATGCATCTTCAACCTGAAATGTAAATGATACTGCCTTACCTGCTGGGGTTTTCTTCCTGTTTTAGATTTCTAATACGGGCAGTATGATGGTACAGCAGGTAGTCTGCTGCTCTTGAATTCTAGCATTGTCTGTGTGGAGTGTGCATATTTTCCATTTAATAGCTGGACCCTTCAGTTTCCTTCCCTAATCCAAAGACATGAGGCCAGTTCGCTTAACTGACCACTGTGTAAATTTCTCATTCTCTCGCTAAACAGCAGGAGACTCGGGGGAGCCAATGGATATTTAAAGGTAAAGATTCCATTATGGATACGTAATGCTACATTTAGAATGTAACATGCATGAAATTCTTTAACTTTTGTCTATCGTAAGGCAGACAGAGAGTTTCCACTTTGTCCAGTGCCCCTCACAGAAATCTACAGCACCTGGTGTTCTTAGCCAGTCTCCCCTCCAATCTCAGGTATATTCTATTAGGTGCTTGGTGAGAATGGAATTGCTGTGAGTGCTCCTTCTAATGGATTCTATGTGCTGAATGGTCTCATGTCATAAACTCCATAGTTCATGATTTTCATTGTTCAATCTTGTTTGTAAATACTACTGTTCATTAACTAGGAAGGTCTTGCAACATGAAGCTACAGTTCAAGACTTTGATGTTAGTCATGACAGCATCATGCAAATAAAATCTCAGTAATCAAAAGTGGACATATCTATTACTTTCTATCTCATCTTACTGACAAATTTACAAGATGGGTGAGTGGTAGGAAAAAAATTAGATTGTTATTGAGCAGATTTACATAAATTGGCATAACATTGTGGACTGAAGGACCTGTACTGTACCGTAATGTTCTGTGTTCTGATGTCTGATTCTCTCACGCCTACATGTTGAATGTTCTGCTTAATCAAGAGAACTGGGGATATAGGTTTAAGGTGAGAGTGGATTGACTTAAAAAGTGACCTGAGGGACCAATTTGTCCTTTGGAGAGTAGTTCATTTTTGGATCGAGCTGCCAGAAGTTTTGACATTCAAGACTTTGGACAGAAATATGGATTGGAAGGGTTTAGAAGGAGATGAGCCAAATGCAGGCAAATGGGTCTAACCCAGAATGCCAGCTTGGTCATTATGAACAAGTTGAGTCAAACAGCTTCTTCCATGCTGTATGTCTCTGTGATTCTGATTCAGAGGTAAAGAAACCAGTAAAAGGGTGGAATGTGGGAGTGATTTGACTGGTAAAAGGCAAGTCCAACAAGGGGAGAGGATGATAATGAACCAAATTCAGGAACAAATGGGATTATTGGAGCTTTAAATTGTAATAGCCGTATTCTCAATTACAGCTGTCTGCAAATATAATGGCGATGGCAATTTCAGATCCCTGTCAAACTTGATGTTTTGAACAGGAGGCTCCACGTTGATGAATTGGAAAATGATTTGCTGCAACTGATTTTGTTGTATTTTTGTTGTAACGGTACAGGGGCTTTGGGGTCGTGGAATATGTGGGTCAGAGAATTAACTGGGATTGACCTGGAACATGGTCGTGCTGGAAGACTGAATGAATGAGGACACAGGAACAGTCAACCAAGCAGTTTCCTCTGCCCATTTATAGAGGAGGCTCTCTCCACCAATGCTGACTGATTTGTTGAGTATCTCAAGCATTCTCTGTTTACAATTTCCAGTATCCCATAGTTCAAGTTTATTGTCACGTGTATGAAGATGCAGTGATTGAGGATGTTTTACAAGCAGACATCTCATACATAGTACAACAAGAAAGACACAGTGCAGAAGTACAGTGTAACAGTGAGCCATTGGATGGTACAGAGCCAAGGCAACATAATTACACTATTTTGAAGATCATTCGGGAATCTGATAACAGTGAGAGGCGGGGGGGGGGGGGGAGGTTGGAGGGGGGGAAACTGTCCTTATATCTGGTAGTGTGTGATCATGAAACCTCTTCCTGACCCAATCCAATAACTGCTCTTTTTGGGGTTATTGAACCAGACATAGGGAGTTTTTCTGTACCTGTGCAACAGGTTGTAGCCTTCTCTACATTGTTGGCTAGAAGAGCCATCCTATTCAAATGCAAAGATTCTAGACCTCCAACAGTGTTTCAGTGGTTTTCTCATATTATGTCCTGTTTAAGTTTAGAAAAAAATTAAATACTATATGTTTGATTCATTGGTGAAATTTGAAAATACACGGCGAACTTTAATGTCTTATTTTCATATGATGCAAATATTTCTAATGTGATTAGATGTACTCACTCTTCCAGCTGAGATATAGTCTTACCTTTGTTTTTTGATTCACAGTATGAATCAAAAGCTACAAAATATATGTAACCCTCAGGATAAGATGCTCAGATTTTTTTTTGGTTAGTTTTCTATTTTAATAGAGTAGGTAGGTAGGTGGGGTTATGAATTGACAACCCTTTTAATTTTTTTTATTTGTTACTAAAGGGACTTTGTTTACATTAGCAAAGGTACAGCAATGGAATTTCACCAGTCAATGGTAAATTCAAAATAATAGTTTCATAACACTTCGATCTAAACTTTAAATTTAACCCCACTATGCGCAAATGTAAAATGTGTGTTTGTGCATGTATAATTAAAGTCACACTCAGAAAAGCAAATTTTTAAAAACTTCAGCATCATTTGTCTTGCTTGAAGGTCTTAAATTCTCAGTTCAGAAATAATTATAAATCATATCTTCAGGTCTCTTATAATTCTTTTGATGGGATGTCTTGAGATATTCTTTCAATAGAAGTGACCATCTTTTGAGCCACCAATGTACCTCCTGTGAAAAGGAGAATACAATTCCTGTCTTCCTAGGATCAAATCTTTTTCTTTTTACTGTAAATTTTGGAAGAATCTGCCCTCTTTTCAAAGAGACCAGCGAATGTGGCTATTTTCTTCCATGATGAATTCACAAACCCAGACAAGGGATAAATGAAGAGGCCATAGAAAAATGGACCCAGTAGAATTCTGTCCTCCTTTCCAAAGAGTCAGTGAAATGGTCCTCATTATTTCAAAAGCCACTTAGTATTTGATGTTCCTCCTTTCCCAGGAGTAACAAACAACAGCACCTATTTTGGTTACTGTAATTCAACCCTGTCTTTCACAAAGTTCCAACCCCTATGTGTGTCACAGGGTTTTGACTTCTGTGCTCTCCAAACTGAACTAATCCAAAAATGTCTGAATTCCACAATATATTTCTCTAAATCATGTGACAGCTACATCATCAATGAAGTCAATCCCAATTCTTGGAAACCACATGACCATCAGATTTTGTCTTCCAAAATTCTGTTCCTTTTCCAAAACCATTCCATATCTATAACAACCTCTGACCTCATCTCTGTTCAAGAGGCTTAAGCAGTTTTGTTTAAAAACAGATGGCTTCCTCAACAGTTTTTTTATTGAGTACTTAGATACTTCAGTTTTTAATAAGGTAAACACTCCATTGTTCTTGAATAATTAAGAACCACTTAAAAATAACATACCAAAAAATCCAGAGATCTTTCTATTAAGTTACATAAGTAGTAAGGAATTAGGCCTCAAATTGGATAAAGCGCCAAAAAAAAAATTCATTACGATAGCCGTAGCAGTAGCAAAAAAATGTATAATGTCAGCTTGGAAAATAGAAGAGAGCATGAGAATACAGAAATGGTACATGGAAATGAATAAATGTATTCCATTGGAAAAAATAACATATAATTTAAAAAATAAAGTCATATTGTTTGAACAAATTTGGAAACCATGCAAGGAACATAACAGAGAGAGCTTGCCTAGGAACCCCATCACCTAAAATGAAAATGATAAGAAGACAAAACGACTAGATTCAGTGTGTAACAAATAGATGATGCATTTTTCTTGTTTATTTTCCGTTATGTGAAGATATTGTTTTATGGTTTTATTGAATTATGTAAGTTGAATATTTATGGGTTTTGGAGGAGGGTGAGAAGAGGGGCGGGAGGGAAAGGGGGGGAAAGGGAGAAAATGCCACCATGTAAATTTAATGAGAAACATTTGTACATATTTTGGTTGATCTGGTTCACAGTGTGAAAATAAAAAAATATTAAAAAAAAATAATTAAGAACCACTTCAGATCCATTAGCTCTGTCTTTCCAAGATGCTGCAACTTCTCTTCTTGGAGTTCAATAGTTCTCTATAAATGTGCTGTGACCCTGTACCAGCCCATAACTAATTTACTAAGAATACATATACAATATTTTAACTCTATAATTTACTTTACTGAGACATTTTTATATAACTTAACCTTAACCTAAATATTAACATAGATCCAAATCAATATATATAATTTTTTTGATGTTGTTTTTGTCTTCACCCAGTGCAGTGAAGGGGGGTTGGGACTGAGTTTATACTGTTTGAAGTTTTATCTTGATTATATATATTCGTGTGATATTATATTTTCAGGTTTGTTCCCTTTTCTTTATTGTACTTCAATTATTATAAAAAAAAACAATAAAAAAAGATTGAAAAAGACACCTCTTCCTGACCTGGGTGGGGTGTGAGGGTTTGTGGTGATGAAAAGTGTGACCAGGATGTCTGAAATATATGGAATACATTTCCAAGGTAGCGGTATGTATGATATGGAGTAAATGGATGTTGGGGTGGGTGGGGGGGGGGTGGTGCTGAGCCAGATTCACAACCCTCTACTGTCAAGCAGCCCTGTTCCGCACAGTGATTCCCCCTGACAGGAAGATTTCAATTGTGCACATGTAGAAATTGTTAAAGGACGCAGGTGACATGCCAGATTTTCTCAGGCTTTTCAGGAAATCTTTCCTTTTGCTGTAACTTTGTCAAAGTTATCCGAAACCTCCACGACATGGCAGTATGCACTGATTTTTACATTGCCTCACAGCAATCATGAACAACCTGTGTGTTTGAGTCTGCAAGATGCATCAGAAATTGATATGAAGTAGTTTCATGTTAGATGCTGGCAGCACTATTCATTTTCTGCCCTTATTGTGTACCCTGTGGATGTTGAACATTAAAACACTGTTCAATGTACCTTGTAAGCCACCTCCTTTATTGACCTATGTTTGAACGCTGGAGGTGCGTGTCCCAACGATGCACTAGGTGTCACCTAGCTGTCACCTACCTCTGTGGACCTTGGAAAATTGTTGAATTATTTCAGTAACAAGAACCTGCTGAAGGTGAAATGTGGCTTCTGCTTCTATACCCTGGATGTGGTGTTCACTCTCTGGTTCTTTTTCAGTTACTTATCATGATGGTGCTAGAATTTGATATAGTTGAACCATTTGCTCGAGTGTGTTTCTAGGAAGGACTGATGGTTAATGATTAATAATATCTACAAATCTCTGGTGAGACCACACTTGAAGTATTTTGTTCAGTTCTGGTCACCTTATGACAGGAAGGAGGTGGAAGCTATAGCAGGGTGAGAGGAGATTTACCAGGATGTTGCCTGGATTGGGAAACAAGTTTTATGAACCAAGGTTAGCAGAGCTGGGATTTTTCTCTTTGGAGCATAGAATGATTAAAGGGGACTCGATAGAGGTCTACAAGATTATGAGAGGCATCGATAGGGTGGGCAGCCATTGCCTTTTTCCCAGGGTGGAAATAGCAAATACCAGAAGATGTGTACAAAGTGAAGGGAGGAAGGGTTAGGGGAGACATCAAGGGTAAGTTTATTTTTAAACACAGTTGTGGGTGCCTGAAATGCCTTTCCAGGGATGGTGGTGGAGGCTGAAACATTAGAGGCATTTAAGAGGCTCTTAGACAGGCACATGGATGAAAGAAGACTAGAGGGTTATGAGGTAGGGCGGGGTTTAGTGTTTTTTTTTAAATAAAAGAATATATGGCATGGCCCAACATTGAGGGCCAAAGAGCCTGTACTGTACTGTAGAGTTCTATGTTGGAGAACCTGATTGATTGCTTGAAGAATTTTTGCAAGGATTCTCTCCAGCTTCAGTCGTGAAAAAGATGAAAATGTGGTAGCTCTTGTGCTGCCTTGTATGTGAGATTCTGGATCTTTGAGAATCTGATGGAATCTTGACTTTTCTGCGCAACTGCCCAACAAGTTTGTCAGGCTTTACTTTCTTTGGCATTAAACTGAAGATGGACTGATTAAGACACAAGCACACACAGCACTCCTAATACTGTGGAGGATTTGATTTTCATAAAAAGCTTCTAAAGTTACATATGCATCTTTATGCTTTGTAATTTTTGGATGTCATGGCTTGTTGAGTGTATGGAAATTATGGAATACAGAACAAGGATGGGCAAATGGATAGAGACTCAGTCAGATGTCAGGCCATTCAGCCCACTATTTTTTCAGCTAACATATACCTATGTAAATCCCATTTCTCATCACTCAGCCTGTAGCTTTATATGTCCAAGTTCTCACCAAAAACTTGAAAGTTATAGGAAGTACCAGCTTTCACCAGCCCAACAGGCAGTGGGTTTTTTAGATTTCATCCAGTATTCCTCTCTAAATCCTTGCCTTAAACCTATGCTACTTGGTCATGGACAACTCTGTTGTCAAGGGGAAAGGTTTTTCACTAGTTATCAGTCTTTTTAAAAAATTTTTTAAAATTCCACAATTCGGTCCTCTCTCCATTTTCTCTGCTTTAAAGAAGCCTATCAAGTCTTCTGCCTTAGATGGATTGATTCAATGTCCAATGTTGAATGTTCTCTGTGCTTTATCCAGTGCAGTCACATCTTCCTAAAGCATGATGTTCAGAACTCCACACTGTATTCCAGCTGTGGTCTAACTGAGTGCTGCAGGGATCATCGCTGGGTCTTGAGCTGTTTACTAGGTATATTAATGATTTGGAGAGGGGACAGAGTGCAGAATATCTAACTTTGCTGATGACACTGAATTGAGTGGAAAGGCAAATTGTGCAGAGGATGCAGAGAGAGACAAGCAGGTTAAGTGAGTAGGAAAGGGTCTGGGAGGTGGAGTACAATAGGTCACACTTGGGAAGAAAAATAGGAGATAAAATTATTCTTTAAACAGTGGAATTTATTGTGCAGAGGGACTTGATTGTTGATCATGAATCACAAAAGGTTGGTTTGCATGTGCAACAGGTCATCAAGAAGGCAAATGAATGTTGGCCTGCATTGCTGGGGGATTGTTCTGAAGAGGAGAGTGGATCTGCTGCAGCTGTACTGGGAACTGGTGAGACCACACCTGGAGCATTAGTTCTGAATGTGCCCCCATGTTATGGACTCTGGACAATTTTATTTTAGGACCAGGGACACGACTGAATCTACAAGAAAAGAAAGGATTATATGCTGCTGTGAAGTGCTGAAGTAGCGCTGGGAAAGCTGACAGCTGTGTTCGTGGAAAGTCCACCAACTGGGGAAGCTGAAGGATATACTGGCTTTGAAGGTGATGCAGAGAAGGTTCACCAGGTTGATTCCAGAGATGAGAGGGTTAACCCATGAGGAGAAATTGAATTGTCTGGAAGAATGAATGGGGATCTTACCGAGGTATACAATCATAAGAAATAGAGATAAGGTAGTAGCTGGAAAGATTTTTCCACCGGCAGCTGAGACTAGAACTAGGGGCAAAGCAAGATTTAGACAAGTAGACTTATTACAGGTGAGGAAGAACTATTTTTCTGAGTAGTGAATCTGGAATTCTTTGCAGTAGAGACTGCCTCATTAAATCTATTAAGACATTTTTTTTGCAAAGTTGGGGAATTATGGAGAAAAAACAGGTAGTAAGGGGCGCTGAGTCTATGGTCCGATTTAACCATGATCTTATTGAAAGGCAGAGCAGGCTCAACAAGCCAGATGGCCCACTTCTCCTATTTCTTGTGTTATGTTTATCCCTCTGCTCTTATTTCTATTCTCTGGCTAATGAAGGCAAGAAGCCCTGACACCTGCATTTGGGCACCAAGGTACCTCTGTTCCTAAGTTCTCTGAATTACATACCAGAGCAGATTAAAGAGGGAAGCGTGTTAGAAACACAGACATTTGAGTACTTCATTATCCCTCAAGATGATCCATGACAAATTCAGATCAAAGTTTTTCATGCTGCTTGGGGTGTTAGTTCAAGGTTATGGAAAAATTGCTGCTTGCCCATAGGATTTAAAAAGTGCTCTTCTCCTTGACCAGGGAGCTCCTGATGCCTACTGGCCAATTTGCTCTAAATCAGCCATTCTCATTGGGGGTTGTTTATCTTTCCCCCCCACCCCCCCCCGCCCTCCACCCACCAGTGGTCACAGCATATTTAAGGGGGCGCTCAGAATGAAATCATAAAATATTTTTGTTTTAGGTCATCAGTAGGAGAGAAATACAGAAGAAGCCAACTAGGGGGCAGCACGGTTGGCTTAGTGGTTAGCGCAAGAGCTTTACAGTGTTCGTGATCAGGACTGAGGTTCGAACCCCGCGTTGTCTGTAAGGAGTTTGTATATTCTTCCCCATATCTGCATGGGTTTTCTCCCACTGTTCGAAACCTACCAGGGATGTAGGTTAATGGGGTGTAAATTGGGCAGCACAGACTCGTGGGCTGAAATAACCTGTTACTGTACTGTTTGTCAATGTCTAAATGACTGCTTAACAGGGAAGGGGTCCCATAAACATTGAGCATTGTCCTAAGGGGGCCATAGCTTTAAAAAAAATGGTTGAGAATGGCTGCTGTGAACAATAGCAACTCTTTGGACATGTGGAGGAAGCGAATGGGTTGCCAGCACAGATGGGATATAGGAGGTATATTTTTGGACCAAACAACGAACTGTAGAGTGAAGAGTATACATTTGTATTTATTTGTGCTGGGCGTTGCTAGCAAGGTAAACATTTAGTGCCTTTCAGAAGCGGCCTTCTTGAATTTGAAGGGAAGGATATGGGTATGATGATCTTCAGGGAGTGGTGAGTGTGTATGATAAAAGAGACAAATTGCATAATAAGTTATGAACTGCTCTTTGATCTATAGCTGGTGGCTAGCTATGTTATAGTATTGAAAATGTCCAGTCACTTTCCCCAGGACATAAACCGCATACTGAAAGGGGAAGAAAGTGAAAAGGTTGTTTCAAAGCCAACTGCAGTGAGAGGGCCCATTGTTCTGATAGACTTTGCTACTTGTTAAACATAGAAATGGTGTAGCCTCTGTGTGGAGCAATGAGGACTGGCATAGCGGTTAGTGCAACACCTTTACTGCACCCAGTGATTGGGACTGGGGTTCAAATCCTGCGTTGTCTGTAAGGAGTTTGGACTTGTCTGCATGGGTTTCCCCTGGGGGCTTCTGTTTCCTCCCATTGTTTGATATGTACCAGGGGAGTAGGTTAATTGGGTGTAAATTGGCAGCACAGACTCATGAGCTGAAATAGCCTGTTACCGTGCTATATGCTAAATTTAAAAAAATTAAATTATCAGTTACACTATGTCCATAGGGAACGACATCATGAGAACAATTGTGGACTTGTGGGGGGGGGGGGGGGAGGCTTCTTTCTTAGGTCATGGGAGTAGAACCCTAATGCTTTAGATTTTTGTCTCTCCCGAATCTTTGGAAAGTGGGGATAGACTCCTTCGGAAGGCATATTATGAGAGGGGCATTTGGTGCATGGAACAAGGGAAGTGTAATGAGCTGAATTGTTAACAGGAATCTTGATGCCATTCAAGTTGCCACCTTGAATATTTTCTATTCCATTCACTAGGACTCCACGCCGAACTTTAATTGGGCCATATGGCCCATCTTGTCTGTGCCAGCTCCCAGCAGAACAATTCCAAGAGTTCCTTTCCCCTTGTCTTCCTTTTGACCTGCAAATTACTCTCTCTCAATTGCCCAACAACTTTTTTTCATGGAGAGACAGCATGCAAACAGGGCCATCCTCCATCAAGTCTGCCAACCATCAACTTTTGTTTCCTTTTTCATATTATTATAATAAGTATCAATTAACAGTCGCAATTAACCTACCAACATGTCCTTGCAATATAGCAAGGAATTTAGTGCAGCATGCAATCACAGGGAGAATATGCAGACTACATACAATAAGCATACACACAGCCCATCAGAATCCAGGATCAAGCCTGAGATTCTGGAGCTGTGATACACTAGTGCACATTGGCCGCTTGTTCTTACAATATATCACTAACTTCTTTCTTTGGCTTGGCTTCGCGGACGAAGATTTATGGAGGGGTAATGTCCACGTCAGCTGCAGGCTCGTTGGTGACTGACAAGTCCGATGCGGGACAGGCAGGCACGGTTGCAGCGGTTGCAAGGGAAAATTGGTGGGTTGGGGTTGGGTGTTGGGTTTTTCCTCCTTTGTCTTTTGTCAGTGAGGTGGGCTCTGCGGTCTTCTTCAAAGGAGGTTGCTGCCCGCCGAACTGTGAGGCGCCAAGATGCACGGTTGGAGGCGATGGAAGAGTAGGAAGAGTTTGCAGAATTGTAGGCAGCATTGGAGAAGCATTAGTCTTCCATTTTGCTGGTATCATTTATTTTGATCGATTTGTATTTTTTTAAAAAGTTGTGGCAGATCGTGGAAATGTCCAGCCTTAATGTTGCGTGTAATCAGCCAGTTAGTGTTGAGTTTTATTGTTGTGCAGACTAATGGTGTGTGGAGATGGGTTCCTGTTGCAGGAGATTGCCTGAAGGGAGAGCAGTGTGGCCATCTTTACACCTAAGCTTGAGGACACCATTATCCAAGACACATGGTTGAAGTTTAACAATTGACATTGCACCATGTTGTCAGTGCTGTCGTTTGGTACCTCAAAATAGGTGTTTTGATGTACATACACCGCAAAATAGGTGTTTTGAGACTCTCGTCTTGAACCAATAATCATGCACATAAATTCAAGGCTGTTTAGCTTTGATTGCTGCAGTAATCATTCAATACAACAATTAAGTCTGTCAGTGTGGTAATAGCAAAAAAGAAAAATTATGGCTGCAGGATTGATTTTACTTTACGGGCGAGGGGTTGAATATTGTTCAGTCTGGGAAAGACTCGGTCTGGAACTGAGCTTCAGAACCATCAGTTTGCAAGTGTTTTGTGCCTTAATTTGCATTTCCTTGTCTAACTTGGCAAACAATAGACAAAGGCACTGCACACACAACCCATTGCAAAACAGCCTCTGATACTGGTTGTCAAGATGAGGATTGAATGTTTAATCCTTGCATGGAGTAACTTCTGGTGAGTTAGCTGTTGTAAAAATAGTCCATTGATTATTCAGGCAGATGATAAAGAAATCCAATAAAACCTATGGGGGGAAAAAATCAGGCCTGTGCATTGACCAAGAACCTGATACTTTTGCTTACTTTTGTTTCACGAGGTGATCTGCCTAGATAGAAGCTGACTATGTAGTACTGTTTCACCCCCAACCCCATCAGAGGTGATGCAATTCAGAGTACATTGCACAGGAGACTATTATTTTTAGGATAAATTACATCCACCACAAAACTGGATAGGGCATTTCTATGAACATCCCTTATTAGGCATTGATGTCAACTAGTGCTCAATGCCATCAATAGAAGCAAAAAGTTCCACATTGAGCATTGTGGAACACTTTGTTTCTTCCTGTATTTGAATTTGTCTGCTGCGCTGATATTGGGAGACGTGGCAGTTATACAGATCAGTCTGCAGGGTGCTCATATGATGTGTGAAAAATAATGGTGACTGCTTTCTCCAGCAGCTAGCTGCCAAGATCCTCCTTTGATGGTGCATTACTTGGGTCATCACTGGCAATGCTCCGATGCTGGAGGTGCTGTTTTGGCCAAGGTTGGGTGTTGAATGCGAGTCAGGAAAATTGGACAAGAGGTAAAAACTTTCATCAGTTTAAAAAAAAACCTGACTCTTTAAGAGTCTTCAGAGTCAGCTCCTGAATCTTTCTTTCGAGCAAAATGTTTGCAGGCTTGTATTTTCCAGTTCTGTCACAAAACATTCTGTGGGAAGATTTTCAGCCACTTGTATTGCTCTCACTGTGAAAATCAAGAGTTCCTTCAACTAGCAGGAAAAGTTTCCCCTCAGTCGATGTGCTCCTACCTTCTGAAAATCTATAGCCCTTTTCACATTTGCAAGTGATTCCAGAGGAACTAATGGCCAATTGGCCTTTAAAGTGCCAAGAGTGAAAGCAAAATCAGCTCAGCGTTAGCATGAGATGACGTTATCTCATGCCGAAGATTGACGGCTTCAACCCCTAGTAAAATCCCCGGCATCTGCAGATGCCAGCATTGCAATCAGGAAAGTGTGAAATGGGTAATTGCATTGTGGGATTGAAATGACCCAAGTTTTTGCATGAGTGAAGAAAAGATTAAAATGAAGATATAAACTTCGCTGTGGGGGGGGGGGGAAGAGAGAGAGAGAGAGAGAGAGAGAGAGGGGGGAAATAAATAGCAATAGCGAACAATTTTGAAGCAGCATGGGAAAGTTGGTAGAGCTATAGCACACAATTTATAAAGACCATGGGAAAAAGCAAAGGCGGACCTCACTTCCCAGAATGCCGTGTGGCAAAGAAACCTCTCCTTAAATGCTCCGTTGCTGCAGCCAGTGATACAGCCCCTTGCTCTGCCGCATGGAATTCTGGGAGGGCAGGTCTGCCATTGTTTTTTCCCAACCGTATTTATAAATTGCACGTGATAGCGCTTTCCCACGCTGTATATATTGTCCACTTAAAGCGCTACCAACTTTCCCATGCGAGATAAATTATGCTATAGTGCTACAAACTTTCCCACACTATATAAATTGAGTGCTAAAGTGCTAACAACTTTCCCAAGCTGTTTAAAAATTGTCTGCTATTGATATTTATTGCTAGCACTTTCCCATGGTCCCTTATAAAGGTTTATATAGGTCAGCACAACAACAGGGGCTGAAGGGCTCATACTGTGCTGTACATGAACCTTAATTATGATATAAAGCTTAATTATGGCATGATTAATTTTGTTCAAATTTAAGATCATAATACATTGATCAAGATTTAGGGCATCCCAAATCTTTATTTTATTTACCATCACTCGATGCGTCATGATGTCACCGGTAGAAGGTAGACCAGTCCTAAGCCCAGGGATGGCTCCTTGAAAGTGTTCAGTGTCCCAGTTAGGAGTGGTCAAGTGTGAAAGGCCAAAGCCCCCATTCCTATCCAGGGACAATGGAAGACAATTTAGTGGGATGCAAGTGTGAAAGGGGCTTAAGCCACTGTTCTCCTTTGTGGATAATGCATGTAACGTTTTCAAAGAACTCTAATACATTGGTTGAATGCAATTTCCCTCTTGCAAATATCAAGTTGAGTTTGCTGGATTGCCTTGAAATTATCTGCGTGCTTTTAATGCTTTCCAAATGATAGATTTTTTGGCTGGCACAGTGGGGCAACTGGTCGACTCACTGCCTTACACCCCCAGTAATTTGATTCAATCCTGACCTTGGAATCTGTATGTTTGGAATTTGCACATTCTTCATCTTCCTTGGTGTTTCTTGGATGCCCACATCACAAGGGGACACAGATTAATAGACTAATTATCAGCAGTAAATTGCTTAGGCAGAATTTTACTAGAATATGGGGAAAAAATCATGGGGTTTATTGTAAAATAGATGGTTGATGATTGGTGAGGATTAGTTGGGTTGCATCTCTTCCTGAGATGTCTCATTGATTGTAGTTTCCCGCTTTCTATCTCCTTCCTTTTGATATCCTCACCTCGCCTTGCAGCTTCATCCTCTCACCGAGCCGACGAGGTGGGCTTTGCCCATTTAAGGTGCAAAGACCTTTTTAAAATAAAAAAGATTTTCAAAGGAAGCCTGTAAAATTACATCTCCCCATGAAAGCGAAGTGAACCTCTCTGAACTCCCCAGCATTGTGTACCATTAATGAGTCGAGAGGGGCCAAATGATCTGTTAAGTTCCCCTGGGTCCACCGCGCAAGCCCACCTACACCAGATTAACTACTTCATCGAAAAAAAATTCCCCAACCAGGGGGAAAAAAAATCTGTTGATGTTGGAAATCTGAAATAAAAACACAACATTTTGGAAATACTCAGCAGGTCAGGCAGCATCTGGGGAGCGAGAAATGGTTAACATTTCAGATCTGGGACACTCCATGTAAATTGCTTGATAGAATCAATAATACCAAACCGTATACAAGCAAGAGATAGTCCATGGCTTCCTCCTGTACTGTACTGTGGACTTGTGGCTGGGCAACCCAACTGTAGCTATTTTTGGTGAAAGTTAAAAGTCACAACATGATCACTTTTTTTTTGTGAGTCTAATTTTCAAAATTTCGATTGGTTTTTCCCATCTTTGCGATTTCGGAAAAGCTGGTTGCCTGGCAGCTTGGCTTCAGTTTAGAGCTCATCCTTTTTTTCAAAAAAACTCTGCTAATGTGTTGCTGTTTATCTGATTCATGCTTTAAGAATCCTGTATTTCATTTGCATTGAACTGCAGAAGAAAATCTTACATGCAAGACAGGTTCTTCCACTGAGTCTCCATGATAACTTGGAGGTATGCGTCCTTTGCAATGGGGCTTATGCTGCCAGAACAAGACATAAATATTCTGTCTGGGCCATGGCAAGAAGCACTGGTCATTACAGACTCAGCATTTCTGGTTCGAGATAGTTTTAGTTTTATTTTTGTAATTCCTCTGGTGACTGAAAAATGGTGGTGCAGCCAGAGCTGCTGTAAGGGCAGTGCTGTCACTGGTGTGGAAACACTGCTCTCCTGTGGGGTCCAACCGCCCAGTTTGACTGCCGTCAGCTCCTTCCAGGTTTTGAATAGATCGTTAAAGGAGCTGACGGTAGTTTTATTTAAAATCCTGCGACAGCAGGGTCTAGACCCAAGATGGCACCATCTATGATCAACAGCAGCCTCGAGGGGTTGCAGACCCCAGGGAAGTAGAGAACTGGTGCAGGGCACCAGAAAACAGGGAGAAAACTACCCCCCCTCCCCTCCCCAATCTGAGAAGGAGAAGCAATGAAGACAGCCACACGGCTGCGGACCAGTGAAGGGTTTTGCGGCTGAAGGGCCCACAGAGACTATGGACTGCTGGATATTGTGGTCAAGAGACTTGCACCAGGCTGCGGACTGCTGGAGACTTCCTCGAAACTGGAATGCAAGAGCGTGCCGAGGGCTTGGGTTGCTGATGGATTGGACTCTGTGTGGCTGTGTGAGCGCTGGAGGAGAATCCATGGACACTCAGGGCAGAGGGTGGGGTGGGGGGGGGGGAGAAACTTACTTTTGCTTCCCTTTTCTCAGACTGTGAGAGGCGCTTGGGCAATTTTTGCCGATGGCGAATCTGTCTGCCTTACAGCAATCAATTTCATGTAATATGATATTTTTAAATGACATGACAAGAAATTGAATCTTGATTAGGCTTAACTTTATTTGAAAGTTTATTATGAAGTGTAAATATCATTTCTTTAGCATACTTTCACCAGTTACAGTCCTTTGTTTGTTACCAACTTTCTTGGCAAATGCATCTGAGCTTTTACCTTTGCTGTAGGATCTATTACAATGACCTTGTGTTGATACTATTAAACAGGACAGCTATTTTGTGCAGATTGATCCTGGTATATTAAAGCCTCCCAGTTTCAGTTGGCTGTTTGCATTGTTAACAATTAAAGGAGGACTTTGAAAAGTTGAGGTGTTTTTTCCTTTGAGTTTTTTTCTTTGATTTTGATAATAGATAACTGTTCAACTGAATAATGTAAACATTGATAAAATTAATATAGAAGGAGGAGGGAATTATAAACCTTTGATGAATCTTATGAGTGTGCTCTGTGCTTTGGATTTTTTTATTCTGACAATATTGTACAATGTTTTAATTTTCTTCTAATGTAGCGCATTGTACTGTTCAATTGTTTATATTGTAAAACACCAATAAAAATATTTTAAATAGAAAAAGGAAAGTTGAGGCTTCAGTAGTTTTGTTGTTGTAGTTTTGCCATTCATTGTTCACGCTGGCAGATCAGTTATTGTGAATAAAAGCATTACAAGTTAGAGGTAAGTCAGCTCCTCAACCCTGCCCTACCATTCAATAAGACCAATGCTGATCTAATTGTAACCTTGCAAACCGGTGTACCCTTGCATGCTTTAAGTTGCTTGTACCCTGGCTCACAAGGTGTATTCAAATCAACTCTTTGCTGTCTCCCTAAAATTTGTATGCTCCGGTCATGAGGAAAAAAAAACTGAGGGGTTTCCTCATTTTCATCCACCCGATGCTGTTCCCTCCCTCTGGACTTGGCAGTTAGTTGTGTCGCAAGTATTCTGTGTTCCTGACATGGACTGGCCTTATGGCCAGTGCTGCCAGCCAGAACAGCTGCTGGATGCTACACTTGTAAAGCAAGCAGAACGAGCAGACTTCTTTCTCATTCCTCAGTTGGATGGAAGCTGAAGACAGGACCGGGTTTGTCTGCGGTTTGCTTCTGTTCCACAGGAAGAATATCGTAGGGAGTTGATGTAATAGATCGGAGGTTGTTGGAGAGAAATGATCCAGAAATTGGAGGGAAACTTGCAGTCACCCAATCAGTGCAATGTTCAGTACCAAAACACAAAACACTCAATCACCATTGGTGGGTTCACCTTTTTGTACCCAACAAAACAGTCAAGACCCTCTTCAATAGTTATGGAATCACATTGTTGCAGGGGGTGTGTGCTGATGAGTCAGATGCTATCTATAGAGCTATCAAAGCATCTGCTTTCCCAGTTGGACATTAACCAGCCCATGCAACAGAGGAGTGTTCTCTGATGTGCTGGTCAATATTTATTCCTCATCCAAAGTCACCAAGGCTCTAACTGTTATTACATGTCCATTTTTAGATACCTTGTGCTATGCAACTTGAGCACCTTTTATCCTGTTACCTCAGTTACAATTCAAAGGCAGCTTTGAAACTTCTACTTCCTCACATCCATGGGTAATATAGAATTGGATGTGGTTTCAACAATGCTTCTGAAATCTGGTTTTGTGACAAATTTTGGAAGCCGCGTGCAGTTGCTGTACCAAGTGGAAAATGCATTTAATGTTTGGTGAGACTGATGATGAATTTTTACCCAATATGTAATTTGGAGCAATTCATAATTTGAAATATTTTCCACCAATATTTTCAACTTTTTATCACATTTCTGTTTTCTGCCAAGTTGGTAACACACCAGAAAATCTGTTTTCTTGTATTCTTTGGATCTTCAACATCCTTTCTGTGACTTAGTCACAACTCTCACTGCAAGTCATTCTGGTTCAATGGAAATCCAAGCAGTCATTGGAGCAGGTCTTCTTTCTTTTCTTCTTTGGCTTGGCTTCGCGGACGAAGATTTATGGAGGGGTATATCCACATCTGCTGCAGGCTCGTTGGTGACTGACAAGTCCGATGCGGGACAGGCAGGTCTTAATGTAGTGGTAAATACCTTTACATCCGGTACCGCTCGGATGGCAGTCTCTTCAATCTGAGGCGCCTGCAAGCTCACACCAAGACACAAGAGAAACTTGTCCGTGAACTACTCTTTGCAGACGATGCCGCTTTAGTTGCCCATTCAGAGCCAGCTCTTCAGCGCTTGACGTCCTGTTTTGCGGAAACTGCCAAAATGTTTGGCCTGGAAGTCAGCCTGAACAAAACTGAGGTCCTCCATCAGCCAGCTCCCCACCATGACTACCAACCCCCCCACATCTCCATCGGGCACACAAAACTCAAAACGGTCAACCAGTTTACCTATCTCGGTTGCACCATTTCATCGGATGCAAGGATCGACAACGAGATAGACAACAGACTCGCCAAGGCAAATAGCACCTTTGGAAGACTACACAAAAGAGTCTGGAAAAACAACCAACTGAAAAACCTCACAAAGATTAGCATATACAGAGCTGTTGTCATACCCACACTCCTGTCCGGCTCCGAATCATGGGTCCTCTACTGGCATCACCTACGACTCCTAGAACGCTTCCACCAGCGTTGTCTCCGCTCCATCCTCAACATTCATTGGAGCGACTTCATCACCAACATCGAAGTACTCGAGATGGCAGAGGTCGACAGCATCGAATCCACGCTGCTGAAGATCCAACTGCGCTGGGTAGGTCACGTCTCCAGAATGGAGGACCATCGCCTTCCCAAGATCGTGTTATATGGCTTGCTCTCCACTGGCCACCGAGACAGAGGTGCACCAAAGAAGAGGTACAAGGACTGCCTAAAGAAATCTCTTGGTGCCTGCCACATTGACCACCGCCAGTGGGCTGATATCGCCTCAAACCGTCCATCTTGGCGCCTCACAGTTCGGCGGGCAACAACCTCCTTTGAAGAAGACCGCAGAGCCCACCTCACTGACAAAAGACAAAGGAGGAAAAACCCAACACCCAACCCCAACCAACCAATTTTCCCTTGCAACCGCTGCAACCGTGTCTGCCTGTCCCGCATCGGACTTGTCAGTCACAAACGAGCCTGCAGCTGATGTGGACATTACCCCTCCATTAATCTTCGTCCGCGAAGCCAAGCCAAAGAGAAGAGAAGAAATACCTTTCACACACAATACATCATGCCTTCATTTACTTAACAAATATTTGGCAGCATTTAATATCAAAATGCAAAGCACCCAGCATCACAACCTTTTTGTAATAATTTTAGAATCAAAAACACCATACAATATGCTAACACTTTGCAAATGAGATCGCATGACCAACAATAATTCATTCTTGTTCACCAGGATACAGTAAGTTTCCATCTTGATTTGTTGCATATAACAAAGATTTTGGAGAACACTGATTTTACAAGTTTTGCCTTTCCTTACCTTTTAAGCATCTATTAAATATAGAATCACACAGGTAACTTTTTCATAAATGTCTCCTGAAAGTGAAATGATAAGGCATCTCAACAAAGGCCGTTTGTTGCTCGGAGATCAGCATGGATCAGCAGAGGGATCTTGGGACCACAGCCCATCTGTTATTGGGTACTGAGGGGCTGAGACCGAGGGGAGGCAAAACACGGAAGGGGGGGGTAATGATAAGGTGCCATGGTGGTGGTGGTGGCAATGCTGGTAAATAGAAAATAATTGCAACAATGTACAGTAATGGGAATGTATGGACATGACACTCATGTTGTGAAGAAACTTTGAACGGTTTTCTTTTTTAGCAAAATTTATGGTGAATTAAGACTATTTTTGTTTTTTAAAAAAATGACCATTTAAATTGCTGCCAAATGAAAAGTTAGAGAGTAATGTATGAAGGGCTAGTTTTTGGGCAGGATGGAAAGTGTGCTTAAAAACTCCAAATGGGAAGGAGAATGGCAGCTTAAACACAGAGGATGAATGCAAGGTTCAAGATTCAATTTATTGTCATAGTAATAAAACAGTGTCTTATTACATGAAATTCCTTTTGCTTGCTGCAAGGGAGACAGATTCGCCACTGGCAAAAATTGCTTAAGCACCTCTTGCATTTCTTACAGACAGACTATCCGCAGGACAGTGAAATATCACAACATTAAACTATCTCTTATACACACACAACTACTTAAAAAGGTATACAAGAAAACAGTGCCACAATGCATTGATTTTCAGAGGCTGGGCCATGTTTACAGAAGAGACAGGTTGAAATATGTCTTTAAATGTTATGGATTTGGCAGGGAAAGAGAGATTTTAATATGGAGAAAACTTTTGAATGTTTGAGACACGGGGATCAAGGTGCATCCTGAGATGAAGCTAAGGTGGTTAAAGTGCAGCTAGAGGAAGCAATTAAAATGGATGGCCTTTGTAGAACTGCATAAGCGAGGAAGCAAGCACAGGTTTAGTGGGACTGCTCCTGCAGTTCTGAGTGTAATGTTAATCTCAGTGCCGAAGGAAGGAAATACTTGCGAGGAGTTTAGATCCAACAGAGACATCAGACTGCATGTGCTGGAATGTGAAGCAACAAACAAACTGCTGGAGGAACTCAGTGGGCCAGGCAGAATCCATGGAGGAAAATGAACTATCCAGTCTTGGTAAATACACTAAAGTGCTGGAGAAAAGCCGCAGGCCCCGCAGTGTAAACCTTGACCAAGGGCTCAAGCCTGAAAAGTTGGTTGTACAACTCTGCCTTCGATGGATGCTGCGAGAACTCTCGAGTTTCTCCAGCACTTTTGTGTATTTACTACAATCACAGTGACTGTCGACTTTCTTGTTTCTATCCATTCTCTGTGCCCCAAAAAGTTAGCTGTTCCTTTCTCTCCACGAATGCTGTCTGATCTGCTGTTTTCCTTCATCAGCTCATTCTTTCCTTAAATTCACTAAATTGGTTTTTAGATGGGGGGGGAACTTATTGTACAAGGAGAGGGTGAGTGCTGTAACTCAAAACTCTCTGTACAGAAACATGAGGGATAATTGCACTGGAATGTAAGTTTTTGAAGGGGATTCAGTAGGTTAGTGAAGCTCTTTCTTGGGAGAGCAACAAGGGGCTGGTTTCCAGATAAAGGTTGACTGTTTATAACTCAGATGAAAATGTCTTGGGTTGTAAATTTTAGGATCTCTGCTGTGCATATTCAAAACTGAAATCAATTAATATTTTGAGACTAAATTATATGGAGAGCAGGTAGCATGTGATCAGCAATGATCTTAATGAATGGCCATGCAGATTTGAGGCACTGAGCTTCTAATTCTTGTGACTTTATCTTAACCTCTATGAATGTTGTACCTGTACATTAATTGTGTGATGCTGGGTCATTCTTTCATGAGTGCTAATGAATGGAAATGATCTGTCAGGCTTCATTGCTGCTGTGCCTGCTGTTGAAGCCCTGGGAGTGTGAAAAGCGATGGTTGTGTCAGATGCTTCAGTCTCCAGGATGTCATTCTTGCTCTTTTACTCTGAAGACTTTGACTGGATCTTGTCCTTCTATGCAATATGAATGCATAATGGTATCCTTCTTTTGAGGTGTCCTGATTATCTTTGTTTTTATCATATCATGTCTGATTTTTTTGATACAGAAGGAGGCAATTCTTTCATTTTCATCTGCTTCCAGAGAGCAATCCCATTCCCCTATTTTTTAACCCTATAAACAACACATTCTCTATCATCTTCCCATTAATTTTCCCCCTTGATTCTCCTTCCGCTGCAATTCAGTGATCAATTGAGCTACCAATCAGTACACTTTCGGGATCTAGGAGGAAAGTGGAGCACCTGGGGTACACTTGCAGGATCAGAGGAGAACTTGCAAACTCAAGACGGGAATAAGCCAGATGACTGGCTGTGGGAGTTGGTGCTGAATAACTAGACTGTGTTCTGAAGTTCCTGCACTTTGGATTGGTGCCAAAAAAGATTCATTTGAACAATTGCAGGTAATTTATTTCCCAAATAGAATAGAATGCAATTAATTTTAATTTGCTATTTGGGTCTCATCTGATTTTATTGCTCTCCTTCCCTAGGGTTGACTTACTCTTGGCCAACTTGCTCTAATTCCTGACCAGATTTAAGTGACAGTTGTTTCCAGGGACATTTTGTCTCTGTTACCCTTGCCCTCTGCTAATGCCCTCTGGGCCACCTTGTCTCTATGGGGAACCACCTGATCTTTGTTTGCGTCAGATTGGGAAGGATAAAATGTAAACTTAAAATAAAAATCTGGGAAAGGTGACCCTTAACTATGTAACTCAGGGGTGGGTAGCCTATGGCTCACAGGCCAGATGCAAATTTATCTGGCTCCGTGCGCGGCTACCCCCCTTGGTGTGAGGCTTCCCTACTGTCAGCACGCAGCTGCCCTCGCTGTCAGCGCGTGGCCCTTTTACACTGCCCATGAAAGAAAGTAATTAATAGCCTTTTTTACCATTTCACTAACCTGTGTGAACACGATTAAAGCTGTACGAGGGGTCATTTTCATCCCGGTACTTACCTACCAAGGTAGGTAGTATCAGAGCTGATGCGTTTCTCATCCCTAATGTAAAAGGTTTACCTGCCTTCCCGGGTCGCCAGCACTGTAATGCTGCAGGTCCCTCCTCCTTTTGCACCGGGATGCCGGGTTATATGTGTAAGGTCGCATATGGCTTTTCTTTGTTCAGTGTGAACGTTCTAACCCGACCTGGCTTTAAACATGGGTTGTTGACATGCCAATTTACTAGGATCTCAGTGTAAAAGTGTGTGGCTCCCCCTATATGCATAAATCTCTCTCTTTCTCTCTGTGACATTCTCTCTGTGACACACACGCTCCCTCCCTCTTGTGAGCTCACCTTCTCTTTGTGTGACATTCCCCCTCTCCACTGTGACATTCTCTCCCCCTCTCACAGCTCTCTGTTTTGGGGCGAGTTATTTTGTTTTCATTGTGACTAATCTTTCTCCTTTTTGACTTTTATGGTTTTTTTAAATTGTGCCATTTTAATGACCAACTCGTGATTTTTGGTGCATTTCCAGATTTGATGATGCCTTCACTGTCCTGAAATGCATCGTCCTATTTATTCCATTCATTCATTAATTTCATTAATTAATGGTAGCATCAGTGCAGCCTGCTGTTCAACCACTGCCACACCATCCAGCCTGCACATGGTAAAAGGTTGCCCACCCCTGATGTATCTGCAGTTTCAGACATTTTCAATTTGCAGAGCTATGAAGGAAAAGTGGGAGCGTAAGGGGCCAGCCCTCTCAAAGAGCTGGTACTGGCACATTGGTTAGAGTGGCTTCCTGAAATGATTTCTGAATGTCACTATTTCAGTTTGGCTTTCCAAAAAGCGAACATTCCCTTGATGTATAGCCTTCTCATTCTGCAGTTCACCACCTGTCAATACCTTGGAATGTTCAGTATTGTGCACATGTTGAAGATTGAATTGTTTTGCCCTCTCCAAACCCCCAATCCCTGGGGCTGGGGAGAGGGCCACCATGTAATGGTCCCTAGAATCCACCTGCAGGATGATTCCAAAGCATCACGTGGAGTGAAAGTGAGAGACGTGTTGGTTTTCAGAAGAAGGGAAGGTGAAGAAGGATGTGTCTGTTATAGAATAAGTGAATGAAAATGGCTTAATTGGGACAGTCGTCGCAGACATTCCTTTTATTCCACAACCTCCTCCTACTGGTATAGTCTCTCTCTTCCCTGATTCTGAAGGATTGACTGTTTCCTTTTTCACTGATGCTGAGAGACCTGCTAAGTATTTTCTGCCCAGGTTTCCAATTTTTTAGTTGATTTGCCATGCTTTATTGATCCTCTTACTTCTTCGCTCTCCCTGCATGCTAACCTTTTTCCCCAAGCACTAAGACCCCTACTTTGTAATCATCTTCCACTTAATAGTTTACCTTTTCATTCATCCAAAATGGATTTTCAGGGCAGGTTGTCTTCTGAGAAATATTTGGCCATGCAATTTGTGTGTCCACTAAAGTTTTAGATGAGTGTAAGGGGAAAGGGGACTATTGTATTCTGAGAGGACTTGTTAGGGTAGAGATAGGGTGTTTCTGCTCCTGAGAGAAACTAGAACTAGCACCATTGTTTTGAAATGAGGGGCTGCCCAATTAATATAGAGGTAGCAAAAATATTTCTCTCACATGATGGTGAATTTTTGGAATTTTCTTCCTTTAAAGGGCAGTGGAGGCAGAGTATTTGCTGCCGTTTGAACATTTTAAGACAGAGGTAGATAGATTCTTGATAAGCCAAAGAGATCAGAGTTGAGGTTACAAATAATTTTTGCGGTGACAAATAGTTTTTGAGAGCCCTACCTCCTGCTTTGTGCATATATTTCTTTGTTCTTATAGTTTGTTCTTTTCCACTTTTTAACCCTTTCCTTCCACTCTCCTCATTCCCTGATGCAGTGTCCACCATTGGCCCTCAGTGGTAGTCTTTCTGCCATTCTGTATCAAGACATCGCAGTCAGGAGGCAGGACATATTTGATGAATTACCTCTGGCCTTTGAAGAAGAACTTGGCTTACTGTTTGCAAATGAGGAATTGGAACCATGTTGGTAGGGGATCCTGAGGCAGGTGTCTGAACTGCAAGCAGCAAGAATTCCTGGCCTCGCCAGCCCTTGGTTCAGTAGTGGATGTCAGGCAGGTGGGTGCAATGTGTTGAGGGAGGAAGGTTTAGGGGCCTGAGGCTGCAGTGGCTGTTTGGAGCACTGGATCCGGTTTTAAAGGGGAAGAGCAAGGACAAGGCTTGGATCTGTAAGGATCGTGTTTCACATGCTAAACAATGTAGGCTCCGGCTGTAGAAGATCCCTCATAATTGAAGACAAATCCTGCAGTGGATTCTTATTTTGATCATAAATAAGATATTTTGTTTTCCATCTTATCCAGCGCTTGGTAAGACCTGACGTGCAGCTGAAGGCCCAGCTTGTTAAATTTCAGCTACATTTCCATATTTTACCATATTTCCTTATGACACGGAGGGTAATTCAGCCAATCAAGACAATGCTGGCGCTTGGAACAATCCCATTTCCCTGCAATCTATTTTCTTTCCAGTGCCCATTAATTCTTTCCTGATTCTCCCACCACCCACCTACACAAGGGTAAATTTTATAGGGGCCAATTAACCTACTAACCAACAAGATTTGTTGGAGGAAGCCAGAGCACCCGGAGAAAACCACGCAGTCCCAAGGAGAGTGTGCAAACTCCACACAGCATCTGATGTAGGGATCAAACCTGGGGAATTGGAAGTGTGAGGCCACAGCTCCACTTACAGCCCCACCTTTTTGCTCAAAAGTAAGACCCAGAGATCATTGACTTGAAAAGTTCTCTGTTCAAAGATAATGTCTGTATTTTAATACTTAAACACCATCTGCTGGAGAAATTCAGCTGATACTGTAGATTTCTGGCATCTATGGGTTTTCTTTTGCTTGTCAAATGCCAGAGGGTTGATTGGTGCTCATTAGTACAACTTCTGTGCTACTGAGAGTCATTGCTTTTTAATGAAGAAACCCCAAGATATAACCTACTTTAGGAACTGAATGATGACTGGTTTGGAAAACTGGTCTTCATTTTGAGAGTTAGGATATGGCCAATAAAATTAGTCTGAAATGTTTCTCAGAATTCATATTAAAAATATGTTGTCGCTAATATAAAGGAGCCTCTGTGGATTAAAAGAAGTATTACGTAGGTTGCTAATGTGCTGTGGCTCTGTAAACAGGCCTTGGTGGCCATGTTCTTGATATGTATCAGAGACCAGAATATTTATTTTGGAATTTAAACCTTAGAAGAACCACAATATCAAAAGCCATTATTTGCAGCCAGGATTTGAAATTATTTGAAACCATTTGAGTGTAGAATCACTACAGAATGAAGAGATGATAGCTGTTGTACAGTATTGGTCTCGGGGCACTCTAAAGAATACATGATAAAGATGTGTTCCAAAACAGTGCTCTCCAGTGTTCTGCATTTGTGACCTGTTGTTCAGTAAAGCAAGGCTCTTCAGTGCTTCCCTTTGTAACTCTATATTGTAAAGTACCTAAATTCATCATCTTCATTTACTTCCTGCATAATTATGACCATAGGCAGCCCTTTAACAATCTTTATCCTGGTTTGCAACATCAAAGTGCAAAATAAGAAGACACAATCTGAGTTTCCGACAACTTGTTCAGTTGTCAGATGGTTTTCTTTCTCTTTACTGTACACTGTTCCAATTATACTGCAAAGTGAAAGCCTCACGATGGGAATCATTCACTGAAATGTCAATGGAAAGATTGGCAGGCACTTCAGCAGGATGTCAGCATCCCCAGTTCTCCATTAATAAAGACCTGGAGGACACGGTGTTTTTCACGACCAGGTATTTAAGTAGTAGTTATAATCAATAATAAATAAATATTTTTTTAAAATAAATTTGAAATAAGAAGCAAAATACAAAATTGTTTGAAATGTTCAGCAGGCCAGTTAACATCTGTGGGAAGAAAAACAGTGGCCCTTTAATGCCAGGCCTCTACTTGGAGGCCGGCTACAAGCGTGGAGGGAAAACGTAGAACTTGCCTTTCATGGAGCAGCCCTAAAAGGTGCTCCTGCGTCGCTTTCATGTCGAGTAGTGCCTCATAGTGTCCTCCGAAGCTGATGGAGGTGGGGCGACTGGTACAGTAGCATAAATACGAGGCAGAGGAATGGGCGTCATCCCTACCCATAATCCCCCATGCAACTAGAATCGCCCTGTGTTTCCCAGAACAGTTCCAGCTGCGTGGGGGATTATAGGTAGGGAAGACAGCCATTGCTCTGCCACATTTTGAGTCGCAGAGAGCAGCTCTGAAAGCTGAAGTGGCCCAGTGATGCTGTCACAGCCCACACCAGCCGCCCTCCTGACGGCTCCCTCTGGCCCTCACTGCCCTGATGGCTCCTGCTGACCACCTCTGCCCTGTGGGGGTCATGGAGGGAGAGGGGTGAGTGGGAAGATGGGTCACGAGCTGATGGTGTCATCAAGCCACCCCTAACCAGCCGTTTGCAGCGGCTGTACATTCATGTGACGTGGCGGAGCACGATTATCCTTGCCCGAGAGGGATTGCAGTCGGTGCCTTGGAGCCGGATACAACGCGTTCAAGAAGGTTAGTCTCCCGACGTAAGGGCGGAGAACCTCTGCCTTTACAGTCAGGCTTTTTCTTTGCATGAAAGGGCCCAAAGTTAACATTTTGTTGGAAAGATTTTTCTCTCTTTCCACATGTGCTGCCTGAGCTACTGAGCATTTTCTGTTTTAGCTTTGGCTGTTTCCTCGCATGTACTTCCCTCCTCTTCAGTTGCAAACATTCTGGTCACCATGGGGTTAACGTGCCTTGGCTTGGGGGCTGCACCTGGTGTGACCGCATTTTGGTGCATTGTACTCTGAGCTGGCACTTCCTGTCTATCTTTTTTTTAAAAAAAGCTTTTATTTTTAAAACAGAAACTAACTGGAATTATCAGAAACTTTGGCAGAGGGAGTTGATGTCTTAGAAAACCAATGAAGGTTTACTGACTTGTAAATCCTCAAGGGCTGTTGACCTGAAACATTAATCTGCAGTCTCTCCACAGAAGCTGCCACACCTGTCGAGTATTTGTAGTCTGCTGTTTTTGCATTTGCTGCTTTCTGATTTGGGTTAAACTAACTTGCAATTGTGACAACAGAAGAGACCAAGGGGAGCAAAACAGATCATTTCACTGTGATATCCGATGTTGTCATGTCTGCTTAGTACTTTCTCTCATTGTCAACTACCAGAAATTGAAAGGACAGTCAAACTAACAGACTCTTCATGGGGTCTGCTTGGTAACGTTGACAAAAGATCCAAACAGGTTACAAGTTTATCGTCAGTAGCAGCAAAGGTCAGAAAAGGTGGTCTCTGGACTTTCACCCTGATTAAGCTTAAGTTCATTATTACATCTACTGAGGTGCAGTGAGAGAGTTTTTTTTTGTGAGCGATCCAGCAAGTCAACCCATACATTGTACAGCAGTTAATGATAAGGAGTAAAACACAAAAGTCTGCAGGTAATGTGATTGTAGTAAAAGCACAGAAATGCAGAGGAACTCTGCAAGTCTCAATGTGTCGATAGGAGGAAAAGGTATATAACCAATGTTTTGACTTGAGCCCTTCATTAAGGTATAAGCTAAAAGCTGCCAGACACCTGATAAAAAGGCTGGGAGAGGAGGACAAAGGCCAACAGGCAAAATGCAATTGGACATGGATAGGAAGGGTGAGAGTTTGTTGGGGAAGGGTGTGGCTCTATGAATGCAGAGATAGAGAAAGGAGATGCAAGGGTAGGGAAAGAGAAAGTAAGGGGGGGGGGGCTAATTGAAATGGAGAAATTGATGTTAATGTCATCTGACTGGAGGGTGCCCAGACTGAATACAAGGTGTTGTTCCTCCAATTTGTGGGTAGTCTTGATCTGTCACTGCATGGACAGATATGTTAACATCTGAATGGGGCACAGTACTGAAAAAAATCAATTGGAACTGCAAAGACAACGTCATTTTACTAATGTGAGGTTCACTCAAGAATGTGATAATAGCAAGGCAAAGCAATTCTAAGCTAGAGATGCGGGGATTAGCTTGTGAAAGGGGCTTGGTGATGGTAGGTTGGTGGCATTGATAGTAGATTGTCCTGGCAGTTGGGAGAAGATCACAACATTGTTGGTTCGGTGGTAGAGTTTGGTGGGATCATGCAGACAGAGCAGTGGATGTGCCGTTTGGTGAGAATAACACAATAAGGCAGAGTAGGCTTGACAATTTCTGGAACCTGCACTGTTATTCAGTAAAGTCATGGCATATCTTGACCTCTGCAACTTTCCTGCTTCTTTCCCCATAACCATCACTTTCTCCAAAGACGAAACAGATATTCAAGTCTTTGGAGCAAGGAATTCCAAAAATTCATGGACCATTGAAAGAAGTGCCTCCTGTTCGCCACCTTATTCTGAAGGAATGGCCATGGTTCTTCATTCCTCCTCAAGGAGAACCATTCTCAGCACCTGGTCTGCAAGACCTGGACAGAAATGGTTTGAAAACCACTGTTTTAATTGTATCTAATTGACTTGTTATGCGTACGGTTTCATAACTCCAAAGGAAATGGACCAATGACAATTTATCTCAAGCAAAATATCTCAGTAACAATTGGGTCTAAAGCAGTGGTTCTCAACCTTCCCTTCCCACTCACATACCACATTATGCAATCCCTTACTAATCACAGAGCACTGGACTGATGGCATAGGTGAAGGTGGTATGTGAGCAGAAAGAAAAAGTTTGAAAACCACTGCTCTAGGCCTTGTGTAGTGGGACTGTTTCATGTCCCTGGACAAATGTTTTCTCGTTTCAACTGAAGGCCCTTCAGTTAGTGGCAGTTGAATCTGCTCACCATGCCATGATGTTGTGAAAGGAGATGGTTTAATATTTTCCGTTTGCGTTGAAACTGAAAGTGAGAAAAGCTTCACTTGTGACCTGCAAGATTAGCTACCGTGATGTTAGCTACCGTGGCCACTGATGACAACGCTAGTGCATTTGGATAATATCTGGAGCTATTTGATTTGAGCTCAGTGTTTGTCAGCTGCGTTTGCTGGTGCTGTCTCTGTCTCGTTCGCTTGTCCCAGAGTATTAGTGTTGGCCGGCATTCTGCTTGCTAGGAGGATTATCAGCTATCACCAATCCTCTCTCCCTCTTCCAGCAGCAACCTTGAACACTTCTGGAGCATGCTTGATATTTGCAGATCTAGCTTTGTGAAGCTGTTAATGTATAGCAGGAGTAGGCCCCTTGAGCCTGCTATAGAATAAGATTGTGGTTGATCTGTCTAACCTCAAGACTCATTCACCTTTTTTCCATCCCCCATATTAAATTCCTATGTTGTGGTAACTTAATTTATGTTGTTGGTGTAGCTTACATACCTGTGTGGCTGTAGCAAGTAAACATTTTGGTGCGTCTGTTCAGTGTACTTGTGACAATAAACTCTAACAGTCATACTCCACATTGCTTATTAAATATTTAAAGACTGTTCTCATTGCGCTTTGAGGAAGAGAGTTCCAAAGGCGTCATGAATCTCTGAAATAAAATCTTGCCTCATCTGTGACGCAACTATGTTGTTAAACTCTGACACCCTTGTTCTCTCTTCTGTGCTAATTCCCATCACCTTCTGTTCCCAAGCTTATCTCTAAGTATCTCCAATGATCTACTCTCCATGCCCTCTTGGGGTAGAAAAATCCAGAGATTAATCATTGTCTGTGAGGAGAAGTTCTTCACATATCAGATTTAAATGAATGGGCCTTTAATCTTGTAACTATGTTCCCTTATTCACGATTCTCCAAGTCGTGAAAACAACTTTACATGTACTTTATGATCTTTCATGTTTTGATAAGATTACCCATTCTATTGATCTGCAAAGTACTTCGATTTAATTTCTTTATCTGCTGATCATAATCTCATCTATCCTATGAATTAATCAAAACGCATTTGTTAGATGCATCACAGCATAGTATAAGAACTGATCAACTCAAGATTGCTACAGAAGACGGTGAATACAGCTCTGAACATCACACAGTCTTCCCTCCCCATCAGTCTCCTGCTGTCTAGGAAAGGCAGCTAACATACTGAAAGGCGCATCATATCCAGACATGCTCTCTTTCCCACCTTCTTTTAGGGAGTGTTTAACCATCCATCCACAGGTTTAAAGGCAATTTCTTCCCTGCAGCCATCAGGTTCTTGAATGAACCCCAGGGCTGTGCTGCCGTGCTGCCCTTGTATGATGCTCATTGTTCTTCCTTTTGTCAAAATCCACTCCTCCATACATTGTGCTTCTTCACATTCTACGAATGTTGGAGATAACCAATTAGTCTGCCTGTCAAAGACAGGTCCTAAGTATTTTGTGATAAGCTTAAAACTGGTGAATCTAAATTTCCCTTCCCCCTCTCCCCCCCCCCCCCACCAGCCCCACCGCATCCCAGAATTCTGCATTGTCTCACCATTGAGACAATACTCTTGTTATGACAAAAGGGAGAAATTCACATGTTCACCCTTTATTTTCTAATTTCTGACTCTTCGATCCTTTCAAGCAGGCCTCTTGCACCAGAGCTTGAATGTTTTCAAATATGCACTCATCCGGGCAAGTGGACAGTATTCCGTATTATCTTGTAGGTTTGGACAGGCTTTGGAGAGTTAGGGGAAGAGTTACCAGCTGCAGGATTGCTACCCTTTAACCTGCTATGGCAGTTCAGTTTCTGGTCAATGATAACCTCCAGGATGTCAAGAGTGGGGCATGTGGTGATGTCTATCTTGGAATTTGGGATTTTCTGCAGTGATTTCTGAGTAGTTCTTTGCATTGCCATCGACTCGACCCATTACAAGATAGTGCAGATTATTTAAAAAAAAACATTTTTCTGATTTTGTTTCTGTGTGGGCATGTGTGTTGAAGTCTATTTCTATCAAAGCGAGCCAAAAAATAAAGGATGATTATTTCTTGTTGAAGACGATTGCTGATGTCTGTGTATCCATCATGATCTCAAACCTCAAGTGCACAAAGAATGCACTGTGATGTTAGATCAGCAGCTCACAGATGACTTGGCAGATGTAGTTGATGGGTATATTCCTGTTGAATCCTTGAGCCCTGTCACCAATTATAAACTAAATAAAAGGAGATGAAGAACTTTTGCAAGTCAGAAGAATTATTTTGGTTTTTGGCAAAGCTTTAGACCAGCTGATAACGCCTCAAACCGTGCATCTTGGCGCCTCACAGTTTGGCGGGCAGCAACCTCCTTTGAAGAAGACCGCAGAGCCCACCTCACTGACAAAAGGCAAAGGAGGAAAAACCCAACACCCAACCCCAACCAACCAATTTTCCCTTGCAACCGCTGCAATCGTGTCTGCCTGTCCCGCATCGGACTGGTCAGCCACAAACGAGCCTGCAGCTGACGTGGACTTTTTACCCCCTCCATAAATCTTCGTCCGCGAAGCCAAGCCAAAGAAAAAAAAAAAATAGACCAGCTGTGAAAGGTGTTTTGGGGGTGGAGTGGGATCTTGTACAGGAAGGCAAGAGGTTAGTCTTTCTCCGACATAGACGAGATCCGAGGGCGGATGTCTTAAATAGGCTCTGCAGGGAGGAAGCTTGGCTTTTGTTGGGTGGGTAGGAGTAAAACTGAAGTTTAAACAAAAATTATTACACAAGAGAGGGCCATTGTGTGAGAGAGTTAGTTGAATATCAATGCCGAGATTGTGGGTCTGTAAAGAAAATCCCTTTGTATTATGCAATATTTATAGTCCAATGGCAGGCCATTCGCTCAACATGTGTTAATATTGTTGTGATCTTCCATTATCCATCTCTGCCAAGCAGGTCAGCTGGTCTCTCCTTTCACCCCCATGTGGTGGCTAATTTCATCACCAAGTTGTTTTAGGACAGTCTTACATATTTCATATTCATTTTTTTTTTTTACTGTGCTTAGTTTTTAGACTGCCAGAATTGGAATGGATTTCTGAAGAGTGAGCCTTTGGAAACCTTCCATACTTAAAATAAGTAATTTGTCAAAAAAAATCTTGTTCACCTGATGATGGGAGTCGGAGGATACATCTTGTTTTTGTACAGCTGACAAATAGGTCTAAAGAGTACAAAGAAAACTGAAAAAGTGCTCAAATTGTGCTGATCATTTGTCTCAACACTGTAAGAACATCTCATTTGTAAAGAACTAATTGAAAGAGAAACACAAAAGTGATCACAGTACCAAATGAGGCCATTTGTTCGATCAAGCCCATCCTTGTAGATTCAGTCCTGTTCATATTCTTGTTTTCTTTCCTTGCAGTCCAGTCAATGATGCTTTCTTGTGTGCTCTCCAAAATCTCTTCCACCTTCTTTCCAGACCATTGACTCCAGATCATGCCAGCATTCTGCATTTTCAACTTGGAAAAAAAAAAATTCCTTGCATCCTGAATTGTCTTTTGCTCTCTCAACCTGTGTGCCCAGTTCAGGCAGCTGAATGGTGCACTGATTAATGCTGCTGCCACACAGCACCGCACCAGCGATTGAGATTCAATGCTGACCTCCAGTGCCATCTCTGGAGTTTGAACTTTCTCCATGTGGGTTTGTCTGGGTGCTCGGTGGGCCTGATGAGCGGGCTTATTTCCAGCATGGAATTTGTGGCCATATGGTCTTCTGTTGCAAGGTGAAAAGATGTGAGAACCAGCTAAAAGAAACTGCTTCTCTTTACTTAATACATCTAAAACCGACATGCCATTTTCAAATGTCCTCTCAAACTTGCTTTGTTTTGAGGTTAAATATCCTAGTTTTCTTCAGACAGCCCCCCCATCCTGTTGCCAATCTTGTACCTTTTGGTGTTTTTAGGAGTCTCTAGAACCTGGCAGAGTAAGAGGAGGGAGTGGAAAGGGCTCACTCAGATGATACCAGTGATGAGAAACCTTTATTGGAAGAGTAGACGGTTCACCAGAATGGTCCTCATATAAGTGTTCAAATCTGAAAAATAATCTTGCAGAAAAGCCATTTCCATTGTGTCGCGACTTGATGAATGTTGCTTAAAACCCACACCAAGAGAATTAAGATAGCAAAAGAGTCTACAGATGCTGTCTGCAGGAGCAATAAACAAACTACAGGAGGAACTTGGTAGTCAGGCAGTGTCTGTGGATGGTCAACATTTGAGGCAAGACTTTTCATCCAGGACTTGTCACCCTGTCACTTCATTTGAGTAGACCACCTGTCAATCTGTTCCCTAAGGTAAGAAAGGTGCAAAGGTTCCATGATATCTTTTGTGCCATGATAAATTTGTAGATAGAAATCCTACATTTCAGTTGTTTTCCCCCCCCCCCCCCCCCCCCAATGTTGAACCTAAGCACTCCCCCAGGTTTTCAGTGGAAGGGACTGGGGATAAAGTGTACGGAAGCTAGGTCAGTGGTAGGCTCCTCCTAGATGCTGAGCAGTACTTGATCTTGTTGGAGGAAGTGAAACTGAGTAGGTGATGGAAATGTTGACAGGGAAACGCTGTGGTTTGCTGATCCCACAATTTTGTAAATTTTGAGGTGTTTATGGAAAAGGATAAGGTTGGTTCTCAAATTAAGGCCTTGAATTGGGGAAAGGCTGATTTCAGAAGTGCAGGAAAGGACCTGGTGAAAGTAGATTGGGAGCAGATTGTTGGTAAAATAACAGCTGACAAGTTGGAGTCTTTCAAAAGAGAGTGAGAGAGAGATCAAGGTCAGCATATTCTGGTGAGGATAAAAGGCAGAGATGACAAAATTAAGGAACCTTGGCTGCTGATGGTTTGATCAGATGTCAGATTTCAGATTTATTGTCAGAGTACACACATAACATCACATAAATCCTGAGATTCTTTTTCATCTGCAGGCTTGGCAGAATTACCACGAGTTGATAGTGCAAAAACAAACTGTTCACAGTGCAAACGTTTAAACAAACAAACAACTGTAAACATATAATGAATGTAAACTGTGCAATACAGAGAGAACAAAAAGAAAATCAATAAAGTGCACTAGTAAGAGTCCTTGTATGAGTCTTTTGAGTTTGAGGAGTCTGAAGGTGGAGGGGTAGCAGCTATTTCTGAACCTGGTGTTAAGGAAACATTCGGTAGGTATAGATAACTGAGACTGAGGGAGTCTTTTAATAATATGGAGAATTTAAGAGAGAAACTAGGAGGGCAAAAAGGAACCATGAAATATCTTTGGTAAGTAAAATTAAGGAGAGTCATGTATATTAGGAGCAAGATGGCAGCTGGAAAGGAAGAGGTAATTTGTGTGTGGAGCCAGGTCTGAAATTAACACTTCTCTGTCTTCATCAAAGAGATGGGCATGGAAGATGGTGAGTCTGAGGGGCATATGGGTAATCTGGAGTATGATATTATTAAGGAGGATGAGATTTTAGTAGTTTTGGGATGTATAATGGTTGCTAAATTGCTTCTGTTAGATGAGATCTATCCCAGGATTCAATGGGAAGCAAGGAAAGAGGTAGCTGGGACTCTTGAGAGATTTTTGCATTGATGTTAGCTGCCAAAACACTGGAGGTTGGCTAATGTTGTCCTGTGGCAGCACACTCTCTCATGGCGAACCGACCTCATGTGTAACGCCACGTGGCAAGGCAGCCATGGGAAGATGGCGCTGTCAGGGATTTCTTCCTGCCTCAAGTCTCCTGCCCAGTGCGCGCCTGGGGCAGTGATTAGGATGTCACGATGCACGAGGTGACTGAGCTCATCTTGCCCTTAAAAGGGCGCACGCTGAATTTGAATAAAAGCAATCATTAACGACTTTCAATGTGGTGGCTGAGTCTTTCTTGGCTGTTTTCAGCACCACATTGGTGACCCCATTGAACCCAGACGCCTCTCTGGTCTCAAAAACATAGATCTGGCAGAGATCAACACCGTTGCCATCAAACTGCCCACCTTCTGGACCCATCGCCCTCATATGTGGTTCAGGCAAGCTGAGGCGCCGTTTCAAATGAGGAACATTTCAGCAGACGCCATGATGTGCTGGACAAAGAAACGGCAGCCAGGGTGGACGATCTAATACACAATCTACTGGCTGAGGGTAAATATTCTGCCCTCAAGAACCTGCTCCTTGGCACTTTCGGGCTCTCACCTCAGCAGTGCGCCCCCAGGCTCCTGCACCTCGATGGGCTTGGGGACCACACACCATTGGCCCTAATGGACGAGATGCTGGCGCTGGTGGAGGATCACAAGCCTTGTTTCCTATTCCATCAGATCTTCCTCGAGCAGATGCCCGGGGACATCCAACTACTCCTGGCGGATGAGGACTTCACGGATCCACAGTGAGTCGCTGCCCGAGCGGACACCCTCTGGCGCACCAAGCTGGAGAATGAAGCAGCCCTCAGTCATGTTGCGTGACCAAGGGCCAGCTGACCGCAAACTCCCCCAATCACAAGCTGGAGGAGCACCGTTCCACCTGGTGCTTTTACCATCAGCGCTGGGGAGCAAAAACTTGTAAGAGCCGACAACCGTGTAACTACCAGGGGAAATGACCTGGCCAGCCACTGTTGATGGTTGCGACGGCTGGCCACGTGGACAGCCTCCTTCACGTTACTGACGAGTCCACTGGCCGACGTTTCCTGGTGGACACAGGAGCGGAGCTGAGCATCCTGCCCCCCACTGCCCTCGAGACACGCACCCGATCTCGTGCTCCCACCCTGTGGGCAGCCAACGGTTCCGCCATCAAGACCTTCGGTACCTGCAGGGCACAGATCCAGATCGGGAAAGAGAAATTCCGCTGGAAGTTCATGTTAGCCTCAGTGGGTACTGCGTTGGGCCAACTTCCTGAGGGCACACAGACTGTTGGTTGACATGAAGGGCAAGGGTCTGGTCAATGCTCACACCTTCCATTCGGTGCGCCTGGATGGCATGAATGCTTGTAGGGCCGAGATCGCTGCCATTGCCACTTCCAGGGATGAGTATTCGAACATACTCCATGAGTTCTCCACCATCCTTCAACCATGATTCAGCGCCACCTTACCCCAGAACGGGGTATACCACCATATCTCCACACAGGGGCCCCCCCCCTGCTGCATGCCAAGCCCAGACGACATCTTACCGAGAGGCTGGAGCTGGCAAAAGGAGGAGTTTTCCCTGCTGCAGGAGTTGGGGATCATCTGTCACTCGGACAGCGCCTGGGCATCCCCTCTCCACATGGTCCCCAAGTCCTCCGGGGGCTGGTGACCCTGCAGCAATTAATGGCGTTTGACTGACCCGACCACACCGGACAGGTACCCAGTTTCATACATTCAAGACTTCTCGGCCAATCTCCACGGTGCGCAAGTCTTCTCCAAGGTTGATCTGGTGCGTAGGTATCATCAGATCCCGGTCCACCCCAAGAACATCAGCAAGACAGCGATCATCACCCCACTTTGGCCTCTTTGAATTCCTGTGTGTGCCTTTTGGCCTCAAGAATGCGGCCCAGACTTTTCAGTGCCTCATGGTCGCAGTGGGTAGGGACTTGGACTTTGTGTTTATCTACCTGGAAGATATCCTTATCGCCAGCCGCAACCGCAAAGAGCACAAGGCCCACCTCCGAACCCTGTTTGCCTGTCTAGCGGAATTTGGCCTCACGGTCAATGTGGTCAAATGCCAGTTCGGAAAGCAGACGCTGCAGTTCCTGGAGCACATCATCACAGCAGCAGGTCCTGCCCCGGCGCCAGAGAAGGTCGCGGCCATCCAGCGGTTCCTCAAGTCAACCACCCTCAAGGGCCTCCAGGAATTTGTGGGGATGGTGATTTTTTTAAATCATCGGTTCATACCCGGCACCGGCCGCACCATGCAACCGCAGTTCATGTTGATCGCCACTGAGAAAGTCCTGACTTGGTCAGAGGAGGCTGAGACCACTTTTGCCGCAACAAAGGAGGCTTTGCCAACGTCACTTTACTGGTGCACCCACTCCTGGAGGCACACACGGCGCTTTTGGTGGAAACCTCAGACACGGTAGTAGGGGGCGTACTCGAGCAGTTGCTCAACGGACAGTGGCGCCCGCTGGCCGCCTTTAGCAAACAGCTGCGCCCGCCAGAGCTCAAGTACAGAGCTTTCGACTGCGTGCTCCTGGCGCTGTACCTGGCCATCCAGCACTTTCAATACTTTCTGGAAGGCAGGCCCTTCATGGTGTTCACGGACCACAAGCCCCTCACACAGGCACTCGCGATGGCCAAAGATCTGTGGTCGGCTCGCCAGCAACGCCAGCTCTCCTACATGTCAGAGTTCACCATCCGGCACAGGGCAGGCAAAGACAACGTCATGGCGGATGTGCTTTATCGTCCGGTGATCAATGCTCTCGCCCTCGGCCTTGACTACACACAGTTAGCACAGGCCCAGAAGCTGGACTCAAATAAAAGGCTCTCTGGACTGCCATCTCTGGCCTCGAGCTCCAGGACTTTGAGTTGCCCAACAGCCCGGACACACTGCTCTGCGATGTCTCCACTGGCTCGCCGCACCCGGTAGTCCCACCGCAGTGGAGGTAGAGGGTTTTCAGCTTAGTCCACGACCTAGCCCACCCCTCGGTGAAGACTTCGGTGTGAATGGTGGCAGAGCGGTTTGTGTGGCATGGGCTCAAAAAGGAGTTGGCCGAGATGGTGAGGAACTGCACCAGGTGCCAGGCCTCCAAGGTCTACTGGCATACGCAGGCCCCAATCCAGCAATTCGACCCGGCGGAGCGGAGATTTCAGCACATCCACGTTGATGTCGTAGGCCCCCTGCCGGTGTCCATAGAAGCGTGCTACCTTCTCACAATAGTTGATCGAACCACGAAATGGCCGGAGGATGTTCCCATCAAAGAAGCTTCCACAGAATTGTGCGCCAGGAACCTAGTCAGTCATTGGATTGCCAGGTTCAAAGTCCCGGTGCACATAGCCAATGACAGGGGCGCCCAGTTCACCTCCGTGCTCTGGGCTCAGCTGGCGAACCTCCTGGGGGATAAACTCCACCACACCACATTGTTTGGTGGAGAGGTTTCATCGTCATATGAAATCCGCCTTCATGGCTTGCCTCAATGGCCAAGGCTGGGCAGACGAACTGCCCTGGGTCCTCCTCAGCATCAGAACAGCACCCAAGAAGGACCTATAGGCGTCTTCTGCGGAACTGGTCTACGAACCTTTTGGCAGATCTCCGTAAGAAACTATCCTCGCTAGTCCCCTGCCTCCCTTGCATCATGGCATCCGTTGACACATCGTTCCAAAGAGCTGGACTCAGCGGAATTCGTATTTGTTCGGTGCGGCCCACATACGGCACCTTTACAACGCCTGTATGAAGGTCCATACAAGATCTGGCAGGACTTTCACTTTGGACATAGGGGTAAAGACGAACTTTTCACCATGGACCGTTTGAAGGCGGTGCACTCAGACCTATCATGCCTGGTGCAGACGGCCATGCCTAAACGCTGGGGCCGCCCACCCGAGCGGAGGGGCGCGTAGCTGGTTCTGGGGGGGTTGTGTGGCGACACACTCTCTCATGGCGAACCGGCCCCATGTGTAACGCCACATGGCGGGGCAGCCATGGGAAGATGACGCTGTCAAGGTTTTCTTCCTGCCTCAAGTCTCCTGCCCAGCACGCGCCTAGGGCAGTTATTATGATATCACTATGCACGAGGTGACTGAGCTTATGCTGCCCGTAAAAGGGCGCACACTGAATTTGAATAAAAACAGTCATTAACGACTTTCAATGTGGTGGCTGACTCTTTCTTGGCTGTTTCCAGCACTACAGTTCCTTTATTTAAAAAAGGATGGCAGGGATAGCGGGTAACTCTGCTGGGAGTCAAACTGTACTCTTAATCCATGTGTGTTTCGTGAGACTCTCCACAAGAAATTAACTATAAAGTTCTTTTTAAAGAAGGGCTGCCCGATGCCAATTTTCAAGGGGTGTAATTAGTTCTTCTGTGGCCAGATCAGATACATCGGAACATTTTTCATGTGCTCTCAGTACAGTCAACTCTGCTGAGTGGGAGACAACAATAGTTGTGGTTGTTGCTTCCTGTTCAGTTGAGTGCCGATAAGCATTTGGAACATTTAACAATGACGGCATCATTGATGCTGAGTTGTGGTATTAAAAACTATTAGAAATCGTGCAGCAACGTCGGGCAACAATCATGGGTTTCTTGTCCCATACGTTGTACATCCCAATTCCTACTTGAGTCAATCCAGCCTCTATTGCTTGATGGGTGTTGCACAAGGTATCAATCAACTGAAATCTAAAATTGGTTTGGCCTGGCCTTAATCCATTTCTTCCTGTTTTCTTTTATTTACAGCTTTATTTTTTAATTAAGAAGCCGAATAGAATATATCCCACCTCCCACCCCACCCATGCAAAGGCATTGAGTTGATTTATTTATTTATTTATTCCAATGAGTTCTTGAGGTTTAACAAGGTTTAGGAAAAGCATTTATACCTACAATATGTAAATATTGGCACCAAATTTTTTTTAAAAAGTATCATATTTATTCCTTAAGTTATATGTAATCTTCTTAAGAGGTATATGACAACGTATTTCTGCATGCCATCTTTCCAAACCTAAATGTGAATCCTATTTCCATGTCACTGCTGTATATTTTCTTGCAACTGCTAATTCAATTTTCACATTCTTTTTGATGTAAATTCAGTTTCAATTTTGGTCTTATCACTGAAATATTACCCAATAAAAACAACATTGGATCTTGTGGAAATTTAACTCCCCAAAAAGTTCCTAATTCTATCCAAAATGGTCTAAATTTTGGACATGACCATGCAGAATGTAAAAAAAAAAGTCCCAGTCTCTTGACTACATCTAAAACATCTATCTTACAAATCTGACTTCAGTGTATTTAATTTTTGTGGGGTAACATATAATTGATGTAAAAAGTTATATTGAACCAATCTATATCTAACATTTATTGCATTTGTCACACTATCATGACATCATTCCAACCAGTTTTCCTGTCCAATACTAATATTTAAATCTATTTCCCATCTCTGTCTAGATATATAAATTCCCTGCTTTTGAGTTTCCTTTTGCAATAATATATACATGGCTGAAATAAATTTCTTAATAAATCTACTGTGTCAGATGATGTTTGTGCTCGTACGCCATCAAGTTGAAATAACGAGACTACACCTGAAGTTGTCAGCCAGTGAAGAGAAGATCGTTTATAATTTAATCGTTTAATAATTTTTCATTATTTTGGAGGGTACAGCAACTGTGTTGCAGCGCAGGTCAGAAAATGAAGAATTTGTTGAGGTTGGAAGATTGGGGCCATCAGTTTATTTTGGTGAAATTGCTCTTCTGATGAACCATCCTCGTGCTGCCACAGTGTTAGCACGTGGTCCATTGAAGTGTGTGAAACTGGACAGACCTCGATTTGAACGTGTCCTGGGTCCTTGTTCAGACATTCTTAAAAGAAACATCCAGCAGTACAACAGCTTTGTATCACTGTCTGTCTGAAATCCTCTTTTTATCTTCTGCAGCATCCATCAGAACAATCTGCCTCATATCTTTCTCAAGTGCTGCTTTCTGTGGCAGCCCACTTCCAGTCCCACAGCTTCCTGACCATCAGAGAAAGCATTCCCATTGTAGCATTGAAAGCTACATTTGCTTTGTCTTTTTCACACTGCACCTGCTTTCAACAGTCCATCCAGCTTCATCTTCAGTATAAGGGTATTAAAGGTTACGGAGAGAAGGCAGGGACGGGGTATTGAACTTTAAGATCAGCCATGATCTCGTTGAATGGCAGAGCAGGCTCGAAGGGTCGAATGACCTACTCCTGCTCCTATCTTCTATGTTTCTATATTTCTATTACAGTGTTATCAGGCTTTATATAGACACACAACATGTGACCTGGCGTCATGACATCTGAAGTGCGAATAACCTCATGACAAGGCTACGTTGAGTAGGTCAGGGCTTCTCAGTAGACCTACAGGTGATGCTGAGTCACTATGCCTCATGGCTGTAGTGGCTAGTTACCAGTAGATAGGAGGCTGTTGTGTCTTGCTGTATCAAGACGGGAGCTGTTAGTGCTGGTTCTGCCCACTCCCTCCAAGCGAATCACTACACTATTACAAATCAAGGTTTCAATTTCACTCCTTTTAGGCAATAACATTGTTGGACACAGTTCATTTTGTAAATATGCTTTTATTTGATAATAAAAAATATTGCATTATTTTGTATTCCATATTTATTTTTTAATTGATTGAATGACATTAAATTAAAAAACTAAATATTCAAAAATTGATTATTCATTGTAAATGGGATAAGTCCATTTTGATTCAAAGGCATTTTAGATAGCACTGAATTCCTCATTCCCATTTCAGTATTTACTTTATTATATAGATTAAGCAAATGCTTCAACACTGGAGTTTCCCTATCACCAGATATTAATCTTGATTCCCAATTATATATAAAATCTTTTGGTATCTTCTCTTCTATCTTCTCCATCTCTATTTTAATCCATGCTGGTTTCTTTCCATCTTCAAATAAGAGAGAAATCTCATTTATGTTGCCTTATAATATTTTTTTAAATTCAAATTTTCATGTTATTTTTTTCTAACAAAACCTTCGACATCTTGTCCTTCCAAAGAAAATTTCTTGCATATTTGTTTAATTTCTGAATTTTATTTTGTGGCAATGATATAGGCAATGTTGAAAAAGGTATTGTACTCAAGGAAATGTATTAATTTTAATACAATTAACTTCCCAATAATTGGCAATTTCATCCATTTAAAAAAAAAGTGCTCATCAATTTCCTTAAATAAAGGGGTATAGTTCAGTTTAAATATATTATTTAAATTGTTATCTACCCGTATCCCTAAATATTTTATTCCATTTATCGGCCATTTAAATTGGATATCTCTTTGACACTGAATATAATCTCTTCTAGTAAGAGGCATAATTTCACTTTTATCTCAATTTACTTCACAACCAGATACTGTTCCTATATTCTTTTAATCTTAAGTATAGTTTATGTAATGATCTTTCCAGTTCTGCCAAGTAAATTAATACATCTGCAAATAAATTAATCTTGTATTTCCTCTCTGTCAACTTTAAAACCATTAATATCAGAGTCAGATTGAATCAATTCTGCTAGTGGTTCTATTGCCAAAATAAATAAAGCTGGAAATGATGGACACCATTGTTTACAGAATAACTGCGATTATCCAAAATTGGATTTTCTGAAATCCTCAGTTATCCAAACTTTTCAGAGCCGAACCGGGGACCTCAGGCTTCTGGCACCGGCAGTAGCAGACCTCTAGGTTTGGGCTCCCAATCAGGAGTGGGACACTTGGGCGGGGCCATGATGTGGAGTTGTTGGTGATTGGTGGTGGCCAGCATTTTTTTGTGTGAATTAAACATTTTAATGCTTGAAAAGCCATGCTGTTTGTAGTTGTTTTAACACTGTTACAAGAGATTTGTTTTTGCTACTGGGCTGTTTTTATAAAATGACCGGTTCTCTGAAAAAAAAAGTTTATCTGAAATGGGCCCGGTCCCAACCATTTTGAGTTAAACGAAAAGGCAAAAATATTTGCCCATTTGTAACAACCTTAGCTTTCGATCCATTATATAAAGCTTTAATCCAATTTGCAAATATTTGTCCTATGTTACAAGCCCAAAGGACCCCAAAACCCAGCAGCAATAGACATTCACCAAGACAAATGGTTACTTAAACAAAAGTTGCTTTTAATTATCTTTAAACATGAAAATAGAATCAAACTTTAACTTATCACTATTTTTGACTTATTTAACCTAACTTAACCCCCTTCTAGTTCTAAGTCCACGTGTATGTAATGTGTGTGTAAGTTCAGAAAGGTTCTTTGGTTCACAGTCCAATCTCACTTCTCATTCCTCCAAGTTCACTGGTTGCAGGCAATTTTTATACTGTGCACAGAATTTAACATGTATAAAGTTCACCAGGCTTTGGTACTTGAAAGGTAAATGGTTACCACTCAGGAAGGTTCTTGTCGGTTTTCAGAGAGAGATTTGTTGTTCCTTTTTAATTAGTCACTTTGGTGTCTTGCTGACGAAACTTGCCCCTTCAGGGTTCTCCAGATGATAACTTTTTTCTTTCAGGTCATCACAGAGTTCCTTTCTGTTTCTCTTATTCCAAGTGAAACATTAGACAGCTAGTCCTCTCCTCTTGCATGAACCATAAGGGCTTTGAACAGACTGTCTTCCAAAATGGGGCTTTCCATAAGCTTTCCAGCTTGTCCTATTCCAGGCCCAGCTGCTGGTTGTAACACTGTACAAGTGATCTCTCTCTGTCTCTGTCTGACTGTCTGTCTGTCTGTCTGTCTGTCTGTCTGTCTGTCTGTCTGTCTGTCTGTCTGTCTGTCTGTCTGTCTGTCTGTCTGTCTGTCTGTCTGTCTGTCTGTCTGTCTGTCTGTCTGTCTGTCTGTCTGTCTGTCTGTCTGTCTGTCTGTCTGTCTGTCTCTCTGTCTCTCTATCTGTCTTTCTTTCCCTCTGTCTCTGTGTGTGTCTCTCTCTGTCTCTGAGGCAGGAAAATGGTTTCCACTGGAAACCATATGACCTTCTTTTAACAGCTCCAGTCAGAAGCGGCTCTGGCAAACTCTTTCATTTGTTTCCTTTTGTAAACAGCAATCCATTAGTGAAGTCTCTTGAGCACTCTTCAAAGCTCTTGCAAAATATCTGAGGCCCCGATATGTCTAGCATGGGGCGGAGCTCCAGTATTTTAAATAAGATCTGTTTTAAAGTGTTTGTATGTAACCTACTCTAACAAACTTTCCCAATTTATCTCCCAAAAACATATCTGTATACTCTGTCACACTTAACCCAAATTTTTCAAGCACTTTGAACAAAAGAAATCCCATTCTAATCTATCAAACGCCTTTTCCACATCTCAAGCCACTGCTACACTTAAGTCTTCTCTCTTTTGTGCCAAATATAATGTACAAAGGAATCCTTTATGAAGCATTTGGAAGGATTTGTTTCTATGTTAACAAAAAGGTTTTTTTAAAAGAATGTCAGAAATGGAAGTGGGGGTTGGTTGTTGTGCCTGCTCTCCCACTCTTTCTTTTTAAAATATTTTTATTAATTTGATAGAGAAATATTCCATGCATATATTGTTTAGATATTAATTAATTATATAGCTTTTATATAATGCAGCACAGAATATAAGTCATATATAAATTATATGTCTTGTATAAATTTATATGTCTTGTATAATTCTCAAAAAATGTGAAAAATCCTTATGAGAATTTCACTTCATGTTCTTATATTGAGATATACATTGTGGTTATCTAAATAAACAAATCTCTTCTAGTTGTAGAAAAACAAAAATAAGGAAGAAAACAAACCATACTAATCTAACACTTCCCTCTAAATATGTTCACCAATAAATGTATCAGCTCTTGGACATCGGATCAAAAACGTAGAGCACCCCTGCCTAAGTAAACAAATTATGATAGTAGTCCATGAATGGGCCCATCTTATCAAATTCATCCTTGATCTCTTTAACATTAGATCTAATTTTCTCCAAACTCAAGCAATACATAAGGTCCTGCAACCATTGCATCGGAGATGGTGCTATGCTGTCTTTCCCCCATTCAGTAAGATCATGGCTGATCTGGCCATGGACTCAGCTCCATTTGCATAGGTTTTCCCCATAACCCTTAATTATTTCACTATGGAAAATCTAACTTAACTGTATTTTAAAAACATTTAATGAGGCACACTCTATTGGTTCCTTGGACAGTGAATTCAACAAGTTTGCTACTCTCTGTTGGGGGGTGGGAGAAGGGGGAGAAATCATTCTTTTTCATCTTTGTGCAAAATCTACTTACCCAAATCTTGAGGCTACGTCCTTAGTTTTAGTTTCACCTTCCAGTGGAAACCATTTTCCTGCCTCTTGTCTATCCCTTTTTATAATTTTATGTTTCTATAAAATTCCTTCATTCTTCTAAATTCCATTAAATATAGTCCCAAGCAACTTAATTTTCATTAATTCACAACTTAATTCTCATTTTGAGAATCAACCTGGAGAAACTCTTCCTTACAGCTAAAATCAGAATTTATTGTTATGAAAATGTCATCAAGAGCATTTGGTGACATACCAAATCTCTTCCAATTCCTGCCATTGGTGAGCCTTATTCGTGATTGCATTGACATGAAGCCTCCAGGACAGATCCTTAGATCTTGACACCCAAGAATTTGAAGTTCAAATCAAGTCACCTTTGTTTATCATTCATACCATGCTCGCAGGTTTAAAAAAAAGATAGTGTTTCTCCAGTACCACGGAACATATTTATATGAATATGTTCGAATAGAAGTTAGAAGATGTTAAAATAGAAATTAAAAGTTGTCCTTCATGGTAGGAAGAGAGCCCCCAGTGATCTCAGATTTCACTGACCTTTGCAGTGATGCATTTGCACAGGGTGCTCTCGATACATCCTCTGTAGAATGTAGTATGGATGGAGGGTGGGAGATGAACTTTCCTCAGCTTTTACAGGAAGTAGAGGTGCTGCTGGACTTTCTTGGCTATGGAGCTGGTGTTAAGGGACAATGTGAGGTTCTTCACCAAGTCACTCCAAGGAACTTGATACTCTTGATGACCTCAACGCTGGAGCAGTCAGCGGAGCATGGTCCCCTCATGCTCTCTTGGAGTTGAAAACCATCTCATTTGTTTTTTTTAACATTCAGATACAGGATGTTGGCTCTGCACCAGTCTGTTAATGATTGCACGTCATCTCTGTACGCTGACTCATCATTTTAACTGATCAGGCCATCACAATGATGTCGTCAGAGAACTTGATGTGGTTCAGGTTGTGGTCAGTTGCACAGTTGTGAGTCAGCAGGATGAACAGCAGTGAATTCAGCATGCTGCCCTGGGGGCCCCCTGTGCTTAATGTGATGGTCTGAGAGATGCTGTTACCGATTCAGGCTGGCTGAAGTTTCCCCAACAGGAAGTCAATTTCTTGACATTTTCCACTGCTGACCCCTTGATGAGGACTGGTTCATATTCTCCTGGTTTCCACAGTCATCTCCTTAGTTTTGCTAACGTTGAGTGCAAGGTTGTTATTGTGACACCACTCATCTAGTTGATCTAGCTCCCTCCTGTACACTTCCTCCTCACCATCTGTGACTCTTCCGACCACCATGGTGCCATCATAAAATGCCAATAGCATTTGAATTGTGCCTGACCACACAGTAATGGGTGTAGAGTGAGTAGAGCAGTGAGCTAAGCACACATCCTTGATGTGCGCCTGTGTTGAATGTCAGTGAGAAGGAGATTATGTTTCCAATTTGTACTGTCTGTGGTCTTGCAGTGAGGAAGTTAAGTATCCTGTTGCAGAGGTGGGTGTAGAGGCCCAGGGTTTGGAGTTCGTTGACCTGCACTGAGGGAATAATGGCATTGAAGGCTGAGCTATAATTGAAAAAGAGAAACTATATGTATGAGTTGCTGTTGTCAAGGTGATCCAGAGCTGAACTGAGAGCCAGTGATATTGCGTCTGATGTGGAGCCATTATGACGGTTGGTGAATTGCAGTGAGTCCAGACCTTTGCTTGGGTATGTGTTAATTCTAGATGTGTAGATGTAAGTGCCACTGGGGGACAGTCATTGAGGTAGCTCACTCTGCTCGTCTTGGGCACTGGGATGATTGATGCCTTTTCTTTGAAACAGCCAGGACCCTCTGACTGCAGCAGTGAGAGAATGAAAATGTTTGAATACCCTGGCTAGTTGGTATACACATATTTTAGTACCCTACCAGGTTCGCTGTCAGGGCTGACACCTTGCGAGGATCACCTCCTTGAATGATGTTCTGACATCAGCTTCAGAGACAGATATCACAGGGTCATCAGCCTTTGCTGAGCTTCTCATAGGCACTGTTGATTTCTTCTTCTCAAAGCGAACATAGAAGGTGTTCAGCTCATCGGGTAGTGAAGCATCACAGCCATTTAGGGTGTTCGACCTTTCTTTGTAGGATATAGCTGGCAAGTATCTCTGTTGTGCGCTCGCTCTTCCTCTCCCCAGAATTGCTTTTTTGTTGCAGAGAAAACATTTCACAGGTCATACCTGGACTTCTTGTCGAGATCTGGATCTCTGGCCTTAAACGTCTTTGATCTCGCCATCAGCAGGTGACCAATCTTCTGATTCATCCAAGGCTTCTGGTTGGGGAACTCCTGGTATGTGTCCTGGCACACACTCATCCATGCAGGTCTTGATGAAGTCGGTGACATATGTTGCATATTCATTCAGGGCTAAGGTTGAGTCCTTGAATATGGTCCAATCCACAAAGCAATCCTGCAGGCACTCCTCTGCCTCCCTTCACCATACTTTAACTGTCTTCACCCTGGCGCTGTAGTCCTTGATCTGTTCTTGAATGTTGCAAAGCAATCCTGCAGGCACTCCTCTGCCTCCTTTCACCATACTTTAACTGTCTTCACCCCAGCGCTGTAGTCCTTGATCTGTTCTTGAATGTTGTGGTTGTGGGGTTGTGGTGTGGTTCCGTCGGCGTTCTACATGGTGTCATAGTGGTCAAGTGTATTGGCTCCTCTGGCCTCGCATGTGACATGCTGGTGGTAGTTCATTAGAGTCTTCTTCAGGTTGGCTTGATTGAAGACCCCTACATTGATAGGGAAGACATTGGGATGGGCTGTCTCGTGGCTGCAGGTCACAGTGCTCAGCCCCTTGTGCTAGCTTGATGTTAGCCTGAGGCTTAATGCAAGTAGGATGGTGGTGAAGTCCCTCGGCAAATAGAATGGGTGGCATTTCATTGCCAGATGTTCCATGTCGGGGGGGGGGATCAGGACTGGGACATAACCATCACATTTGAGCATCAGGATGAATTGAAGATGGCACAAACGCCACCTCCCCTGGTTTTTCCAGATGTCAGTGTCCTGTCAGCACAGGTGGAGCCCACAGACTATAGAACCATGTCTGGAATGCCCTCATTTATCAATGTCTCTGTGAAGCACATCACGCAGAGCTCAATTACGTTCCTCTGATGCCATAATCTGGCTCTATCTAGTTTGTTTTCCAAAGATTGTACATTGGCCAGGAAGAAGGAGGGGAGTGGAGGCCTCAGGGCCCAGCCTCTTAGCTTGTCCTATAACCTCCCTCTGCTTCCTTGTGCTCGGGTCTTCTTCAAATGACCCTTGGGTTGGCTGCTCGTAACTCCTGCAGCGTTTAAATAGCTTGTGCCCTGCCTGTATGTATAATTTAATGCAGAACAATCTTTAGTCGGGTTTTTAAAAAAAAAATAATGGAATGTTCTTAGTTTAATGATGTATCCAAATTATCTCAGAAAGGAAGAGAGGATTGAAAGGATTAGTGTGAGTTTAGTCTGATTATAGACAATGTGTCATTGGGCAGCATTGAATTTTGTGCTATGTAGCACAGTGGAGCTTTATAATTCTTCTGAGGAGGTGGTTATGGTTGGCAAGTTCAGAATTTATTGCCTGATTGTCCTTGAGAACGTGGCGATGAGCTGATCTCTTAAACCCGAACGTGATATGGAATGCTCTGGCAGAGGAAGAGGCTGAATCAGATTTAGTCACTATATTTGAAAGGTATTTAAGCAGACATTTAACTAAGCAAGGCATCAAAAGGTATGGTGCTAATATGGACAAATGGGATGTGTCACTGGCAAAAAAAAGTCAGAATGAATGCAGTGGGGCGAAGAGCCAATCTCTGTGCTGTGTCACTCTGTGACTGACACTGCAGTCCATCTAATGGAACATAGAACAACACAGGAACAGGTCCTTCGACCATAAATGTTTGTGACAAACCTGATGCCAAATTAATCTAAATCCATCTGCCTGCATGTGATGCGTATCTTTGCATATTTATGTATGTACCTATCTAAATGGCTCTGAAATGTCACTGCCCTATGCTTCCTTCACCTTTCCCCAGCACCCTATTCTAGGCACCTACCATTCTGTTTATTTTTAAAAAAGCTTTACACGGCTCCTTTAAATTTTCTCCTCTCACCTTAAATGTATGAGTTATAGAATGACATTTCCATCCTTTGGAAAAAGAATCTTATTATCACTGCCTCTTATAATGCTATAAATTTTCTCTGATGACCTTTCCTTGAATGCCAACACATATGGAGTTTTCGGATTTTAAGCCATTGATGATGAGGGAGCGATGGAAAATGAGTAAGGATTTTTGTAAAACAAAAGGGCGGGATGAACTTCAGAGGCTGAGCAATGCCTGAAGCAAAGCAGTATGAGGTGCTTGGATGTCGTGCAACTCAATGGTCTGAACGTTGATTGTTTTCCAATTTCAGGTAACTCACACCACTGGTATTCTCTTCCCAGGCACACTAGGACAAGAGGGCACAGCTTTAGGATTGAAGGCTGTCCACTTAGAACAGAGATGTGGAGGAATTTCTTCAGTCAGAGGGTGTGATTTTGGGGAATTTGTTGCCACAAATAGTTGTGGAGGCAAAGTTACTGGGTAAGGCAGAAATTGATAGGTTCTTGATTAGCCAGGGCATCAAAGGTTATGGGGCGAAGGCCAGGTAGTGGTGTTGAGTGGGAAAGTGGATTAACTTGCAATCAAATGACAGGGCAGACTCAATGGGGTGAATTGTCTGTTTCTGCTCCTATAGCTTGTGTTCACTGGCATTCTCCTCCTAGCCACCCTTTCCCATCTATCCAGTTTTCTTCTCCCTTTTGTTCACCTCTCTCATTCCTCTCCCCCAATCTGGTTCCATCTACCCTTTACAGCGCCGGTAATCAGGCCTGGGGTTAAAATCCTGCGCTGTCTGTAAGGAGTTTGTACGTTCTCCCTGTGTCTGCATGGGTTTTCCTTGGGGGCTCCAGTTTCCTCCCACCCTTCAAAACGTACCGGGAGTGTAGGCTAATTGGGTGTAAATTGGGCAGGACAGACTTGTGGGTCAAAATGGCCTGTTACTGTGCTATATGTCTAAATGTAAAAATTAAATTTAAATTTCATCGAAAGAGGAGATGCTAGAGGAATTCAGGGGGTCAGGAAATATCTGTGGAGGCAAAGGGATGGTTGACATTCTGCCAGCTTCTGTCCCACACTGCACTCAGACTGCTACATAGTGGCAGTCTCTCCTCTTCACACTGTCCTGAGGCAGGGTCTCCACCCGAAACATTGACATGCACCTCTTTGCTTCCACAGATCCTGCATGACCCGTGGAGTTCTTCCAGTGTTCTGGTTTTTATTTCAAATGTGATTTCTGGTGCATGATGTGGTGTTTTCATCAGGTGCTTACTTTTCCCTTTGGGATGGTTGAGGTTGCAGGTTTGAGAAGTTGAGGGCATTGTCATCATGGATGGTGCTGTCTGTGCTCTCCTCTCGCTGCTACCTTCAGACAGAAGATACGAAAGCTTAAGTTTGGCACCACAAGGTCAAGAGCAGTTTGTTTCCAATAGCTATCAAACTCTTGAATCTCCCCATGCTGCCCTCATCATAAGCTGCAGCAGGATCACCAAAGTTATGCCACTACTCCCCTGACGTGGCAGGATTTAAAAATTTTTTTTTGCACTACTGGCAAACTAGCGCCAAAAATGTATTTATTTATTTATTTTCTCCTCCTTTTATATTTACGGTAAAACCCTCGGTATCCGGAACCTATGGGAATTGGTGGATGCCGGATAAGTGAATTTGCAGGTTGCTTGAGATCATATGTGGCGAGTGCGTGAATTGTCAAAATGATCACTAGGGGTTGCCAATTTTAAACTTTTGTATTTTTACCTATTTATTTTTCATGACTGTTTTACTGGCTGCTTGAATTCTGGATAATGGGGATTTTACAGAATGAGACTTTTTCTAGTTGTGACATCTTATGTACTTATCGAGTTCAAATTTATGAGCATCTGATTGTCAATGTACAACCAGATGAAACTGCATTTCTCTGGTCCACAGTACACTCACTTACACACTGAAACACTCACATACATACATAAAATTATAATCTAAAGTAAAAATTTTAAATATTTTGGAATAACTTACTCATTTGCATTTGTAGATTGTACTGACAGATACAATATGATAATAATCTCCATTTATTTGCATGTGGTGGAATGAGCCTTGGGATGATGGAGATCTGGTATCCAATCTAAATGGGAGTCAGTGGTAGAGGGAGTGAATATCTGGGGTAGTGGATGGGTTTGCAACTAAGTGGGATGCTGTCTCTGGGATGGTCTTGAGGTGCCTGAGTGTTCTAGCTGCATTCGTCCTTTCAAGTAGAGAGTATCCAATTGCACTCCTGATTTATCCTTGGAGTGTCAGTCTCTTGCTGCGCCCTGTTTCGAACCTGTATCTGGTCCAATTGACTTTTTGGTCAATGCTCATACCCAGGATATTGATGGTAGGAATCTCGGCAATGATAATGCCAATGAATGTCAAGGGGAGGTGGTAAGATTGTTGTTGGAGATGTCTTTGCCTGACACCTTTATTACTTGTCACTCTCAGCCTATAACCCAAATGTTGTTTTGATCTTGCTGCAGGCATACATGGACTGCTTTGCTCTCTGGTGCTCATTTCTTGGAGCAAAGTGTTATTTTCCACACCCATATACTGCATTCGATAGGGCTTCTGACCACCAGACATGCAAGGAGAGTTGCTTGGCACTATCTCTGACCTGCTGCTGGAGTAACAGAATCAGAATTTATTGTCATGAAATTCGGTGTTTTGTGGCATCTTACAATACTATATTTAAAAAAAAATAGTGCACAAAAACTAGGACAGTGTCTTTGTTTCATTGATTTTTCAGGAATCTGATGGCAGTAGGGAAGAAGCTGTCCTTGTGCTGTTGAGTGCTCATCTTTAGGCTCCTGTACCTTTTCTCCAATGGTTACAGAGTAAAGAGAGCATGGTCGGGGGTCTTTGAGGATAGATGCTGCATTTTTAAGACATCGCTTCATGTAGATGTCCTTGGAGTGAAGTTTGGTGCCTGTGATGTCATAGGCCGAGTTAACAATCCTCTGGAGTTTATTCTTGTCCTGAGAGTTGGTGCCTTCATTACCAGGCAGTGATGTAACCAGCCAGAATACTCTCCACGGTACACCTGTAGAAATTTACGAGAGTCTTTTGTGACATACTGAATCTCCTCAGACAAATAATAAAATATAGCCGCTGGCGAGCCTTCTTTGTGAATGCATCAATATGGAGGCTCCAGGACAGATCCTTGTCCTGGAGCCTCCTATTTGTGCAGGTCATGAAAAATTTCTGGTTAATGATAGCCTTTGCCACAGATTTTCTTCTGATTAACATCCGCCCCTGTGTAATCACCACTTGGAATAAATGCAGAACATACTCTGGTTGAGGAACTTTGACCTCCTTCACCAAAAGGAGCCCACCAATAGCACCTGCATGGAGTTGGTCAAATTCTGAAGGTTGTACTTGTCAGCTAGCAGCTGGTGGGGGCACACAAGGAAAGGTCGGATTTTCATTGGATGTAGGATTGGTGGGAATGACTAGCGTGCATATGGGGGACGTGGTGGCAGAAGGAAGTTCTGATGGAAGGGTGTGCACTCACTGAAAGGATTAACAAATGTATTTGCTGCAGTCATTTGAACTTCACCTCCAAGTTCGGTCCATTAATTCCTCAAATTCCTATTGAATGGAGTTGGACCTGCTGTTTAATCAAAGTCATCACTATAAAGACAGCTAAAGCAAAGAAAAGGATGTGTTAGAATTGATTGAGGACCATCGCCTTCCCAAGATCGTGTTATATGGCGAGCTCTCCACTGGCCACCGTGACAGAGGTGCACCAAAGAAAAGGTACAAGGACTGCCTAAAGAAATCTCTTGGTGCCTGCCACATTGACCACCGCCAGTGGGCTGATCTCGCCTCAAACCGTGCATCTTGGCGCCTCACAGTTTGGCGGGCAGCAACCTCCTTTGAAGAAGACCACAGAGCCCACCTCACTGACAAAAGGCAAAGGAGGAAAAACCCAACACCCAACCCCAACCAACCAATTTCCCCCTGCAACCGCTGCAACCGTGTTTGCCTGTCCCGCATCGGACTTGTCAGCCACAAACGAGCATGCAGCTGACGTGGACATTTACCCCCTCCATAAATCTTCGTCCGCGAAGCCAAGCCAAAGAAGAAGACTTAAAAAAATAATGGCTGAATAGATTGGGATGTATCATTAGTGGACATTCAACAATGTGGAAGGCGATGTGAAGGTCACTTTGGGTGGAGTTGTCAGTTCTGCCTGATGTTAATGGCTATTTGGCCCATTGAATTCTCTTGAAGAGCTTGCCTCAATTCCATTCCCCCACTGGTTTTCCCCTCTCTCAAGCTAATGAACAATTCCCCTCTGCCCCCCCTACCACTGACTTATCCTCAGGGGTAATTTACACTGGTCACTTAACGCAATGGCACATCTTTGTGATAGGGGAGGAAACTGGGTGCTGGGATAATATGCAAACCTCTCGTAGATGTGTCACCGGAGCTGCTCTGCCACTGTGCCCACTCTTCCCCCCCTTCCACAGAGGAATTCAAAGAATATTTTGGCAATTCCTCATTTGTTTTGGAGCTGGAGGAGCACGTTGACGCTGCAGTTTTGCCTTTGTCCTTGGCCACTTGCACACCATCATGCCATAACATTATTTTGCTGATTCTCTTTCATATCTGAAGGAACCAAATAAAGTGGTAAGCAAATAGGAGAAGCCTGAAAATAGAACAATGTTCAAATAGTCCCAGCTGGACTTCCCCTATGAAAATGAGTTTGGTTTGTTCTTAAAGCCTCACCAATCTGAGCTGTGAATGTAGTGTGTTTGGGGACGAATCTTTTGTGTTTCTCATCAGCAGGCAGAGCATGAACAATATAATGTCTTCAGAATAGATGTTTTGTTGCCTGTGCTAAATAATTGCTGTGGATTCGTGATAAATTTTGCTTAATAATTTGCCTAATATGAAATGGCTGGATACACTTTCCTGTATTAAAAGATGATGCAAATGTTAGCTGTTGGCCCTTTAATACGATAACAGAACAAAAATGTTGGTGCTGGAAATGCTCAGGATGCAAAGAGGTTGTGGATACCTATTCATATTTTCCCACATTCCTTTGAAGTTCTGATTGGACAATATCAGGCCTGGGCCTCAATGATGTGATGACACAAAAAGAAAAATGAGACCAAGGAAAATATGAAAAAATAACTCCTCAACTTTAAAGCCCTGGGGAAGAAATATTTAGAGGGAAAGAAATGTTGGGTCTTGATAGTGGGTGACAGAGGGAAGATGAGTTTGAGGTAATTGAGCATTCCAGTCATCAAAATGGGCAAAAGCTGTTTTACTGGAGGGCTGATGTCGTGTATCCTGTGGCAAACTTTTTCCCGCATCTTTTCATGCACTGGAGAATATCTGGTGAATGGGGATTCTGTGCAGGGATGCAAGCTCTTGAAGGTGAGACAAAGAAAGAGGAACCCAGGAGCCTCTTCAATTCTGATTTTTGTCATGGAGTAAATATAGGAGATCTGATTTGAGGTTTGAGGACATGGTGAAACCAAGAATTTTATTTACATAGAGAAATTTTAAAAAAAACTTGCCAAGTGGCTGAAAGGAGTTGTTGACAAAGGTGGTAGAGGTGAGTGTGGTGAATGGACTTGGTAACTGTGGCTGGGCTAGAATGGCCTCTCATGGTAGGTGTGGAGAAAACCACCTTTTCTATTCAGTAGAATTTCTCAAAGCTCAGACCCTCCTACGAGTCAGGTGATTCTTTTTGGATGGATGGAATTGACTATTTGAGAAAGTCCAAGAGGGTTATCCCAGATATTGTAGCCAATTTTTATCCCTCATTAAAACTAATTTTTCAGTTATTAGCATATTGTTGTTGGTGGAACCTTGCTATGTGTGAAATATTTGCAATGTTTCCTGAATAAAAGCAGTTGTAAAATATTTTGTTGGTTGTGAAGAGCTTTGGAATGTCCTAATGTAGCAAAATGTTCTAAAAGACCCATGTAAAGCGGAGTACAAATTATGGTGAACCTTTAACATGCCCTTCAAATTATTGGGCTAAAATGCCTGTAAACTCGGGTGTTATTAATCCATTGATAGGAAAATTTGATGTTCTTTTATTAGGGCAAAGGCTGACTGACTTCAGGTTGGCTGTTTCCTGGTAATTATGACTAAGCAGCAGTAATATTATGGCAGAAATCAACCTCCAATGTTTTCAGTCAAACTACCCACACTAAGATCCATTTCTATTGGCTCATTGCTGCTTGATAAATTCCCCAAGCTATTTGTCAGTTCACAAGGCCATACTTGCCATCCCCACTGTTCAGAACTGAAGGCCTCTTATTCCAGTTATCATTTCTATCCTTCACCTGTAAGAGTTGCAGCAAAAATAATGCCATGTTCCAGCAACCTTTTCCAAGAGAAAGAAAAGAAAGGGGTTGAACACGAAAATCTGCTGATGCTGGGGTTGAGTGCAGTGCAGTGGAGAAACTCAGTAGGCCATGCAGCATCCTTAGGAAATAAAGAGTTACCAGTGTTTCGGGCCATACCTGTTGAACGGCCCAGGCTCAAAATATTGGTTACCCTTTACTTCCCAGAGATGCTGTATGAACTGCTGAGTTTCTCCAGCACAGTTGTGCATTGCAGGAAACAAAAAGTCTCTTCAGAGACGAGAGTGGTCAAAGATCATGCTGTCTCCTCCGATGTAGCAACCCACCCCCCCTACCACCACCAGATGCTGAGCTTGATTTTCCCCATTACCAACTGCCTGCTCTTCAGAACACCTCCTTGATCCTTGGCCTCTATTTTACCCAGAGCCATCAGAAGCTCTCTTCCCCTTTTGGAAGACTTTGGCAGCAGAGTCTAAGGGAGTGTCCATCTTATCAATTTGCTTTGGCTGGGGCATGGAAAAATGGACAGCATGGATTGATTGTCAGACCCGAGGTTCATTTCATGGTCCTCAGTAACTGATGTGTTATCCTTCCAGAAAATTGTAGAGTATTAAGGGAACAGGGGGGGAAAAAGCCACTTTCATTAACCCCTTGATAACCTGGCATCTTTGGGACTTTTGTCGTGTGGGGCCAGTGGATTTTCCTGGATGTTACTCCTCTTGAAACCCAAACATGCACACTCTTATTTCACTTTTTTTGTTCACTATCTGGTGACCCTGATGAGTTTGAAGGGAGTGGGAAACGTTACAAGCACTCCAAACCTTGGCTCCCTTTGAAAACCCATAGGTATTCCTGACCCCTGGTGTTCTGGCTGGCCCACATTCGGGATCTTAACCAAGGCCACACCCCTGGTCCACTGAACGGACCTCATCCCTGGTCCATGGGCTAGACCCTCACCCCAGCCACACACCTTGCTTCAGCTTTGGGATCCACGATCAGACTATTGAGTGAGCTGGGTGCAGGACCATCAGGATTTCTGCATAATTGGATGCTGGATTATTTGACTTTATCTGGTGAGGTCTGGTTCCTCACCTTTCTTCACGCTGTCTAATTTCACCTGCACCAGGTTTGCTCTAAGTTTAACATTCAATCAGCACTGCAGGTTAAAACAGTCTGGACCTGCGTGAGATGTGCATCTCGTGCATCTTCTGCTTGTGGATCTGTGATCTCTTGTGTTTTTCCTCAAGAGGAATCGGTCATGCTCCATTTCACTTGAGCCTCTGTGCTCTGAGTTCGCATGAACCTGAATCCCAACACCAGGGGTGTCAAACTCAAATTCACGGAGGGCCAAAATTAAAAACTTGGACTAAGTTGAGGGCCGAACTAAATATTTATTGAAAATTTTCAACAACATCTGCATGTTTTCTCTTCTTTCAACATATGTAATGTTAAACTTTAGGATATAACTTTAGGAGGATAATGTTACAGGTCAGGAGTAGGTAGCTCAAGTTCACCCTTTGCTTGACCTGAGGGAAACATATTTGGTCCCTGTGGAGATGTAGTCAGCATTCACAGGCAACTGACAGCTTGCCCTGTCCATAATAATCCCTGATTCACTGGAGAGATAGTTGCTTGAATTATTCCAGGGCAAAACATCCTCAGTATGACTCTGGACTAGTGTTAAGAGCAGTGACCAACCTTTTGTGTGCATCTGATTTCAAGTCTCCCTGCTGGAGAGCCTGTGTAACTGAACTTAAGATTCTTTAGATTTGCATTTCTTCCTTGATGCCGATATGATTTATGATTCACCTCACTAGCCGCGCCAAGTAAAAGTATTCCGTAATTTTAAGCTTCAGTCTAGGTAAGCCAGTAAACCCAATTAGGTTCAATACTTTAGGTTAGAGGGCCAGATTCCGTGATAGAAACATACATTATGGGAAGTACAATCTCCTGGCAGAGGGTGAGAAGGGTTGGATTAAGGGAAAGATCCAAAGGAATAAAGAGAAAGCAAACGTTTAATAGAGTTTTCTCCAGCAACAATTCAAATCTGAAGGGGAAGGAGTCTACTCTTGTAATAGTTTATTTATTTCACACAGATCAGAGAACTTCTCCTGCAGTCAACATGTCAAGGCAACTGTACAAAAGGCACAATGAGGGTTATACCTTTGAACAGGTTTGAGGAGATTCAACAGGTCATCAAATATTTTGTGAGCATGTCCATTCTGGTCCCCATTACCAAAGGCTGATTAATCCTCCATCCTTCCACCCCTGATGTTGCTGTGATTGTCACCAGTGTAACATTACTTCTCAGTTTAGAGCAGCCATTCTCAACAGGGGCCATAGGCCCCCTGGGAGCCTCAGCACATTTAAGGAGGGCCACAGACTGAAATCATAAAATATATTTTGTTTTTCATATTACTGGTAGGAGAGAAGTGTGGAAGAAACCAACTAAACTTGACTGCTTCACAGTATGGAAGAGGACTCATCAACTTGAAGCAGACTGCTAAGGGGCTACAGCCAAATAAAAGGTTGAGAATGGCTGGTTAAGAACATTTACTTTGGCTGTGCTTGCTGGCTGTCATGCATTTGGAAGCATACTCCAAAGTGTTTACTTCAAAAGAAAGTCTATCAAAACTAAATCAAAACCAGACAGCGAATTGAACCCTTGTGAGGTGTTTCTCCTAATCAATTGGATTTTTTCTATACTTGCTTGCAGCCAATGACCAGGTTTCATGTGAAGCTCCTGTTAACAGCAGTGTTGGTGACAGATGGTGGCTGCTGCATTATAAACAGATGCAGGTCTCTTTCTGTAGATATATGGGTGCATCTGAGGTAACCTGACGTTTTGTCCCTCTTGTTCTCCTTTTCATTCTCATGTAGACTGTTGTCAGATTTCTGTTCTCAACATCCTTGTTCAAGAACTGAAGAAATGAGGGTGTTCAGCCCCTTGAACTTGTATACCATTCAATGGGTTCATGGTTGACCTTTTGCCTCCATGCCTATTTTGTGCACTGACTGCAAATCCCTTGACCAGAAATCTAAAAAAAAAACATTTTTATTAGTTGGGGGAGCAGGATGGGGGTTTGAGTAGCCCATTCCTGTTCCTAATCACAGTGGAAACCTTTTTTGGCATATCAGCAATGTGATTTTGTAGAACACAAGTCCATGAGATGAGAAATAGGATCCAAGTGTAGGCACCAATGAAACCGGCCGTAAGTGTTCATCCAAACTGGGCATCCAGTTCCTTGCACCAACTCAGCTATTTGTTACTTTGCTGAATTAACCCCATATCTATTGATCCCCTTAATGTATAAAAAATAGTTGACCTCTGCCTTAAAAATATTTGGTCAGTGAATACCAATGATTTATTTTGTTGTCCACAGGCATAGAAAGCTTTGGAGCTAATGTGCATAGATGGGTGCCACAGTCAGTCTGGATATGGAGCATGAAGAGCCTGTTTCCGTGCTGTAACTCATCAGGAAGACTATGCTTCTTGCCTCCATCCCTTATTTTAAGACTGATGCCTGGTTATAGTCACACCAGTCAGGGCAAGCATCATCCCTGTTACGTCCTATTTAAAAAAAAGTGCACATCTTGATGAAATCACTGCTCATTCGTTTAAACTCAAAGGGTATAGGCCAGGTCTGCCCCATGTCTCCATGCCAACAGCCAACCCACTGTCCCAGGAATCAGTTGAGGGAACCTTTGCTGCATCTTACCTGTCGCATTTTTGGGGCTGCAGGGTGAGAATGGTACACATTGCTTTAGGTGTCATCTGGTAGGGACACTGATGAATGAGCAGAATGTCTCTGTGTTTGTACTCAAAACCTCCACTCTAAAGGCTAACACACTGTTTGCCTTCTTAATTGCTTGGTGAATCTGTATGTAAACTTTCAGTGATTTAATTATGTCTCTTTATCTTTGCTAAATAAAGTATGCTCTTTGACCTTCTGAGTTTATCCACCATTGCTTTTACTTCACTCTCTGCATCTCTGCAGACTTTCATGATCTACTTTCTTCTGTATAAGGATATAGAGGTCCCTCCGAACACTAACACCTTTCAATCTCACTGTAAAAAAAATTCCAGCCTCCTCTTTTTGCCTTTTTTTAGAAAGGTAAAATCAGCTAACTGCACCAAGTGTTAAGTTTCCCTGTTACTGATTGTGAGTTCTGAGCACTGGGAATAATTGAAAATAGCTCTTTGGAGGGTAAATGGGGCTTCCTCAATCCCTGCAAAGTGTAAATCAGAGGAATTTAGCAGAGATGATGGCTCTGATGTAATCCCAACTCCATTATTAAATCTCTGAAATGTATTCAACTGATTGCTGGAATAGCACAACTTGAACAAAGCAAATACCAGACAGATGATCCTCTTTTTTAATGTGGTCACACCATCCTGTTTAAGAGATTGGATGCCTTGTTTGATTGTTGAATCTTGCCAGCCACTTTAGACCCTGCAAACAACCGGTAATGGGATGCAAATGGTTTCTGTATATCGATTGGACAGTGACAATCAGCAAATGCATTTGGCACTTCATCATATCTCTGTCCATTATGGTTTTTAGAGTGCAATGTCGGGAAAGTTGCTGAAAAAAATTAACATAATTCACATAATTACTACCCACCTTTTTAGACTGCAAGTACCTGAGTGCAACAGTCCTGGAGGTTGGATGTGCAGTAGAGTGGGTGACCATCAACAAATTTTTCCGATACAATTTACACTGCAGGCTTCCTCCAGCAAGTTGTAGGGGTCCTGCAGGATAAATCATGGTGCAGGAATTGACTCAAAATTCCTGTACACTCCTTTTTAGGCGGCCTGTGTAGTGGCAAAATCCCTTGATTGTGCCATTACATGCCTGCAGTCTAAAAATCATACATCTGAACTGTACTACAAGAAGAGGTTGATAGCAATTACCAGGAACCGGGAGCATCTCGTTACAAATGGTCATTGAGCTAGGCCAATGGTTGACTGGATGAAGACCAGAGGATGATTCACTCACTTAATAATGATGAAACATTGTAAACAGTCAGTGATAATAGCACAGAAACAGGCTCTTCAGCCCATATATCTATTTACATCTAAATACCATTCTTTTGTTCTCATTGACATCCACTGCCCAGATTCTGCACCTCACTGACACCTGAGTGGCAATGGACAGCTGTTAATTAACATCATCCTGCACACCTGTGGGATGTGGGAAGAAACCTTAGCACCTGAAGAAAGCCCATAAGGCAATAAGACCGTAAGATATAGCAGCAGAAGTAGTCTGCTCTGCCATTTCATTATGAGCTGATCCAGTCTCCCACTCAGCCCCACTCGCCTGCCTTCTCCCCATAACCTTTGGAACCCTGACTATTTGTCAATTTTTAAAAAATTTAATGTAAAAAAAAAAATTAATTTTAGACATACAGCACTGTAACAGGCCAATTCAGCTCTATGAGTCTGTGCAGCCCAATTTACACCCCATTAACTTAAACTCTGGTGCATTTCTGAATGATGGGGGAAACCGGAGCTCCCAGAGAAAACCCACCCAGACCTGAGGAGAACATACATGCTCGTTACAGTCAGCGTGGGATTTGAACCCCGGTCCGGTCCTGATCGCTGGCGCTGTAAAAGCATTGCACTAACCACTACGCCAACCGTGCCACCTTTCTCTGTCTTCAATAGACCCAATGACCTGGCCTACACAGCTGTCTGTGGCAGAACATTCCAGAGATTCACCTCGCTCTGGCTAAAGAAATCCGGGCATTTTGGAATGAAATTGGGAAGCACTAGTATTTCCCCAAGGACGTGGAACTAGGCTGGCAAGTCGGAAAAAGTTTTATTTCTGCTTGGTTAGGGACTCCTAGAATGTGGGGTATGGGCGTGCATACACATTTTGGAACCAACCACACAAAGGAAATTAACAAGCTCACGAAAAACAACAAACTGAACAAAGTAGCTAAAAGTATAGAATAAAATCTTAACCAAATACAATACCATGTATTATATTAAAATATGCCAATACCGTTTTCTTAGGCATGAGAGATTAGCTGTGCCAAAATGAACTTGAAACAATTTTAAGTTTACATTTGCACAAGCCTTCAGCGTGCACATACTTGTGGCACAGGAGAAACATTTGCACGACATAAGTTTTTTTGCACACATTGACTACTTAAAACATTAGATGGAACTTTGGTGGGGGAATGGAGTTGAGAGGGACATGAGCTTACTGAACATTAGAGTTGAGTGACCTACTGCTGGAAGGTTTCCCTGTCCAGCCTTGCTCTCTCCATCCCCAGAGGTGTCCTGCACATCCCAACCCTACACACCACCCTGTGCTGCCTTGTGTGTGTGCTGGTATATACTGAGCTATAGAGACATTGGCCACCTCTACGATGTATCTAGAGTGGTTAGAGACATACAGCGTCGAAAAGGCCCTTCAGCCCACCTTGTCTATGCTGACCAGATTGTACATCTGAGCTTGTTCTATTTGTCCAGATCCCTCTTTTGTGCTGCCCTGTGGTCCCAGGTGACTGTCTGGTAAGCCTATATTCCTATCAATATTGTGCATTTGCTTCTGTGCCTACCACATTGCCAAAAAGGATTGATCAGCCTTGTGTTCTGGGACATAATCTCTTGAAATCTAGTATTGATGTATGCCCTAGTTTGGGAAACGGAAATTCACCCTTCTAAAATTCACAAATTATCACCAAAGATTTGAGAAATGGAATAAAATCCGCTCATAGAATTTATGTGTGTGTGGGGGAAGGATTGGAATGAATGGAAATTGCAAAAGAGGCAAACGATGTTGACAGTTTTTGTCAAGAGCTTGCATAATGGGAAAGTTAAGATGTGGATGGTCTCCTAGCAACATGGCCTCTTTGTAATGGGGGTGGGGGGATGATTGTACTGTTTGTGGAAGGAGCAGGTGAACAGGACAAGTGCTGGAGATTTAGGTGATTGAATTTGATGATCTTCACCTGTGGAGCCCCTGCTGCCCTCTGGTGTTCCCCTGCGGTTAGAGCTATTGTACGACTCAGAATGACTCGCCTTGCATTGACTCGGCTTCTGGTGATGCTGGTTTCTGCACTGGACCTCGGAGAGGAAATGTAGCAAACCAACCACGTGTAGCAGATGTTTTGAGGTGTGGAGTTTAAGTGACTTTTAATTTGTGCACCTTCCTGGAGTCTAGCACAAAATGGCGTGAGACGTATTTACATCTGAAGCCTGGAAACCAGTTCTCCTGCATCGAGTTTATGAATTTATCTGTCTGTATCCGTGTGTGGTAGCATTATTTCTCTGGCTTCTCCAGCACAGACAGTTTCCTTCAGGTCTTGCTCACATTGCACACAGTCCCCTGTTGGGAACCGTGCAGTGTAAGGATTGTGACTAACTGCACTGCCTCAAGCAGAACTACTTTCTGATCAAATGTGCACATCCTCTTGAAACCTTTGTCTGGCACAAGTCTTTTGATTTCCCTACCCCACACTGTTTTTGGTAATAATGTGAAGTAAAGGAATTAGCTTAATGTCAGTGGAGCACCTTTCTGTCATTTTGCAGGTCCTGTGATCTTGTAGCCTATTCCTTGACTGCTATGCCAGAATAAACATTAGTTAAGGTACAAATCAGCATTAGGAGTAGGCCACTCAACACCTTTGTGTCTGCTCTGGTGTTCAGTGGAATCATGGCTCATTGAAATCTACCACATAATGGACTGGATAGAGTGGAGATGAAGAAGATGTTTCCAATATTGGGAGAGTCTTGGGCCCTTTTTACACTTATGTCCCAGTTAATCAGCCGTTCAGTGTTCTAGTTAGGAATGGGGTTTCCGTTATTCACACTTGGCCACTCTTTAAGCGGGACACTGGACGCTTTCATACTCACCATGAGCCTTCCCTGAAGATAGGACTGTTCTACCTTCTACCGGTGACGTTATGACACATCAAGCGATGGTGGACTTGTCCTAAATCCTGATCAATACATTATCATCTTATATTTGAACAAGATTAATCATGCCTAATTATAACACAGTTAAGCTTTATGTACAGCACAGTGGAGCCATTCGCCCCCTGTTGTTGTGGTGCCGACCTATATCAACCTTTACAAGGGACTGTGGGAAAGTGCTAGCAATAAATAGCAATAGCGGACAATTTTTCAACAGGCTGGGAAAGTTGGTAGTGCTCAAGCGCATGATTTATAAAGTCTGCTGGGAAAAAGCGTTGATGGACTTGCCCTCCCAGCATTCCATGAGGCAGAGAAAGGGCTGCTGGGAAAAAGCGTTGATGGACCTGCCCTCCCAGCATTCCATGAGGCAGAGAAAGGGCTGCTGGGAAAAAGCGTTGATGGACCTGCCCTCCCAGCATTCCATGAGGCAGAGAAAGGGCTGCTGGGAAAAAGCATTGATGGACCTGCCCTCCCAGCATTCCATGAGGCAGAGAAAGGGCTGCTGGGAAAAAGCGTTGATGGACCTGCCCTCCCAGCATTCCATGAGGCAGAGAAAGGGCTGTTTGCTTGGCTGAATGCATGGAGCCCTAATGGAGGGGTTTCTCTGCTGCACAAAACCTAAAAGTGGCAATGTACCTGTGTTGCTCTCTGATCATGTCTCTCTGTAATGTCAAAGGTCACTGATTTTGTGCTCTAGACATCCATTTTGTAAAGGGTATATGGTGCAGCCACTGTGTGCAGGTGCAAGAGGAAATGAACCTAAAGCGGTGAATGGGCACTGTTTTGCCCCAAATGGCATTGAAACTTCTTGAGAGTTGGAGCTAGGCAAGTATTTCATCACACCTGACACACAAGACATTTTTTGAAAATTGAGTTTCCATATATGCAAAAGATTGGTGTTATAACTTTATAAGTAATTATAATGTCAATTGGTAGAATTTGGTACAAACTTTGTCACTCTCCAGCCTCACCTTCATGTTTTTCATTTTATTTTACTTTATTAGATATTGTTTGTGTTTTTTTAATATATTTAGATTTTTATTAAGTGTTATGCATTGAATAGTAGTGTTTTATTTTACTATATCATATTTAAAAGGTATAGTGGTAGTTGTAAGTGTTTGAATGATTAGGTCACAATTTATTCACAAAGTAATATCCAGTATTGTTTAAAAATCGGTCTTTTTCTTTGTTCTCCTTTTTCTTTACTTACTTCTTAGGGTTTTTCATGTGGGAGGGAGTGAGTGGGAAGAAAATTATTTAAAAAAACATGTATTGCTTTTGATATATAGAATTTTCTAGTTCTGTATGTAATTTTGTTACATGTGCTAAATAAAATAAAATTTGAGAAAAAAACGATAGCAAGACAAGGGATGGCCAGAAGGTGAGTCACAGCCTCAAATGCTTCTTTAGCCACAGTATTTACTTGGCTGGCCTATTAGAATTTCTGTTCAATGGCATTACCATTGCTGAATCCCTCTACGTGTTGATTGCAGGGGGAGTCAGCAATGATAGAATATGAAGATTAAATGGTTGGACTCTCTCTTGTTGGAGTGACCACAGCCTGGCATGTTTGTAGTGTGAATGTTATTCCAATGACAAGTCCGTGCCTGGATGTCGTCTTGGGTTTTGATTTGTGATGCTTCATTTACCGAAGAGTTGAAGTAAACATCCTTCTTCAGACTTTGATTTTCCAATGAACATCTTAGGCAGGTGCCCTTTTGCTCAAACTGGGAAAAGTTAGATGACAGGATGAAGTGCGCAGAGAACAAGCAGTGTATTTGATTAGCCCCTTTCACACCTGCAAGTGGTCCCAGGAATTAACTGCCAATCGGCCTTTAAAGTGTCTAGTGTGAAAGCACAGTCAGCTCAACGCCAGTGTGAAATGATGTCATCTTACATCAGGGATTGACAGCCTCGACCCCAGCATAATATCCAGCGTCTGCAGACGCCGGTGTTGCGATCAGGCAAGTGTGAAACAGATAACTGCATTGTGGGATTGAAATGACCCAAGTTTTTGAGTGAGTGCAAGAATGTGAAGGAAGGAAAGATTAAAATGAAGGTATAAACTTTGCCGTGGGAAAGTCGCAGTGGGAGAGAGGGAGGAAATAAATAGCAATTACGGACAATTTTTTAAACAGTGTGGAAAGTTGGCAATGCTATAGTGCACAATTTATAAGACTGTGGGGAAAAGCAATGGCGGACCTGACTTCCCAGAATGCCATGTGGCAGAGAAACCCCTCCATGAATGGCCCTTTCTCTGCTGAATGGTATTCTGGGAGGGCAGGTCTGTCATAGCTTTTTCCCCCACAGTATTTATGAATTGTATGCGATAGTGCTATCAACTTTCCCACACTTATAAATTGAACAATATAGCACTACCAAACTTTCCCTCCCTGTTTAAAAATTGTCGGCTATTTATTGCTCGCACTTTCCCACAGTCCCTTATAAAGATTTATATAGGACAGCACAACAACAGGGGCTGAAGGGCTCATACTGTGCTGTACATAAAGCTTAATTGTGTTATAATTAGGCATGATTAATTTTGTTCAAATATAGGAGCATATTACATAGATCAGGATTTAGGGCAGGTCCAACGGTACAGCCCTTAATACGAGCCAAGGGAGATTTGCATTTGGAATTCAGACTATTACAAAAAGACTAGTGGTGGGTCGTGCTAAGTGGGATCCTGTGATGGTGCCTCCCCTCCCGAAACCAGTATTTTTTGAAGAGGTGTCTAGGAATGTTGATAAGGGTTGAGCAGTGGATGTTGTCTATATGGACTTCAGTAAGGCCTTTGATAAAGTTTTGCACGGGAGGTTAGTTAGGAAGGCTAAGTCCTTGGTACTAATTTGGAGATAGTCAAATGGATTCAACGAAGGAAAGTGCCAGAGAGTAGTAGTAGATAATAGTTTGTCAGGATGGAGGCCGGTGACAAGCGGTGTACCTCAGGGTTCGGTATTGGGACTGTTGCTATTTGTCATATATATTAATGATCTGGAGGATGGGGCGGTAAATTGGATTAGTAAATATGCAGATGATACTAAAATAGAGGGAATTGTGGATGAAGAAGGTTTTCAAAGATTGCAGAGGGATTTAAACTGCTTAGAGGAGTGGGCAGACAGATGGCAGATGGTGTTTAATGCTGATAAGTGTGAGGTGCTTCATTTTGGAGAGAATAATCAAAGCAAGACATATGTGGTAAATGGAAGAACATTGAAGAATGCAGTGGAGCAGAAAGATCTAGGAATAATGATGCATTGTTCCCTGAAGATCGGAGCGCATGTGGATAGGGTGGTGAAGAAGGCCTTTAGTATGCTTGCCTATATAAATCAGTGCATAGAATATAGGAGTTGGGAAGTAATGATGAAACTGTACAAGGCATTGGTGAGGCCAAATTTAGAGTACTGTGTGCAGTTCTGGTCACAGATTTAGAGGAAGGATATTAACAAGATCGAGAGAGTGCAGAGAAGACTTACAAAAATTTTGCCTGGGTTTCAGCATCTGGAATACAAGGAAAGATTGAGGAAAGTAGGTTCTTTATTCCTTGGAACGTAGAAGGCTGAGAGGGGATTTGATAGAGGTGTTTAAGATAATGAGAGGGATAGATAGAGTTGATGTGGAAAGGCTTTTCCCATTGAGAGTAGGAGAGATGGATACAAGAGGTCATGGGCTGAGAGTTGATGGGCAAAGGTTTAGGAAAAACATGAGTGGAAACTTCTTTACTCAGAGGGGTAAAGATGGTGGAGGCAGGGTAAATTTTGTCATTTAAGAAAGAGTTGGATAAGTATATGGATGGGAAGGGGATGGAGGGATATGAGCAGAGAGCTGGTAAGTGGGATTAGAGGAGGGTACTTGGATCAGTGCGGACTAGAAGGGCTAAATTGGCCTGTTTCCATGCTGTAATTGTTATATGGTTATGGTTATCACTCGATGTGTCATGACATCACCGGATGAAGGTAGAACAATCCTAACCCCAGGGATGACTCCTTACAAGTGTGAAAGCATTCAGTGTCCCAGTTAGGAGTGGTCAAGTGTGAAAGCCAAACCCCCATTCCTATCCACTGAATGGCAATTTAGTGGGACCCAAATGTGAAAGAGGCCATTGAGTGGTGGGCAAGAGATACCGAATGATGCAAATGGTCCTGGTGCTGATTGAGAGAGGGTGGTGGTCAGGGTTTGCTAGTTCCACCTGGGCTGCCTGGAGGAGCTGGAGTGAGGGTGCTGCTGAGATACGTGAGAAGATAGTGAGGAGGAGCAGGCCACTTGGCCCTTTAAAGCTTCTCCACCCTTTATCAAGATTATGGTGGATCTGCCTCACATTTTCCTGCAACATCCCCACATCTCTCACTTTACATTCACTAAACAGTCAGTTTTGGTTGCCTAAGCTTCTGGCGCAGAGAATTTTAATGAATGGATGGGGATGAATGTTTGCATTCTGTTCTAAATGTAATACTCCTTATTCTGAGACCATGTTCCTTATTCTAAACTTCCCAGCCAGTGTAATCATCCTCCCTCTAGCCAACCAAGAATTCTGTGCCTTTCAATGAGATCGCTTCTCATTATCCCAAGCAGTCGAAAATTCACGCCAATCTACTCCATCTACCTTTGTGTGGCAACTGCACCATCCCAACGAGAAGTTTGGTGGTCCTTCGATGGCAGAGTTTGTGTGTAATATTAACATGAGAAGTGAATGTGGCAGAGAATTCTTGTACCGCTCTTAAAGAGAAAGGGTGACCTGCAGACTTTGTTGATCTTCATTCAGCCGTGAAGGAGTTGGTGAGCAATGGAACAGCGCAGCATAGGACAGGCCTTTCAGCCAACCTACATACACCAACTTAACAATCTAAACCTTCCATACTTCACTTCCACACCCTCTATTTTTCTTGTATCCATTTGCCTAAATGTCTTTTAAATATCCCCATTGTATTAACCTCCACCATCACCCCTGGTGGCCATGCATTCGAGGCACCACTTGTATAAAACAACTTACCCCTGTCATCTCCCCTGAACTTTACTCTCTCCCTTACCTTAAACAGGGAAAAGATGGACAAGGAAAGGAAACCACAGTGACCACACACCTTTTCCAAAATATGCTCAGTTTTAGCTAGAGCTGGTGTGATCACTACCTTTGCTGCAGTGTCAAGGAATGAGAGTGGCCAGGGATCCTTTATACCCACACACAATTTCACAAGAGGGCCACTCGGATGGATTCTTGGAGGCCTGTGGACTTTAGTTTTGCCACCACTTGTCACTTCCTCTAACTCCCACCCCACACTATGAGACAAATCTTCCTCCACCTGACCCCCTTTTTATTCTCTCTTTCTCCCCTTGACTAGCAACTGCCAATCAACTAACTTCATCAGCCATCCACTTGCCTCTTCCCAGTTCATTGATCCCCTGCCTGCTCCTATACAACCCCTCCCATCCTGTCCTCATTGTACTGGCTGTATCTCTCCTCTTCACTCTGTCTCGATGAAGGGTTCTGACCCACAACGTTGACCATTTTCTCCCACTGATGCTGCTCAACCCACTGAGCTCTTCCAGAAGATGGTTTTCATTTTGCTCAAGCTTTGCCAATGGGATGGAGGGAAACATGAACAGGAGAGGGAGGAGGATGGTATGGATGGCGGATTGAGAGTGATGCCAGGGTTATCTCTTAAATAAACCAGAGAGGTGGAAGGTTAGATGGAGGCAAACACAGAGAGAAGAAAGGTTACTTTTGTCTGTTTTGAGTCCAGAGTGAGAGAACAAAGAGGGATGTCTTTGAGCAAGGTATGTAGTGGGGCAGTGATTAGATGGGCTGCCCAGCAGTTCTAGTGATCCTGACCTTGGGTGCTGACAATGTGGAGCTTGCTTGGATTTGCTGTGACCAGGTGGGTTTTTCCCCAGGGTCTCTCATTTCTTTCCAAAGACGTGAGTGTCAGTGGCTGTAAATGTCTCAATGAAGACAAAAGAATGTTCGGGGAGTCCTTGGGCCATGAGTATCAATGAGATGAGTGGGATTAATAGGTTGAGGACAATTTTGGTTTCCTGGGATGCAGCAGAAGGAAATGGTGCTTCTTGGTGTTGAATTCCAGCCAGGCGGTGCTCTTAGCACAATGCTAATACAACCAGTGACCCCTGGGTTCGAATCCGTCATTGCCTGTAAGGAGTTTGTATGTTCTCCCCGTGTATGCATACATTTCCTCCGGGTGGTCCGGTTTCTTCTCACGTTCCAAAGATGTACGGGGGTTTTTACAGGTTAATTGGCCACATCAGTGTATTTGGGCAACATGGGCTCTTGGGCCCGATAACTTGTTACCTGCTATATCTCAAAATTAAAAAAAAAATCTGGAGCTAGCACGCTAGAAACCAGGTTTGTGTCTTAGCGACCTAGTGAATTGTGCAAAACGTTGCTCAGGTAGCTCAGAGGGCAGCTGTGTAATGTGCATTGTACGTGATACTCTGTGTAAGTGTGTGTCTGCGTGTTGGTCCACATGGTTCAATCCACTGTATTAGTTCTGACAGAACCTGGTCTCTGGAGGGAATAGTCAATGCAATACAAATACAGTGAATTGAACCTCGTGGACCCTGTGGAGTTAAGACCATCCTCTGACACAACACCCCCCACCCCCTTCCCTGGCCTCCCCTCTCACTGTTTACACTGTAGAGTATTCCACCAACAGTGTCCATGGGTCTCTTGCACCATCTGAACCCTCCCTCCGGCTGTACACGCATGCTCCCCGCACCCCCTGCCCTATAACTGTAACCGACTCAACCCTGGACACCTGGATCCCTAGCCCTGTCAAGATAACCACCTTGCTTCTTTCACCAGAATCTGGCTGCCTCCTAAGGGAGTAATTCCTTATTTGATGGGAATGTAGCAGAGACGCCATCATGCACTTTAAGACAGTTGACCCCTCTGGAGTTGTGCCGTTTAGGAATGAGCACGTTATTCCAAGATTCATTGCCCAAATTTCATCCTCCAAGTGGGATGTCTCACACCTGAAGTTCAAGCAAAGCCGAACAACGATGCTGGGAGATGCAGTCAGAGATGATAGGGGAACATTGTGACCCTTGCTCATATCCTGGATTTGGTTGGTGAGAGTGGTTGGTTGGTGCCTGGTGGAATACAAGAAGTGGGAACAGATGTCAGCTATCTGGTCATGGAGCCTGCTCCGCAATTCAATAAGACCATGGCTGATGTGGCCATGGACTCAGCTCCTGTTCCCCATATCCCTCAATTTCCCAAATATCTATGCATCTTAAAGTGACACTGACATATTCACTCTCTCCCTCTCCTCTCCCCCTCCCCCTACCCACCTCTCCCCCAGGGTCCGTGCTCAATGTTAGATTTGAATCAGGGTTTTGTTTTCAGCCAATAGCCCCACCTGCTGTTGTTGTGGAGCACTGCAGCAGGTTGGTGGTCAAGGTCTTGCCTGAAAGACTGGAAGTTAATTAATTTCAGCAGGGAAAGGATAGGCAATGAATATCCCCAGCTCATCACCCAGTGTAGAAGTAAATCACAAAATTCTGTCGACACCGTGGTTGAAGTAAAAACTTCTGCAGCATTTTGTGTTTTTACATCTCCCAGTGTAGAGCCATTTGTCCCCCCAACAAGAGCCCAGTATCTCCTGTGGGAGGTAAGAGTGGGAACTATCAGTGTCTACGCGGACCATTCCTTAGTCCACCCACCCCAACCCACACTGAGAAAGGCACTGAATCATTATCCCTGGTAGATGGACTGAATCCCAGGCAGGACAGGAGAAGGGAGTTAGCAGCTGGAGTGGAAGGGTATCAGGACAAAATTGAATGGAGGAGGGGTGGGAAAGTGATTTAATCTTCCAGTTCTCCCTCACCTTGTGAGTGTCATCCTGTGGGGAGGCTTGTTTCTTCTCTGGCCAGGACGGCTTTGCAAGGTGAGCCTGGTGGGGCAGCTCGCTTCTTTGCCAGCAGCTCCTGGATTTCCTGGTTGAACCAGTCCTTGTTTTTCCTGGAGGAGAAGCCCAGTACCTCTTCAGTGGATTGCAGTATGGTAGTCTTCAGCTGATCCCAGAGGGTTTTAGGGGACGAGTCCGTGAGGCGGATTGCATCCTCGAGCTTTGCTTTGAGGTTTGCCTGGAAGTTTCCTCTCACTTCGTCTGACTGCAAGTTCCAACATTGAACCTCTTTCTGGGGGCTTTACTGTTCCTGACATTTGGCTTGAAGTGAAGGTTGAGCTTGCAGCGAACCAGCCGGTGGTCAGTGTGGCATTCCGCGCTGGGCATGACCCTGGTGTGGAGCACATCTTGTTTGTCTCTTTCTCGCACCAAGACGTAGTCCAGGAGGTGCCAGTGTTTGGATCAGGGATGCATCCAGGTAGTCTTCAGGCTGTCCCTCTGCTGAAAAAGGGTGTTCGTAATGACAAGCCACTGTTCTGCGCAGAGCTCCAACAGGAGGCGCCCATTGTCGTTGCACTTGCCGACACCATGCTTGCCCAGGATTCCTGGCCAGGTTTCTGAGTCTTTGCCGACGCAAGCGTTGAAGTCACCAAGGATGACAACCTTGTCGGCTGTAGGGGTGCATTGAATGAGGTTGCGCAGATCAGTGTAGAACTTGTCCTTTTCTGCTGGTTCCGCCTGGAGGGTTGGAGCATAGACACTGATCAGGGTGATGCGACGCTTGTTTTGAAGGGGGAGTCGCATGGACATGATCCGATCTGAGTGGCCTGTCGGGAGGTTTTCGAGTTTGGAGGCAATGGAGTTCTTGACCATGAAGCCTACACCAGATAGGCGTCGTTCATCCATAGGCTTGCCAGACCAGTAGAGTGTGTAGCCCGAGCCGCGTTCTTGGAGGCTGCCTACATCTGCAAGGCGGACTTCACTGAGAGCGGCTATGTCGATGTCAAGTCTGAGGAGTTCATGTGCGATGAGGGCAGACTGACGTACAGGTCGGTGGCTGTCAGCCGTGTCTAGCATGGTTCTGATGTTCCAGCATGCTAGCTTGAGTTTGTGAGCATCTTTTAAGGGGGAGGATGTGGAGGGGGAGGACGTGGACCTGTCCTCGGGCCTGCGCAAAGGAGCTTTTAGGTGGAGTGCAGTCTGCGCAGTACTGGCCCCACCCTTTACACCCATGGTTCGTGTGCCGTGGCCAAGCAAGCTGGGACGTGGCAGCGAGGTCCTTGGGTCGTAGGTTTTATATCGGAGTGGCCTTCTCCTATGCAGGTTTCTTACCCGGGCTGGAGGGGCCTGCCTCCCCTCCTAGGTCGGACCATACCTGGTCGCAAATCACCTGTGGACATGGCCTAAGTAAGTTTAATTGGGTTCTCTAACTACCTCTGAGGTAGATCAGGGACCCGGTTGGATTCTGACGTGGTTGACCGAGTCACACCCTTTCTTACTGCTGTGTAACTGAGGCCGGGGCCGCCGCCTCCCCCTCGCTTCTGCCCGGACCAGGGCCACCGCCTCCATCTTTCTGCCCGGACCGGGGCCTCTGCCTGCTTCGCTCTGCCGAGGCCGGGGCCACCGCCTTCCCCTCGCTTTTGCCCGGACTGGGGCCGCCGCCGCCTACCTTCTGCTTGGACTGGGGCCGGGGCTGCCGCTGCCTTCCCTGTGCCCGGACCAGGGCCGCCGCCTCCATCTTTCTGCCCGGACCGGGGCCTCTGCCTGCTTCGCTCTGCCGAGGCCGGGGCCACCGCCTTCCCCTCGCTTTTGCCCGGACTGGGGCCGCCGCCGCCTACCTTCTGCTTGGACTGGGGCCGGGGCCGCCGCTGCCTTCCCTGTGCCCGGACCAGGGCCGCCGCCTCCTTCTTTCTGCCTGGACCGGGGCCTCCGCCTGCTTCACTCGACCGAAGCCAGGGCCACCGCCTCCCCCTTGCTTCTGCCCGGACTGGGGCCTCCGCCTGCCTCACTCTGCCCGGACCGGGGCCACCGCCTGCTTCACTCTGCCGAGGCCGGGGCCACCACCTCCCCCTTGCTTTTTACATTTTACACCCCAGGGAAGGCAACTAATGCTCAGTTAACCATCAGCAACTCTCAATGTGAAAACTGTTGATCTTTTTGCTCTGGCTCAGTGCCATACCTTCCTTCCTCTTTGCACCATGTAGCAGCTTTGAATGGACAATGAATAAACTGGCTGTTTGAGAGCTAAGCCATGCAATTTAATGCTGTTAACGTGCATTAAAAATGTTCTGCGATGCATTGTCATTCAAATTCTTCATCTGTTTACTGCTTCTGAAATCCACAAACTCATAGTTCCACCTAACGGCTCCCTTGTCTTGCCAGTGTTTAGCCATTTATATTCTGAAACTGCGGTTTGTACTGCAGGTTTGCCCACTTGGAATCAGCCCTGCCATCAAATTGCCAGCAGCACAAGGCTCAGCTGCGTGTGCAGTTGCAAATACTCCAGGCTTCCTCTTAGAAAGCTGAGCATAAATGTACATGACAGTTGTGCAGAAAACAATCCGGAGTCCCGCTAGAGATCCTTTACTTTTCAAAGTTCAGTAATGAAGGTGTGGGGATTGAGGAAAGCAGTCTGGTCATCAGCAATGAGCTGCTGGAAAGGGCTCCATGGGTTAGTCAGCATCTGTGGTAGAAATGGTCAGTCAACGCTTCGAATCAGGGACCTTTGGGAGTGATATTACGTAGGTGGAGGGAAAAATGCTGTGGAGGGGCCAAGTGGTGATCGGACATTTGACAGGAGGCGAAGAGACGAGTAAAAAGAGACACTATTGGAAGGTGAGGGGGGAGAAAAGAGGAATTAGAGAGAAATGTAAGAACTGGATTTGGAAAAGATGAGATGGTAACAGTGGAACCAGATGTAGGTGGGAGCCACCAAGAATTGGAAAAGTCAACGTTCGTGCCATTGGGTTGGAGGCTGTCCAGGAAGAATGTGATGTGCTGTCTCCTCAAGGTTACTTTTGATGTTTGATAGTCAGTGAAGGTTCTGCCTTTCTTCAAGAGTGACAAGGTATCACGAGAACAGAGATGTGGGATTACCAACGGAGCAAATGTAGGGCTGCGATGCTTGGCAGGCACAAGTCTGGACAACCCATTAATTGGCTTGATCACCCTTGCTGCGAGTGCTTGCTAAATCTTGCCTTGCACTTCGCTGTAACCGAGGTCCCCTGAATGTGACTTTTTGTGGGGGTGGTTGTTTCTGTACTATTGCTGTTTATGTGGTCTCTCACAGGAGTTGGATTGTGGCTGCCCATTAATTGTGGCTAGAGGCCTTAATTTAGCCACCAGTCACAGCTGGAATTGTGCTCGCCTCTTCGAAAGCTTCCTCTAAGCACTCCTTGGTTTGTTGCCAGAACCTACCCGTCTTTGAGGGAGTCAAATTTAATGGTGTCAAAACAGATGCCGGAGGAACTCAGCTGCTCTTGGGGTGTCCATAAAGATGTATTGCTGACATGTTGGGCTTGAGCCCTTCCTCAAGGTAAGGGTGTAATGTGTTAGATGGCATCTGGAACACTGAGTTGGACTCACATACACCCATAACCTTTTAGAAGTAGCTGGCTGACCACTTGAAGTGAATCGTTTATTGTCACATGAACCAAAATACAGTAAATAAAAAAAGCTCAATTTTGCATACTATCCAGACAAGTCAACTTGCAGAGCAGATAGTGTGATTGTAACAAGCAAATACAAACAATGAAAGAAGGAATGCAGGATCCAGAGAAAAAGTTCACAAATATGGTGCAGGGAGCACAGTTAAAAACAGTGCAAGGGCATCATCTTTTACATTGACAGAGTTTGATGTCGACAGGAATCATCTCCCTCTTCACCAAAGATTGTGGTGGTTGAAAAGTAAATAAATATAAAAAAATGAAATTTAAATTGCATAGGGGTGGTGGAAGGATGTAGTACAAAGAGAACATCTCAGAGGGAGAGGCCAGTGTTGCCAAAGCTGATCCTGATACTTGCAGCACTTTCCAAGGCACTCAGAGAAAATGAACTCAGAGACAAAGGAAAGCTCTGAGATGCATGTTCTTATTGTTACTGAAGCTTTGAAACCTAACAGAACGCCAGACATGCTCAGCAGACCAGTCAGTGTTTGTGGAGAGAGAAACAAATGGAGTTAATATTACAGGTGAGTACTTACAGCCGAGATGGTCAGTTCTGATACAAACAGGAAAAGCAAGTTCGGGCAAAGAATTGCTGGAGGAATCGACAGCATTCTTGGGCAGCTAACATCTTTCTAAAATTATTTAATATCCAACCACTTAACAAACATATCACAATATTTCAAACTTAATCCAAAATGTGGTGTTTTATAAAAAAGTTTTTTTAAAGAAAGAAAAACCTATAAATCCCCCAACCCCCTACAAACTGAAAAAAGGGACAAGAAAACTACAACAGGAGTACCCCACTTTCATGTGCACACACCTGTACGCACATGAAAGGGCATGTTCGAGATTCATTTAAATTTTAATTTCAACAATTTGTAAATATGTGCTCCATATTTTACGAAAAGTGGAAGTGAAATCCAACTCTGGACTTCAGCATGCCATCTGTCCATTCCCAGATCAGTATCCGACTTCCAAGTTACAGCAATAAATTTTCTAGCTATTGCCAAATCAATATGAACAAATTTCACTTGATACATATTAAATTTTAATTTCGGTTTAATTCCTCTAACATCTCCCAGTAAAAATAACATTTGATCCTGTGAGAATCAAACTCCAGTTATCCGTTGTAATAAATTACCCAAATCAAGCCAAAAAGATTTAATTGTGTGTGGAATGCTGCCAAGTCAAATGCAAAGGGTAGCTAACATCTTGAGTCAGAATGTTTTATCAAGTCTGGGATAAAAAGGTGAAATTACACATACAAGGGGGGAGGGGCTCAGAGATGATAGGACAGGTGTGGGAGGTAGAGGGAGACACCATTAAAAAGGGGGAGAGATGGAAGGAGATAAGTTAGAAAGCTACTTGAAATTGTTGAATTCACTATTGAGAGTTTATGGTAGTGGTCAAGTCAAGAGGGGTCAAGCAAGACCCAACAGCAGACTGTGGAAGTAGGACATAGTTGTAAGACAATAGATTTCAAGAGACTTGTGGATGAGACAAAGGCAAGAAGAGGAGTATACAGCTTTGCAGAAACACAACCTAATGATTTTATGGAGTGTGCTGGAAACAACCTGGAGTTTATAGTGTGGGCTGGAAACTACCTGGTAAATTTTTAGGCTTTGTGGGAAGCAGGCTAGTTGTCTGTTAAAGGGAACACAGGATTCAGCATTCAAACCACTGGGATTTCCGAATAGCAAAGTGATCCCTGCAATTATTTAACATCCAAGGCTAACTTTGGTTTTGAAATGATAAATGTCACTTTTATTTTCAGCCTCTCAATCCTGTGGAGTCCACAAAATTTGGCTATGACAATATTGTGTCAATTGGTTTGGCAATCACAGCTAAGTCTGGCCTTAGCCATGCTTTCTGCTGGAGTGTGAACTGACATCTCAGAGGGCAGCAGTGTTGTACTCTGCATCCAGGTGGCATTTTCACTGGTGTGCTGCATTGTGGGGGCAAACTGAAATGGCCTAGAAACAGTCATCAAAAAGGCAGGGTCAGCTAGGAATTGGATAGCCCAAAGAGCTGGCACGTATGATGGACTGAATGGCCATTTTTCCCCATTTCAATGGAAATTATGGGCAGGATTTTCCATGCCTGTCATTGTGGCCGCCGTCCACCAGATGGCAGTGCTGGCCAGCACATGACAGCCATTGGGGCGATGGAAATTCAGTCATGGCACAGAAGTTTGAAACAGAATACAGTTTGTTCTTACAGAATTTATTTGGGGGAAAACAACAAATGGCAAAAGAAATAGCATGCTTTTAATCAGCTGAGGAAAAGTAAGTGAGCAGGAGTGGGCTTTTTGAGGGAACAATGTTCCCATGTGCAAAAGAAAAACACAACTAAGGCCACTGGCTGTCGAGAAATAGTCAAACGTAACAGAATTCAATGGAAAGCCCGGACAGAATAGAATGAGTGCAACAGGAAATATATAGAGGAGGAGAAAACAAAATTTGTGTGTAGATTAAAAGATGAACTAAAAAGATTGCAAAAAGAATAATGGAACCCATTTTGAAGTGTCCTCCCTAATAGTCATTAAGGCTGGAGCCTATTGGAAAATAGGGAGCAATAATATTTTCACGTTTTGCTGACAACACGAAACTTGGGAATAAAGTGTGAGGCATGAATAGGCTGACCTGTCCCAGCAAGCTTCACAAAGGGTCTCGCTGGAAGACTCCGACCCAAAGCGACCCCTGGTTTCTCCCCCAACCAATGCTGCTTAACCTGTTGGGTTTCTCCAGCAGACTGTCTTTTTTCCTCTCGTGTCCCAGTTACCACATTTAGCGACGTGTTGCATTTTGGCAGGAAGGAGGAAATATCCACTGCCTGTGGCAAGGTGGGGGAAACAGTTGTAAATAGGGTGTAGAAACAGGTAGAATGTTGGGTGTACAGACATCAATGTTTGAAAGTGGCAGGACAAGTTGAGAAAATAGTTGAAAAAGCATTTTATGAACGGAACTGTACTGTACAAAATGTATGGGGTTGTATGCTCATTGGATGGAATTGGGCTGCGTGAGTTTCATAGGCCGGATTGACCTTCTACCATGCTGTATAGTTTAAAAAAAAGTTTACTAGGGACTTATTTCCTCAGGGCAGGGGAGTCTAGAAGTAGGGAGCAGACATTTAAGGTCAGAGGGGAGAGATTTTAAGGGGATTGAATATTTAAATGGGAGTTTGGATAGGTAATGGATGGAAAAACAGTAGAGAGTCACAGGACTGCTGTGGGCCAATGTGATTAGTGTGGTTGGGCTTCATGGATAGCATTGAGGAGTGGGCCAAACAATGGGGTTTTCTGCTGTGAACTCTGCAGGAGAACTGTGGCCACCTTTTGGTACCATCCATTGGGAAGGATGTGAAGACTGAAAAGATTTACTAAAGTGATGAGAAATGTTAGTTAAGAGGATAGAATGGAAATGGTGGGGTTGGAACATGGGAGGTAACGAGGGGAACTGAAAGTTAATTAAAACCACGAAGGGCCGAGATAGGGCAGCGAGAGAGAATCTGACAAAAAGTTCATAAAGTGAAGGTGGTCGGGAAAACAAAGTGGAGGTGACGTGATGTTGCCGATTTTGAGCCAGCCAGTAACCTGGGGGTTGAATTGACCCCAGCAGTGGTAGTGGAGGCAGGATCAATGGTGGTGAAAGGGGCCTGGGAAATTAGTGACTCCGCTCAGGGCAAAGGGCAGGGTGGAATGACAGTAAAGTGCTGACAATTCTTCATCTCAGTAGTTCAGAGACCTTGATGGATCAGAATCTGGCTTGTGAGGTACATTCCCACACTCTATAAACACTCCAGGTCCCATTCCATCAGTCATTCTGAATACACCAATTTCACTCTAAACAAATCAGTTGCTGTCCCTACACTCGTGCTCAACAAACTGGGACCTGTTCCCACACTCACTCAAAACAAACAGGGTCCCATTCCCTCACTAATGCTAAATACCCCAAGTCCCCTTCGAGTAAGAGAGAAAGGCAAGTAAAAGAAGCCTTTCAGAATCACGGAGTATCCGTGGATTTGCTTTCAGTGTTTGGATAGCATCTGCAATTGCTCAGATTCCTTTCTTTTTCAATCTTTTTATTAATCATATGATAGTTAAACAATACCTGAGGAGAATAGGAGTCCTTAATGATAAAGGGGAATATCACTATATGGCATCAGATGATATAACATTGTATTACAGCACAATTAACAAATATGTTCTCATCTCCTCAAACTGAAATTATTATATAAAACCTCACCTAATCAAGGAAAAAGACAAACAAACAAAAGAAAAAGATTGGGCAGCCTATCCTGAGAATTTATTAATAAAAATTAATCAGGTCTTCACCACAAAGAAATAAAATTTAAATATTGTCTGGAAGGGAAAATAATTACACTAAGCCATGTGGAAGTAATTTATAAAAAGTCACCATCTCTTTTCAAATTTAACAGAAGTATCAAATGTATAACTCCTATCTTTCTCTAAACTTAAGCATGACATAATTTGAGAGAACCACTGAGTCAGAGTAGGTGGATTAGAATCTTCCCATTTAAATAAGATAGCTCCTATAGCCAGGAATGTAGAAAAGGCCAAAACTATGTGTGGACGTGGGAATTCGTCCCACTTTGGGAACTACAATTCCATAAAGAGCAGTCAATGGGTTACATTGCAAACTGATATCAAGTATAGCTGACAAAGTCTTAAAAATATCTATCCAATACCTCTCCAATATTTCTTCTTTGGCTTGGCTTCGCGGACGAAGATTTATAGAGGGGGTAAATATCCACGTCAGCTGCAGGCTCGTTTGTGGCTGACAAGTCCAATGCGGGACAGGCAGACACGGTTGCAGCGGTTGCAGGGGAAAATTGGTTGGTTGGGGTTGAGTGTTGGGTTTTTCCTCCTTTGTCTTTTGTCAGTGATGTGGGCTCTGCGGTCTTCTTCAAAGGAGGTTGCTGCCCGCCGAACTGTGAGGCGCCAAGATGCACGGTTTGAGGCGATATCAGGCCACTGGCGGTGGTCAATGTGGCAGGCACCAAGAGATTTCTTTAGGCAGTCCTTGTACCTCTTCTTTGGTGCACCTCTGTCACGGTGGCCAGTGGAGAGCTCGTCATATAACACGATCTTGGGAAGGCGATGGTCCTCCATTCTGGAGACATGACCTACCCAGCGCAGTTGGATCTTCAGCAGCGTGGACTCGATGCTGTCGGCCTCTGCCATCTCGAGTACTTCAATGTTAGGGATGAAGTCGCTCCAATGAATGTTGAGGATGGAGCGGAGACAACGCTGGTGGAAGCGTTCTAGGAGCCGTAGGTGATGCCGGTAGAGGACCCATGATTCGGAGCCAAACAGGAGTGTGGGTATGACAATGGCTCTGTAGACGCTTATCTTTGTGAAGTTTTTCAGTTGGTTGTTTTTCCAGACTCTTTTGTGTAGTTTTCCAAAGGCGCTATTTGCCTTGGCGAGTCTGTTGTCTATCTCGTTGTCGATCCTTGCATCTGATGAAATGGTGCAGCCGAGATAGGTAAACTGGTTGACCGTTTTGAGTTTTGTGTGCCCGATGGAGATGTGGGGGGGCTGGTAGTCATGGTGGGGAGCTGGCTGATGGAGGACCTCAGTTTTCTTCAGGCTGACTTCCAGGACAAACATTTTGGCAGTTTCCGCAAAACAGGACGTCAAGCGCTGAAGAGCTGGCTCTGAATGGGCAACTAAAGCGGCATCGTCTGCAAAGAGTAGTTCACGGACAAGTTTCTCTTGTGTCTTGGTGTGAGCTTGCAGGTGCCTCAGATTGAAGAGACTGCCATCCGTGCGGTACCGGATGTAAACAGCGTCTTCATTGTTGAGGTCTTTCATGACTTGGTTCAGCATCATGCTGATATAGGGCATGACCAAAACATAGAAGTTAGAGAAACCTTTTCTGATTTACATTTATCACAAATAGGACTTTTCTTTTTCTTTGGCTTGGCTTCGCGGACGAAGATTTATGGAGGGGGTAAAAGTCCACGTCAGCTGCAGGCTCGTTTGTGGCTGACAAGTCCGATGCGGGACAGGCAGACACGGTTGCAGCGGTTGCAGGGGAAAATTGGTTGGTTGGGGTTGGGTGTTGGGTTTTTACTCCTTTGCCTTTTGTCAGTGAGGTGGGCTCTGCGGTCTTCTTCAAAGGAGGTTGCTGCCCGCCAAACTGTGAGGCGCCAAGATGCACGGTTTGAGGCGTTATCAGCCCACTGGCGGTGGTCAATGTGGCAGGCACCAAGAGATTTCTTTAGGCAGTCCTTGTACCTTTTCTTTGGTGCACCTCTGTCACGGTGGCCAGTGGAGAGCTCGCCATATAACACGATCTTGGGAAGGCGATGGTCCTCCATTCTGGAGACGTGACCCATCCAGCGCAGCTGGATCTTCAGCAGCGTGGACTCGATGCTGTCGACCTCTGCCATCTCGAGTACTTCGACGTTAGGGATGAAAGCGCTCCAATGGATGTTGAGGATGGAGCGGAGACAACGCTGGTGGAAGCGTTCTAGGAGCCGTAGGTGATGCCGGTAGAGGACCCATGATTCGGAGCCAAACAGGAGTGTGGGTATGACAATGGCTCTGTAGACGCTTATCTTTGTGAAGTTTTTCAGTTGGTTGTTTTTCCAGACTCTTTTGTGTAGTCTTCCAAAGGCGCTATTTGCCTTGGCGAGTCTGTTGTCTATCTCGTTGTCGATCCTTGCATCTGATGAAATGGTGCAGCCGAGATAGGTAAACTGGTTGACCGTTTTGAGTTTTGTGTGCCCGATGGAGATGTGGGGGGGCTGGTAGTCATGGTGGGGAGCTGGCTGATGGAGGACCGCAGTTTTCTTCAGGCTGACTTCCAGGCCAAACATTTTGGCAGTTTCCGCAAAGCAGGACATTTATCACAAATAGGACTAACGTTAGAAAAAAAGACCAATGAAGCACTGTAAACTGAATCAAAGAATGACAACACATACTGAAGAGGTATTAACTAATCCAAAAATCTCCATTGATTCCACTGTAAAATGTGACTGTTCTTCTTCTCTGTCCCTTTTAAATTTTGTCATTGGAATTTGATGGTAATCTTAATAACCTATTATAAATGTTACCTATTATATTATAAATGTTACAAATGAAAAGAGTACCAACTAAACCAGATTGGTACGATGTTGGAAAGTTTGGCAGTAAAGTATTCAGAAATTTTCTAATTTTAAAGTATAAAACAAAATTTGGTATATTTATTAGATAATTGTTCAAAAGACATTAAGCTACCTTATATAAACAAACCATAGAACAATTGCAGCATGGAAACAGGCTATTTTGGCCCTTCTAGTCCACACTCTCTTGTAGTCCCACCTACCTGCACCCTGCCCATAACCCTCAAGTCCCTTCCCATCCATATACCCATCCAATTTTTCCTTAAATGACAAAATGGACCCTGCCACCACTACTTCTCTCAGAAGCTCATTCCACACAGTCACCACTCTGAGTGAAGAAGTTCCCCATCATGTTACTTCTAAATTTTTGCCCCTTAACTCAATGACCTCAAGCTCTCCTACCATCAATGGAAAAAGCCTATCCACATCAACTATCTATCCCTCTCAATCTTAAATACCTCTATCAAATCCCCTCTCAACCTTCTATGCTCCAAAGAATAAAGACCTAATTTACTCAATCTTTCTTGTTTGTGAAACCAGAAAACATTTTCTTAAATCTTCTCTGCACTCTCTCTACCTTGTTGATATCCTTCCTATAATTTGGTGACCAGAACTTCACACAGTATTCTAAATTTGGCCTCACCAATGCCTTGAACAGTCTTAACATCACTTCCCAACTCCTGTTTTCTGTGCATTGATTGATAAAGGCCAGCATACTAAAAGCCTTCTTCACAACCCTATCCACATGAGATTCTACCTTCAGAGTATGATGTACCATTATTACTAGATCTTTCTGCTCCACTGCATTCTGCAATGCCCTCCCATTTACTATGTATGTCCTATTTTGATTATTCCTACCAAAATGAAACACCTCACACTTATCGGCATTAAACTCCATCTGCCATCTTTCACTCCACTCTTCTAAGCAGTCCAAATCCCTCTGCAATCTTTGAAAACCTTCATTATCCACTATTCCACCCATTTATATCTTCTGGATATTTACTAATCCAATTTACCACCCCATCATCTAGATCATTAATGTATATGACAAACAGCAATGGACCCAATACAGCATTTGTTCAAGGCTTGCTCCTTGAACCTTTTTAAACAAGGGAACCTAGTGCAATATGCCAATCCTCCGGCACTATGCCCCTCTCCAATGAGATTTGAAAAAATAACTGTCAGAGCCTCTGCTATTTCCTCACTAACTTCTCTCAAAGTCCTGGGGAAAATCCTGTCAGGACCTGGAGACAGCCACCTTCTAAATGCTTCAAAAGCTCTAGTACTTCCTCTTTCTTAATCACTATAGTCTCTACAATTACCCTCTTTGGTTCCTTTACCCTGCACATTTCAATGTCCTTCTCATTCGTGAACACAGAAGAAATTTTTCAAGATCTCACCATAGCTCCACACTTGTCTGCTCTGATTCTCTAAGGGACCAATTTTATCCCTCATTCTCCTTTTGCTATGAACATATTTGTAGAAACCCTTTGGATTTATTTTCACCCTGCTTGCTATAGCCACCTTGTACCTTATTTTAGATTTTCTAATTTCCTTAAGATTTTTTTTTTACATTCAATGTATTCTCCAAATATCTCCTTTTTCCCTTGTTTCTTATATTTATTGTAGGTCTCCCTCTTTTTTCAAATGGTTTCCAATATCCCTTGAAAACCATGGCTCTCTCAAACTTTTAACCCTACTTTTCAACATACAGGAACAAAGATTTTGAACCTCAAAAATCTCACCTTTAAAAGACCTCAATTTTTCTAATACATCCTGCCCATAAAACAAATTGTCCCAATCTACTCCTTGTAAAACCTTTTGCTTTCTTCCCCCCCCACCCCAAAAAAAATCAAAAACCTCAACCCTCGGCCCTGACCGATCTTTTCCATAATTACATTGAAGCTAATGGCACTATGATCACTGGACCTGAAGTGCTCCCCCACACATACCTCCATCACCTGACCCAACTCATTCCCCAACAGTAGATCCAACATTGCCCCTTCTCCAGTTGGTACCTTTTATGTATTGCTGTTTTAAAAAAAACTATCCTGCACACTACAAACGCCAACCCATCCAGCCCTTTCACAGAAAGGGTTTCCTAATCTATATTTGGAAAATTAAAAACTCCTACAATTACAACCCTGTGCTTATTACAAATACCTGCCATCTCCCTACAAATTTGCTCCTCTAGTTCTCATTCCCCATTAGGTGGTCTATAATACACCCCTACAAGTGTAACTACCCCTTTCCCATTCCTCAATTCCACCCAAATTGACTTCCTGGATGAGCCCTCAAATCTATCCTGCCTAAGCACCGCTGTAACATTTTCTCTCACAAGCAATGCTACATCACCCCCTCTTGCCCCTCCGATTCTATCACACCTAAAGCAATGAAATCCAGGAATATTTAGCTGCCAATCACATCCCTCCTGCAACCATGTCTCACTAATCACTGTCACATCATACTTCCAAGTGTCTATCCACATCCTCAGCTCATCCACCTTCCTTACAATGCTCCTAGCATTAAAATATGCATTTCAGAGATTTACTCTGTTTGCCCCCATCCTTACAAACAACTCATGATTTTTAAAATCTTCATTCAGAGCATCTCCCTTCCATCCTCAAACACTGTCTACAAGTTTTCTCTGTTTGCAATCTAACCTTTTCCTTGCTGTTCTCTTCCATTTTGTTCTCCCCCCCACCCCCCCCCCCCCACCAAACCAATCTAGTTTAAAGTCTCCTGAGTAGCCTCAGCAAATATCCCCGTGAGGGTCCCAGTCCCCCTGGGATTCGTGCAACCCATCCCTTCTGTACATGTCATCCCCCAAAAAATCCAGAAACTTGAATCCCTGCCCCTTGCTCCATCCCTTCAGCCACACATTCATCCTCCACCTCATTCTATTTCTGCGCTCACTGTTGCACAGCACAGGCAGTAATCACAAGATTACCCTTTGTGGTCCTTCTTTTCAACTCCCTGTACTCACTTTTCAGGCCCTGTTCTCTATTCCTCCTTATGTCATTGGTACCTCCCACTTTAGGATATCTTGGACACAAGCAGTAACATCCCAGACCCAGGCACCAGGGAAGCAAACCACCATCCAGTTCTTCTTACTATGTCCAGAGAAGACCTATCTCTCCTCCTAATTATTGAGTCTCCCATGACAACTGCCTTCCTCTTCCTTTTCCTACCCTTCTGAGCCAAGGGACAAACCCTGTGCCAGAGACACAGCCACTGTTGCTTCCCCCAGCTGGGCTGTTGCCCCCCCAACAGTACTCAAAGAGGAGTACTTATTACTGAGGGCTTCAGCCACAGGGGACCTCTCTAGCACCTTACTCTTCCCCTTCCCTCACCTAACTGTGACCCACTTGTCCTCCTCCTGCGGCCCTGGTGTGACCACCTGGCTGTAATTCCTTTCTAGGACATCCTCACTTTCTCTGACCAGAGTGAGGTCATCAAACTGCAGCTCCAGTTCCCTAACATGGTCCCTGAGAAGCCGCAGCTCAGCACACCTGGCGCAGGCGCATGGATGTTCAGGATGCTAAAAGACTCCAGGATCTTACCCCATCTGACACTGAGAACAGCAAACTGCTCTCACACTCATCCTTTCTCTCTCCCTTCCCTCAAATGCAGTGGAAAGAAAAAAACAAGAAAACAACTAACCAGCCTTACCTGAATGTGAACTACCTCTGTCTCTCACTCCTTCTCTGTGCTACTCACTCACTGGCCACTCCTTGACTTTTCTCCCTCCTTTTATTGGCACCTGCCAATTAACTCAGTTACTCACTCCCAAGAAAAATACTCAACCATTTGCCTTCCACACCCTTTTTTAAAAAAAAAGCCCCACTCTCTCTTTTTCACTTAACAGACCAGTCACTCACTCTTCACTCCTCTTCGACGCTGCTCCTCTTGCCTCTTGCCCGAACTAGGCCCTAGAAAGCAGACAGCTTTGGAGGAATCAATTTCTCAGGATCTGCAATATATGCTAAAAGAAAATCTGCATATAAAGATACATTGTGAATTCCATCTCCTCTATTAATTCCCTGAATGTCATTGAAATCCAGAAGTGCTATTGCTAGGGGTTCCAAAGGTAAATTCCTCGAAATAACCTAAAAATTGAAGATTTTTCATTATTTGTAATTACAGCAGTGGCTGGAGGTTGATAAATCAAGTTAATCCAAGAGATAAAACCAAGGGCGAAATTAAATCTTTTCAAAACATAAACAGATATTTCCATTTCACTCGATCAAAAGTCTTTTCTGCATCTAATGACACAACACATTCTAGAGTTTTAAATGATGGGGGATAAACTATATCCATTAATCTACGGATGTTAAAGTGTGAATATAGATTCTTTATGAATCTGGTCTATAGAGATAATCTGAGGAAGAATATTTTCCAATCTATTAGCTAAAACCTTGGAAAGAATTTTAGAATCAATATTTACTAATGATATTGTTCTATAAGAAACTCAATCAGAAGCATCCTTATTCTTTTAGGAATAAAGGAAATTGACGCTTCATAAAATGTCTGTGGCAAGGTTCTAAAAAGATTAAAATCATTAAATACCTTACATAATTGGGGGATAAGTATATTAGCAAAATATTTTTTAAAGACTCAATGGTATAACCACTCGGATCTGGTAATTTGCCAGTTGGGAGGGAGGAAATTGCTTTAAAAATCAGACTCCTGTTCGATTCATGGGCATACTGAGCTCCAGATCCAAACCTCTGACGCGATCAGGAAACCTTCAGCTCCCAAGTTTCTTCAGTAGCACTCCTAACCCTCAGCATCCTCTCGATTCCCAGCTCTGATACTGGTTCCCATGATACTGGTTCCAATGATCCAGTGTCCAGCAGCTGGCGTGGGTCCCTCGACTGCATCACCCTGTGGAGAAGGAGAAGCCTGTGTGGGTTCCTCAGCCACTGAGCCTTGCTCTGGTTCACTTTCGTGGTAATCATCCTGTAGTGCCACCTCCTCTGCTTCTCCTCAATATGGGGGTTGTTCTTCTCATTTCTAGACCCTACACGATCCACTTCTTCCTGGAGTCTGCAACCATTTGGGGGCTGCGGCCATGCATAGGCCATGCTATATTGAGCCCAGACTTCCGTGGATGCATAATTTTAGTTGCAAGCATCGTTAATTCCTTTAACAGGCTATTTGAAACCTCTACAGAGCTGCTGGCATTAGGATTGGGAGGTTGAACCGCTCGGTGTAGCGCTGTGCTCCGTTCTCCCAGGTCTGCAACAATGGTATCATTGCCATTACAGAAGGCCCTGGTAGCACCACTATTTTGATCCATTCACAACCAATAGAAACCAATCAACACTGGGTCCCGTTCTCACACTCACTGTAAACACTCCAGGTCCTGTTCCCACACTCACGGTAAACACTCAGGGTCCCGTTCCCACACTCACTGTAAACACACCGGGTCCTGTTCCCACATTCACTGTAAACACTTCGGGTCCCATTTCCACACTCACTCTAAACATGCTGGGTCAGTTCCCACACTCACTGTAAACACACCGGGTCCCATTCCCACACTCACTGTAAACACTCCAGGTCCTGTTCTCACACTCACTGTAAACACTCCGGGTCCCGTTCCCACACTCACTGTAAACACACCGGGTCCCATTCCCACACTCACTGTAAACACTCCAGGTCCCGTTCCCACACTCACTGTAAACACTCCGGGTCCCGTTCCCACACTCACTGTAAACACACCGGGTCCCATTCCCACACTCACTGTAAACACTCCAGGTCCCGTTCCCACACTCACTGTAAACACTCCGGGTCCCGTTCCCACACTCACTGTAAACACTCCAGGTCCTGTTCTCACATTCACTGTAAACACTCCGGGTCCTGTTTCCACACATGCTCTAAACACATTTCATTCTGTACCTACACTCACTGAAAACACACCAGGTCTCTTTCCCACACTTGCTCTAAACACAACAGGTCCCATTCCCACAATTTTAACATTTTGGGTCCCATTTCCACACTCATTAGCAACACACACATTGCATGCCATTCCCGTACTCACTCTAAACACTCTGGGTCCCGTTCCCACACTCTCTTAAAACTCAATGGGGGCAATTACCATGCCCTTAATATCATACCTTCTTCACTGGTAAAAATCTTGTCTTATTTTTGCATCTAAAAATGCTAAATCACATGTTTGTTGGTGTATCGATGGTGTAGTATCTCCTTGTCTTGAAATTCTGACCAGCGCCTTCTCTTACATTCAAGCAACACTATCTTGATGGGCTGAATGGCCACTCAAGCAATAATCTTTCTGTAAAGGGCACTTTAAGGGGGGTATCTTTCCCCAAATTGTGGTGACGATCTGTAATCAAGATAACTGCAGATCGTTTCATTCAATTGATGTGAATGTTGATGTCTCGATTGGAGCAAAGAATATTAATGTTGATGGTGGTCAATTGAACACGTAGAAGTCTATGTGGATAGCAATCACATCTCAGACCACTTGTGTGAAACATCATGTTCCTGCCTCAAGACCAAATACTTGAGAGATAACAGGTCATCTATTGCTGACAGAATGCATCCAGGCTGGAGATAACACAAGAAATATAAAGCCACACAGTTTCCTTTAAAAGGAAAGATTAATTTTGAGTCCCTTTTGGAGCTGGCGTTCATCAAAATGTGATGAATCAACACAATTACGTCCAAAACCAATTGCATTGCATTCTGGAAAGCGATTCACAATCATTAATGAGATTAATATTCGAACATTATGGGTGGCCTGTGAAAGGGATCAAACAGCCCTCAGACTATCACAGACATTGAAAGTTGTGCATTGCATAGCAGTCGTAAATCAGCAGCTGGGACAGGGGTTGAAACACTGCAGGATTGTAAAGGCATTAGTCACTTGGCAAAGTTTCAGGATGTGAAATGTGAGCCCTAGAAAACAGTGTGCGCAGACTCAAAATTTTTGGTTTGATATATCTAAGATTTGTATTGCCTAGTTGAAATTATATTTTGGCATTTTGAAGTTAGGCTGGGATGGACTTAGATTTTGTTTTACTCTCTGCCTTTGTAAAGGAGTGAGGTCGATCTTAATGTGTGTTTCATGCAAGTGATTGGTTAATTAGCTGTTTTGAAAGGTGGGAGGAAACAGGAGCTCCCATGGAAAACCCAGAGATGGGGGAAGAACAGTGGAATTCGAACCCTTGTCCCGATCGCTGGTACTGTCAAAGCGTTGCGCTAACTGCTACGCCATCCATGCCACCCTAATTGCTTTCTGACATTTGAAAATATGATCAGCATGAAATTCCCCAGTGTTGGGTATGGGTCTTTTGGGTTAACCAGGATGTCACCGGGACTGGAGGCTGCGAGTTATGTGGAGAGGTTGGATAGGCTGGGCCCTTCACCTACAATTCCTGTACCGACCACAATGCCAATTTAAAACAAATCTCATCCAGCTGAACATAGTCAACACTGTTCCATTCCCTATATGTTCATGTGCCTGTCTAAATGCTTCTGAGGAATTGTTTCCATACCTGCTTCCACCAATGTCACTGGTAGTGCATTCCAGGTGCAAACACACTGTGTCAAATTAAAAACATGCCTTGTAAATCTCCTTTAAACTTTTCCCCTCATCTTAATGCTCCGGTATTTGACATTTCCACTCTGGGATAAAGATACTGACCATCTCTGCCTCTCATAATTTTATGTACTTCTATCTGGTCGCTCCTCAGCCTCTGATGCTCCAAGAGGAAATGACCAAAGTTTGTCCAACCTCTCATGTGCTCTCCAATCCAGGCAACATGCTGGTGAAACTCTTCTGCACCAACTCACCAAAGCCTCCACATACTTCCTGTAATGCAGTGACCAGAACTGCACATAATACTCCACATATGGCATCACTAGATGGTACACAGTCACAACACGACCTGCCAACTTTTATACTCAATGACCAGACTGGCATGTTCTGCACGGCTTCTTTACCACCCTTATATTGCCATTTTTCAGATCTCTCTGTATATCATTGATCCTAAGGGTTCTGCCATTTACATTTGCACAGTGCAACCCCTCACATTTGTCAGGATGAAACTCCACCTGCCATTTCTCTGCTCATATTTTGAACTCCTTCATATCCTTCCTTCTGTATGTTTTGACAACATAGCTTATCAATCCAAAACTTTCAAATTTACTCATTAGCCCACCTCCATTTTTGTCAAAAATCATTTATATAGATATCACAAACAACAGAGGACTCAGCCTCCGTGTGTTGGTGGGAGTCCGTTATAGAATTTGCGGAGAATGACATGTCGGTAGTGGGATGGTAGGTGAGGACAAGAAGAACCGTGTAGTGTCAGGGTGTGGGGGGGCGGGGGGGGGGGGGAAAGACCAGGTCAGAGGTGCCATTTGTGCATACTGCTGTGACACTCATCCCTTTCCACCAATCACCCTCTTGGTACCCACCCCCATGACTGTAAGCGGTACGAAACTTGTACTTGTGCCTCCTCCTTCACCACTAATTATTTCCCCAAACAGTCCTTCCAAGTGAAGCAACACTTCACCTGCAAACCTAAAGGATCACTTCCTGCATCCAGTATTCCCAATACAATCCCTCTACATCAGGGAGACTGGACACAGACTGGGAAAGGGATCTTGATGAATGATTTATGCAACTCCATGTGTACGATGTCCACTGCCCTCTTCTCATCAATAATCTTCACCATGGAGTCTATTCTAAATAATTTCATGCTTTTCCAGATGTGAGTGAATCCTATCCCTAAGAATCTTCTGCAGTGGTACGGGCAGGACAAATCACTTGTGACTGATCCAGATCATCGATGAAATGCCAGAGAGGGATAATGAAGTTAGCGCAGTGGAAAAGTGTATGGGCATTCAAAAGCTTTTTGATAGAAACACTTCATAATGATTACTTATATTTATATAGGGCTTTTGGAATTAATGGAATATTAAAAATATGGTGCGACTTCACAAGACCATTATGAAAAAAATGCGGGAAATCAAAAGCTTAACTAAAGGTGTCTGCGTTCATTCTCCTCAAAGGAGAAGAAGTTTTCGAAGAGCATTTAGCAATCCAAACGCGGCTGCTGATGGTGAAGGGAATTCAAGCAATAATTGGGAAGGGGGGCAGAAATAGAGGAGCACCAACACTGGGGCAGAAGCGGAGAAGGCAACAGGGATAACAGCAGAGGCCACAGTGAGATTTGTAAAGAAGAATGAGCCTTGCAAAACTGAGATGTTGTTAGCCAGGCTCCCATACACATCTATGCCCCGGGGCATGGGTTGGTGTAATTTGTGCAGAGAATATAAATACCTGTACCAGTCATTAAAAGAACAGTGGTAATTTGGGCCTGTAATTGGTGAAGTAAAAATCATGCTTAGATGTCTTTAATGCTATCAGGAATATAGTGGTGCCCCTTGAGGGTCAAGAGCAAGAAAAATAACATATTTATAGGTGCTAGGATGAAATGTAACGTGAGTCTGCTCATTTTCGAACATGCCCAACATGGCAAGTAAGAACATAAGAGAAGGTATTCAATAAAATCAAGGCTGATCTGGCCATAGATTCAGCCTCAGTTTCCTGCTGTTCCCCATAACCCTTTATAAGGCATTCTCTACTACTTCCTTGGGCAGAAAATTCCACAGATTCACGACTCTCAAGGAGAAAGATTTCTTCTTCATCCCTGGCTTAAATCTGCTCCACCGAATCTTGAGGCTATATCCCCCAGTGTTAGCCTCACCTGTTTTGGCTCAGCATGAGCTGCTCAGGGGGATTATACTGCGGTAGGGAGGGGGGCGAGATGATCTCCCCATTCAATGTTTCCAATGCTGAGAGATGACAAAATGAGTGAGGTGAATTTGTGCTCGCACTCATTGTTCTGTTGCCATGGCAGTCAGAAAAATGCCGCTGGCTGTCAGTAATTGGATTGTCACCGTGCTGTCCAGTTGCTGAGCAATGAGAGCCTCAGTGGGATGAAGTGAAAGGTTAACCTCTTGCCTCAGGTCAGGATTGTTGTTGTTTTGGAAATATCTGACAGCATGGCTGCAGGAGCTGTACTTGCAGCAGGCCAACTTAGCGCTCCTACTCTTGCCTGAAGTACACTTGCCTAAATGAGTTGGGCATTTATTATAATTAGCAAAGGGTAAGAGTTGCTGGCAAACACAATCTTACCAGCCATACTCACTTCCGACAGGCAAAAGATGCATGTACTTGCAAACATTAACCTCCAGATTCAAGGACAATTTCTTTTTTGCTGTTATCACTCTTATTGACAAAAGATTGTGCCCAAGCACCAACTTTTAAAACTGTACTTTTCTCTATTTCCCGCACTATTTTTAATTTAAAAATTTTTTAGACATACTGCACTATAACAGGCCAATTTGGACCTATGAGTTTGTGCCGCCCCATTAATCTACTTGCCGGTAGGTTTTTGAAGGGTGGGAGAAAACCGGACGCAGCCCCTAGAACAGGGGTGTCAAACTCAAATTCACGGAGGGCCAAAATTAAAAACTTGGACTAAGTCGAGGGCCGAACTAAATATTTATTGAAAATTTTCAACAACATCTGCATGTTTTCTCTTCTTTCAACATATGTAATGTTAAACTTTTTCTTATTAAAATAAATGTTTAATAATAGTTTTGGATAAACTCTTTCCAGAAGCATTAACAAATGAGAAATAAAATATTCAATAAATAATATTTCTCGATAGAGGATTTGTCAAATGTTGCTAGTGTGCTGTCGAATAGTAAAATCTGAGGGCTATTGAGAATGTGGGAGAATAACATGATTCCTGAAACAATCAAATGGGTGATTGATTGTGGGCATGAACTCTAGCAGGGTTATTTGCCATGCCCTTTTTCCATTGGTACAGATATCCTATGATTTACACACTTTTCAAGTTTTATGCCTAATGAACTTGTATCCAGGTGCAGGACCATTTTTAACCAGGAATATATTTATCACTGTGACATGAGACTATTGGAAGATCGTTTTATCCTGAGATTAAAGTTCATAATACTTACTCAGGCCTGTGTGCGGGAGGGCGGGGTTTGCGGGCGATCGGGTTGGTCAACGACAGTGCGGGGGCATCGGCTCTCGCTGTAGGGCGGCATCTCGGCGGATCAGCGGCCCCATCACCGTGAGTCGCGGATCGGCCTGCGGCAGGGAGGGGGAGTGGGCAACGGTCCTGGCGAGGTCAGGCCCGAGGCCTCCGGTTCCGGGCACTGGGAAGCGCCCTTGGCTTCCCCTGACACCGGCCAGACCCCAAAACCAGAGTCCACGGTGAGACCCTGCAACGTAAACAGAGGAGGTGGGGGCGATTAGCAGGCTGACGCCAATGCATTCTGGGATTTGTTGTATTACTGTGCATGCGCTATACTGGCGCGGTGGCCAGCGGGCCACCTCTAATACATTTTTGAAATGATCTTGCGGGCCAAATATAATTATATCTTTGGCCCGCGGGCCAGAGTTTGACATGTGTGCCCTAGAAGAAACCCATACGGACAGGGGGAGAATGCACAAACTCCTTACAGACAGCGCGGGATTTGAACCCAGGTCCAGTCCTGATCAGTGGCACTATAAAGGCATTGCACTAACCACTACACCAACCTTGCCACCCTATCTCAGAATCAGAATTATCATGAAATTTGTTGTTTTGCGGCAGCGTCACAGTGCAAACATTTCTATAAATTGCATTACAAAATAAGTTTAAAAAAGACGCAAGAAAAAGATAAAGTCAGGTAGTATTTGTCCACTGTTGTACGATTTCCTGCATTGTTATATTTTTTTTGTTATTCTTGCACCATCTGCTTTATGAGTTGCGTTGCCTGGATGGCACGCTGAACAAAGTGTTTTATCATGTGACAATAAAGCAAGTTATTATCAAGGTGTGCGACAGAGGTAAACAGATCTGAAGGAAAGATCCAGACAAACTGGGAATTACTACTTGCATTTCTGGATGTGGAGACTATCACAGCCTCCGCCTGCAGGTTGAGGTTCAGCCTGGATTCAGATCCATCAACAGCTATGGCTAAACCAACAGAAGGTCCAATTCACAAATAACTTTGGGTGCACCAGTGTGCACTTTTTCATTGCAGTCACCCATATTGCTGATGGAAACGAGATCAAATAACCAAAGATATTGATATCTGGGCTGCAATTCTGCTTACAATTGTTCAGTTATCATGACCAGAAAGTGGATTTACATAACATTGTTCTCTCATCATATTAGCTGGAATAATTTAAAATCCAGATCAATGAATTAACGGTGCATTTGTACGTATTGTCTCATGTTTTTTAAGTTAATGTGGAGAATATTATGATACATTTGAGTATGTTTAAGTTACAATCGAATAGATTAGTTATATCTTTTATATTCAATATTAGTGACTGCAGTGAAGAATGGAACTGAATCAAGGGTTTAATTGTGAGGTTAGCTGTGATGCAACTGCTGGAATCAGTGACATTGTTTTCTTAAAAATCTAGATTTGATTTATGTAATGGTTTCTTTTATTTTGAAGCGCCAGCGGCCTTTATTGTGGGTGTAAATTGTTCTTACGAAGATTGATGGCGACATGCAGTGATGTCACAGGGTAGAATGAATTTTTTTTTGCTTCAGACTTATTGACAGATAATTTAGCAGCAAATACTGTGTGTACAGCCAGACGTGAATCTGGCTGTGACTCAAGCTAATTGCGTTACTGCACCGAAAGATGTAATGTAATGAATGGAGTCTGAATGCAGATCTTGAAGAGCCTGGATTCAAACTTGTGTCTTTGGCGAGTCAAATAATCCCAGTTTGGGAGATGGTTTTGATGGTGCTGAACTATTTGAGGAAAGTAATTTTGAATTGTATTTCCAGATTGTTATCCACTGTTTTTTGTAATTTCCTTACATATTAGTGGAGGGAAAGACTTGATTTTTGAACAGGATTGTGTTATCCCTGTGATAGCCCAGGTTAAAACTGATCATCTAGGAATAATGACCAAAGAACAATGGGTGACTGATATTTGCAGGCTTGTGTCTCAGTTAATCTCTCAAGAGAGAAAAAGAAATAAGGGAATGTCAATGAAAGGGGGGAAAATCCTAGGAATTTAAAATTTTCCATATCTTCAACCCTTGCTAATAAATATGTTAAAGTCTATGGTTTTCTAGTCCAGAAATGCTCAGGTGAGTCTCCAGACATTGTCTCGTTGACAATGTCATTGTATATATAGTAGGAGAAGCAGAGTGGTCTAGTGAGTCTGGTGATGCAGAATCTCAGCGTCATCCATTGACAGTTCCTCCCTCCCCCAGCCCCCGCAGATGTTGCTCGAGATCCCCCAGCAGTTTTGTTCCAGAGGGTGCATTTTTGTGATATCAAGAATTGTGGGCTGAGTCACCTGATACTGCGCCCCCAGCATCATGGTGTGGAAAGGTTGTGCTTTCGACCAGAACTCTCAGCAACTGAAGAAACTATCATGCAATCATAAAATCAAATGGAGTGCAAAGCTCTGTGCCACATTATTCTGTAAAAGAGGCACTGAAAGTGAACCTTATCTGTGCTAGGAGGTGTGAAGTTTATCATCCTTGGTTGAAGGGATTTCTCTGGTCAAAGCTCTGTGCCACATTATTCTGTAAAAGAGGCACTGAAAGTGAACCTTATCTGTGCTAGGAGGTGTGAAGTTTATCATCCTTGGTTGAAGGGATTTCTCTGGTTTCTACGGACAGCTGGGTAACTTTACAGAAGAGCTGTAATGTGGGGAGGGAAGCTGACTATTTACAAGCAGTAACCACTTGCACATGTGTTAAGGTAAACTTGTACCTCTCACTTTGTTCATTTTAGATTGGTCACAGTGTTTGTGCTATCGAAAAAAAACAGACACACGCCAAGAGCACTTCAGTTTATACAAATCTTTATAACTAAATCTAAAGCTGATTTCAAACTATAATATGCAAGCCCTTCCCAATTATACTTATCAACGCCTGGACTGGTCCCAACTGCCAAAGCGAGCCGACGACTGCATACTTGTACTAGGCTGTCTGGGCGCCGGTAGCAGCTTCTCCACCTCCCCGGACCGGGACGTCGGTTTGGAATTTTGAAGTTCTTCTTCTTGCTGAGAGATGTTGCCACCTCTTGGAGAGTCTCTAACTTCAGCATGAGACCATGCCTTATATTACCCAAAAGTTGTTTACTTCATAACTTATCTCTTTAAACAAATGATTTAATTATCTTCAAGGTCTCCTGACAGTCTGCGACCAACAAAAGAAAACTGCATCTCTGGGCCTCATGGTTAGAAGTTGGATAATGTCTGCTGATTCATATGTATCCCTGGGCCCCGTGGTGTAAATTAGATTATGTCTGCTGATTCTAAAAAACAAGCAGGTTCTCAGCCTTGCAGAAGCAAAGGCTGCAAAAGTAAAAAAAAAGTTTATATCCTCCATTACATTCCACCCCTTGGTTGCAGCCTGTCACTTATGAGACCTTACAAGCATTTGAGTACAGAAGGAGCGAAAAAGAGAAACTAAAACTAAAATAATCACAAAAATAAGCAATAAAGCGAGCAACCAACGGAGAATATTGTGGCCCAATCCCCCAAATGTACCATTTAACCATGAAAAAGGATTCCAATCAAGGCTCAAACTATCCTTGTGGGCCACAATCCCCAGACACTGAAGCTCACGAACAGATTTTGAAACATGCTTAACAATATCAGATATATTAGTGGATACATCGGGCCGTGTCCCCCACGGGCAACTCCCTCGGAATGTCCTCGACATTACAAATCTAATTGCTGGCATCAAAGCAGCGGTTAAGCCAGATCAGCAGGAGCACAAGATGGAGGATCTGGAACAAAGAAGCCTGACATATGTCACTCACGATACCGTAAGCGTTCAGTATTTAAACAAACTAAACCATCCTGTCCCTCAATAGCTACCCACCAAGTGTTACCCTGGGCAGGTGTCACTATTTCCCCTTTTACAGGAGGGCCACTACCTGTTGGTGCCACCCATACCTTTTGTCCGGCATTCTCTGGCTCGGGAATGGGGGACAATGACTGTTTTCCCTCTGGAATAGGCTGTAGTTCAGAAGCGTGAAGAAGTCGGTGGAAAGGTGTACCTCTCGTTAAAGGGCGATGATTCAAATTGTTGACTGCCTGCTGCAGCACATGGCACCACCCCTTCAGGGTCCCCAGTGGTGTTAACAAACGAATTTGTTCCTTCAGTAAGCCATTCATTCGTTCAACTAACCCGGCAGCCTGTGGGTAATAAGGAATATGGTGGACCCATAAAATACTTTTGTCAGCTGCCCATTCACAGATTGCCTTCCTGGAGAAGTGTGAGCCATTATCAAACTGAATTTCCTCTGGTGCATCATAACGAGAAATTAAATAGTTTAGTCCTTGGATAGTGCGAGCTTGGTCAGCCGTCTTGGTGGGAAAAGCAAAAACCAGGCCTGAAAAGGTGTCAACCGTTACTAGGACGTAACGTTTACCCATACAATGTGGCATAGGGCCTATGTAATCAATTTGACAGACCGCAGCTGAGCGAGCACCCCATCTTATTCAGCCATGCGGACCAGGAGGAACGGTGCGGGACTTTTCAAGCTGGCATGCTGGGCATGTCCGCACGACCATGCGGACATCGTGCTGATGGATGGGTAAGGCATGTGTACGGGCCCACATAGCTGATCCCTTCTCCCCCAAATGGCCTTTCTGTTCGTGTGCCCATCGAGCCAGGGGGACGGTATCGGCGCAGCTGATAGTGGCAACCAGATCTGCTACTGCATTATATTGTGCCATGTTCGTCATCGCATTGGTATGGGTGTCAATGTGATATACGGTTATCTCACGATGATGGGAAGCAAACCACAACAGCTGCCACAACTGTTTGCCCCATACTGGACGGTCACGTACCAGCCATTCATTCTTTTGCCAATCAGGCATCCTTACCACAAGTCCATTAGCCACAGCCAGGGAATCAGTAAACAAGCGAAGAGGGTGATCATGTGGGTCTAGTGGTAAAGTGACTGTCTTCAACTCAGCATACTGACAGGAGCCACCATCCCCCTCCTCCGATAAGTGAGTTCCTGACCTGGGATGGTAAGCCACTGCCGTCCACATCTGCTTTCCTTGCACCCACCGGCTGCTAGCATCAGTAAACCAGGTATCCTCTTGTTCTGCTGGAGTGAGCGAATCATATGGTTTACCCCACTGAACCGGTGAAGGGGGTAGGGGAGGGGGCAAGGCGGGTTCAATGTCCTCATGATGAGATGGAACATCAGCCACCTGTACGTGTATGCGGCCGACCCCTTCAGGCCCTCTGGTTGCACGACTCTGAATATACCACTTCCATTTAACAATAGAAGACTGCTGAGCCCACCCGATCTTTAGATTAGCGTCATTAGTCAGTTCAATATTGGAAGTGCAGGTCGCAACTGGACATCTGCATCACCTGTTATTCTTTCAGTCTCCAGCAGGGCCCAGTAACAGGCTAGTAACTGTTGTTCAAAAGTGGCAGCCTCGGGCATGGTACGTGACCAGAATCCCAGCGGGACTCGGCGGCCCTCTTGTTTCTGCCAGAGGCTCCAGGAGGCCACATCATGAGTAATAGAGACCTGTAGTTCGTCGGGGGTATCTGGGATGAGGGAAGCAATGGGCAGGGCCTGAAGAATAGCTTGCTTGGTGGACTGGAACGCCCTTTCCTGATCGTCACCCCATACAAAGTCTGTTTTCTTTCGGGTAACCTTGTATAGAGGACGTAAAAGGAATGCCAAGAATGGAATATGGCGTCGCCAATATCCCAATAACCCCAGGAAACGCTGGGTCTCTTTTTTGTTAGTAGGAGTGGCCAAGACTGCGATCTTATTACGAACTTTATCGGGAACCACCTGTTCTCCAGCATGCCACTGAATTCCAAGAAAGATAACTGTCTGGGACGGGCCCTGTACTTTGGTGGGGTTAATGGCCCACCCTCTTTGCATCAGGGTATTTTGGACACTCTCCATACCTTCCTGTTCCATCTCTTCCATGGCCCCTTGGATCATCACATCATCAATATAATGGTGAATCGAGAGAGAAGGTGATACTGGCACCGCCTCCAAATCACGGGCAATTAGGCTGTGGCAAATAGTGGGAGAGTGTACATAGCCCTGAGTGAGGCAGGTGAAGGTATACTGGCGCCCCTTCCAGATAAAGGCGAACTGATCCTGTGAGACCTCAGCTTTAAGAATACTGAAGAAGGCATTAGTGAGATCAATGACAGCATACCATGTTCCAGAGTTCCCAGTAGCAATGTTTTCAATAAGGGTAACAATGTTCGAAACTGCCGAAGCAAGTGGTGGGGCATGTTTGTACAAAAATCGATAATCAACTGTCATTCTCCAGGAGCTATCCGGCTTCTGGACCAGCCAAACAGGGCTATTAAAGGGCTACGTTGCGGGCTTCACTTCCCTTTCTTCTTGCAAAGCATCGATGGTGGCAGTAATCTCTTCCTGCCTTCCAGGGAGGCGATATTGTGGAATGCATACTGGTTTTGGGGCAGGGTGGCACCATCACAGGATCCCACTTAGCCCGACCCACTACTAGTCTTTTTGTAATAGTCTGAATTCCAAATGCAAATTCCCCCTTGGCTAGTATTAAGGGCCGTACCGGCCAACATATTGATACCCAGGATACACTCATCAGTGACAGCCACCAGGGCATGTAACCACATAGGGGAAGGGCCATCACTCACTGTGGCGCGGACTTTTATTTCCTTCGCCAGGGTGATCGCTCCTCCCATCCCCTCTATTCGAAATGTTGGTCCAGTCCAGAGGTCAGGTTTACCCGGAATCACCGAGTGCTCTGCACCGGTATCGGCCAAGGCCAAATATTGGTGGTCATTACCCCCACCCCAATGGATTGTTAATGATATGTAGGGCCGCGGGTCCCCATGTATCCGCCGTATCTCAATGGAGTAGACACAGGAATCCCGCCCGCAGCCTCATGCCTTAGTAGGGTTCGGGGGCTTCCAGGCCCACATGCTACTATTATCCATAAGAGCCTTTTTAACCAATTGTTGTATCTCATCATGGGTAACTAGAGCAAGAGAAGCTGGCTCGATAGGAGCAGCAGTGGGAGCAGAAGACACAGCTGAGCCAGGAGGACTTAACAGCTGCAGATGATGTTCCCCTGCCTTCCTCTTATAAAGGGCATAAAGGACCGCGGTAGGTTTCCCATCAATATCACTTTTAGGTACGCCTAACTTTAACAAGGTTAGAAAAAGGTCCTTTCTTGTCGGTCCTTTATTAGCAGCAGTCCCTCTCTTTTCATCCTGCTTGTCTGATTTAACCTGGGTTGCACATGAGTGGATTTTACCTCCCAACTCTAATTCTCAAAGCCCAGATAAGGCGTGCACCGCCTCAGACACAGAGTGCCCAATTAGCGGACTAGTTACGGACAGAACCAGTACAGTGGGTTGGGCAGAACGAACTAATCCGGTATGCATTGCGGCCGTGAACATCTCTTCGTCAGGGCTCCCCCCATGTACCCACAGCCTCAAACACCCTACATACAAGACAGAGGCCAGGGCCTGTTAACGAATTATTGCTATACCCTCCTCTGGGGTGCCCCAATTGTTCTGCAAATGTAAATCCCAATCTACTGGTGACGGGTATACTCGTAACAGGGCATCCCTTAGAGTGGCAAGTAAGTAATCCACCCCTCTCCTTCTACCACGTAGCTCAGCAGTGACCCAGATATCAGTAGTCAATGTTCCTAATCCCAACAATTCCTCAGGGGTTAAATATACATTACCCCCTCCTTGTTCCCAAACGCACAGGAGCCAGGCCGCCAGAGTTTCTCCTGTCTTTTGCCTAAATCGATCTCCAATGGCGTCCAGTTCTTTTATAGAGTAGTCACGAATCGTTGACTGCTCCCGACCCCTGTTCCCACTTTGGCCCACAAGGTCCTCTACCCAGTGGATGGGAGGAGGCCAAGGCCATCCCGTAGAGGGGGGGGGCCATAAAGCATAAGCAGGGGTTTGGGTACCTTCCCCTGGGTCTGCTTGGGAGCCCAGGACATCTATCCCTTCAATCTCTTCAATTAAATCATACCCCTTTCCGTCTCTGCCTGTTTGGAAAGTCCGCTGCCTTACGGGGTGGGAGTGAACAGTGGGTGGAGAGGGAAGTACGTCAGGCACATGCCGAGGGGTATTTGCATTATTACCATTGTCATCATACCAGATATTCCCATCCCAATCATCAATTACATCAGGATTGTTGCCATTCCTTATCATGGCACGAATACGATGTGGATCGGGTTCTACCCTTTGCTTTTCCTTATCTGCACAGAGCTGCTGCTGGAGTTTAATATTACGGCAGATCGTTTGGACATGCTTATCCTCCCATTCTTTGGCTCGGTCCTGACTGGTGCGAACAATCTTGCTCATCGTGGAACAGCATTGTCGCATGGCTTCTATCTCCTCCTCGAGTTGCTCTCTCTTGTGCTGGGATTCTGCTTCACGCTGAACGGAGCGGCGCAAGGCTGTGGCCAGCAACCAAAAACCGTCCGTCAGCGTCCCCTTTTTATCAGGAAATTTAATTTCTCGAAGGAGAGTGGCAACCCGCTCTCCCAGAGGCACACTTGATGAATCTAACCTCTCATCCCAACTAATGGGTGGGCCCAACAAAGACATGCCAAACCCATCGTCTTTGGAAGTCCATCCCGGAATCAAGAACTGCTCAGGGCTCACCTCTTTCTTTCGGCGAAACATCTCGAGACCAATCCTGCTGACTACGCCAATTGTTCTGGTAAACTTGTACCTCTCACTTTGTACGTTTTAGATTGGTCACAGTGTTTGTGCTACCGAAAGAAAACAGAGACACACGCCGAGAGCACTTCAGTTTATACAAATCTTTATTACTAAATCTAAAGCTGATTTCAAACTACAATATGCAAGCACTTCCCAATTATACTTATCAATGCCTGGAGTGGTCCCAACTGCCGAAGCGAGGCAACGACTGCACACGTAGTAGGTTGTCGGGGCGCTGGTAGCAGCTTCTCCACCTCTCTCGACCGGGATGTTAGCTGGACTCTAGAAGTTCTTCTTGCTGAGAGATTTTGCCACCTCTCGGAGAGTCTCTAACTTCAGCAGTGGGACCATGCCTTATATTACCCAAAAGTTGTTTACTTCATAGCTTATCTCTTTAAACAAATGATTTAATTATCTTCAAGGTCTCCTGACAATCTGCGACCAACAAAAAGAAAACTGCATCTCTGGGCCTCATAATGGAATTTTGATGTGTCTACTAATTCATATGCATCCTGGGCCTCATGGTGCAAATTAGATTAGATTATGTCTTCCCAACTGCATCTCTGGGCCCCATGGTGGAATTTAGCTTATGTCTGCTCATTCTAAAAAAACAAGCAGGTTCTCAGCCTTGCAGAAGCAAAGGCTGCAAAAGTAAAAAAAATATGGTTCAAATCTTGCATTACAACATGCAATAGAAAACCAAATCATCTCTTTGGTTGGCCAAGCCAATAGAGGGAACTGTGCTGCCTTTTATCTAGCAGCCAAGGAGTCACTCACATGCCAGCAGCCTTCGGCCTACCGAGTCTGTGCTATCAACCATTAGTCTTCACTAATCCTACACTGATTCTGTTATATCCTCCTCTGAGATGCTACCACCTGAAAAAGGGGCAATTTACAGTGGCTGGTCAACAGAAAAACTCTCATGTCTTCAAGACCTGGCAAGAAAGCCTTGTGATCACAGCGGGAGAAACCTCTCACAGGCAGTGCCAGAGGGCAGACTGAACAGATTGCTGGATCTGTGGAGGACACAGCTCAATTTAATGTGCTGCACCCCGGCGAACACTTGTTTTTAAATTGCCCAGGATAAGGCCTCTTTATAACCTAAAACAGAGCATTTCCAATAGTGCAACACTCTCTCAGAACAGCATTCCATCAGCTGAGGATGACCTGAACAGTGGCTGAATTTACAACCTTCTATTATCGACTGAACAAGCAATGAGAAGCTGGAGGGAAAGGCAGCATCCGTAGAAATAGTTTCAAGTCGGGGCCCTTTTGTTTAGGAGATTTCTTGACCTGAAACTTTTTCTGTCTGTTTCTCTCCACGGATGCTGCCTGACCTGCTGAGTCCCTCCAAACATCTCACGTGTGCTCAAGATGGGTGGGACGGTTGGCGTAGTGGTTAGCGCAACGCCTTTACGGTGCCAGCAATTGGGAACGGACCTGGGTTCGAGTCCCACGCTGACTCTCAGGAGTTTGTATGTTCTCCCCGTGTCTGTGTGAGGTTTCTCCGGAGGCTCAGGTTTCCTTCCACCCTTCAAAAACGTACCCAGGTGTAGGTTAATGGGGTGTAAAGTGTGCGCCATGAACTCGTCGGGCCAAATTGGCCTGTTACCTTGCTGTCTCTCTAAATTTTTTTAAAAGTTAAAATTCCAGCAACTGCAACTCTTCTATTTCTCCAATTAAATGATATTAAAAAATGAGAGCTCAATGAAGATATCCTTTTTAATTGTTTTGAAAGGTTTACTGTCAATATAAAGGAAGAAACACCAATTGAGATAGCACATCCAGTGCAGTGGAGAGGGAGATAAATATATATATATATATATACATATATATATATATATATATATATATATATATATATTATGTATATATTGTATTTTCAGTTTTGTTCCCTTTTCTTCATTTTACTGTATTTATTATAAAAAACCAATAAAAAAGGTTGAAAAAGAAAGAAAGATAGCCCACATGTCTCCTGGCAACATCTGCCTAATTAAACATTGCACCAGGTGGGGAAGCAGAAGAGGATGTGGGGAACTGCCCTTTGAGTCTTCACTCCCACATACACCAACAACAAGAGGATGAGATTAATGCAATTAGCTTGTGCAAAGAGAGCCTTGGGCCTGCTGAGTTTGCATCGGCTGTATGGGCTGCCTACTGCCAGATCCCACGAATGAAAAGAAGTAGTTTGGCTGCCCTTAAAGAATGAGGGGATCTGCTTGTCTGTGTTCAGTGCTGATTTGCTAAACCCTCTCAATATCCCATTCTCCCCCACTGTTCCTCACTCTCTCCACACTTTCCCATGAACTATTAGGGGAATTTAAGAGACTCTTAGACAGGCACATAGATGGAAGAAAAATGTTGGCGTGGAAGTCGAGTTGTAAAAACCTCAAAAATCACTCCAAAAAATGGGGTCGACATCGTCAGATGTACTTTTGAGACCTTAAATTCATGAAAAAGCAGATTGACGTCGATTTGGCATATAAGTTGATGTTGGAAGCACCTCCCCACCACTGGGCGCCGCCATAACTGCTCCTATCTGGGACCTAGACATCGCCACTGCTGCCTGGTAGGCCGAGGTTTCTGCTCCTGCAGGGAGCACGATGTCGCCACTCCAGCTCTGTGGGCTGTCGCTGCTCCTGCCTGATGGGCTGAGGTTATTACTTTCTCAATTTACAGCTTTGCTACTTGTGATTGAGGTGTTTTAAAAAATTTTGAGTTGTTCCTGGGAGGCCCGGACAGCCTGAAAAATGGGGGTTGAGTTATATGACTTATACCATTAAAATGAGGCTAAAAAAAAAGAGGGTCGACCTATCTGCCAGTTGATTTGAACGCTGAAATATACGGTACTTTTTTAAAAAAAAAGGAATTTAAGGTTCAGCACAACATCAAGGGCTGAAGGGCCTGTACTGTGGTGTAGTGTTCTATGAACCATGTCAAGGTTTCTCAGATTGCTTGCCAGAGCTGCTGTAATGGCTGCGCTGCGGCTAGTGCCATCCCAGGAGACCGACCGGGAAGCAGAAAAACATTGCTTCTCTGCAGGGTCCAACTTCCCTGATGCTGACATCTCTGAATAGACATTAAACAGCCTGTTAAAGGAGCTGACAGTGATTTTTTTTTAAAAATTCTCCAACCACAGATGTCTGTGCCCAAGATGGAGCTGGGGCTGCAAACTCAGTGGAGCAGCAGACTGGCACAGGGTACCAGAAATGAGGAAAACACCCTAGAGGGAAGATGACAAAGGTAGAAGACCAGCAAGGGGCTCAGTGGCTGAAGGACCCACACAGGCTGCGGGTGGATGGTGACTTTCAGTTGAGGACTCACACAGGCTGTGGGCTGCTGGAGATGGGCTGATTGGAACCATGAACCAGAATCAGGATTCAAGAGGGTGTTGAAGAAAAGAAGGGTTTCTAAGAGATGGGATGTATAAGTATTTGCTTAGCCTGGGACTGATTAGGGATAGTCAACATGGCTTTGTGCATGGTACATCATGTTTAACCAATCTTGTAGAGATTTTTGAGGAGGTAACCAGAAAAGTTGATGAAGGAAAGTCTGTGGATGTTATCTAAATGGACTTTAGTAAGGCCCCACGTGGAAGGTTGGTCAGGAAGATTCAGATGCTTGGTAATCATAGTGAGGTAGTGAACTGGATTTGACATTGGCTAGAAGGGAAAAGCCAAAGAGTGGTGGTGAGACTGGAGGCCTGTGACTAATGGTGTTGCCACAGGGATTAGTGCTGGGACAATTGTTGTTAATCATCTATATCAATGATCTGGATGATAATGTGGTAAATTGGATCAGCAAGTTTGCGGATGACACCGTGGTTGGAGGCGTTGTGGACAGTGAGAAAGGTTTTCAAAGCTTGCAGAGGGATCTGGACCAGCTGGAAAAATGGGCTAAGAAATGGCAGATGGAATTTAATACAGATAAGTGTGAGGTGTTGCATTTTGGAAGGACAAACCAAGAAACGCTATACACAGTAAATGGTAGGGCATTTGGGAATACAGATGTGTCATCACAGGTAAATTGGGTTGTAAAGTGAACTTCTGCCATATTGACTTTCATAAATCAAAGTATTAAGTATAGGAGTTGAGATGTATGGTAAAGTTGTACAAAAGACATTGGTGAGCCAAATTTGGAGTATTGTGTGCAGTTTTGATCACCTAACTACAAAGATATCAAAAAGATAGGAAGAGTTCAGAGATTTACTAGAATGTTGTCCAGACTTCTGGAACTGAGTTACAGGGAAGGGTTAAACAGATTAGGACTTTATTCCATGGAGCATAGAAGATTGAGGGGAGATTTGATAGAGGTATTTCAGATCATGAGAGGTATAAACAGAGTAAATGTTGGTACAAACCAGAGGACATGGATTAAGTGTGAAAGGGGAGAAGTTTAAAGGGGGTGTGGAATGAGCCTCCGATGGATGCACCTGTGAAAGAGTGAATTGAAAGAGATGCAACATTTTTATTGTGTCAGTATTGAGAGTGAGCTTGTCTCATGTTTTAGCAAACTCATTCCCCTGGATAAGCAATCACCTCATTATGCTGTGGCTCATTCTAAGTAGAATCAATGTGCAATGCCATCTGCATACTGCTCAACCTTGGGAAGCGATGGATGAGATCAAGGAAGAGTATGGCATAGGTTTGAGCAGTATCTGGCCCTAGTCCCAACAGGAGGTAAACACAATCTCCTTTGCGTGAGTCAGATGGAAATGAACTTCTGAAGTTGGGAAGGAAGGAGTAAGAAAAGTTGAATCCAAGGGAGTTTTCTTCTGTCAAATGCTCAGATCACAGCCTTGTCCTTCATTCCAAAAGGGATGATTCAAGGACATTTGACATGTTGGATTAAATCAAAATCCTTTTTCACTCACACTGTGGCAGGTGCAGAAAATTTCTGGCCTGACCGCTGCTCTATTTGCTCTGTTATCTCTGTCTACCTGGCCCCAAAATGTGGGTAGGAACTGAAGTGCAGCATTGGAAAATCAACGTTGAAGGACAGAGAGATCCTGTAAGAAATCTCTATTCAACCTGATGTCTCCCAACCAACAGGAGCCACACAGTGTCCACCATGTTTGGACTGCACTGACGTCCACTACGATCAGCCCCTGTGAATAGACTTAGATCCATGAGAAAACATGAGGTCTAGTTTGATGAAAATCATCTGGGATCTAAAAGCAAATTTTAGTTCTTAGACTTGAACCAGCAACATGTCCCAAGAAGTAGGTGCGGGGGGGGGGCGGGGTGGGGAAACGCAGATCCATTCGTAACTGAAGGGCGCTCCTTTGAAGCAGTAATATTTTTTCCAAGTCAAGTTTATTGTCATCTGATTGAACAAGTATGACCCGACGAAATCAGTGTTCTCCGGTCCTCAGAGCAAAATGCCCAGAAACACAACCAGACACAGTACACATACAGACAAACAATACATATGCAGGACAAGTATTCATATGTACAAATAAATAAATGTTTAATAAATATGAGAGTTTCAGGTGGTTGGTGTGAGCAGTTCTTTTGGTTGTTTAGCATTTTCACTAACAGTGGGAAGAAGCTGTTCCTCAGCCTGGAGGAGCTGGCTCTGATATTCCTGTATCTCTTTCCCGATGTGAGCAGCTGAAAGATGCTGTGTGCGGGGTGGAAGGAATCCTCAATGATTTTGTGCGCCCTCTTCAGACAATGATCCCAGTAGATCATGTCGATAGCGGGGAGGGAACTCCAGTGATCCTCTCTGCCACTCTTAGAGTGCTGTGGATTGACCTCCTATTCATTTCTCTGCAGCAACTGTGATACAGCTGGTCAGGGTGTTCTCGATAGAGCTCCTGTAGAAGATTGACATAATGGTGGCCGCTTCGGTTTTCTGAGGAAGTGCTGTTGCACCTTCTTGACAAGTGAGGAAATGTTGTGTGTCCACGATAGGTCACTAGTGAAGCGAACACAAAGATATTTGGTGTTCTCCTCTCTCTCCATTATTGACTTAATGATGTGTAATGGAGGGTGGCCATTCCTAGTCCTGCTGAAGTCCATGATCATCTCCACCTTGTCCACGTTGAGACTCAGGTTGTTACTCTCGCACCATATGACGAGATTTTCTACCTCTTCCCTGTAGTGCAAATGATGAGGCCGACGACTGTTGTGTCAACTGCAAATTTGATGATTGTTGGAGCTGGATCTGGTGATTCCGTCCTGTGTCAGTAACATGAACATAAATGGGCTAAGCACCCAGCCCTGAGGTGCACCAGTCTCAGCGTGACGGTGCTTGATGTTCTGCTACTGACCCGGACAGACTGCGGTCTTTCTGTTAGGAAGTCCAGAATCCAGTTACAGAGTGGGTTGTTGAGACCCAGTGAGGGCAGCTTCTCTATCAGCCTTTGGGAAATTATTGTATTAAACGCTGAGTTTAAATCGATGAACAGCAGCCTGGCATATGAGCCATCGTTCTCCAGGTGGGCCAGGATGGAGGAATGGATAAGGCTACAGCATTGTCTGTGGAACAGTTTATGATAGATGTATTAAAATGGGTCCAGCATCTCTGAGAGGTGTGCTTTGATGCATTTCATCACCAGACGCTCGAAGCATTTCATAATGGTGGAGGTCATTGCTAGTCATTTCACTGCTGCATCTATGAGTATTTAGCCTTTCACATTTATTACATTGTCACATTGTGATCATTTATTTTGTTCCAATTGTTTGTTTGTGTATTTTCTATATGGGTGTCGTGGCAGCAAGCAAGAATTGTACATTGTACTGACAGTGCCCTCCATAATGCAAGATGCAAACCATGACAAAAGTGGATCTTGGGCAGTTCCTTTACACCTTTACACTTTGCTCTTGTCATCTCTCTGATACAGGTTAATCTTGGTCACATCTGTCCACAAGACCCTTCTCCAGTATTCTGCAGGGTTTTTTAAATACTTCTTTTAAACTCTATTTCTGTTTCCCCTATTTAATCCTCATCTTTCCCCTCTCCATATCTAATTAACACCTTTTGTCTGTTGGTCTGTACTCCTCCTCCTGCCATTTCTTATATTCAGGCAGCTGCCTGCTTTCTGCAGTGTAGCCTCTGTATTTCTGTTCATTAACTCTTGTGTGAGCAGTAGTCATTTGGCACATCTCCTACTGCCTCTTGAAGATTATCTCTGATCTGTTGGACAGGCATTTGGGGATTTTTCTTTATTATGATGAGAATTCTTCTGTCATCTGCAATGGAGGTCTTCCTTTTCTGATCAGTCCCTTTGCGATGACTGAGCTCACCAGTACGCTCTTTCTTCTTAATAATATTCCAAACAGTTGATTTTGGTAGACCTAAGGTTTGGGCAATGTTTCTTTCTGTTTTAATTTTGTTTTTCTGCCTCATAATGGCTTCTTTGACTTTCATTGGGCACAACTCTAAGGATGATCAAAAACCTCACTCTATTATACCTGCACCAATGAAGTAATTAAACAGACCTGAGTGCTTACAAACACCTGTGAAGCCAAATGTCCCAAACATTATAGGAACTATGCTGTAATTATTACATGGTCAAACCAAAATGTATACAAATAATCTTGATTAACATCTGAAATGTGCACTTTAATCACATGGAATTGCTTGATTATAAATTTAAAACGGGGGAGCACGGGCAAATAAAGAAAAAATGTGTTTGTCTCAAACATTGTGGAAGACCCTACATGTATATGACAGTAAACTCTCATCATTGATAATACAACAGAAAGCCTATGTCCTGAGAACCTGTTGGGAGGAAAAAGTGCAGGAGGTCTGTTGTGGAGATGAAGTGTGGAAAGATTTTGCAACTTGCTCCTCACAGATCCTCTCCTTCCACTCGTTATTACTTGATGGCGTTGACCATCCACTCGGCCAAGTCCTGGAGCCGGGAGAAACGCCTCTGGTCGACAAAGTTGGATCTCTAATCCAACAGCATGTGAATTACCTTCTGTTTTTATTCTTGCACTAACTGTTGTACTTTATGTGAGTTGGAGTGCATTTCTTTCTTTCAATTCCACCGTTGCATCTACACCCAGGATAAGGTCTTCCATGCCAGATCATCAAAAATATCCTCCTTCAAACAACGTGGCTTCCTTCTCTAGCACCATCAACTCGGCCCTCTCTCACATACCTTCCATCTCCCCTTGTCCCCTCCACTCCCACACACAACTATGACAGGATTCCCCTTGTCCTCACACTACCCTACCAGCCCCCGAATCCAACATATTATCCTTTGCCATTTTCACCACCTCCCATTTCCATTAGCTCCTCACCACCATCTTTCTCTATGCCTCTTTTCCTGAGGCCCTGTCTCCCCTCTCTCTCTCTCTCTCTTTTCCCTTTATCTCTGTCTCCTTTACCCCAGCCCTGCATTCACACAGGCAACCCCCACCCCCTTCCCCCAATTAATCCTCACCTTTCCTGGCCTCCTCTCCATATCCAATTAACACTCCTTCCCCCACCATTTATTTTATGCAGACCCCAGCCTACTTTTTGCTCATATCTTGAAGAAGGGTTCAGGCCCGAAACATCAGTAATATATCTTTACCTCCTCTGGATGCTGTGAGACCTATTGAGTTCCTCCAGCATTTCTGTGTGTTTACTGTGTCTTAGTTGACCACCTGCCTGGACAGCACGCAAAACAAAGTTTTCCCACTTTTTACAAAGTTTTTCGATTCATGCAATAATGAATAATTCATTTCAGTGGATTGACATATACAGATTCTCCAGCCCTGTTCGAGTGTATACTAAGGTCCATTTACATGTCAATTCGCCTCACGGGATTCATTATTAAAAAATCTGAAATTTTAACAATGCCCTAATGGGTCTTATGAACTTTTTAAACTTGCAGATGTTAAATCTCAATGAGCACAAAGGAGAGCTCAGTGTCTGTGTATTGCCATCGATATATCCTAACAAGCAGGAATGTGAGCTCCCTGTATGTGCATTGCCATTGCTACATCTCTTAAGCAGGAAGGGGATCTCACTATGTGCATTGCCATTGGTACATCTTAATGAGCAGTAATGGGAGCTCAATGTACATCCTCAGCTCCTTCATTGATGGATGAAGGGTTGAACAGGTCTAGTAGCAGAGGTCTGGTCTGAAAGCCCTAGCCCCTCAGAAGATTCTGTGTCAAACCATGTTTTGCAGGACAACACATCCTCAAAGGCAAATGTGCAGCCATTCTCTGGACTTGGTTGCAGTCTGAATGAAATCACGTTGACAAAGTTGCCTGTATGTGCACTAAGATCCACTCCATGATGGGATGCTGACCAGTTTCTGCCATTACAGCCAGCTCTCTCATTCTTTCCAGCCCAGGAAACAGGACCATGCCGGCAACCTTCCAGTCTCCTCGCCTGGTGGTGGAGCTGGTACATCACTGTGCCATGGGGACCAAGAAATCTCCTGCCCCAGAGTCAATGGGCAACCAAGCTGGCAGCTGCCTGTGTTGCCATGAATCTTTGTTGGGACTTTTGCTTTGAGTGTTTGGTGTGCACTTGGCAGAGAATCTCACCTAGTCCCCCAACACCAGCTCCATAGCCAAGAAAGCCCATCAGTACCTCTACTTCCTGCGAAGGCTGAGGAAAGTTAATCTTCCGCCCTCCATCCTCACTACATTCTACAAAGGATATATTGAGCGTATGCTAAGTAATTGGATCACCATCTGGTTTGGAAACTGTACTATCTCAGAGCGAAAGACCCTGCAGTGGTTAGTGGAGTCAGCGGAGAAAATTATTGGGGTCTCTCTTCCTACCATGACGGACACCTACAACACACAATGCATGCAGAAGGACTTATCACACCCTTCTTGTAAACTTTTCTCCCTTCTGCCATCTGGAAGGAGATACCATAGCATTTTGGCCCACACAACCAGATTGTGCAAGCCATCAGGCTCCTCAATTCCTAGAACATACATGTGTACTAGTATATCATGGATTTTTATTGAATTATGTTTTAATATTTAACTCTTATTTATGTAACTTTACCCCATGGTCCTGGAGAAATGCTATCTCGTTTTTACTGTGCATTGCATTAGCACTTATGGGTTGAACGACAAATAAAGGTGGCTTGACTTGAGTGACCAGAGTGTAGGAGCAAGAAAGAAACAGACAGAAGATGGCATTTGGAAATTGGCAGGTGGGGTGGTGTGGAAATTGCCTTTAGTTTTAATGTTTTCTTCATGTTTTCCTAAGTGAACTAATTCATTGGGTAGAAACATAAAAATGATTTGATAACCAAGGACAGAGTCTCCTTACAGGCTGTGTATATCAGAAAATTGCAAAAGCACTGCCGATGAGTTTCCTTTCATTGATTTTAGTCAGCATGGCTTCCCATGGACAAAATCAGAATAAGAGGTTTTATATTCCTTGGGTTAAAAGAAATTAAAAAGTATGACATTTCTTTTTTGAAAATAGTTACAGCTGATAAATATATGGTGGCAATCCGAATTCTCCAAGTCTTTGGCGAAAGCTAGAATGAGCAATGGCAGTACTTGATTGCAACGGGTTGTCCCAGTTAAGTTGTTAAATAACCGAATGACCAAATGAAAACTTTGAGAATCGCCCTTTATTCAAATTAGTGAAGGACTTGATTTATCTCCTGTGCCACCCGCTCCCTCGATTAGTGGGGATGGCACCGAAGATCAATGTAATTTCCCTTTTCGAATGTCAAGGGTTGGCAACATTTGATGAAAGGAGAATTTTAAGATGTTGCATTCTCTAAACCAGGAAGGTCCACTTTTAAGGTTGGTATGCATTCACAGTGACCGTGGGCCCTTCACCATGTAACCGTTTGTCCATTCAGGATGGCCTGGATAGGTATTCGTGACTCAACCAAAATACTCTCTCTGGCTGGATGTGGCATGCGTTTAACCTTGAGGTGGAGATCCGTGCACAATGCATTAAAAAAAGATCTTGCTAAAAAAACGAGAGGGGTTGGGCAGCGAGTGAAAGGCAAGGGTGGCCCTTTGAAACAGTCCGTTTTCATGCGCCTCCAGCCCGGCGAGTTGATTGGCTCCAAGTGCGGGAGCGTGGAAGCGCGGCGCTCTCTGTGTCTCCCCGGCCGCTGCCCCGAGTTATGAACTCGGGTTCACCTCGCTCAGTGCCAGCAGTAACACCCAGGGCGGCCTCGTACATGTTCCGGCCTTCGCAAGAGCCTGCTAAACTGTTGATAAGGGTTTTAGAGGAGCTGGAAGAATTCAGCAGGCCAGGTAGCATCCGTGGAGGAAACTGGAGAATGGACCTTTCGGGTCGAAATCCAGCCTCGGGGCTCCCTGTTTTCCTCTGTGGATGCTGTCTGTTCCTTCAGTGGGTTTTTTTGTGTGGTTGTTGCAGTGTTTGCAGTTCTCTTGTGTTTTTTTTAAAGAATCAAGTTAAATTTAGAGGCTTTGGGGTGAGAGACAGGCTGAGTTAACATTGAACATGAAGGCAGGGAGTTTGCAGTAACTAACTATAAAGTTATTTAACTACGTTTACTATCTTTGACCTTGACATTTGAGTAATTTACTATTGTAGTAATAGTGGCTGCAGCAAGAATTTCTTGTGTATCTGTCAGTGCTGCTCAATGGCTCATCAAAAGGTGTAAGGCTCTCCTTCAGTCCAATAACCTACAGGTCACACTTGGGCAAGGGGTAGGACCTGTTAAGCCTCCCAATCAGGGTCATGTGAAGCCACAGATTGCAGACGTTGGATGGTTTTTACAAGCAGACTCTACATATTGGAACGTAACGGTTGTAAAACTAAAAATGGTGGGAGGATTGATCTGCTGATCAGTGGCCAGAGTTACCTGTCCAGTATGGACACTGCGGTCTGAAGAAGGCAACGGGAAACTACTGCAATATTTTTTCCCTTGTATAATCATGAACTCAACACCAACTACAGTCTCAGCTCCAAGGAATGTAGATGGCTGAGAGGGGATTTGATAGAGGTATTTAAAATTATGAAGGGAATAGATAGAGTAGACGTAAATAGATTCTTTCCCCAGAGGGCAGGGGAGGTTGGAACAAGAGGGCATAAGTTAAGGGTAAAGGGGCAAAACTTTAGGTGAAATATTAAAGGATGCTTTTTCACTCAGAGAGTGGTGGCAGAGTGGAATGATCTTCCAAAAAAAAGAGATTCTTGACAAGTCTGCGTATTCACGGCTGAAATGTTCCCACTGCATAGGGATTCCAGGATAGCTACTGAACTTGCAATGGTAGGTAGGTAGGTTAGGAAAGTGGACAGGTAGATAAATGATAATGGCGAAGTGCATTAATCTGATCTGCATATAGGATGAAGAGAGTGTCTTTGGGCTTGCTGTAAATTATGTGCTGAGTTGTGGTTATTATCATGTTCTAGGCTTTGATGTCATCAAGCCAGAGGTCTGATCCCCTAAATCAGTAACCAACTTTTTAAATTAAAGCCTCATTTGCTCACATTTGGTGGACTTCATGTTCCCAACCCCAGAGATAGTTGTTGATATCACGAGCCACACTTTTGCAGGAATGTCTTTAAAATTCACTGTGAATATTAAAAGGCAATTTCCCTGTGTATAATAGTTAACGTTTGAATTTCTACTTAACACAACACTGAACAGATAACTTGTGTACATTGAAAACATCGCTGTTGAGCTCATTAATGTTATCATTGCTTATGCTCTTTCCAAGCAGAATGGCACTCTTCTTTTGACTGAGATGGAGAGACTCAGTAAAAGTAGCCGAGATTTAATTTTATCATTTGGAAGCGTAACTGTACACGTGGCACAAAATAAAAACTAACTATTGGAAGAACTTTGAATAGACACTTGTGGAAAGGAATTTAGTTCTCCTAGTTAATAGAATTGTAATTCTTTATGTGCTCTTAAACGTCAATTGCCTGATTATCTTGACAAGAGGTTATAAAAACTTAAAAATTTTAAGTGGAAGGAACAAGGAAAGGATTTCGCTCAAGATTGGGGTCTATCTTATCTTGCATTGTGGTGGTATCAGACAGAACCATAGAACATGACAGCACAGAAAACAAGCCTGACAGCCCTTCTCATCTGTGCTAAACTATTTATTGTGTCTCGTCCCACTGACTTGCACCCATTCCACATTCTTCCATTCTCCTCCCATCCATGTACCTTTCCAAATGTTTTAAAAATGTTAAAATTGAATCTGCATTCACAACATCAGCTAGAAACTCATTTCATACAGCCACTACTCTCTGAGTGAAAAAATTCCCCCTAATGTTCCCCCTGTACCTCTCTCCTTTCACCCTTAACCCATGTTCTTTGGCAGAAGTGATGACGCTATTACAGATGCAGATGCAGGAATCTGAAACCAAGACAGAAGTACTGGAAGGATTCAGCCAGTCAAGCAAGCATATGTGGAAAGAGAAATAGTCGATGTTTGGAGTTAAAGACTCTTCATCAGAACTGAGAAAGCTCGCTGAGGTGGTGGAGGGTGGGCATTTGTTGATCAACTACTTGTTACTAATGCACTCACTTCTCATAAATGGCCACAGCTAGTTTCCAGGAGGAATAATAGGAGAGGAACTACCAGAACTTTAATAAGCCCCTTGGAAAGTGTCCTGGAGATACTATTGGGTTAGAAAAATAAAGCTTGGCTGAAGCAGCATCTTCACCTACACTTTAAAGCTAAAAACACATCAACACAATTTGTCCTATTGGAGGGGAAAACCCTGTGATTGAATTTTTTAAAATGATGTCCTACAAAATTAACCATCATCTTATTCCTCAAAGGCATAAGGTTTAAACATCTTCACATCTGTGGCCCCTCTGGCTCTGTCTCTCTTACTTGAGTGAAACACAGAAGTGTGCAGAAGCTGTGACTGTAATAAATGCTGATGAACTCAGCCGGTCTCTCAGCATCGACGCTGAGAGACTGGCTAAGTTCCTCCAGCATTTACTATGTGCTTTTACTTTCTTTCTTACTTTCTTTGTTGCACATCCTTGGCACACTGCAATTTTAAGTCCGTTCCTCTTGCATTTTACGGCATTTTGTTTTAATTCAGCATTTTCAGTTTCTAAAAAAATTTCATGCACTCTTATAAGCGGGTCATTCTACAAGTGCATTGTTGAGCAGGAGTGAAGAACCACATTGGAAATCACTTTGACACTGCTGGTGCTATGAGAATGCAGTGCAGAATGAGTCTGGGATGTCTGGAGTACTTACTTTGTGAAACGACACAAAATGATGGAGTTCTGTGTTTCTGTGTTTTGCGATATGTTGTGAGAAAACTTTTAAGTGCATTTGAAAATGTGATATTCTTTATATAATACCGGGGACATAATAAACGATCTGACCTCAAACGGGTTTCTGTTGCTATTCTTCTTGCTTTTCCTCTAACATGGCTTTACTGATCTTTATCTGAGAACCGACCTATCAAAAATCTTCAAATAACAACATTTTTGTTTCTGGAACATTGTCTTAGGAAAATTGGCTGCCGGGTTTCCTACATTATAGGAGGAAAGGCACTTAAAAATTACTTAAGAAGGAGCATCAAAGTATTCTGAGATTATGAAAGGCATTCATCAAATCCACATTTTTTTTGTATGTTATTTTGTACAATGTAGAACGAACCAACGAGCCTGCAGCAGACGTGGACATACCCCTCCATAAATCTTCGTCCGCGAAGCTAAGCCAAAGAAAGAAGAAAGAAAGAAAGAAAGAATTCTGAGAACATAATTAATTACTATGAAATTTACTTTAAAACAACTTGATTATGATCACTGAAGGATTTTCTTCCCCTCTATCTCTCTCTCTCTCTCTCTCTCTCTGAGCTTTCATTCACTCTTGGTTATTTGTTTTACTATCCAATTGGCCGACTCGACTTCAGATGCAAGCTTCAACATTGCGACTTGTTAGGTGTGTGGGATTTGACAGACAGTCTTGGTCACCTCTTAGCGTATTTTCTGCAAGTTCTCTTGGTTGACAGCAGCTGATCTGCCCAGGAATGTTAAAAGCCATTCTTTTGCTTCCAGTACTGCTCAACTGAGAGCTCACTTACCACAAAATAAGCAGTGAACAATCTCCACGCTAATTTGCAGTCTGCCCTGAATTTGCGGTGTTTCGAAGCTTATCTAGCGAGTTTGGAAGCTTACTTCCAGTCTCAGTAACAGACCTTTAAGCTGAATTATAATGGTAAGACAGCATCACTTGATGGAACAGGAAACAGCCATTTAGGCCAATGTCTGTGCCAACACCTTGAAAGAGTTATTCAATTAATTATAAAATCTTCCTCTTTACCCCGGAAGCTGAGCAGGTTATTTCCTCTAACAATTTGAGGGAGTAGATTTGTGACAGATTAGGGGGAGAGACGAATAAATTTGTAAAATTCTCTGCCCAAGGAAGCAGTGAAGGCTGTCTCATTGAATATATTTAAGACACAGTTAGTTAGATTTTTCAAGTTAGTAGGAATTATGGGTGATGGGAACATGTGGTTAAGTGGAGCTGAGTCCACAGCCAGATCAGCCATGATCATACTGAAAGTCCAAGCGGGCTCGACGGATCAGATGGCCAACTCCTATTTCATATGTAAGTATACAACCAATTTCTCAATGAATATTAAGGTAGAATTGGGCAGGAAGCCATTCGCAGCCTTTAGTTCCTGGTACACTGGTTACAGATGTCCTGTTTTTAGGTATGTGCTGTAACCAGATCCCTGACATGCCCCTTCAGATGTTGATTCTCCTTCCCAAAACAGTCTCATTGCTGACATTGCTTCCTTGCTTATCAGACTGGCAATTGGTTTATCAGGCAACAAAATACTTTAAATTTGTGCTTTTGTTCTATTCAGTCCAGTTTTGAAGCATTTTATCCTGCAGCTGGCACAACTGGATGACTTCAGTGAAGGGTGATTATTGAAGGAGGGAATTAACATTGTTCAGTGTTGGTAAACAGCTACAAATTTGATTTATCCTCGTCCTTTCAACATTCCCTGTTACTAAAATACAGCAAGCTGTCAATTTCTCAGTCTGCCACCAGAATCTGAAATGTCTACTTAAAAGGATTGGAGATCGAAATATCTGCAAATCCAAAATAAAAACAGATAATGCTGGAAAACTCAACAGTTCAGATAGCATTTGTAGAAAGACAAACTGAGTTAACGTTTCAGCCTGTGGATCCTTTAACAGGAATGGAAAGGTGCAAAAATGAGTGAGTTTTAAGTTGCAGAGAAGATGGGGAAAAGGACAAAGGGATTGCCTGATAAGGCAAGGCGAGGATTGCCATGGTGATAAGTAATGGTCCGTGGGTCAATAGGAGTAGTGTGAGATAATACAAAGGAGTGCAAAATATTGCAAAATGTCAAGCTGTTGGGTCTGTCCAGAAGATCAGCTAAATGGAAGACAGCTAAACTGAGACAGCTGAAAGGACCAGTTCTGACACAGGCAGAAAAAGTCATTTATCTGTTGTTGAGTCCAGAAGGGTGAAATGTGCTCAACTTGAAAGATGAGGTGCTGTTTCTCAAATCAGTGATGGGCCTTGTAACAGTACAGGAGCCCACAGGTAAGTCAGAGTGGACTAGAAAAATAATCGGATAGGCAATAGGACATTTGGGTGCAACACAGTAGACTGCAGATGCTGTGATTGTAGTAAACGCACCAAAATGCTGGAGAAACTCAGCTGGTCTTTTCAGCATCTGAAGGAGACAAAGATATATCACTGACATTTTGGGCCTGAGGCCTTCTTCAAGGGAAAAAAAAATATCAGAAAAGGCAGAAGCAGGATATATCAGAAAATTTCAGAAGTCAAACAATGGAGGAGAATTCCAGACCAACAACAGAATGCTTGGGGTCGCTCCAGCAGATGAAGCACAAATGTTCTGTAAAGCAATCACTTGGTCTGCATTTGGATTCTCTGAATCTGAAATCATTGTAATTGAGACCACAAAAAAAAATGTAATGCTCTTTTGGGATCTCACTATGACTTTCTTGACAGCGCAGAAAGAGGCCATTTCATTCTCACACCGACTGGAAGGCCACTCTCATCAAGGCGCTGAATCCTTTCTGGTGTCAGATTCCCAGCCAATGGAGTCAGAAAAGCAAAAGTCTCCAGATGCTAGAAAATGCAAAATAATAAGAAACATTTCAACTGCTCAGCATGTGTAGGGAGAGGCAGAGCTTTGGGACTTTGAACCAGGCAAGGTTAGAAAGCAAGCCAAGAAGGAAAGGAATGGTGAGAATTAAGGGAATGTCTGTGGGAGTGTGGGGACAAAAGGATACTGAATGATTCAAGCAGTGATGGTGCTGGTTGAGAGAGGGCAGTGAAGCCCTGGTAATAATATGATAGTTAAAAGAAAATACAACTTGGATTGTGGGAATCAGGACATTGCGTTTCCAGGGCGTTTGAAATAAAAGAGAATTCTGGAAATACCCAGCAGATGCAACAGCTTCCGTGAGAAAGAAAAACGAAGATCTGTTCAAGGTGGCGACCTACCAGCAGCCAAGTTGTGATACCAACTGGAAATATTGGTTGTCTGAAATTGTTGAAAACTTAAGTTTTTCTCTCTGTAGTGGCTGTCTGACATGGCACTTACTGAGGTGTCAGCTAAACCTTGGCTTGGGTGAGTAACAGTTCCAGCCCATCGTCAAGAGTGTCTGGAGTCACACATCCTGTTGGCAAATCGCTTTCATAATTCACTTCTGTGTTCCCCAGACTGCTGATGGATACAGTTGGGGTCATGAAGCATCAATGGCTTCTCTTTCCACAGATACTACCTCCCCTCTGGTCTCTCCTGACCCATCTTTGTAACCACCTCTTCCCTTCTAGTTATCCAGCATCTTTGCACTTCCAATTTGCCTTGCGCCAACATCAACAGCCGCGCTTCCTGCTGATCTGGACTTCCCTGAATTCTCTCCCCTCCCTCCCTCCCCCCCCACCCCCAAGTGTTTAAAACACTGCAGAAATCAGCCATAAATAGGGCAGCACAGTTAGCTTAGCAATTAGCATAACACTGTTGCAGTAACTGGGGTCCGTATCTGGCACTGTTTGTACATTCTCCCCCTGTCTGTGTGGGATCCTCTGGGTGCTCTGGCTTCCTCTCACCCTTCAAAATGTACTGAGGTTGTAGGTTAATGGGGTGTAATTGGCCGGCACGGGCTTGTTGGGAAAGGGCCTGTTGCCATGCTGTTTGTCTAAATTTAAATATCCTGGAAATACTCAGTATTCAGGAAGAAATAAAGACACAGAATCCTGGAAATACTAATATTTCAGGTAGCATCCACAGAGAGAGCATTGAACTTTTCAGCAAGGCTATATATGTTGGGGATAAAGACAGTTATACTTTTCCCAGTCTCATAAAAGGCCAGCGACTTGAATCGTTAACTTTGTTTCTGTCTCCAGGGATGCTGCCTGTTTTCCTGAGTATTTCCAGTTCTTTTGATTTTTCTACTCACTCTCATCTTTGTTTAGTCAAGGATTAAAACTTATAAAAACACAAAATGCTGGTCAAACAGTGTCCTTTATGTAGCAAAGGTAAAGATACGTTTTAGGTTTGAGCCCTTCATCAAGGTATAAGAAAATTCCACAGGTGTCCAAACAAAAGAGTGGGGGGGGGGAGGGAGTGGAATGAGAATGGAGGGAGGGAGGGACAGCAGCAGTGAGGGGAGGAGGGATGGCTGGGTGGGTTAGGGGGAAGGGGGTGAAGAACTGGAAAGAAAGGAAAGGGGCAGGTGTTAATGACATCTGGCTGGAGAGTGCCCAGATGGAAAATAAGGTGTTGTGCCTCCAATTTGTGGGTGGTTTGAGTGGGATAGTACACAAGGCCATGGACAGACATGTGAGCATGGGAGTGGTTGGCCACTGGACATAGCATGGACTGCTCCACAAAGCCCACAAACAGGCAGATGTAGCTGGGTCCCATGGCTACTTCTTTGATTTGGAAGAAGTGAGATGAGTTAAAGGAGAAGTTATTTAGAGTGAGGTTAAGTTCTGCTTGGCAGAGAAGGGTGGTGGTAGAGGATGACTGGTCAGGACTTCGGTCCAGGAAGAAGTGAAGTGCTTTCAGATCTTCTGTGTGGAGATGGAGGTATAAAGGGGATGGAGTATAAAGGGAGTGAACATCATCATGAAGATGAGGCGCTCCAGTTCGGGGAATCTGAAATAATTGAGGAAATGGAGGGCATGTGAGTTGTCGCGGATGTAAGCTGGGGGGGGGGGGGGAATAAAAGATAGAGTCAAGGTAAGATTAAACTAGTTTGATAGGGCAAGAGCAGGCAGAAACAGTGGGTCTGCCCGGATGTTTGGGTTTGTGTATCTTGGGTAGGAGGTAGAAGTGAGCAGTGCGGGTCTGGGAGAGAATGAGGTTGGTGGCCGTGGAGGGGAGGTGACCAGAGCTGATGAGGTTGGAGATGGTGTAGGAGTCAATGGCTTGATGTGCAGTGGTGGGGGTCCTGTGGGAGGGGTCAGTAGGAGGAGGTGTCTGAGAGCTGTCGACTATAAACCTGTGGTCAGCTGCACTAACATTTCCTTATGTGGTTCTGTGCTGGACTTTGGGCAGCAGTGCTCCAGTGTAGAGCATTATCTAAATCATTTTCCCTTGACTTTTCATCTGGTGCAGTTTTATTGCAAAGGAATATTGCTATGATTGAAACCATTTGTACTTCTATTGTCTGCAATCTTTCTGTTCGTAAACAACCACTCCTTCAATTACAGTGATGCTGTCTGTTCTCAAAGACCAGTGCCAGCTCTTCCGAGTAGGGCCTCCGGAAGTTAATAATGTTATATAGGGAGGATTTAACCTCGTGAGATTTGAGAGGAATTCAACTGGTTTACAAGACAAGGTTCAAGGCTGATGGACAGAATTTATTGGGCATTAGAACGGTCATAATGGAAAATAAACCATCTTTCCCAAGTTCCACACACTTAATTGTGATTATATTCTGGGATGTATTTAAATCTTGCTAGATTTTATTTAAAAAAAATGAATAACAAATCTCTTGCCTTTCTCACATTGTCAAAAGGAGAGGGCATGAATCTGGACATAGCAGTCATGCTTAAGCTCTCAAATGCAGTGCCAATTGCCAATGTTAAGCGGTTATAGATTCTGGAACCAAATGGTGAGCCAATCATTGAGAAGCCCCTGATTCTTCACCGCGTCCACAGTGTCCTGTGGATTCCGGCGAGCATCAGTTTTCTTCTACCTGCCTTAGGACGTTGAAGGCGCCATAGCGCAATACGGCCCTTGTCGCGGCGGAAGGGATGTGATGGATATGAAATGCCCATCTGTACACAGTATCATATTTTATTAATGTGTGGGAGGCTTTTCAACCCACATGCCTATGTGCTAATCCCATCAGTCCATTTCCTTTTTTTTTCCCCAATGACATCAACTGCTCCTGCTGCCCACTTGGACTTGGATGGGCTGACAAAAATGTTTGTGGTGTTAGAACTAACCACAGGGATATTTATTTAAAAAATAATAAATTTCTGCTGGAACACTGCACAAAATTTTGTATACACAGTCATTTTGGTGTCACCGGTGTGGTCCACACCCCTCGAGTGACGCCAGTGAGTGTGTGAAAATGAGTGGTGCACCTCCGGGGACGAATTCTGCACTTCTGATTTAATTTACCTGTAAATCTGCACATCCATTACGTGCGGGGTTTTGTAATATATTTTAAAGTAAACTAGATTGGAAATGACAAGCCCTGGGAACACGAGACCTTTCGTGCATCCCGTGCGGAGAATGGGGGGGTGAGCGGAGAATGGGGAGGGGTGAGCGGAGAATGGGGAGGGGAGAGGGAGAGGGGGAGGGGAGAGGGGGAGAGGGAGGGGAGAGGGGAGGGGGAGGGGGAGGGGGAGGGGAGGGGGAGGGGGAGGGGAGGGGGAGGGGGAGGGGAGGGGGAGGGGAGAGGGGGAACCCCAGGAGATTGGGGTTGACCTCGGCGGTGGTTGGAGCGATGTGTGGAGCAGTCTGCACTTGGCGACCTGGCCAGTGAGAGCGCAGCAGCAGCGTTGACTCGGCCGGCGGAGGAAGTGTTCACACTCAGTGAGTTGATGCTTCCACCGGAGACCAACTGTCTCTCGTCCAACCCCGTTTTGTTCTTCGACTTTATCTTGGGCCAGGTGTCTGGCGAAGCCTTATTCGTCTGCAATCGACCTCCTTGTGGGCACCCAGGTCGTATTTCAATACTTACTTTCCTTCTCTTGTTTGTTTTACGGCGTTTTATTTACGAATTGCTCGTTCCTGCTCACGTGGAAATACATTTATTTGCTTAATATTTGCGGGGTTTTTTTTCTCTCTCCCGAACATCCCCGGGCAGATGAACGACACTTCAAACGAGGGCTAAACGATTGGCACACACAGTCCGGAAAGTTGGTCCAATACTTTTTTTTAAAAACGTCCACTGGTTTTCACACACAAACGAACCTTCAAGAGGAGGGAGGGACTGGTATTGCAAGTTCTGCATTGCTCTGGAGCCAACCTTCTTAGTGGGGCAGAACGGGCTCGATTAACCCTGTCCAGTTAACCCGTACTTGATTGCAACGGGTTGTCCCAGTTAAGTTGTTAAATAACCGAATGATCAAATGAAAACTTTGAGAATCGCCCTTTATTCAAATTAGTGAAGGACTTGATTTATCTCCTGTGCCACCCGCTCCCTCGATTAGTGGGGATGGCACCGAAGATCAATGTAATTTCCCTTTTCGAATGTCAAGGGTTGGCAACATTTGATGAAAGGAGAATTTTAAGATGTTGCATTCTCTAAACCAGGAAGGTCCACTTTTAAGGTTGGTATGCATTCACAGTGACCGTGGGCCCTTCACCATGTAACCGTTTGTCCATTCAGGATGGCCTGGATAGGTATTCGTGACTCAACCAAAATACTCTCTCTGGCTGGATGTGGCATGCGTTTAACCTTGAGGTGGAGATCCGTGCACAATGCATTAAAAAAAGATCTTGCTAAAAAAACGAGAGGGGTTGGGCAGCGAGTGAAAGGCAAGGGTGGCCCTTTGAAACAGTCCGTTTTCATGCGCCTCCAGCCCGGCGAGTTGATTGGCTCCAAGTGCGGGAGCGTGGAAGCGCGGCGCTCTCTGTTATGAACTCGGGTTCACCTCGCTCAGTGCCAGCAGTAACACCCAGGGCGGCCTCGTACATGTTCCGGCCTTCGCAAGAGCCTGCTAAACTGTTGATAAGGGTTTTAGAGGAGCTGGAAGAATTCAGCGGGCCAGGTAGCATCCGTGGAGGAAACTGGAGAATGGACCTTTCGGGTCGAAATCCAGCCTCGGGGCTCCCTGTTTTCCTCTGTGGATGCTGTCTGTTCCTTCAGTGGGTTTTTTTGTGTGGTTGTTGCAGCGTTTGCAGTCTCTTGTGTTTTTTTTAAAAGAATCCAGTTAAATTTAGAGGCTTTGGGGTGAGAGACAGGCTGAGTTAACATTGAACATGAAGGCAGGGAGTTTGCAGTAACTAACTATAAAGTTATTTAACTACGTTTACTATCTTTGACCTTGACATTTGAGTAATTTACTATTGTAGTAATAGTGGCTGCAGCAAGAATTTCTTGTGTATCTGTCAGTGCTGCTCAATGGCTCATCAAAAGGTGTAAGGCTCTCCTTCAGTCAAATAACCTACAGGTCACCCTTGGGCAAGGGGTAGGACCTGTTAAGCCTCCCAATCAGGGTCATGTGAAGCCACGGATTGCAGACGTTGGATGGTTTTTACAAGCAGACTCTACATATTGGAACGTAACGGTTGTAAAACTAAAAATGGTGGGAGGATTGATCTGCTGATCAGTGGCCAGAGTTACCTGTCCAGTATGGACACTGCGGTTTGAAGAAGGCAACGGGAAACTACTGCAATATTTTTTCCCTTGTATAATCATGAACTCAACACCAACTACAGTCTCAGCTCCAAGGAATGCAGATGGCTGAGAGGGGATTTGATAGAGGTATTTAAAATTATGAAGGGAATAGATAGAGTAGACGTAAATAGATTCTTTCCCCAGAGGGCAGGGGAGGTTGGAACAAGAGGGCATAAGTTAAGGGTAAAGGGGCAAAACTTTAGGTGAAATATTAAAGGATGCTTTTTCACTCAGAGATTGGTGGCAGAATGGAATGATCTTCCAAAAGAGATAGTTGCAGCAGGGTCCCTTCTGTCATTTAAGAGAAGGTTGGTTGTGTACATGGATGTGAGGGGTTGGAGGGTTATGGGCGGAGAGTAGGAGGGGGAAGCTAGTGGAGTTGTTCAAGTGAACTGGCGTGGACTTGAAGGGCCGACAACTACTACTCGGAGGGTCACGATTGTGAAGGATGGAGAGACATGATTGCCCACACTGAACAGCAAAGCACCTGAATGAATGATGTGACAATACATACTTCTCTCCTGTGGATTCATAATTGGGCCTTGTTTTGGATTGATAGAGAAAATCGGTCTGGAAGTTCACCTCTTGGGTTAATGGGAGCAAAAGTCTAGTACGGTTGGAGAAAATTGGTGAAGAGTGAGGTAAATGAGGAATTTGCTGGGGTCCTTCTGTTTCAGCAGAGGGAACTGCTGCCTGCCCAGAACTAGCAGGATAATTGTGTTCAGTGATTGTTGCAAGAGGTGGTATTGAAGTAATATCACAAGCCTGCATGTGGAATTGAATATTGGGTCTTTGGACGTTGCCATCAAGGAGTTAGATGTTGATATGAAGCTGTAAATACTTGTTTAGTGAGATATGAGAGGACAAGCTGTTCCAAAGTTTCAGTAACAATTGATTCCATTCTTGGGATTAATGCTTAGATGCTGAAGGTGTTGCACAGCAATTTCTTCCTGCAGATTCAGATGAGTTTTTTGACTAACCAACCAACTGAACCATCAGAATATTTTGTTTCTCAGTTCTGTTTTTTTTTCAATGCATCCTTGGATCAACTCCTTTTGGTGATGGCAAACAATCCAAAAGTATTAGTTTCATTATTGAATGTACAGCATCATCCTGTTCCTGTTTTCTTGTGTGTAGGTAGTGAATACAATTATATTTTCTCAATCACAACTTCCATTTCTTTGTGATACTCAGTCATCAGATCACACCCAGGTCTGGTTGCTGCCTCGACAACTCAAGCGATGCAGGTGTTTTGCTGCCTCGACAACTCAAGCGATGCAGGTGTTTTGCTGCCTCGACAACTCAAGCGATGCAGGTGTTTTGCTGCCTCGATAACTCAAGCGATGCAGGTGTTTTGCTGCCTCGATAACTCAAGCGATGCAGGTGTTTTGCTGCCTCGATAACTCAAGCGATGCAGGTGTTTTGCTGCCTCGATAACTCAAGCGATGCAGGTGTTTTGCTGCCTCGATAACTCAAGCGATGCAGGTGTTTTGCTGCCTCGATAACTCAAGCGATGCAGGTGTTTTGCTGCCTCGATAACTCAAGCGATGCAGGTGTTTTGCTGCCTCGATAACTCAAGCGATGCAGGTGTTTTGAGGCTTGCCACAAAACACGCAGATTCAAAAAACAACTTCCTTTCATGTAGTAAGGCTTTGCATAACACACAGGAAGACCATTTGGCCCACTTGGCCTGTGAAGTGTTTCATATTCTTCACAGACCCTTATCCTTTCAAACACTTGCGATCCTGAAATTATGACGTCTGGAGTTGGTGGTTAAATCTCACCAAGTAATTAAACCTAGTACTAGTATTTAAGAAATCCCAGATTTATTCATTGTATTGTCAGCCTAATTTGATCTTCAAATTTTGAGAATTTGAGAGATTGAGATTTAGGCAAGTTCTGTTGTGAGGACCATCGTTGCTTGATTATTTTTACTGGAGCTTTAAAGGAGAAATTATATAATCTGATGTCTGTTCTGTGCCTCACTGCAGCGTTAAAAGGTGCAATGGAGTTACAAAGCAATTCAATTCGTATCTTAAAAGCAAAATGAATTTGTCTTTCCGAGAAAGAAGTCAAAAGTGAACCAATAAATATCTTTATTTTTACCCTGAAAGTTCTGGCTGGAAATTATGCAGCAAGTACGGTTGGCCATTTTTTTTAACCAGAAAAGCGTTTGTTGATCTTTGCTTAAAATAGTATGATTGCTGCATATTCTTTCGATGCTTCCATGATTTTTTTTGTGTACTAGTCGACTGTTCTCTTTGCCCTTGTGGCTCTGAAATAATTCTTGAAAAATTACTGAAGGCTCGTGGAAGATCTGCAGCTGCAGTGCCTGCAGCTTGTCTGATCAAAGCCCACAAGACATTCTTTTGAAGAGTACTTTTGTAAGACATTTTAATATGGTATGAATTAATATTATCATTAATTTTTAAAATAGATATTTTAGATTATTTGGCAATCAAAATTCCCTATTAAATAATCCTGATCACTCTAAATGTAGCTGAAATGCAAAATTAATGATTTTTTTTTTGCCATGAGGAGAAGCAATTGCACAGGAGTTATTTAGATACATCTGAATGTTGGCAAAGTTAATATCCTGATGAGTCAGGTGGCGTTTTCCTCCTCGTTCTTGAAATGCCAATCTTGTTCTGTTTTTGGAAGCATTTGTAATCTCTTTGCTTTTCACATTCCACTGCGATTCTTTTCTCCTGATTTTTTTTTTAACTGTGATCATTGCTGTATTCACCACACGAAAATTTTTTTTGTCATGTTATGAAAACGGAGTCCACAATGTCAATTCCCAGACCTGTGAGCCCATGCAGGCTGCCTGTGTAATTTGGTGGTTTCCCACTACAAACTCCTTAGGTGCAGACCTCTCATTTCCCACCTGACTGAAATTATGTGCGTTTTCTTCTTTAAAAGTTGCTGTGTTTATATTGGCGGCACCTGTCATCATGTAGTCCTGGACACTGGCATTTTCAGATTGAGCAGGCCAGATAGAGGAACACAGCAGATCAGGCAGAATCCATGGGTTGAAATGCTCTGTCACTATTGATGGCCATTTCTCCCCACAGTCGCTGCCTGACCTGCTGAGTCCCTCCGTGAGTTAGCTCAAGATTCCGGAATCTGCAATTTCTGTGTTTCTCAGTCAGAAATCCTGTTGGGAGGGCAAAGCTTGGTAAAGTTGGAGATCACTGGAAGAAAATGGAAATGGAATAACTGGGAGCATTGCTTTCTATTATGTTAAGGCAATGAATGAGCCTTTGATAACTTCCTATTCCTTTTTATCCCTTTGAAATCTGCAATCTCTACTGTTCTTGGTGGGAATAGACACCGAGAAGATTTATCCTGTGACCTTGTTTTCTGGAAAGTTCCAAATAATCAGGAGTGGAAGTGACTTTTTTTTAAACGGCATTGTCATTTAAGCATCAACCATTTTCTGACCAGTATACTGTCCTGGAACAGCTTGTTCTCCCCATTGTCTATAGTGTAGTGTGTCTTTAACAAAAGAAAGGAAGAGAAAACAAAACTTTACTGAAGGTAATGGCAATCCAGTTTATCTGGGGGTTCTGCTATATGATGTTCCTTCTTGAGCTTTGCATTTACATCAGATTGAAGTGTAAATTTCAACATCAGTAGTTGGCTCATGGCAGCAGCAGACCATGTGCAGTGCCAAATAATTACTTCTACTTCAACATAATTATCTGCTGCTGTCTAATCTCCAGCCAGAATTTTGTCCCTTTTGTATCACGTCCTGAAGCTAGTTTCAACCGGAGATTATCACATTTTATCAATTTTTTAAAAATTTATACATAGAGCATGATAACAGGCCATTTTGGTCCATGAATCCATGCTGCCCAATTTACACCTCATCAACCTACATCCCCTGGTACATTTTGAATGGTGGGAGGAAACTGGAGCCCCTGGCGAAAACCCACACAGAGACAGGGAGAACGTGCAGACGAAGAATGTACCAACAGTGTGGGATTTGAACCCTGGTCCCAATGAATAGTTGCCACGCCAACTGTACCAGTGTTCCCGGATCTTACCCCTGATTGCTTCCCCACAACCTGCTTGTGTTTGATGTTTTGTTTGGGTTGCTCTTTTTGTGACTGTAAGTGAAAGGCATGGAAATGGTATCCACACTTTGACTTCAGTTTCCTGATTTTTTTTTTACACACTCTCTTTGCTGATCAGTAGAAAACTTTTTTATTACTGTATTTTTAAATAAATAAATCAAAAGCTCCACACCAAGAGAACACTCAACATTAATAAGTAATCTTCTTTGGCTTGGCTTCACGGATGAAGATTTATGGAGGGATAAATGTCCACTTCAGCTGCAGGCTCGTTTGTGGCTGACAAGTCTGATGCGGGACAGGCAGACACGGTTGCAGCGGTTGCAGGGGAAAATTGGTTGGTTGGGGTTGGGTGTTGGGTTTTTCCTCCTTTGCCTTTTGTCAGTGAGGTGGGCTCTGCAGTCTTCTTCAAAGGAGGTTGCTGCCCGCCGAACTGTGAGGCGCCAAGATGCACGGTTTGAGGCGATATCAGCCCACTGGCGGTGGTCAATGTGGCAGGCACCAAGAAATTTCTTTAGGCAGTCCTTGTACCTCTTCTTTGGTGCACCTCTGTCTCGGTGGCCAGTGGAGAGCTCGCCATATAACACGATGCTCGCCATATAACACGATAAGTAATAATTCTTAGAAAAATACAGTGGATTCTGGAAATTTGAAGCTCTGGAAATATTCAGCAGCTCAGGCAGCATCTGTAAAGTTTGAAACAGGATGCGAATGAGAGGAATTCTGATGGAAAGTGATTATCGTGATCATGGAGTTGCAGGCAGGGTCCGACAGTTGGGAACAAAAGAGTTTTGCAATGCCTTCGCTTGCCTCTTGAGATTCTGTTCATGTCATTGTGAGTCCCATTGGGCAAAATCTTTTGCAACTCTTGAAAGATGCATTACCTCTGCAAGTAGATTAAAGATTAGGGAAATCCAAAGTAGACATCAATTTCATTGAGATCTTCAGGCAATCTTTAGTACTGTAGTTGAAACATTTTTCATGTTTGGTCATGTCTGTCAAATAAAAAGTAAGGAGGTCATTAAAAAAATATTTTTGTAGCAACATTACAATATTGTGATTAAAATGCATTTAAAATTTGTAATATACCAAGTTTGTACATAGTGACTGGTTTATCTGGCTAAAATATTTGATTTACCCTTGAGAAATTGTTTTGTTTCAACTTTGGCTGCACTTAAGATTTTGATTTTTTTTGTGTGTGGGATGCCCAATCTTTGCTGTTCTAACTGCAGTGTAAATATTCATTCAGAAATTCCCACACAACATCTCTGATTACAGTCTGTCTTCACTTTCTGCATCCTTAGGAAAGCTACCAGTCTGTTAAATGACATTCCACCCCAATCATGCTCTCTTCTCTCCACCTCCTTTCCCCCTTCTGTCATGCAGACGATGTACATTTAAGAGCGGACATCTCCAGAGTCATAGTTTCCTTCTTGCTGTTAGTAGGAACATGATTCCCTGCACTTTTGTTTTAACATGTTCTGCAATTTTATTTTTTTGCATGACCTGTTGTATTGTGTATATGACTGAGTTGCTGGGTAACATGCAAAGCAGTTTTTCCACTGTATCTTGGTAGTAAATGGGGCAATAAGCAATACGTAGCTAGTTTTGGTTCCATTTCCATGTTTTCATTGCACTTGTGAGTGTAAATCGGTGATGTGAAACCAGTACAAATAGAGGACTAGGACTGCAAACTGCTTATGGATATTTAAGGTACAGTACAACTCCGATTATCTAAAATGGTCAGGTCCAAGCCTACATCGGATAAACGTATTTTTTTCGGAGAACAGGTCATTTTTTAAAATAACAGCCCAGTGGCAACAGCAAATCTCTTGTATCAATGTTTAAACAACAACAAACAATAAGGGGTTGCTTTTTAAGCATTAAAATAATGTTCAATTCTCACCAAAAAAATGCTGGCCACCAATCATCGGGACCTTCCAACCGCTGCCGCAGATCCCCGACACTGCCCCACTGCTGCTGCTGATCCCTGGGGAGGCTTCCCGGGCTGGTGGAACTCGTGGCGTTGGTGGGCTCTTTCTGTCCAAGTCCTACTCTGAATCCTCCCCTAGGCCTTTCGCTCTCCCGTGTATGTGTGTGTGATAGTAGGCTGAGGGAAGATTCGGAGTCAGCGTTGGGAGCTCCAGTGCGCCGAGGAAAAAATTAAGAATAAAATAATAAAATTACAATACAGTATCAGTAATCTAAATAAACTATACCCTCCCCAATAATTATTACACATTAATAACCCAACTCAAATTAGTCCAACCCCCCCTTTCCCCCCAAAATAAAGTGAAGAATTAATAAAGTTAATAATATATGTGAGAAAAAAAACCCACTTACAAAAAAAAACAAAAACATAACCGATTAAAATACTAACAAAAAGAAAAGTAATTAATACTAAGATATCAGACTTAAAAAACATATTTAAATCAAACTTAAATGCATATATTTAACAAACGGAGTTAAGATGAAACATATATTTAACTCAAACTTAATATAAAAAATTAGTAAAGTTAGTAACATTATCTATCAAAAATTCTTAAACAATAATCAATTCTTAAAAAAAATTGTAGCATGAAAAAAAAGATGAAAAAAAAACTTTCTCTATAGAGATATCAACTAACTTCACATCTATCATCATATTAGTCACATAAACCACCATCTTAAAACAAAATTCAAACCTCATTAAGCATTGTACAATTCAATTTTAGTACTCTTCCACCATTTTTCCCTTTTACTCTTGAATAATTATCCAATAAAAGCTCCAATACCACATTTAAATATCCCCAATCATTACGTTAAAATTCAGATATCCAAATAATAAAAACACATCTACAACGAAATCTTTATCTTCAACAAATGGAGCATAAACCACAAACAAAATTCAAGCCTCATTAAGAATTGTACAATTCAATTTATAACTTTCACCATTATTCCCTTCGTTCTATAACTAAAATAGCAAAATAATATACACCAGAATTACCACTCCTTTCACCTTAAAGTTAAAGAAAAAATATTAAAAAAAACTTATCCATCCCATTCACATTTAAATTTCAAATATTCCTTATCTACTGAATAAACTTTACAAAAAAAACCACATCAATTTTTAGTTTTTTAAACAATCAAATACTTTCTTATGCTTTTTTAAAATATTTAAATGAATTTAAAAAAAAACCTTGAGGTCATTTCCACTCTAGAAAAAAGTCGGATAAATGAGGATTTCTGATATCCTCAATTATCCAAAATTTTTTTTAAAAATTCAGATAAATGAGGATTTTGGAGAATCTTATTTCAGATAATCGAAGCTGTACTGTATATTTTACATTACTAAATGAGAATGGGTGCAGCCAAAGTTTAGACCTGACCTTATTGTAGTAAAAGCGGACAGATGCCATACACCATGAAGGAGAGAGAATTGAAGGTACTTCTTCAGTATACTCTTCACTGTGGATTATTGGGTACTAAGCCATGAAGACAAATGTTGAATACAGCAGAAGGAAACCAAAGCATTTGCTGAAAAAGAAATGGAAAGTTGGAAGTATAAAATGTCTGAACCAATTAATCCAAGATTCCTTTTATTATCTGTAATAAAACAGGTGTAATATTACAGAAAATTTGCTTTAGTCTGCTGTAAGGCAGATAGATTCACCATCAACAGGAATGGCCAGGTGCCATCTGATGGATTCTAAATGACAAATGGCTGCACGATTAGTGTAGTAGTTAGTGCAATGATGTTACAGCATCAGCGACTGGGATTCGAATCCAACGCTGTCTGTAAGGAGTTTATACATCGACGGTGGTTTCCTCTTGTACTTCAGAAAGATGTTAAAAGGTCAATTGGGTGTAATTGGGGCAGCACGGGCTCGAGGGATAAAAGGGCCTGTAACTGTCGTGTATGTATAAATTTAAAATTGTTGCCATTTCAATCAAATTCAGAAATGCTAGCACTCTTTCCTGCATCATGACTCAAAATATACCACGGGGGTTCCTCCAGGAGTTTCCACAACGAGGGGCACTGAACCCGCTATGTCCCTGGCATTAAAGCCCTTCCTTCACAATTTTAGTTTTTCTCTGATTTCAAGTTCAAGTTTAGTATCATCTGACTATACATGTCCAACATGATGAAACATCATTTCTCTGGACCACCGTGTATATGCACACACGCATGCGCACGCAGAATACCTACACAGATGTATATTTTTATACATTATATATTTATATTTTGGGATGGTTACAGGATACTGTTCATCAATTTCCTAGCCTGCAAAGAAGGTATTTCTAACCCTAACTCTAATGTTCCTGTAACCCTTGCTTGATGGTGGTAGGTTCAAGATACTGTATGCTGGATTGAAAAGGTCTTCCACAATTGTTTTAGCTCTATTGAAGCAATGTTCCTGGTAAATTTCCCCAATAGAGGAAAAGGAGACCCCGGTGATCTTCTCAGCCATTTTGATAATTCTCTGTATTGACTTCTGGTCTTTTTTTTTGTTGCAAACTACTGTACCACACAATGATGCACACACACAGGCCACTCTCAATTGTGCTCCTGTAAAAAGTTGCCAGTAACCTTGCCCTCTTCATTCTCCTTCAGAAGTGTAGTTGCTGCTTCATCTTCTTGACTAAAGAGGAGAAGTTGTGGATCTAGGATAGGTCATCCTTGATGAGCACACCAAGGAATTAGGTGCTCTCCACTCTGTCCTTGACAGAATTATTGACGTATTAGTCACAGAGAGTAGAATGTTTTGTGGCTTCTGTTGACAAGGAGAATGGAATAAATTTGTTCCAGAGTATCTTGCCAATCCCCAGGGATTCTTTTAAATCTGAAGATCCATAAGCGAATGCCAAAGCAGCACATTGCCTGTGTACATGTCAATGTTCTTAATGTGCTGAAGGTTAATATGTACTTTTTCTGAGAGGATGATTAACAGATTTCTAAAGTCAGTTGTTTCCTTTTAAACCATTGATAAATCTGGGGTGATTTATAAGGTTCAGGATGTTTAATTTTTGTTCAGGATCAGGAAATGTCCATAGTTCAGCATGGAAAGGTTTGAGTACCCATCTTTTATTCAGTGCCTTTCATTACAACCATGTCCTTTTGAATATAATTGTTATAAAGACATTATTATCTTCAATCCACATTGACATCAGTTTTACATCTTGGTGCCTCATTCCCTTCTCCTAAACCTTACTTCCCCTTCGACAGTTTGTTAATAGAGTAGGACAACACCACAAATTCACCACTGACACTTGCTAGGTCCCCATCATGGATGTGCAGGTGTGATACACGAAGGAGATGGATGGTCGACAGACTTTGGTGTTTGATCATACTTGCATAAAGAGTGGTTGGTAAACCAATCTTGAAGAATGCCAAGTACAAGAGTGAATGCCATTTAGTATAATTCGTATTTTGTGAAGGAACTTTGATGGATTGAGCTTTTGGGCAGAATGCTGTCATCCCACTTTTTTTTTCCCCTCTGGGTTTGATCAAAGTACTCTGTGACATGGCTCCCACATCTGTACTGTGTTTCCCATTTCAATGAGTTTCTCTCTTTGGTAATTTCTCCAAAGCACGTGAAGGAGGTTCTCCTGGCCTTGGAAGGTACGTTGAGTAAGAGTTGCTTCTACCTTTTAAAATATTGGTAGAATGCTGTCAGGAATATCAGCATGGCCCTATGCTTGATACCACTCTTCAGCAACTCCATGGGTAAATAGTTGTTCATGACCAAAGTGGTGAAATTGCTTCCCAAACTGTACAATTTTATTAAAAAAAAAATTGATTTTTGGATTTTCAGTTGGTGTTTCACACAATCTATGACTACCTCTAGGTGCCTTGATTATCTCTGGTCATTCTTGACCTCATTAAATGCCCTCAGCATTGCAGAGGTGGAACATGATGCAGGCAGGGCTTATTGTTTGCTTTCACTGGTACAGTAAGGGGCTACTGTGCCCATAAGGCAACCTCTTGTTGGAATGGTCATGAAAATGGACAGGGCAAAGTCATCTGCATAGGTGCGAAACAAAAAAATCTGCAGCTGCTGCGGCTAAGTGCAATACACGTAAGTGTTGAGCTGCTTTTCACTGGGCCACCCTTAACCGGGACACTAATTGCTTTTCCACTGAACACAGCTCATCCCCGGGCATTGGCGTGTTCTACCTTCAACTAGAAACAGGCGACTTTCTGCTGTTCCTTTTCCACTGGTTTTATCAGCATACCGGCGTTGGCAAACGCCAGGGATATGAGTGGGATAGAGGTGGTTAATCCCTGTGTGAAATAATGTCATTTGACTCTGGCATTCGGACAATGCTCCTTTTCCATTGGACCCTGTCCCAGTAAATCCCCAGTTAATTCCTGGGACAGGGTGCCAGTGGGAAAGAGGCTTTGGATAATCCCCTGAAGAATCCTTATGAAGGATTTGGGCCCAAAACATTGACTGCCTTTTACTTCCTATTGATGCTACTTGATCTACTGAGTTTCTTCAGCTTTTTTGTACATTGCATTTCATCTGCATTGGTGTCTTTTTAGTCACAATGGATGAAATATTGACCAAATTGCTATTAGAGGGTTTTTGCTTGTCATATGACATCTTTGTGCTTTCACATTGCCATGACACTGAGTGGACTTAACTCTCACTTTGTCTCAGAATCGGTCTCTGCCCACAGCCTGAAGCTGTTTGGTCAGAAATCAAAGCTGGTTACTGATGAAAAGTACTAGTTGCTAACACAGTTAACAAGAGTAAGTGGCATGCTGCTTGTGAAGTTTTGGCTGATGGGAGAGCGATTGACCAGAAGGGATTTGCCCTGCTTTTCAGGACACGGTGTAAATTGTCAGTTTTCACATTGATGGAGGGATGCCATTGTTGGGGCTATTTTGGAATAACTTGACCAGAGGCAAGAGTGAAACTAGAGCACGCATCTCTATGTTGTGTTGTGGATTATGGCCATTGATCCTGCAAAAAGAGGTTCACCCCACCGGGATCTGCTGCACCCTTGTCTGCCTCCTTCTGACCCGGGTCTGTGAAGAAGCGAGGGGTGGAGGGAGAATGGGAAGAGGAAGGAGCGAGCCCGAGCCCCAGCACCAATCACCGTGGGAGCCCTGGTGGCTGCTCCTGGGTGGCAGGCTGATGTATCATTGTGATGTCATCAGCCCTCCCCTAAGCAGCCGGATTCAGCGGCATTGCCTATATGGAGCTCTACCTGTGGGACGACACTCAGGATGGATCGGAGTTCGGGTGCTAGATCCGCATGTGGAAGTTTTATGAGGGTAAGTTAAGTGATGTAAGGGTGGAGAATATCTGCCTTTACACTCAATAAAAAGGCCTAGTGATGCTACCAGTCTCCACAGTACACCTGTAGAAATTTGCAGGTCTTGGGTGACATTACATATCTCAAACTCCTAACAAAATGTAGCTGCTGGCATGCCTTCTTCATAATTGCATTGACATGATGGTCCCAGGATAGGTCTTCTGAGATGTTGGCACCCAGGAATCTGCAGTTTCTTGCCCTCTTCCACTGCTGACCCCTCTGAGGACCGACCGGTTTGTGCCCTCCTGGCTTCCCCTTCCTGAAGCCCACAATCAATTCTTTAGTTTTACTGAGGTTGAGTGTAAGATTGATATTGTGATACCACTCAGCTAGCTGATCTGTCTCAATCCTGTAAGCTGTCTTATTGCCATCTATGATTCTGCCAACAACAATGGTGGCATTGGGAAATTTGTCGATGGTATTTGAATTGTGCCTAGTCACACAGTTATGGGTGTAGAGCAAGTGGCGTAGTTTGCAAACCAGGCACCCTTGATGTGCACCTGTGTTGATTGTCAGTGAGGAGGAGATGTTGTTAACAATCTGCAGTACTGGTCTTCTGATGAGGAAGTCCAAGGATCGAGTTACAGAAGAAGGTGCAGAGGCCCAGGTTTTGAAGCTTGCTAACTAGTTCTGAGGGGATAATGGTATTGAAAGCTGAACTATAATCAATGAAAAGCAACCTGATGTGGGCTATCCTTGATTCGGAGAAACACCACATGGTGCAATGCTATTCCAGCGCCAATGACTCTGGTTCGAGCCCGGAGTTGCCTGTAAGAGGTTTGTACATTGTTCTTATGGATTTCCTCCCACGAGCAAAAATATGGTGCTCGAAGGTTAAACGTATTCATCTCTTGAGCTTATCACTTTTAATCTGAAAACAAAGCTAACACCAGGACCACCTTATTTTCTTCCCAATTACTGTAAGTGGATGGTAGAAAATCCAATGGTTTGATAATTGCAGATTTCCATAACTCATAACCTTGCAACTGATGTATTTTTTAAAGTAGTAACTCCAGGTCAAGCTCTGTTGAAAAGCAATGCTTATCGATCGACGTGGTTATATTACTTTTTCGATACATGTGATTATTGTGTGTTGTGTGAGAAATATATAACGCATTTCTGTGTGGGCACTGTGGTCCTGAGAAACTCTGTTTGGTTTGGTTATATATGTACAGTCAGATGATAATAAACTTGAATGATATCTTCTGAAGGATTTGTTCTGGGCTGGAGGTGTGGGATGCCCAGTTATCAGAAGGAAGACATTTTTGTTATCTTCCTCACGGCATGGTATGAAGAGGCATTTCTTTTCTCTTCAACCCACACCCGTTTAAAAAGGGGCTTAATATCCCATGGGATCTTGCTGTGTGCCAGTCAATTAGTGTCTCCTATGTTGTAAAATGCTTTGTGCTTTCCTTGGGCTGCAGGTATAAAGATTAATGGCGGTATGGTCTGTCTGATGGTTAGTGCAATGCTATTCCAGCGCCAATGACTCTGGTTCGAGCCCGGAGTTGCCTGTAAGAGGTTTGTACATTGTTCTTATGGATTTCCTCCCACGAGCAAAAATATGGTGCTCGAAGGTTAATTGGCCACGTGAATGTATTTGGGTATCATGTTCTTCCAAATCCTCCTCGTTTACTCATAACTGCAAATGATTTCTTAATATTGGTTTTCAAAGTTCAGATTTATTGCCAAGAGTACATGCATGACATCACATGCAACCTTGAGATTCTTTTTTTTTCCCTGTGGGCCAGGCAGAATTTCTACTTATTGGTAGTGCAAATAAAACTGTACTCAAGATACGTTACAACCGAGAGAAATGTTTAAAAAAAATGTAAACAAACTGTGTAATCCAGAAAATAAATATCCAATAATAAATAATGTCCACAGTAAGTCTTTAAATGAGTCTCTGATTGAGTTTGTTGTCTCGGGATCTGATAGTGGAGGGGTGGTAACTGTTCCTGAACCAGGTGATCTGAGTCTTGTGGCACCTATACCTCTTTCCTGCTGGAAGCAGCAAGGAACAGAGCGTGTCCTGCATGACACGAATTCTTGATGATTGCTGCTGCTCTCTGATGGCAGAGTTTGATGTAGATTTTCTCGATGGTGGGGAGTATTTTGCTTGTGATTACTGAGGGACCACTACCTTTTGTAAGGCTTTCCACTCAGATTATTGGTGCCCCCATATCAGGCCAAGATGCAGCCGATCAGCAGACTTTCCACTGCACATCTGTAGAAGTTTGCTAAGGTTTTCGATGTAATACCAAACCTCTGCAAACTCCATCAGAAGTAGAGGCACTGACGTGCTTTTTTCACAATGACTCTTGTGTGTTTGGTCCAGGAAGATCCCACAAGATGATGACTTCCAGGAATTTAAATGTGCTCACCCACTCTACCTCAGATTCCCCAAAGATCACTGGATTGTACACCTCTGGTTTTCTCTTCAAAAACCCACAATCAGCTTCTTGGCTTTGGTGACATTGAGGGAGAGGTTGGTGTACCATTCAACCAGATTTTCAATCTCTCTCCTGTATGTTGACTCATCTCCCCTTTTTAATACAACCCACCACTGTGGTATCGTCCACAAATTTGTAGATGGTGGTATTGTCGTATCAAGCCAAAGGTAGGTCCAAAGCAAGTAGAGCAGGGGACTAAGAACGCAGTCCTGTGATGCTCTGGTACTGATGGAGATTGTGGAGGAAATGTTCTTGCCAAGCTTCAAGGTGAGGATTTAATTACATGCAGGTTATTGAGGCCTAGATCTTTGAGTTTGCTGGTGTTGGTGTTGAATGCCAAACTGTGGTTAATAAAAGCATGCATCTTTTCTGTCCAGGTGTTCCACGACTTTGTGTAGAGCCAGTAGGCTTTTTCATAGTTGACCTCTGCATGGAATCCAGCTTAAAAGCCGAATGGAAAGTTACTTTTTTACCTTTTCATGCAGGCCCAGAAAAACCTGCTCCAATGTTCCCTTTCAGCCTGGAGGCAGCTGGGTGTTGATGCGGCTTTCAGGAGGCATGCCTACTGGAGCCGTGACGCCATACATACCGCCAAACAATGGCCAACTTCATTACCCATAATCCCTCATGCAGCTGGAACCACTGTTTCCCAGAATGGTTCCAGCTGTATGGAGGATTATGGGTAGGGGAGACAGCCATTGCTCTGCCATGTATTGAGCTGCTGGTGCCGATGAGTGGCCTCCGAAGGCCAAAGTGGCCCGGTGAGGTATCAGAGGCTGGAGTGCCCAGCAGGGGTGTCACAGCCCAACCCTGATGTCCCCCGCTGGCTGCCCCTGCCCTGAGGGGGTCATGGAGGGAGAGGGGTGAGTGAGTGAGATGGGTTGCAGGCTGATGATGTCATCAGCCCCCCCCCCCCGCGCACCCCAGCCAGCTGCTTATAGCAGGATTACATGCATGCTAGGCTCCGCTGCAGACCCTTCCCCCAATATGGATTGGAGCTAACCAGGGTGCATTCATGGAGGTAAGTCTTCCGACATGAGGGTGGAGAATTTCCACCTTTACTCGGGCTTTTTGACTGTAAGAAAGGGCCTAGTGAGATGGTATCTATCGTAGACCTGTTGCTGCCTGGAATGGGTCCATGTCACAGCTCGGACATGAGCTGAAATGCTGCTAAGCATGCCTCTCAAAACACTTCACCACTGTGAATATGAGTGCCACTGGCAAGTTACCATACACTTCTTGGGCACTAGTACAATTGAAGCCTGTTTGAAACCGGTGGGTAAACATACCCTTCCAGAGTGAGAGGTTAAAGATATCTGTGGCCAGTTGGTGAACACAGGTTTTCGATATTCGGCAGGACGCTCTGTCTGGACTGGATGCTTTCCTTCAATTCAGTCTCCTAAAAGCAGCATGCATGTCATACTCGGGTACTGACAGTCGAGTGTCATCAGGGGATGTGGGGTGTGCAGTAGTTCTTCATTGTTCTTGCGTTCAAATCGAGAGTAGAAGGCATTGAGTCCACCTTGGAGTGAAGTTCTGCTGTTTCAAAAGCCAAATTTGGTTTTGTAGCAGGTTCATGATGTAATTTCTTCATGCCATTTTGTGTGAGAAATGTATTGTGGTATGTGTGTTACGAGCCCAGAGGACCCCAAAACCCAGCATCAGTAAATATTCATCAAGACAAATGGTTACTTAAACAAAAGTTGCTGTTAATTATCTTTAAACATGAATACAGAATCACACTTTAACTTAACTCGCCTAACAACCCCCTTCTAATTCTAAGCACACGTGTATGTAAGTTCAGAAAAGTTCTTTGATTCACAGTCCAATTTCACTTCTGATTCCTCCGAGTTCGCTGACTGCAGGCAATTTTTGTACTTGAATTTTAGGTATTTTGTATGCATGTGACGTACTCGAGCACATCAAACAACAGGTGTTTGACAAATATGCAAATTGCCTCTAATTTCTCATTAAAAATGTTTTGAACTTGTTTGAGCTAAATTTGCATCAATAATTATAGCGCAAGTCAGTGGCTCCTAGGTGTATTTCCGTTCAACTGACTTAATGGCTGAGTTGAATTCTTCTTGAGTTTTCCCAAAATGCATGCAGTCATTTTATGTAAATTAAGTTGCAAATTTTGCCTCATAATCCACTTGATGATCCAACAATGACTGTTCTTGTATGTATAGACAGTGAATACAGGCAGTAATTGTTGAAGGAATCTGACGTAAATGAGAAGCAGTTACAGGAATTATATATGAAGTGACAGGGTGGAGACTTGAATGGATAACCATTGCCATTTAGAGCCATTAATACCCTTTTTGGAATGGGATAACTACCGTCATTGCAAAGCAGCACATGTACTAAACTTAGAGCGATACAGGGAAGATTAAAATGGCCCCTGTGTGAGGATGACATGCAAATTTGTGAAACTGGGTTTCACTGGCCATTTGTAACATTGCAGATTTAACTTTGGTAATCATGAACATTTGCACTGAGGTCCCACACTATATTCTCTCGCTGCACAGAAAATGGCAGTACCAAAGTAGAATGAATTCCTTGCTTTGATCTTTTGTTTTTATAAGATTTTTATGCAGTAATAAGTCAAATCAGGAAACCAACAGTTTGAATGCAAAGAATGATCAGATATTGCAAGTTATCATTACAGATCTTTAAGGCCTATTGAATGGTGTGGAACTGACTTCTAAATCTGAGAAAAAGATCTGTTCTGCAATGTTTTCTAAATCCTGAACCATGCAACTTCTTTGAAGCATTGCTTTCTGTAGTAATGTTTGAGCAGATATTTACCAGTTTTTGAATTTTGCTTTTAAGATTGGAGTGGTAGGGATTGGGTGTGGGTATTTAATATGGGAGCTTCGTGAAGAGTTACCACAAGCCAATTTTCACTATAGGTGCAATTTAAAATTTATGAAATTTTGAATTTTGTCAGAGAATGAGGACTAAAAGCAAATAAAATTATGTGGGTATAGGAAATCTGAAATAAAATGCTGGAAACAGCAGCATCTGTGTTTGAGCTGATCGGGAGTTGCTGTATCTTCCGTATGAATACTCCCTGGCCTGGCCAATTCTTTGAGCAACTTCTCTTAATATCCATGTGGTAATCTGATATAATAGCACTCAAGCACACACCTACTGCTGTGTGCTCTATGTAATCTGATGCTGACTATGAGTAAGCTGTCATTTAGTTTAAAAAAAAAAGTTCCACACTTCTGCTGCGTGTTAGTGCTACATCTGCGGTGTTTCCAGCCTTTCCCTCTCACATTGGGTGGAAGAATGGTGGTTTCCCTGCATTGTGATGAGAGCACAGTTCGATTGAGCTGCTCTGCCAATACCAATGTGAGCAGACATGACTCGTGGGTCTTTGGAGCTCCCTGTGGCATCATCTACCAGAGAGAGAGAGAGAGAGAGAGAGAGAGAGAGAGCAACCCTGCATCAACATGGACTGAGGCCAGATGATGTGAGTAGGACTCTGTTTCTCAGCACTCAATGATATTATGTCCCTCAATCAGGTACTTTCAGTGTCTAGATGCTACCATACTAGTAATACATGAAGTGTAGTACAGCACAGGAACAGGCGCCACTGCCCAGAAAGTCTACACCGACCTTTTTCTTTCTACTTACATACATACCACTTTAAGTAATCCCTATGCCATAGGTTCTCGGTGATTAGTAAGGGTTTGCTTAAGGTGGTATGTGAGTGGGGGGAAAAAAGGTTGAGAACCACTGCTCTAGACCCTATTGGTACTGAAATATTTTGCTTGAGAAAAATTGTTATTGGCCCATTTCCTTTGGAGTTATTAAACCGTGCACATAACAAGTCAATTAGGGACGATTAAAACAGTAGTTTTCAAACGTCTTTTTCCCCCACTCACATGCCACCTTAAGAAATCCCTTCCTAATCAAAGAGCACCTATGGCATAGGGATTACTTAAGGTGGTATGCAAATGGAAAGAAAAAGTTTGAAAACCACTGGTGTACACCAAACGTCATGCCAAATTAAACTGGATGTCATCTGCCAGACGTTATCCATATCCCTCCATTCTCTGCATATTTGTGTGTCTATCCTAAAGCCTCTTTAAAAACTACAATTACATGCTTGCACCAAAGCCTTTTGGAAGCCTGTGCCGGGTAGAGCAAAGATATTACAGCACAGTGCAGGCCCTTCAGCCCACTATATTATAAACCCATTACAATCTAACCTGTCCCTCCCTCCCTTTCACTCATTACTCTCTATTTTTCTTCCATTCATGTGCCTTACAAAGAGTCTTTTGAATATCCCTATTGTATAAGCCTCCACCCTTTGCAATGCATTCCAGGAAACCACAACTCTGCATTTAAAAATAGACTGGCCCCTGACTTCTTCCCTAAACTTTCCTCCACTAATGTTAAACAGATGCCTTCTGGTATTTGCTATTGTTAGCCCAGGAAAAAGGTTCTGGCTGTCCACTATATCCATGCCCCTCATAATCTTGTGCCCCTCTCTCGTTCTTTGTTGTTCTAAAGAGAAATGCCCTAGCCCTGTCAACCTTGCTTCATAAGACATGTTCTCCAAACCAGGCAATATCCTGGTAAAATTCCTTTGCACCTTTTCGAAAGCTTCTGCATCCTTCTGGTCATGAGTAAGTGAATCCAGAACTGAACGCAAAAGCTACCAAACCAATGTTTAGCACTTCCTCAATTCTACAGGAGTAGGAGGAGGAACTTGCTTCATGAGCCTTCATTGTCCCTGGCTGATCTTCCATCTCCACTCTTGGCTGAGTCCATATTCCTTTGATGCTGATGTCTCTGGCATGTCCTCTTTCTCTTTCATAAACACAATCCAATCTCTCAACATTGCATTTTAAACCTTCCCAGTTTTGATAGGAGCATTCCTGAACCATGAGCAAATGCCAATGAAAGCCAGCATTCCTACTCTGTGTGAAGGACATGACAGCTTACGACTTGTGCTTGGATATCAATCCAGCAGCTGTCCCTGTCTCCTGAGGCAGTGTTTTTTTTTAAATTTAGAAGGTGCTGAGCTCATTCCAGGAAATTTTTGCCACATTCATTGACAGGGGAAATATCTTGATTATAGTCATGGATTCCTGTTCTTCCATTAACTACAGTTCTAGGAATGAACAAGAATATAGTAGAAAGGAATACATCAAATTTTCATCACCAGAAACAGGCTACGTAGGAGTTCGTGCACTGCACAGTCGTCTTCTATTTGCATAATCTTCTCCCTCAGATGTAGTTATCTAATTGCATGCAACACATTCTTATTTATATCAACCTCATTTTGTCGTTGAAAATTTCTCTCAAAATTGACAGTGTATTGAGGAGATACTGTATTATGACAACTAGCCTAAAGCTTGTTCAAGATTTTTTTGTGGATACCGTGAATCGTTGTATTGAATATTTGATCTCAGTTGCTTTTTTCTCATGTAAAAGAGAAAGTGCTACCCCCTTTTCTTGTACTTCTGAGGCTTCTTTATTTACAGTCTGCCCTTCCCTATTCTCCATGAATGACAAATGTTGTGAAGCAGAAACATCTGCTGCTATCAAGATCAAAGGTACAGTGGCAAGTTTGATGTAGTCAATTTTGTTTTGGTTTTATTTAAATGAGGCAGGTTGCTGACTGGAGGAGCTTATGAGGAATAATTTCCAGTGCTTGTGATTAATACATATTAATTGAAGTGCCGTGCTTTTGATGATTACTTATCTTGGACGAGTATAGTGTACCTTGAAGTCTGGGGTGTTTTTGAAAGCAAACTAGTCAATGAATGATGGAAAAGAGCTGAGACCCTTAAGTCTGTAATGGTGACCCTGGATCCAGACTCCAGTTAGGGGAACAGGGACACAACGGGGAACTAAGATCAAGACTTTTTATAGAGGTGATAAACATTGAGGAATTGATTAGTGGAGGCTTTTAAGTTATTGGACGTGCATCCAAGGTGACAGCATGTAATAAGCAGACAAGACTATTTTCCATTTCCCATGTTAGTTTCAGCTCCGCTTTTCTCCCCTCTGTCATCCATCAACCCTCCCTAGTTCAGAAATTCCCTACAGGCTCCTCTCTCACCCCTCCCACTCTCCTCATTCTAGCTACCCTGTCTCTCCTCCTCGTCTTCCCCCCACCCCCATCTCCACCTCAACACAAATAGTCTTTGTGAAGGGTTTCCACCCAAAATGTCAACAATTCCTAATTCTCCCACTGATGCTGTTCACCTCGCTGAGCTCCTCCAGCATTTTTCACCTGTTCCCTGTAACCCTCCCTCCCTCTGTAATCAAATAAAAATCTCAACATTGGGGTCTCCTAACAATTCATGGGTCCCTTGAGAAGAAAGTCCTCCTCGCCTGTTTTAAATGAGTGACTCTTTATTCTGAAATGATGGCCCCTTTCCCACTGGCACCCTGTCCCAGGAATTGACTGGGAATTTACTTGGACACGGTCCAGTGGAAAAGGAATATTGTCCGAACACCAGCGCCAAATGACGTCACTTCATGCCGGGGACTAATCACCTCTACCCCAACTCCTATGCCCGGCGTTTGCTGACAAGGCCAGTGGAAAAGGGACAGCAGGAAGTCACCTGTTTCCAGTTGAAGGTAGAGCACTCCGATCCCCGGGGATAAGTTGTGATCAGTTGTAAAGCAATTACTGTCCCAGTTCAGGCTGGCCCAGTGGAAACGACACAAAGGGCTTCCTATCCTCGGACACTGCACAGCCAATTAACTGCGATGCCAGTGGAAAGGGGCTTTTGCCTTCTGATTCTCGATTTGAGTCTCCTCTCAGCACCCCCATTTAAGGCCAGTGGAATCCTGTGCTACAGTAAGATCAGTTTCAGCTTTGACGATCTCTTCATTCCATGGCTTCTCAATTGATTTAGAGGAAGTGAGATGAGTTAAAGAGAAATTGTTCAAAGTGAGGACAGGTTCTGCCAGGTGGAGGAGGGTGGTGGTAAAGAGATACTGGTCAGGTCTCTGGTCCAGAAAGAACCAAAGTGCTTTAAGACTTTCTTTATGGTGTATAAAGGGATTGGACATCCATCATGAAGTTGAGCTGCTCCAATTTGTGGACTATGAAGTCAATGAAGAGACAGTGGGCATGTGAGGTATCACCAATGTAAGTGGGGAGGATTGGACCAGGGAGGAAAAGATAGTCAAGGAAAGATGAAACCAGTTTAGTGGGACAAGAGCAGGCAGAAATGATGAGTCTTCCTGGATGGTTGGGTTTGTGCATCTTGGGTAGAAGACAGAAATGTGCAGTGAGAGGATGGGAGACAGAAGTTGGCATCCATGGTTGGGTGGTGACCAGAGGTGATGAGGTTGGAGATGGTATTGGAGACAGTGGCTTGATGTGGTGGGGTCAATAAGAGGAAGTGTCTGAGAGCTTTCATCTGGCCTTAGCAAAGTAGAGGTCAGTGCTCCATGGATTTTGCTTTTTTTTTCCATCTTTAGAGAGTTTGAGTAGGTTTTTTTTACATTTAATGCTAGTTTGTTTCGATAGTTTTTGTAACACTTCAAATCTTTACACTTCTGTCTTTCCATAAGTGGTACAGCCTTAAATGAGTGGGGTGGGTATTGGAGTTGTGGGATTGTGATTTTGAACATGGAAGGAAAGTAATATTTTATTTAAAATGCCAACATTTACAGAGACCATTCAAGCTGGTGCCTTCAAGCAGTTGTTTTAACACTGGAAGCATGGATGACACTGCTCCTACAGCTCCAGGAACCCTGGTTCAATCAGACCAGTGGATGAGGGGTAGTGGGGGAATGTTGTCCTTGTGGAGTTTGTGTGCTCTTTCTGTGGCCATCCTCTTGATGCTCCATTTTATACCCACATCCCAAAGATGTGCTGGTGGGGTAATTTTAAATTTAAATTTAAAAAAAATTTTAGACATCCAGCACAATAAAAGCCCATTCGGCCCACGAGTCCGTGCCGCCCAATTTACACCCAATTACTCTACAACCCTCGGTATGTTTCGAACAGTGGGAGGAAACCGGAGTTCCCGGTGAAAAATTAAACAGACGCAGGGAGAACATACATACTCCTAACAGAAAGTGCAGGATTTGAACCCTGGTCCCGATCGCTGGTGCTGTAAAAGCGTTGTGCTAATCCGCTACGCCAACTGTGCCACCCTTGCTATGCCAACTGTGCTGCCCTTTACAATAATCTGAGAGTATGTAAGTGGTAAAAAGAATCAAAAGAATAGCCGATGGAGATGTGTGAGAGTGAAGGAGTTGCAGGAATACTGGGAAATAAGGAGGGGGAATGAGACAAAAGGAATTGCTCCATGGGAGCTGATGTGGATCCACTGGTTTGAATGGCTGCCTTCTGTTGTGGTAAGGATGAGATGAATAGTGACAGCAATATTTCCAAGTATGTAGTAAATGTCCTATAAGATGGAAGACCTGCTTAGCTTCCACCCCTCTGCAGATAGATTTATTCAACTTGGAGACGTTGGACTTTCCCATTCTCTAGAATATACAAGCTGCAGAGAATGAATAGTTCTGTCTTCTTAAACTCTGCAAATTCATCTGTATTAAAAACACACTGAAATGCTCGAGGAACTCGGCTGGTCTTTTCAGCAACCATAAAAAGCAAAGATTTACACCCAATTGCTGATGTTTCGGGCCTGAGCCCTTCTTTAAGGAATAAGTCGAATGAACCAGAAGCAGGAAATCTCAGAATTCAGACAATACCGGCTGGGGGAGGAATCCAGACCCACAAAAGGTGTTAATTAGATATGATAAGGGATCAGGTGAGAATTTATCATGTTTGTGCAAAAGGAGAGACAGAGGTGGAGGGGAAGAAGGGAGGTGAAGGGGGTGAACGAAAGCCAGAGAAGTCTATATTAATGCCATCTGGTTAGAGGATGCCCAGTCAGAAGATGAGGTGTTGTTCCTCCAATTTGGTGGACTCGTTCTTGCCATGCATGAGACCATGGACAGACATGTCAGCAAGGGAATGGGATGGGGAATTGAAATGGGTGGCCACTGGGAGATCCACGCCATTGTAGCGGACAGAGCCGAGGATCTCAACGAAGCAATCTCCCCGTCTGCGTCCAGTCTTTCCAATGTAGGGGAGACCGCAACGGGAGCACCGGATGCAAAAGACGACCCCTGCAGTTTTCTGAGATTTCCTGCTTCTGGCTCATTCTGCTTCTTCCTTGAAGAAGGGCTCAGGCCCGAAATATTGGTATTATAAGTTTGCTTTTATGGATGCTAAAAAGACCGGCTGAGTTCCTGCAGCATCTTGCTGTGTTTTTACTGCAATCATAGCATCTACAGGCTTTCATGTTTCACTAAATTCAACTCCACAACCTGGGTCCAAGCAGAGTTTAAATATGCATGGACTGTCTATCACTGAACCTAGAACAGGACCATGCAGGTGCAGGCTGTTTGACCACTATGTCAATTTAATAATTTCACCTGCCTCACCACAAATGGTCTGCATTTTTCCATTTCCTGCTTGTTCACGTCTGTCTAAATTGTTCTGAAACAGTTCTATTGTGTGCTTTTACCACCTTCCCTTTGAGCATGCTCTAGGCATCCACTACTATCTCTGTGTTTTAAAAAAAAACTTGCCTCTCAAATCTCTTTTTGAAGTTTTTTCCTCTCAACTTAAATCTATGCTATCTAGTATTTGATACTTCCACCCTGGAGCCATCTACCTTATCTATAGCCCCTTTCACATTGGCAAACCACTAAATTGGCGGTTCAGCTCACCATTTTAAAATAGCTGAACAGCAGTTCACACTGGACCAGGAGTTAACTGGTTCTCTGCACGCCATCACATTCACCACCCAACATTGCAGAGCAAACGGGCACCTCTCCTCCAATGGTGACATCCTGACTGACATATTGAGCGATGGCAGACCTGCCCTCACAGAATTCCATGGGGCAGAGAAACCCCTCCATGAGTGCTCTGTGTATACAACTCTTTCATTATGCGTAGGCACACTGGGACATGGGGGGCTTTAAAGGAAAAGGTGGGTAGTTCCTTACCTCCTTGCAGTGTCTCTCTAGGCCTTTTCAAGCAGGGAAAACACTTAACTGTAAAGGCGGAAGTTCTTCGCCCTTGCGCCTAAAGACTTACCTTTCTGAATGTGCCATGGCCGACTCCGAGGGGTGGATTCCAACCCTTCTCGGGGAAGGATAATCGGAGGAGTGCAGTGCTCCGCTGCCTTACCTGAATGTACAATCGCTGCAAGTGGCTGGTTGGGGGCGGGCTGATGATGCCATCAGCCCACAACCCATCTCCCCACTCACCCCTCTCCCTCCATGACCTCAAGACAGAGGTGGCAAGCGGAAGCTGTTGGGGCATCAGGGTCAGCAGGAGCTATCGGGGCAGCGGGGGCTGAAGGTAGCCGTCAGGGGGTGGCCAATGTGGACTGTGACAGCCTCTCAAGGCTGCTTCAGCCTTTGGGGCCACTCTCTGTGCTGCAGAACAATGGAACTGTTCAGGAAAACACAGAGTGGTTCCTGCTGCGTGGGGGACTATGGGTAGGGAAGACTGCCATTGCTCTGTTATGTATTTATGATGGGTGACGCTACGGCAGTCACCCCAACTCCATCGGATCCGGAGGGTGCTACAAGGCACCACTCAATATGAATGCGATGCTGGAGCAGCCTTTTAGGGCTGCTCTGAAAGTTCAGTTATAAGTTTTCAATCAGCTCTTGTAGCCGGCCTCCAGGCGGGGGCCTGACGTGAAATGGCCTTCTATCTCTCACAGACAAATCTATCTATCTATTGATGTAGGTACTCACTCTTGTGAGTGTGTGTATTTCGTCTTGCGTCCTTTATAAATTGTGTGCATGTGTTTTATTAAATTGTGCGTGTATTTTCCCACGCCCTTATTCATGTGTGTTTTATTTCAGCTATGATTTTCTGATACTGGAATAGGTTTATATAGGTCGACACAACATCATGGGCTGAAAGGCACATACTGTTTTGTACAAAATTCTTAATTATATTTAAATTGGGCATCAATAATTTTGTTTGAATAGAATATCATAATACATTGATCAGGATTGCAAATTTAGTAATTAAATACAAAGTTTATACCTTTTTAAATCCGTGTTGTTCTTTGGAAAAAAATTACCTGTTGGTTCTTGCACGTACACAAGAATATCATCAACGTGCCACTAATTGGACCCGGCATATGGGTGTCCTTTCACGTTGGGCGACTTGGTATGCCGATTCAAAATGAATTGGCAATGATACAACCTCCCTAGCCAGTTCATCCCGAGGGCAATTTGACCCCTGTGTGCCATTCACAAACGTTCACACTGGCATGTTAATCAGTAGATCGACAGTTAATTACTGGGTTAAAGTGGGTTAAAGTGCCAGTGCGAAAGGGGCTCATAATTTATAAACCTATCAGCTTCTGATGCTCCAGAAAAAAACAATCCAAATTGGCCAATCTCCTTTATGACTAATGCCCTTCAGCCCAGGCAACGTCTTGTTGAAAATCATCTGCATCCTCTTCAAAGCCTCCTTCCTATAGTTCCAACCCAAACTGCACAAAATACTTCACATGTAGCCTAACTGGAGTTTTATCTTGTCTTCCCAAACTCAGTTTCCCAACTACGACACTCAGTGCCCCAACCAATGAAGGGAAGCTTGTCATGTGCCGCCTTTAGCTTAGGCCCAAATAGTCGGTAGTATACCTTTACCTCCTATGGTCGCTGCAAGACCAGGTGAGTATGTTTTTTATTTAGTGCTCTGTTCACTGTGTTGCCAATGTCAGGGAGCAATGGACGTATCCCAAGATCCCATTTCCACATCAATGCTCCCAAGAATCCGACCTTGTACTCTATACTTTCCACTTGCTTTTGACCATCTGAATGCAACTCTTTCCACTTTTCCAGATTAACCTCCATCTTCTAGTTTTCTGCCCAATTTCAAACGATCCCTTTGTGTGCAATACAAGTTCACCATGTGCTTACAATGCCGACGTGTAATAGTTTAATCCCTTATTTATAGACCCACATAGTTTTTTTCTCCTGACTGCTTTGAGCTTAGCAGTGAACCTTTGAAGACTGGTGAAAAGGTGATGGGAATGAAATGTCGTGTTCAAATGTGATCATATGCCATATAGTGTGATCCCTCATTGATAACTGTCCAGAACCTAATTTTATTTTTGTTTCTTTAATATTTCTTCCATTTTTGAACCTTTCATCAAAAACATCAAGATGTTTTTATTCTTGCATTGTAACTTGTCATTTTAATACCTGATAGGCTATCAATGCACTCTCACCGCCTTCCCAGTCTATTAAAATCTTTCCTTGGCACAGTGAACTAAATTACAGACAGTATTTCACATGGGGTCCAATCAGGGCCCCACACAGTAAGGTTACCTCTGTGTGACTAACAATGTACACGGTGATGTAAAATAATGACAACCATTTATCAATGTTAGTTTTCTCAGCAAATTAGTTTGATCTTTCTCATCAGTGTATAATGTGAAAGCTGAAGTTTTATCTCCAGAAGATGGTTGGTTAGTTATTACCCATGGTGCTGTCTATTTCAAATTGTATGGAAACTATTATGTTTGGAATGGAGTTCTAAACCTTGGTTCAATGAGGGCTAATGGGAGAGAATTATTTTGTGGTGGAGAGGACTTGACCATGAGTATTATTACATTTGCTTGCGTTTCACTATTTAGCAAAGCCTTTTAAAACACTTTGTCATCTTCCAGAAAGTCACTTCTTTACCTTGCAACTTCAAGAACCCTGACCAGTTGTAAAAAAAAGTAACCCTTGGTGTTGATCTTAACATTACTGACCATCTTGATCTATTTCCCAACATTTCTGACTATTATTTTGATTTGATGTAGGAAACATAGATGAAATGTTTGAAACATACCAGGGGTGTAGGATATAATTGGGTGTAAATTGAGCTGCACCAGTTTCGTGGGCCGAAATGGCCTGATGCAGTGCTGTATGTCTTTAAAAAAAAGTGCCTGATTATCAAGTCATTTCTGTGATGTTTTCCTGGAGAAAACTATTCCAGTAGAAGTCCAAAAATCTGGACCGCTCAGGGATTGGGTCGGTCCAGATTTTTAGATTTTCCAGATTTTCGGGCAGTACTTTTAAAATTCAAATTTAAAGAGGAATAAAGAAGAGACAAATACAGCATGCTTCATTCATCAAAACGAGAAGTTATAAAGAAAAATGCCACTGGCCATCTATGCACGTACACAAAAGGTCATGAAATTAAAAGTTTGGAGAGTTTTTGAAAAGTCCAGATTCTCAGGTAGTCCAGATTTCTAGCATCTAGATCTTTGGACTTCTACTCTATATGTTTTGCATATGAGGCAAATTAGCTGGTTACTTTTGTGAGTTCTTCAAGTGCACAATCAAACCTTCCACTTGGTTTCCAAGGAATGATTTCAAAAGCTCTCCACTGCTGTTATTGCACCAGAGTCTCAATTTATTTAGCTGTGTTCCATGGATAATAATTCCATCATTCCAATGTTCCTGGAACTGATGATCTATGCTGATGCCAGTCCTCTGTTGCTTGTTTTGTATTGTCTGGTCCAGAGACTGCTTCAAATTAGAAATAGGCAGAAAGATTTGAAAGCTCTTTGTATTTTTTAAAACTGTTTTGATTACCCTTAAACCAGATTTTCCTGAGGCAGTGCTTTTGGTTCCAATGGATAGAGAATGACATTCATTCTGTGACATTTATTACCCACTAAATGTTAACAATCTCAACTTTGCCTGCATTCACTACTTGAGCTGGAAGCTCATTCTGCACTCCTGCCACTCTCTGTGTGAAGAAGTTCCCCCTAAACTGTTCCCCTTTCACTCTTAACCCATGTCCTCTGGTTTGTATCTCAGCTACCCGAAGTAGAAAAAGCCCATCTACATTTACTTTGTCTATCCCTCTCATAATTTTATATACCTAAATCAAATCTCCCCTCATTCTTCTACACTGCAGGGAATAAAGTACAAACCTGTTTAACCTTTCACTCAGTTCCTGAAGTCTGTGCAACATCCTAGTAATTTTTTTCTGCACTTTTTATACCTTATTGATATCTTGTAGTTTAAAGGTGCACACAATACTCCAAATTTGGCTTCACTAATGTCTAATACAACTTTACCATAATATCCCAGCTCCATGCTCAATGCTTTGATTTATGAAGGCTAATATGCCAAAAGTTCTCTTTACAACCCTGTCCACCTGTGGCACCTCACTGCTCTACCATTTACCATGCATGTCCTTTTTTGGTTTGTCCTTCGAAAATGCAACACTTCACACTTGTCTCCATTAAATTCCATCTGACATTTTTCACCCCATTTTTCCAGATGATCCAGATTCCTCTTAAAACCTTCTTTGCTGTCCACAACTCCTCCAATCTTAGTGTCATCTGCAAACCTGATGATCCTATTTATCACATTATCATCCAGATCATTGATATAGATGACAAACAACAATGGTCCCTGAGGCACACTGCTAGTCACAAGGCCTCCAGTCTGAGAACCAATTATCCACCACTACTCTCTGACTTCTCCCATCCAGTTATTGTCAAATCCAGATCACTACTTCACCATGAATCCTAATGTCTGAACCTTCCTGACTAACCTCCCATGTGGGAACTGGTCAAAAGCTTTACCATGTAGACAACATTAACAACCTTTCATCAACTTTCCTGATAATGTTCTTGAAAAACTCTATAAAATTGGTTAAACACAACCTACCATGCACCAAGCCATATTCACTATCCCTAATCAGTTTCTGGCTATCCAAATAATTGTATATCTGATCTCTTAGATAGCCTTCCAATAATTTACCTACTACTGACGGCAGGCTCACCGGCCTATAATTTCCAGGGTTACTTTTAGAGCCTTTTTTTTAAACTATGGAACAATATGAACTACACTCCAATCCTCTGGCACCACACTCATGGCTAAGGACATTTAAAATATTTCTGCGATAGCCCCTGCAATTTCTACACTGGCCTCCCTATGAGGGAATATCTTGTCAGGCCCTAGGGATTTATCTATCCTTATTCGCTTTAAGGCAGCAAGCATGTCCTCCTCTTTAATCTGTATGGATTCCATGACCTCACTGCTTGTTTTTCTTACTTCCCATAACTCTGTGCCTGTTTCCTGAGTGAATACTAATTTTGGCGGCAGGTGGAGGGGAAGAACCATTTCAGATCTCCCCAGTTTCTTTTTGGCTCCATTCAAAACCAACCACCCTGATCTTCAAGGGAACCAATTTTGTCCTTTACTATCCTTTTGCTCTTAATATTCCTTCACATTGCCTGCCAAAGCAATTTAATGTTTTCTTATAGCCTTCCTGATTTATTTCTTGAGATTGTTCTTGAATTTTGTATACTCCTCAAGAACCTCATTTTCTCCATTCTGCCTTTACCTGTTAGATACCTCTCTCTTCCTTCAAACCAGATCCCCAATATCTCTCAAAAACCAAGGATCCCTATACCTTCTAACCTTGTCTTTGATCCTGACAGGAACATTCAAGCTCTGTACTCTCAAAATTTCACCTTTGAAGGTCCTCACACATCCATGGCTGAAAACAACATCCCAATCCACGCATTCTCGATCCTTTCTCATTTCCTCAGTATTAGCCTTTCTCCAATTTAGAATCTCTACCCGAGGCCCAGACCTATCCTTTTCCATAATTAACTTAAAACTAACGGCAGTATGATTACTGGAACCAAAATGTTCCCCTACACATACTTCTGACACCTGTTTCGTTCCCAAAAGGAGATTCAGAATTGCATTCTCTCTAGTTGGTACCTCTATATATTGATTTAGAAAACCTTCCTGAACAGATTTGGCAAACTCCAAATCATCCAGCCCTTTTATAGTATGGGAGTCACAGTCAGTATATGGGAAAAATAAAATCGCCTACTATCACAACTTTGTTTCCTGCAGCTGTCTGCTCTCTCTCAACAGACTTACTCCTCCAATTCTTTGGGCAGTCTACAATGCAACCCCATGAGTGCAGTCATTTCCGTTCCTCAGCTCCATCCATGTAGCCTCAATAGACGAGCCCTCTTGTCTGTCCTGCCTGAGCACAGCTGTGATATTATCCCTGACAACCAATGACACTCCACCCCTTTTCATTACCCCCCCACCCCTCCCCCAACCTTGTTCTATTGCATCTAAAGTGACGGAAGCCTGGAACATTGAGCTGCCATTCCTTCCCCTCTTGCAACCAAGCTTCATAAGTTTTGGTAACAGCACCTCCAAGACCATCACACTGAGCAAGGGGGTCCCACAGGGCTGCATGCTTAGTCCACTCTTGTTCACTCTCCTGATCCATACTATGCAACTAATCACAGCTCGAACCACATCATTAAGTTTGCTGATGACATGGCCGTGGTGGGCCTGATCAGTAAGAACGACGAGTAAGTGAACAGAGATGAGGTGCAGTTGCTAACGGACTAGTGCAGAGCCAACAACCTGTATTTGAACGTTAAAAAAACAAAAGAGATGAACTTGAGAGTCCGGGGAGACCACCCTCCACTGACCATTGATGGCTCCACCTTTGAGGTCGTCAAGAGTATCAAGTTCCTTGGAGTGTACTTGAAGAACCTCACATTGACCCTTAACACCAGCTCCTTAGCCAAGAAAGCCCAGTAGCACCTCTACTTCCTGCAAAAGCTGAGGAAAGTTCATCTCCTACCCTCCATCCTCACTACATTCTACAGAGGATGTACTGAGAGCATCTTGTGCAACTGCATCACCGCCTGGTTTGGAAGCTGTACCACCTCAGACTGCAAGACCCTGCAGAGGATAGTGAAGACTGTGGGAAAAGTCACCACCTACAACCTGTTGACTTCTAATGGTGCATGTAATTTTCACACCATCTTTTCCTTCCTCCACTCCTCTATCTTCTCTGGCACCCTGGTTCCCACCCACCTGCAAATCTAGTTTAAACCCACCAGAGCAGCACTAGCAAACATTCTCGCAAGGATATTAGTCCCCATCCAGTTCAGATGTAAACCATCCCGTTAGAACGGGTCCTACCTTCCCTGGAAGAGAGCCAAATGATCCAGAAACCTGAAGTCCTTCCTCCTGCACCATGTCTTTAGCCACGTGTTAAGCTGCTTTATCCTCCTATTTCTAACTTCACTAACATTTGGCACAGGTAGCAATCCTGAGATCACAACCCTGGAGGTCCTGTCCTTCAACCTAATGCCTAACTCCCTGAACTCTCCTTGCAGGACCTCCTCACCTTTCCTACCCACTTCATTGGTCCTTATATGGACCATGACATCTGGCTGCTCACCCTCTCTTCTGAGAATGCTGTAAACTCAATTTGTCTTGGATCCTAGCACCAGAGAGGCAACTTATCATCCAGGATACTCTATCTTCCACAGAACCTCTTATCTGTCCCTCTAATTATGGGATCATCTATCACTACAGCTCGACTCTTCTCGTCCAATCCCTTCTTTGCCACAGGACCAGATTCTGTGTCAGAAACCTGTGCCTGATGGGTCGTTTCCCCCAACAGTATCCAAGATAGTATACTTGTTATTGAGGGGGGCGGCCACAGGGATGCCCTGTATCAAGATGCCCATTCCCTTTCTCTCCTGACTGTCACTCATCTATCCTTATCCTGCCTTCAAGGTGTGGTAGTGTCCCTGTAACTCCTGTCTATCACCCCTCTGCCTCCCGAATGATTTGGAGTTCATCCAGCTCCAGCTCCAATTCCTTAACTTGGGTTGTTAGGAGCTGCAGCTGGATGCACTTCTCGCAGTTGAAGTTATCAGGGATACTGCTGGGTTCCCTGGCAATCCACATTGTGTAAGAGGAGAATTTCCCTGCCTTGAATGGCATTCTCACTGTTTATGATTGGAGGAACAAAATATATGACATCTAAAACTTGCCCTTACCTGCTGAATCCTTCCCTCGAATAGGGTGGCCCTTTCTTACTTCAACTCCTGCTAATCCTAGCCTCTTTTCTGTTCTCGCCAAAGCCTGTCACTCTGACTCAGTCCACGACCACTCTGCTACACAGTCCCTCATCTTTATAGTGATACTTCCTCCAATTTCCTGGTGTATTTCGTTTTTGATGGCAGGCTTTGTAACCGAGCCACAAAATCCCTTGGTAGTTCAATATCAATTTTTATGTGTTTGCATTTGGGGGTGACATAGTTAGTGAGCAGTTAGAGCAATGCCATTACAGTGCCAGTAGCCTGGTTTCAAATCCACTGCTGTCTGTAATGAGTTTGTATGTTCTCCCAGTGACTGCTTGGTTTTCTGCCGGGTGTTTCGGTTTCCTCCCACTTTCCAAAGACCTACAGGGTTAGTAGGTTAATTGGTCGCATGGGTATATTTGGGTGGTGTGGGTGGAAGGGCCAGTTACCATGCTCTATATTTAAAATATTATCCTGGGAATATTTTACTGCATTGGATGGGAAAATGTAAATGCACTTTACTGAGATGGAAGTGATTCAACATTGCTGCAGAACTGCTGAGTACAGTAAAAACACAATGCTGGAGAAACTCAGCAGGACAAACAAGTTAAAAGTACATAACTGATGTTTCGGCCTTGAGGCGTTCATCAAGGCTCAAGTCTAAAATATTGTTTATGCATTCTTACCTTTGTTATTATAGAGGAGACTGTTTGGCCTGTGGAGTTTTTTCAGCATGGTGGTTTTACTTCAACCATGGTGTCTGCACACTTTCATGTTTTGCTGCTGAATGTTTTTTTTGAATTTGAAGCCTAGTCTGTTTGTATCAGGGAGCTAGCCATGAAAGTGGAAGTCCGGTTATCAAACAGCCGCCCACCTTCGCTAAGCAGCAGCATAGGTGAACCGTTACAAAACATCGGGCCGCTGAGAATGAAATGACTCACACAGGGGTTTGTGGTCAGGGAGGTGTTGTTGCATTAGCATAGTTTGGTTCATGCAATGCAGCCCATTTTGCTGATCTCACAAGACCTCTCTCCTCATGCATTCAGGATTTTCTGCTTCCTGACACCAAGCCACAGCAGACAGCCAAGAGCAAAATGCTGCATTTGCCATAGCTTGGCTGCAATCTTTGGAGAGCTCACCTTATTGTTCAAATGACTTTTTTTTTAAAGTCAAAACTTTAAAAAAAAGAAATAGAGAATAAGTTCTCAGTTGCAGGAAAAAGGGAGGGTCTGGACAGGATGAAGACAAGGAGGAGGTTGAATGGTCCAAATGATGGGGCAGGCTGAAAGAGAGTGGTAAAGGCTGATGAAGAACGTCCATGGGAAGTGGAGGATAAAGAGGGTAGAAAATTTCTGACAAGAGGAAAAAATACTGAATGCTGGAAATGTGAACAGCAAGGCCAAAATCTATTGTTTCAGCTGTTGTCCCCAAGAACCCATTTCTACCTGCTTGGATCCTCTTCTTCCTGCCTGCATCTAGTCTCTATCTACGTGTAGCTGTGAAATTGCTCATTTTGATGGTTCCCATGCCAATTTTTTCCATTGATTCTGGATCTCTCTACTTCCATTCCATATTGGTTTCTCAGAAATGTGAGAATATTTTTCTCTATCCATTTGTATTTATTATCTCTCATCCTGTCTCATGGCATATTGTATTAATTTGATTTTAAACTATTGAAGTCTGTCGCCCCATTCACACTGGCACTTTAACCCACTAATTAATCACCAATCTAATGACTAACGTGCCAGTGTGAACGCTCACAAACAGCCTCGGGAGGGTGTATCATTGCTGTTTCGTTTTTGAATTGGCGTACCGGTTTGTTGAACCGCCAATTTACCAGTTAGCCAATGTGAAAAGGCCTACCTACAGCAGTCGTTCTTGACCTTTTTCTTTCCACTCACATACCACTTTAAGTAATCCCTATGCCATCGGTGCTCTGTGATTAGTAAGGGATTGCTTAAGGTGGTATGTGGATGGAAAGGGAAGGTTGAGAATCACTGCTCGAGACCCAATTGTTGCTGAAATATTTTGGTTGAGAAAAATTGTAATTTGGCCCATTTCCTTTGGAGTTATGAAAGTGTGCACCTAACGAGTCAATTAGGTATAATTAAAACAGTGGTTTTAAACTTTATTTTTACACCCACATACCGCCTTAAGCAAACCTTTACTAATCACAGAGCACTGATGGCACAGGGATTACTTAAAGTGGTATGTGAGTGGAAATAAAAAGGTCGAGAACCACTGGCCTACAGTATCTTATATACTATGTGACTGCAGTAAGCAAACATTTTGTCCCTTGTATTTATCTATATGACAAACTCTCATTCATTCAAACCAAGGCAGCTTGATGACCAAGTGATTCTTCCTTGAACAGGTGCCTGCATGTACCATGATGTTAATATTCCATATACAGGCGTGTAATAGTTGATACCATGTAAAAGTACTCTTCTCACAGCTAGTCAAGTTCTAAGCTCTGCTTCCCTTCTGAATTCTTTGTTTCTCTGTCATCCCCCTTTCATGTTCCCTTCAACCTATCTCTTCAGCCAAGCTTTCACTGTATTCTCTCCCACATTTTCCCTCATGAGTAGATGCCATATTCTTTCTGAATGCTCCAGCGAGCCCTCGTGGGATGTTTGTGATGTGTTAGACATTAGCAAGTGTGTATCATCTTTGGATAGTTATTTTTTTTACTTTAGTAGGATAATTTACAATGCTGGAGAAACTCAGCTGGTGTATTTTATGTAGCAAAGATATTACCTTTACTCAGCCATCATTCTCATTTGAGGACAGCCTCAGAAAGCAAAAAAATCCCTTCAGAACAAAAATGAGAGAGAATTTCTTTTCCAAAAGGGTGGTGAATCTGTAGAATTAGTCGCTGCAGACTACAGAGGCCAAATCTTTGGGTATATTTAAGGCAGATAAATCAGTTCTTGATTAGGAATGGAATTGAGGGTTACGGGAAGAAGGTAGGAGAATGGGATTGTAAAGGTGATGGTGGGTCATGTTGCAATGGCAGGGAGACTTGATGGGCAGAATGGCCTATTTCTGCTTCAGTTACGTGGTCTTGCATTGGGTGAGAGGATTTAGTTGTGCATTTATCCTATGGGCTCGTGGTCTTGTTTAAATGGGGGAAAATATAGGAAGTACTAGAATTATTTAGCAGATGAGAAGAGAGAATTGTATGCACTGAAATTGCTGCAGTTGAACAAATACAAAAAAAATTTAAAGAGTTCTTTATTTGCTTTACAATAAAGTAATAGATTCGTACAGCATAGAACAGGCCCTTTGGCCCATTTTGCTCATGGCGACCAAGAAGGCATTCTGGATTTGTCCTATTTTCCTGTAATTGATCTATATTCTCCAAGCCTTGCCCTTCCAGAAATCTGTCCAAATGTTTTTTGAGCATTGCTATTCTGTCTGCCTTACAGTTTCCTCTGGCAGCTCATTTCACCTTCTGAGGAAAAAGTTATATTATGTCCCTCTTAAATCTCTACCCCTCACTTCAAACCTATGCCTTCATTCTAGATCAGCTACCCCATGAAAAAGACTGAGCATTTACTTCATCCACAAGTCTCATTATCTTTTAAACCTTTCAAACCATTCCTCTGCCTTGTTCTCTCCAGGGAAGAAGGACCCAGCCTGCCCAATCTCTCCCTGTAACTCAAGCATTCCAGTCCTGACATCACCCTGGTGAATCTCCTCTGCACTCCATTTTTCATTCCTTGGCCCATATTCCCAACTGTGGAATCCATCTCTCCTGCCTGTGTCAACTCAACCTCCAACAAGTGCCTCACGCACTCGTTCGTCACTAAGATTTGAGACCATTGGGTTAGTTACCACTGCCTTTTTGAGGTGAGAGTTCTGAAATTCTTTTTTTACATGTAATACAAGGAATGTTATGGTTATTGGTCAGTACTTTGCTCCTGGTTTGTCAGCTGCATTGCTTTCGATTAAAACATGTCCAGAAAGGCAATGTCACTTAATCAGGTTTCTGATGAAGTTTCCTTTGTTACATACTCGTGATGTTTGCCAAGTGGCATTGCTTGAAATTGTTGGCTTGCTTTTGTTCAAGCTAGCAGGCAGTGCAGCAAGTGTGTTGTTCTGCTTGCATGCCTGGATCAATTGACTATTTGGCTTTGTGAGAATTAATTGAAGACCAATTGAAATAAAAGATGGTTTTCAACATGTTGGACAATTTGAACCCATGCATCCTGACCAGAAGCTTTCTGCTGATTGACTTGACGCTGGAAGTGTCTTCTGAACGAGCTCCACATCGAGCAAAGCATCCCAAGACGAGGCTGAGATGTATTTCCGATTTATTTGCTTGGTCACCATAAGGTTGGTCAAAGAGATAGGTTTTAAGAAGGTCATTCGTGAGGCATGAATTCTCTGTCATGATGTCTCTGTGCTAGCTGAGTGGCTTAAGAAAAGGCCAGCAGTGATAAAGCAAAGAACAGGAGGATGATATAATTGGAGCAATGTATATCTTTTGGGAACTTGTTGAAATGGAACTAGTACAGAGAGCAAGGTCACAGAGGAACTTAAACATATTCAATTAATTAATTAATGTATTCCAGGAATGGGTTTCAAAGTTACTCATTAAAATAATTCTGTATCATGTAACCCTAATTGGAGGAATATTGTTTCCACACCCATTATTTTAGTTTTTGATGGTAACTTCCCTGGGCTGTAAATTCATAAATGAAAATGATTTTTTTTTCCTGTATAATGTCATCAGTGAAGCCTTTACTTTTTTTTTAAGAAACCCTTCCCTCAAAGCTGGATTTGACCCATGTGGATTCATTTTTTTCCCCTTTATGTGGTTGTTGCTTGCAGAGCCCTTGACATTTTTTATATAGACCGAAATGAAAAAAGATAAAGATCAGCAGGTTGAGGAGAAATGGTTAAAAGTAACCTTAAAAAAAATTGCTTTCTGCTGCTGACAGTGTGATGGTAACCAGAGTTCAAACAAGCATCATCGGTTGCAAAGTACTTTGAAATATATTGAGGTCAGTTAAAATGTGACATAAACGCCAGTTCTTTTTGCCTAATGTTGCAGATTGGCAAGTCATCAACTCGTCAGCCTGACAATTCATGATAGAGTAATTGCCTTTTAGTAAATAGGCCAGTGTTTGACTTCTGATTCACATTGTAGATTTTGTGTACAAAGTGGTGCAACTCTTAGCAATCACTGTTCTCAGTGTCTCCTGCAGGGTGTAAATTATTCTTTGGTTTCTACCATTAAATGACCATCAGAGTACAGCAATAGCAGTGAAAGGAGAAGAGGTCCAGCCCAGTATTACAAATTCCCCTCCCCTCAGTCTTGTGACAGTTTCCAATGAAGGGTCCAGGCCCAACCACTGACTCGTCCGTATTTTCCCTGGCATTACATGCCAACAGCCTCTGCACTACTTGCATTTTCTCTACATATTTCCACAATTATCATGATATTGTAAGGGAATCAGTGTTAGCTGGAGCCATGACCAGGTGGAAATTTGTCCTTGGTCAGTCACTCTACTCAACTGGAGGCCAACCCTTGGAATGGAGGATGATGACAGTCAGGGCATTTGGTTGCTCGGGGAGTGGGACTTGCAATTTTTTTGTTGGTTCCTACTTGTACTGTGATGTTATAGCAAGGATTTGGAGTCTTGTAATAGCACGTGCCTTGTTAAACCATATGATGCCACACTGAACTCTTCCTAGCCCTAGATGATGCATCTGGTCAACCTTGAGCACATCTTTGTTTTTTTTTTATTGTATTTTGAGCATCAGTCAACCAGAAGAGAACCTGGCAAGTGAGACAATCTTAGGCATCAAACCACAGTAGCCACTTCACCAGAGCTAATGCTCGAGAGTAAGGCGCAATTGCTGGGATCCACCAGACTGGACCTGCAGAGATTCTGACCAAGGGTGTTCGATAGGAAGTCGCTCCAATGGATTGTGCAACTGAACTTCTATCCCAGATCCTTTTGTGGTTGCCAGCCAGCTGGTAATCATTGAACCTACAAGTTGATGGTTCATCCAGTGATCTATGTATCTTATTGTGACAAGTAGATTGCTCTGGTGTCTGCCGCGGACATCGATCAGGAGCTTGGATGTCTCCAAGAAAGCACACCAATGACTTAGAAGTCTAAGGAAACTTGTCATGTTCTCAAAATTTATTTGCCTATTTTTGTAGAAAGTATCCCACTGGATGCATCAATGCGTGGTACAGGACATGCTCCGGTCAAGGCTGCAAGAAGTACAGAGAGTTGTGAATGTAGCTCAGGCCATCATGCAAACCAATCTCACCTCCCTCCCCCCCCCCTCCCACTGTCTATACCGTTAGGCAGAAGATGCATGAGATTGAAAATATGGCCTCTAGATTCAAGCGCTGATTCTTTCCTGCTGTTATCAGACTCTTGCATGGGCCAAACACTGATAAAAGATGAAATTGCATTATTTTAACTGTACTTTTCTCTCTGCTGTGAACTTTATAGCAATACACCCTGTACTTTGACTTAGAATAATTCTCCACTGTAGACTTCTTGTTGCACAATGTGCTATAGTTTTAAGTATGGGTTGACTTGCCTGGATAGTGTGCTTAATAAAGCACTTTGCACTGCAACTGGGTGTGTATGACAATAAACAATTCAATTTGAATAATCTTGAGCTGGTTATTCAAGCAAAAGGCTGTCATGGTCAGGCTTCAGCACAGTTGGTTCTGAATATAATGGAATCAAAATGCTGGATATCAGAAATAAAAACAGAAACTGCTGGAAAAGCTCAGCAGGTCAGAGAACATCTGGAAAAGTCCTACAGTTTTCCACCTGAAAACCACGGTCACTCACTGACCTGCTGAATGTATCTTGCAAATTGTCTGTTTTGTAGAAAGGAAGGATACTGTTTTATTCGCCTTCCCATTCCTGTTCTTTGAAGATTTAGCAGTCATGTCCAGCCTAGTTGTCGAAGATACCCAGGGCAGTGATCCCTGGAAATGGAAGCACGGGTATTGTAAAGATTGGGACCAAAACATTTCCCCAGACTCTCACTGGAATTTAGTTGGGAAGAGCATGCTGATGATCTAGGGACATTGGTTCCAGCTCACATGGAAGATGATTTAGCCTTTCATTGATACCCATGGTTATTTGGCAGGGTGACAGTTCTTTTGTGCCCAGTGGTGAAGCTGACTCTGTGAATGCCAGCTTCAGAGTCTGATTTTCCCCAGTGTAGTTGTGGTCTCTATCAACCTCCCCACCGCCAGAGTTTCACTGAGAGTCAGGATGCCAATGTTGTGCTTTGCCACCTCCAGGTAGTTTGTTTTTACGGCCAATTTCTCTGTGGGGTATCTAGGAGTCTGCTCACATTCCAGGTTCCAAAGTTTGCCTTTTTGTATGGTTTGACTACAGTAATGATGACCTTGCTTGGTACAGTTTCCCACCAAGGAAAAATGGGGCAGCCTATGTTTGAGCAGAAGTCACTCCCTCCCCATTTGGAGAAAACGTTGGGGGGGGGGTCCCTCCTGAGGAGGGCTGCTCAGTTGAGGATTCACCTGCCTTGTTCTGGCATGAGAGATTAATGGCCATTGGAGACCTGTGGTGTGCGAATGTGTAGTTGGTGGCCTTCAAGTATTTCAGTTCTTCCTGCCCCCTTGTCGGCACTTTAGCACGGGGGGGGGGCGTATTTTGGAGTTGACAGCATGCTTGTGCTGTGTTTGCGGCAGTGCATCTATTGTGCGTTTAGATCTACAATCCTGATGGTTGAAGGACAGGCTCACTAGCACGTGGACCATGACAACTGTGTCCATTTCTCCTTTACAGTCATGCAGGCTGAGCCTTTCTCTACCATTGAGAAGATTTGGATTGTTTATCTGGAACCATTTGCTTGACTTTGCTTCTGTGGATGGCCTTTATCAGAAGCTCAAGCATTACAATTGGGATTATTGAAGAATACAAGCCTCTACAAAAGCAAGGAGATAATGCTCAGAAAGAACTAGTGCCTGTGGTATTGGTGATACCTCTTGTCCCTTTCCCCATGTTTGGTTCTGTTAATTCACTGCTGAGTGCCTGCCACGGCAACTATTACCTTTGACCACTCCAGTGAAGTTTAGTTACATTGTAGTCAATTGAAATCCTAATCAGAAATCAGAACTCCAACAACCAAAGGTTCATGTTTGCAGTTATTTGATCAGCAGGTTGTGTGACTATCCTAGGCAATGCTACTGATGATGCAGGATTTTGTCTACAATAACACAAACTCTAGTTGTTGACTGAATGGCAATTACCTGACCATGACCTGTCAAACAGACTAATTGATGGCTTGCCAATCTGCACGATCAACATTGAATCTTTAATTTAAATGTTAGTGAAAATTTTATCTTTTTTTAAAAAAACCAAATGATGAAAGAAGCAAGCTGTCAGATTATAAACAAAGATTTGTCTTTGCTCTTCCAGTGGACCACACATTTCTCAGTACGGATGCCATTTTCTCGTGACCTTTTATAAACATTGTGGAGCTAACTCGTAAAGAGGAGCTGTGGTTTATTCATTAGTCACCACTTAAAATGCCTCCAATTTGGCTCTCTGGACTGTGGTCATTCTCCAAGTGAGCTGACGCTGGCTATAGCATTTTCTGAGTTTCAGTGTAACTATTTTAAAATTGTTTGTGAGATTTTGGCTTTGCTGACATTTATTAATCATAGAATCAAAAATATGCAGCACAGAAATGGGCCCATCTTGTATATACTCATTGCGATGCCAAACTGCAGTAAACCCCTTCGCCCAGAATAGTCCAGTATCTCTGTCTGCCTTTCCTATTCTAATACCTGTCCAAAAGCCTTTTAAACATTGGAATAGTATCTCATCCCCTACATCCTGGCAACTCATTGCGAATGGTCATCACCCTTGTGTGAAAAATACCTCACTGGTCACCTTTAAATTTCTCCTGTATCTTAAACATGTGCCCCTTTGTTATAGGCTTCCTTGCCCTGGGTAAAAAGATTCTGACTACATTATCTATGCCCCTCCATAATTTAAAAAAAATCTCCAACAGGTCATCCCTCACTCTCCAGCATTTCAGTAAGAATAAACCCAACCAACCTCCCCTTTTAACTCCAGGTGCTCCTCAACTTACAATGGGGTTGCATTTTGGCAAACCCATCATAACCATAACCATATAACTGTTTACGGCGTGGAAACAGGCCATGTCGGCCCTTCAAGACAACGTCGGTTCACTTGAACAACTCCACTAGCTTCCCCCTCCTACTCTCCGCCCATAACCCTCCAACCCGTCACATCCATGTACACAACCAACCTTCTCTTAAATGACAGAAGGGACCCTGCCGCAACTATCTCTTTTGGAAGATCATTCCATTCTGCCACCACTCTCTGAGTGAAAAAGCATCCTTTAATATTTCACCTAAAGTTTTGCCCCTTTACCCTTAACTTATGCCCTCTTGTTCCAACCTCCCCTGCCCTCAGGTGAAAGAATCTATTTATGTCTACTCTATCTATTCCCTTCATAATTTTAAATACCTCTATCAAATCCCCTCTCAGGCATCTACATTCCTTGGAGCTGAGACTGTAGTTGGTGTTGAGAAGTTGAAAAATCGTAAGTTCTCACCTACCATTTTTTTATAATTACATTTTGACATGTACCACACTGAAAAAAACCATTAACATATATAGCTGAAACCATGCTGGACATGAAGAATGTTTGAAGCATTGAACTAAAGTTAATTGCTCGGTGGTGGGAATATGAGAGATTAGCGTTCCGCATATCACAAGCGCGGAAACAGATTGGAATTCAAAATTGAATGTATGGATTCGAAGCTTCGTAACTTTGGAAAATCGTAAGGCAGGCCATCGTAAGTAGGGGAACACCTGTACCACCTTTGTTTCGAAGCACCATCCCGAGGATCTCCTCTGTTACCACGTCCTCTTGTAGTGTGGTGGTGATGTCTAACAAATGTTTTGGAACTGCATCCCAACTCCTATGCTCAGGTGCTTAAGTCTTTGTGGGCAAGAATGCCTTTTTCACGATCATTCACTTGTATTGCCGCTTTCTGGAGCTTTGGTCTTGCATTCTATGGTTTCTCTATTCATTAGCGCTTGAGGTCTCTGTCATTTACCCTATTTGTTCTGCCAGAATTTGACCTTCACAGGCTCCTTACCTCACCCTTGAGTGGATTTCACTGAGCACTGCTATACCCAATTTTCCAAGCTTGTAAATGTCCCTCTGTATCCTTGGACAATCTTCACAATGTACAATTCCACTAATTTTCATGTCTACAAATGTATTAGTCACACCCCCTTTGTTCTCATCCAAGTAATTTGTGTTTCTCACAATCTATAAAGGTACCAGTGCTAATCCCTATGTTGCTACAAATTCCCATTGAGAAAAACACTACCCTCTGCCTCTTACCACCAAACCAGGTTGCCATATAGCCTTGGATCCTTTCGACTTTAACAAGCCTACTCTGCGGGACCTTGCCAAAAGCCTCACTAAAATCCACAGAAACTACATCTACTATGCCTGTTAATTTTCTCCGTTTCCTCCACAAAAATCTCAGTCACATTTGTGAGATGTATTCTCCCTAGCTGATTTTTCTTAATCAGTCCCAGCCTTTCAAAATGAACTTAAAACCTCTCTCCAGAATCTTCTCCAATAACTTCCTAACCACTGATATGGGCTGGTGAACCCTACAGTTTCCTGGCTTATCTTAACTGCCTTGTTTGAATCAGGAAACAACATTAGCTCTCCTCAGTCCTCTGGTACCTGACCCACGGCTAACAAGGAAGCAAAAATCTCAGCCAGAGCCCCAGCAATCTCCTCTCACTTCCCTGAGGATGCTGGAGATTTATCCATCCAAATCTTCTCCAATATTTCAAGTGCTTTCTCCTTTCTGATACAGACAATGCATGAGAATACCAGCACACCCTCCCCTTTACATTATGTGCTCTGCAACCATCTCCTTGGTTAACTATAAACGTAAATTCTGATGAAAAGTATTCACTTACAATCTTATTCATATCCCCAGGATCCCTCTGGTTCCGAATCCTTCACTAGCAACCGTCTTGCTCCTAATACAAAAGGCTTTGCGATTCTCCATAATAGGGCACCACGGTTGGTCCACTGTCTTTACAGCGCCAGCGATCGGGACTGGACCAAGTTTCGAATTCCACGCTGCCAGTGAGAAGTTTGTACGTTCTTCCTGTGTCTGCATGGGTTTTCTCTGGGAGCTCTGGTTTCCTCCCTCCTTCAAAACATACTGGGGAGTAGGTTATTGGGGTGAAATTTTGGCGGCATGGACTCGTGGGCCAAATTAGCCTGTTACAGTGCTGTATGTCTCATTCTACTTGCCAAAGTAATTTCATGACCTTTTTTTGCCCTTTCTGTAAATATTGATTGTTGTCTGGGATACAGTTGACTGGCCAATTTACAGCTGTGGTCTATGTGTGAGATTTCTAATGCACATGCCACTGGGTTTGCCAGCTGCTTAATGACAGAACCCATTGATGAGACAGGTTCTTGCTGGAGAAGGCAGTTCTTGACATGTTGGATCTTAACACTTGCTGTCTGTCTCAATAATCACCTGGCGTCCTCAGAGACAAATGGCTTCTCTGTTCATGTTTAGTGGATGCATGATTTCCACTTTCATTTTAATAAATAGGTCAGTGCACCTACCCCTCCTCTGCGGCTCATTCTGTGCCTCCTCTCTTGGGGCCTGTGCTGGTGGATATTGTGAATGGGTTTGGTGATGCTGGTCGCCGTGGCAACATCTTAACTGAGGAAAGAGCAGAGGGTGGATTATTAGAACATATTTTTGTTTATGAATTCACAAGGTAGGAAAAACTTGCGTAAGTTACACGGCATCAGTGGACTCATTGATTTAGCAGAGCTCGCAAGTCAGAGAATTAATAGTTACATTACATTCATTGCTCTCTTCTTCAGATCTAATAATTGTTAAATTCTTCCACTTGAAAAGGTTCCTTTATTTTGCTTGCATGTTATTGTGGTTTACATGTTGGGCTCCTGGTTCTATGTCTTTGCCTTCAACAACTCCTTAGCCTTTTACAACTTGTTGATTTTTGCCTTTTAAAGAATTGTGGTAATTCAATCTATTAAATAGCTTTCATTAGTATATTCTTCATTCTGACCAGGCTTGTCTGATTAATTTTGCTTTTAAATATCTTATTTATTGTACCTAATGATTTGTAATCTGTGTTCAGATTTTTGGTACACAACTGTTTTCCTTGCTGACAAAGTATCAGAGAATTACAGTAATAATGTGAAGAAACCACCAGCCAGCTGACTGTCTATTCCAAATGTTTGGAAGGCTTTAACCCTTTAGTGTCTCTCTTTCCCCATTTACCAATCCTTCGACAATTTAGCCAATTCACTATTAAAATTTAAAGTTGTATCTATATCCACTAATCTTTTAATAATAACATATCAAGTAATAATGACTAATTTTTTTAAATTGAAAGACTATTTCCTCTTCCAATTTTCATAAAATTGTTTCATAAAAGTTTTTGATGCTCTTTATTTGCCTCATCATTGCCACTCAGAATTAAAACTTTCCTGAGCCTTATGTTGGAAGGCAAACTAGCCAGTACTCAAGCTGTCCCTGTCTATCACTGTCATAATTTAATGTTACTCTACAAGCCATCCCAAACCCCCCCCATCTGAACTCCAGTGAGTATCATCCCAGGTTGCTCGATCTCTCCTTGTTTCTGGAATCGACTTGCTCTGCACTGCCTCCAAAGCCAGTCCATCCTTTCTTAATTAAAAAGAACCAAACTGCACCCAGTACCCCAGGAGTGGCCTCACCAGTACCTTATACATATTCAGCAGAATCTCCCTGCTCTTAAGTTCAATCCGTCCAGTAATGAAGGCCATTTGCTGTCTTGATTGCCTGTTGCATGTGCAATCCAAACTTTTTCCATTGTGTAGAAGTGCTCCCAGATCTCTGGACAACCACATGCTACAATTTTCCACCATTTAAATAATAGTCTTATTAACTATTTTTCCTTCCGAAGTGGATGACTTTACATTGAGTACAATGTTGCCGAATCTGTCAAGTCCTCACCCATTCGCTTAACTCATCCCTATCCCTCCGCAGACTCTGTGTCCTATGCACAGTTTGCTTTACCATTCAGTATGTAGCATCATCAAAGTGGTATACACTGCACTTGGTCCCCTCCTCCAAGTCATTGATGTATATTTTGAACAGTTATGGCACCTTGCATTGCCTGTAACACCTCACTAACTGCTGATTGCCAGCGAGAGAAACACCCATCTATCCCAACTCTTCCTTCTATTGGTTAACCAATCCTTTCTCTATGCCAATATATTATTACCAACTGTACATTTTCATGTAGAAGTCTTTTGTCCGACACTTCACTGAGCGTCTTTTTTTCCCCAGTTTCTATCCAATAACTTAGTTATTGCTGCAATAGAACCATAGAAATATAGAACATTACAGCACAGAAACAGGCTGCTTTGGCACTTCTAGTCTGTGCTGAACCATTTTTTGCCGAGTTCAGTCCATAGCCCTCCATACCTCTCCCGTGGACCTGTCCAAATTCCTCTTGAGCCTGCATTCACCACTTCATCTGGAAGCTTGCCCACCACACTCTGTGTGAAGAAGTTCCCCTTAAACTTTTCCCATTTCACTCTTAACCCATGTCCTCTGGTTTGTATTTTTATCTATCCTCAGTGGAAAAAGCCAATCTACATTAGCTCTGTCTATCCCCCTCATAATTTTAAATACCTCTATCAAATCTCCCCTCATTCTTCTACCCTGCAGGGAATAAAGTCATAACATAACCATATAACCACTTACAGCACAGAACAGGCCAGTTCGGCCCTACTAGTCCATTCCGTAACAAATCCCCACCCTCCTAGTCCCACTGACCAGCACCCGGTCCATACCCCTCCAGTCCTCTCCTATCCATGTAACTATCTAGTCTTTCCTTAAATGTAACCAATGATCCCGCCTCGACCACGTCTGTCGGAAGCTCATTCCACATCCCCACCACCCTTTGCGTAAAGAAATTTCCCCTCATGTTCCCCTTATAATTTTCCCCCTTCAATCTTAAACCATGCCCTCTAGTTTGAATCCCCCCCACTCTTAATTGAAAAAGCCTATCCACGTTTACTCTGTCTGTCCCTTTTAAAATCTTAAACACCTCTATCAAGTCCCCTCTCAATCTTCTATGGTCCAGAGAAAAAAGCCCCAGTCTGCACAACCTTTCCCTGTAACTCATACCTTGAAATCCTGTCAACATTCTCGTGAACCTTCTCTGCACTCTCTCTATTTTGTTTATATCTTTCCTATAATTTGGTGACCAAAACTGAACACAGTACTCCAAATTTGGCCTCACCAGTGCATTGTACAATTTCATCATAACCTCATGGACTTCTTTACCCAAAGGTATAGTGTGCACTTGATTTAATATTTTCTTCTGCTAATTTTTAGGATGGGTATGGTACCACCTGATGAATCACCCCCTCCCCCTACTTTTCATTAACAGGAATATAAAGAGGTCTCCATTTTCTCATCAACAATTCACTTTTCAAGTAATACCCACAAGCCATTTCTTTAATCTCCTGTTCAGTTAATGCTTTGTCCCTTAAGGCAACAAGATCTGTATCTATTTTCTGTTGTTGAATTAACTCTTTCCTTGACAAAGAGATATCCTTACTCTCACAATGACCCTGCTCTTTCAGTAGTACTTCAGAAGTACTGGGCAAGTCTCTATAAACTGGATGTTCTTCAGCTGTCATCATTTTCTTAGTCACAGACCTTGTTACAGCACATGCAGGATATATCTTACAATCATCTCTAACCTCATCCTTACTAGGCCGATTTGTTAATCTCAAAACTGACCCAACTTTATCCTCTGTCAAATCATTCCCTAATAAAAATTTGACACCCTGCATGGGTAACTTTGAAATTACTCCTACTACAACAGGTCCTTTAACTAATTTTGAATTTAGCATAATATTGTGAACATGTTTAACCTTTCCCTGTAACTCAGTTCCTGAAGTCTGGGTAACATCCTAGTAAATCTTCTCTGCACTCTTTTGATCTTATTGATATCTTTCCTATAGTTAGGTGATCAAAACTGCACACAAGGCTCCAAATTTGGCCTCAACAATGCCTTGTACAACTTTAACATAACATCCTAGCTCCTGTACTCAATACTGATTTATGGAGGTCAATATGTCAAAAGTTCTCTTTACAACACTATCCACCTGTGATATCACTTTCGGGGAATTAGAACAGATCCCTCTGTCTACTGCATTCCTCAATGCATTACCATTTACCGTGCATGTCCTTTCTTAGTTTGTCCTTCCAAAATGCAATACCTTACACCTGTCTGCATTAAATTCCATCTGCTATTTTTCAGCCCATTTTTTCAGATGGCCCAGATCCCTCTACAAGCTTTGAAAACATTGGAGGCATTTGTAGACAGCAAACAATCTTGCTGTCATTTGCAAACCTGCTGATCCAAGTTACCACATAATCATCATTGATAGAGATGAAAAACAACAATGGTCCCAGCACTGATCCTTGAGGCCTCCAGTCCAAGAAGCAATCATCCACCACTAGTCTCTGGCTTCTCCTGTCCAGCCATTGTTGAATCCAGTTCACTACTTCACCATGAATACCTAGCATCTGAACCTTCGGACAAACCTCTCATGCGGGGCCTTGTCAAAGGCCTTACTAAAGTCCATGTAGATGACATCCACGGCCTTTCCTTCATCAACTTTCCTGGCAACCTCCTTGAAGTGCTCTATAAGATGGGTAAACATGACCTACCATAAACAAACCCATGTTGACTATCTTAATCAGTTCATGGCTATCTAAATAATTGTTTATCTAATCCCTTAGGAATTTACCTACGACTGATGTCAGGCTCACTCACCCATAATTTCCAGGGTTACCTTTTTTAAACAACAGAATTCATAACATGTGAGCTACCCTCTAATCCTCTGGTACCATACCCACGGCTAAGGACATTTTAAATATTTCTGCAATACACAATCTTGTGGGTCAGCAAACCATGTGTCACTTTAATCTCTCACACTCGAAATATGCATCTCTAATAGATGACCAAATTGAACTAAAGTCAACAATCTGAGAAATCAACTAGAGCCTGATGAGAATTGTGACAGTCTTTCAGATCACAGATAGAAATCTACAAATTTTTACTTGACATTGATCCAATTTAGACAAAAAAAAGTTTCTTCTCATTCCTTAGCTGGATGAACAGTATTTTGTGACATTCAGACCTTTCTAATGACAGATGATGGCCAAAGTTATCAAAATATATTACGTGTGCTGATGGTAGCTGATATATTGTAACTTTTCCAAACCATGTTGGCAGTAGTCATTATTTCAAATCATTGAATTTTTATGTTGTCATTATTTGTTAACTATACAGAAATAGCATTCCTGTAAGCTTTTCTATGGAGCAAGATTTATGGCCCATGTAACTTGTGTGGCCAGTTATTTTCCGGCCTCTGAACTCTGATCACATGGTTGTATCACCATCTTCTGTTGTGCTAAGGTTTCAAGTTGTCAATTTCCATGCAAAATGAATGTTTGAATCTAAGAGTTTGTGGTGGTTTATGATCTGTGGGCAAAAGTCATCGTCTTCAGCATCTAGACCTGAGGGTGAATACTGAAATAAAGTAGATTACACTGAAAGATAAGAATTGCATATCTTTCAAGAACTTGAAATGCCCCGAACTTTATATCAAATGATGTACATTTTGAAATGTGGTCACTACAGCTGCCTCTGGGTTATGAATACATGAGCCCCTTTGCAAAGAATTGAACTCCCATAATATTAGATTTAAAAGTCTGACATGAAAATATACATTGATTCTCAAGCATGGCTGGACTAGTTTTCTCAGTCTCCACTTTTACAAATTGTTCTTATCAATCCAGTGGGCTCTTGATGCTGCACAATACTTTTACTATGGAATTATGGTAACCATATCGTGCCATTTTTGTGTATTTTCTGACCTGCAGATGCCCAACAGTTGACGTTCTCCATATAAGCAGAACCATTTGTTGCCCGCGAATGTCTTGCATTGAAAAATAGGAAAGAGGGACCAAATTGCACACAGCAAAGTCTTGGGTAATCATCCGATAATGGATAGAAAGCATGCTTCAACGATATTGACTCAGGGATAAGGATGAGAGAGAACTCCCCAACACAACATAGTGCTGTTAATGTGATTTTATTTTTGTTGTCCAGCTGAGGAGAAAACTGAGGGTTGGTTAACTTTTACTGAAAGACAGATGGTTCCAACATTGGAACACACTTTTTCAATATTGTAATTAAATTTTACAAAAATAATACAAAAGTTAGAAGCCAGATTTATCTAAATATTAAGAGGTAATATGATAAAGTAAATATACAAAAGTCTTGTATTAGATAAGCTGTTACATATAAACTTGATATAGCAAACAAAATATGAAAAAATCAAGTAATAATTTAATCAGTTATAACCTGGTGAAATGAAAAAGATTTTTTTTAAAATTGATACTATACTACAAATTTTACCCCCCCATCTAAAGTTATTTGATAAATATATACAATTTCACTATCGTTTTTTAAAAAAAGCCAACAAACTCACAAGATCAAAATGATCATATAGATTATGAAAAAAATTAAAAGATCCCATAAACTTGAAAAGTTTAAATTTGTGCTGCTTCATTATTCTTTCCAGTCTTACAAAATGGGAATGAGTTGACTGAACATTTATTGGATTTATTTGGGATTCTGATCTGTGCGCATGCTGAATAATACTGCAAGATCTCACTAATAATTGAAAGAAATCTGAATTGCAGCAAGGACTACGTGTTGCCATTGCTGGTACATTCCAATGAGCACAGCTAAAATCCTGTGGAACTTTCACTCTGAGCAACGCTACGGCGGGGGTGTTTGTTAAAAATACAAATGTGTTCAACTGCATCATGTGCTACACACAACTTTTGATTCTACACGGCAACTTCCACAAGTTGTTAGGATACTGCCTTCTGTACTGGCTGCATATGGTAATGGTCACAAAGCCTCATTTTATTATTCAGCTTTGACATAAATTTCAGGATAAACATCTGTTGGGTCTTAAAAGAGCATGGGGAAATAGACCTGAGTGTGATTTTTGAGACAGAATAATGGGGTAAAATTTGTAAAAGTATCAAAATAATGTCAAGAAACCTGAGCGTGCGCCTAATTCAGTTTAAGATTCTGCAATGTTTTGGACCCCTGCAAGGCTACGTAGGTTGAAAAATACCCCTGAATGCTGGCGCTATGAGGTTAATCAAGGGGACTTGGTACATGTGCTTTGGTTTTGTCCCAGAATTCAAAAATTTTGGATTATGGTACATGTATATTGGTTAAGTTTCAGGTATTCAAATTCCTTTGTCCCTCCCCCGGACTCTTTGCCTTATAACCATATAATAATTACAGCACAGAAACAGGCCAAATTGGCCCTTCTAGTCCATGCTGAACACTTTCTCCCACCTAACCCCACTGACCTACACTCAACCCGTTAACCCTCCATTCCTTTCCCGTCCGTATACGTATCCAACTTCTCCTTAAATGCTAATATCGAGCCTGCCTCTGCCGCTTCATCTGGAAGCTCGTTAAACACACCCACCACTCTCTGAATAAAGAAGTCCGCCTTCATGCTTCCTTTAAACTTTTTCCCCAACTCTCAACTCATGTCCTCTTGTTTGTAGCTCCCCCTTCCTTAAAGGAAAAGGCCTCTCAACATCCACTCTGTGTATACCCCTAATAATCTTAAACACCTCAATCAAATCCCCTCTTAACCTTCTTGGCGCCAAAGAATGAACTTATTTAACCTTTCCCAATAACTCAGACCCTGTAACCCTGGCAACATTCTAGCAAATCATCTCTGAACTCTCTCCAATTTGTTAATATCTTTCCTATACTTTGGTGACCAAAGCTGTACACAATACTCCAAGTTTGGCCTCACCAATGCCCTGTACAATTTTAACATAACATCCCAGCTCTTGGACTCAATGCTCTGATTTATAAAGGCCAACATGCCATAAGCTTTCTTCACCACCCTATCCTCATGTCACTTCCCCTTCAGGGAACTATGTACCATTATTCCTAGATCCCTCTGTTTTACTGCACTCTTCAATGCCCGTCCATTCATCATGTATGACATATTTTGATGACCCCTACCAAAATGTAACACCTCACACTTATCTACCATCTTTCAGAGCACTTTTCTAACTGCAAGCTTTGAAACCCTTCTTCACTGTCCACAGCTCCACCTATCTCCGTATCATCTGCATATTTACGAATCCAATTTCCCACCCCATCATCCAGATCATTAATCATCGAGTCCACGCTGCTGAAGATCCAGCTGCGCTGGATGGGTCACGTCTCCAGAATGGAGGACCATCGCCTTCCCAAGATCGTATTATATGGCGAGCTCTCCACTGGCCACCGTGACAGAGGTGCACCAAAGAAAAGGTACAAGGACTGCCTAAAGAAATCTCTTGGTGCCTGCCACATTGACCACCGCCAGTGGGCTGATAACGCCTCAAACCGTGCATCTTGGCGCCTCACAGTTTGGCGGGCAGCAGCCTCCTTTGAAGAAGACCGCAGAGCCCACCTCACTGACAAAAGGCAAAGGAGGAAAAACCCAACACCCAACCCCAACCAACCAATTTTCCCTTGCAACCGCTGCAATCGTGTCTGCCTGTCCCGCATCGGACTGGTCAGCCACAAACGAGCCTGCAGCTGACGTGGACTTTTTTACCCCCTCCATAAATCTTCGTCCGCGAAGCCAAGCCAAGCCAATGTATATATAGACAAACAGTAATGGACCCAATACTGAATCCTGAGGCAACCACGAGTCACCGGCTTCCAATCTGATAAACAATTATCTACCACTACTCTCTGGCGTCTCCCATTCATCCACTGTTGAATCCATTTTACTACTTCAATGTTAACACCTAATGATTGAATCTTCCGAACTAATCTTCCCTGAGGAACCTTATCAAAGGCCTTACTAAAGTCCATATATACAACAACCACTGCCTTACCCTCATCAACTTTCCTAGTAACCTCCTCAAAATATTCAATAAGGTTTGTCAAACATGAACTTCCCCTCACAAATCCATGTTGACTGCTCTCAAGGGAAGAATGGAGGAAGGAATCCCTGGGCAACCACATCATCTCACAGGGGATCCACACTGTAGTGGCAGGTTCCTTAACTCCGTTGTGTCGGAGACCTTGCCCACCTCCTATCTGAGCTTAGTGAGAACATGTCAAGGAAAGGCTTGGGGGACGGGGGTGGGGGGTTGGGCCTTGGGAGACACACTTGGATTATTCGGGGATAAATACTCTCAGAATTGGATTCAGGCAAGTAGAATGGTAGGAAGACAAATTATTCTTGGAGATTGGAAGAATTTGGTTGGGGGGGAGGAGGGGAGAGAATCATCATTTCATGAGTGGGCCTCCGAAATGGCCGAAGTAGCAGCATTTGAATGCATGTCTTACAGTTTGATAAACTGTATGTCTATACAGAAAAATGGGGCATATATCTAGGTTTCCTGGGGTGGATGGGAGTAGTGATGGATGTTGTGGTGAAGCACATAAGGAACGGCAATGTTTTCTGTTATTAGAGGTCTAAATAGACAAGTGGTTATGATATTGAATTTTTTTTTGCTGCCATGTTTCTATTTTATGAAAAAGTTTGTTTTCTAACTTATGATCTACATAACTTTTAACACTAACTCAAGGGTTTGGAGAAACTTTATAAAAATAACTCAATAAAATTTAAATCATAAAAAAATATGTAGTGCTCCAATTTTGTACATGTGAATATTCTGTTTGAAGTTGAGTGTCTTGCTGACAGAAATGTTATTTATATTCCATGATAAATATCGAGGTTATATCTCTTCTCTGTCATCTGATTGATGAAAATGAACTCTGATCTTTTTGTTTTATGTTGTAATCTGAAGGGGAGTTGGGGCTACACAGTAAATATTGCTACCAGTGACCTTTCAATATAGCCACTGCTAACCAATTGATGTTGTCTTGGGTGTCCGTTATGGTTACACCTATAGATTTATTTAGTAACCACGTCTTGGAGTGCTATGCATGCATAAGATGAATGTTTTGTTATATGTGGGCTTTCTTTTCGCACCCAAGTGTGAAAAATAAATGTGTGAGGGTTATAGGGAGCTTGTAAATCTTTTCCTCTGTATCCTGTGCAGAATACAGTTGCAAGACGTTGTAGCATTGTGTAGTGTCTTCTATTGTCCTTGAACTATCTCCGGCAAGGAAATAATTTTTGAGTTTGGTCACTGTTGGAATGGGATAAATGTGACACGTGATTTGTGCACAAGATTCTCCCACAGAGAGCAATCTTGAAATGACAAGTCATTTATTTTTAGAGCTGGGAGCTGAAGGGCATGTGATGCAAGAACACCATGGAAAACACTTCTCCACTTTGTTGGGATCCTTTCAGCCTTGTTTGGTGGGAAAGCAGCTCTGTTTTAACACCGAGCATGGCTGGATTCCTTTGGCACGGCAGTGTACAAGTTGCATGGTTTCTGTTTGTAAAGTAAATTGTTGCGTTTTGTAAATCACTGGACATCAACTGACAGTGACTGTCACAGTTGTTTCTGTGACTGCTTTGCAAATGTTTTAAAATAGGCTTTGTGTATTGTGTGCATGCATGACATAGTGCAGTAGTTCACCTTCTGAACCTGACCTTTTCTCAGGCAGACAGCAGCTCTCATGGCCTTTGCAAAGATGTTTGACTGGCTGCGGTAGCATTATATTTTAAACGGACTTTGGCACTTCCTTGCCTCCAGGATTAACTGTCTCTGAAAACCTCTAAATGTCAACGTGAAGTTGTTTTTAATAGTTTATAGACATTTTCTTTGACGTGGCATTCTGAACATTTGTGGAAAAATTAATGATGATTGGAATAGGCAGGTTCCTGAGGAGTGTGGCCAGCAAAGAGCAGAGCCATTTGGGCTGAAATTTGACCAATTTGTGCATTTGTATAGCATTAGTATTCCACAGTGGTGGAGGGATACCCATTCTTATCTAGTGAACCCTGCTGGGGGTGAATCTAGAGTGCATGATTAAATAACTAGCCCTGATTTGTGGGACTGCCTATGTTAGATTGGCAGGCAAGGATATTTGTACCCAATTAATTGTTTTCACTGGCCACAGTTGATTTCAGAAATTTGGCTTCATTTAAGAATGGATTGAGAGTGGATGGAATAGCTTCCCCCTACAGGCTATTTTCCTGCAAGGATTCACAATACTGAGGCACTTTTGACAGGAGCAATTTCACTGCTCAGGAAAGATATTCAGAGAATATCTTGCTTGCTGGGTGCAAGAAATGAGGAGTGGCAGTAATGGGGAATGAGGCTTGTCACAGGACATGGAACAATTCAGCACAGTACAGGTCCTTTGGTCCTCAATGTTGTGCCGACCCTTATATTCCTTAAAAAAAATACATAATCCTCTATTTTTCTTTCATCGATGTGTCTGTCTAAGAGTCTCTTAAATGCCCCAAAGGTTCGGCCTCCACCACCATCCTCACCAAGGGATTCCAGGTGCCCACAACTCTCTGTTTAAATATAAAAAAGTCAGAAGATTGGATTCAAGCTTCAAGTCAGAGAATTGAGTGCAAAGGTTGAGGCAGACTCTTCAGTGCAGTACTCCCACATTATTTTTAAGAGGTTAAATTTAGGCACAGTTTGTTCTTGGTACTCTGTCGAATATGAAAACCTGGGAAATAAGAGCAGGAGGTGAACATCGAGCTCCTTTAGCCTATCTTCCATTCAATTAGATTGTGGTGGATCCAATCTTCACTAGAGTTGCACTTTACAGTCTCAGAATCCTTCAATTCACCTCAGCTTTGAGTGCGTTCAATGATTTGGCCTCCGTAACTCATTGCCTTCTCGGAGCCTCTGGTAATTGGTAACAAGACTTGTAAGAGAGGGAGCGTTTTCCGAGCATCCACATAAAGGTGTTTCTCGATGCCAGACCGGCCCATTTGCTACTGTCCTGTCTGCTTCCATCACTACCCCTAGTACTCCATTCCAGGAACCTACACTCTGGGGTGGGGGGGGTGAGAAATTTACCTGCACCAACTTCTCCCCCACCCACCCACATATTTTTCTCCTTCAGTAAACTATTCTAACTGTCTATCCTGTCTCTACCTCAGAATTTTATAAAGTTTTACTGAGTCTTTCCTCGACCTCTATTCCAGAGAATAAGCTCTCCTCATTGCTCTTGCAGTATTTCAGATTTATTGTTGGAGTACATTCATGACATCACATACCACCATGAGATTCCTTTTTCCTGTGGGCGAAGCAAAATTACAACTAACTGGTAGTGCAAAAAAATAAATTGTACACTGTGTAAACATGTAAACAATCAAAGAACTGTAAATGGATAACAAATGTAAACAAAGTGCAATACAGAGGGGACAAAAAGAAAATTAATAAAGTGCATTAAGTGAGAGTCCTTAAATGAATCTCTGAGTTTGTCATTGAGGAATCTGATGGTGGAGGGGTTGCAGCTGTTCCTGAAACTGGTGGTGCGAGTCATGTGGCACCTGCACCTCTTTCCCGATGAGCGAGAACAGAGCGTGTGCAGGGTGGTGTGGGTCTTTGATGATCGCTGCTGTTCCCTGTAGATGTACTCAGTAGTAGGGAGGGCTTTGCCTGTGATGTCCTGGGCTGTGTCCACTACTTTTTGGAGGCCTTTAGGCTCAGGGGTATTGGCATTCCCATGCCAGACTGTGATGCAGTCGGTCAGCAGACTTTCCACCACACCTCTGTAGAAATTTGCCAGGGTTTCTGATGTCCTACTAAACCTCAGCAAACTTCTGAGGAAGTACAAGCGCTGATGTGTATGCTTCATGATGCCTTTGATGTGTTGGAACTATTCTGCTAACTCTCTCCTTACATTGTAGTCCAATATTTTAAGGCTAAATAATATGGATATTAAATACAGCTGATGTGTGTCTAGAGTGGCATGCAGGTTGGGATGGTGTTTCTCTATGCCTGTTACCATTGTCCTTTTTGATGATAGAATTTGCATGGTTGGGTGACACTGTCGATATGATTAACCATTGTAGAGTTTCCTCCTTCTTTTACTGCAGTTTCACTGGAGCTCTACGATACATTGACTTTAAGGACATTTACTCTTCTATTGTAAAATTCGGTTTTGGATCCTCTATTGGTCTATAGGTGTGATGGGGTCCCTGAGCTAGGTGTTCCTGGTGAAACTCAGACTGGGATGAGGAGCAGCAGATTGATAGAAATATTGACCTTGTAGTGCGTTGTGTGAGAGAGTGGTTGTACAGACTGGAGACGTAGGTTGCTGGTTCAAATGTCACCACAGAATGTTTATTTAAACTTCACGTGCTCGCTTATTAGGCTGCGGGAAGAGATGGATCCACGCTGCCATCTTTGCCGCGACTGCTGGCCATGCATAACGAGTGGGTCCAATTTCTTGCGGCATACTTGTGCGTCGCCACAACCTCATCTCTTGAGAATTGGAAGTAATTGGGTCGTAATTAGTTAGATTTGTTTTTGTCCTTTTTTTTTAAATTAACCTTCTCTATGTGAGTAGATTTCCAAATTGTTGGGTGCACATCTATTATAACCATAGGAACGGACTTGGGGCTAGTTCTGGAGCTAGACCCAAGATCTTGTGTGATCTTTTTTGCATTTGCTATTTGGTCTCATTTTTTGTTGAAATCACTTGGAAAGAATTGAATTATCCAAAGCCTCATGTACATGATGATAGGAATCTTGGGCACGAACTAGGATTACCTACTGGGATTATTTACTCACTTCTCGCAGAAATTCCGTAGAGATTAATTTTTATTCTGTATCTCAATTTTTCTTTGATGTGATTTGTGTTGAAGTGAATGTTTGTTACCCAAACCGCCATATCGCTGGAGATAACATCTAGTCTTTCAAATATTTTCATGAAAATTGCTTGGGCTTTGGTTAAACATCTCATCAGAAAGACTGAAATAGTTGTTTCATGTATCTCTACTTCATCAGCATTGAATATTGTACAGTTAGAGTTTTTAAGAATGGGTAGGTCAAATTGTGTTTCCATGAGTTTGTCATTAAAAAAAAAAATCTAAAAAAATATTGGTAATGCGAGGTGCACATTCCTAGCTGTGGGTCAATGATGTCAATGTGTCTGCTGGCACTTTGAAAGAGCTATTGATATTTTTCCATCTACCCCGTTTCTTTATTTCGTTGCGCATCCAGCGCTCTTTTGACAGTGACTGTTGAACCTGCTTTCACAACTCTTTTAAACTGAGCATTCTGAAACTTCATAATTTAATGTTTAAAATAATTTTTTCTTCTTGTTCTTTTGGGGAAGTCTATTCTTTTGTTAGAGTTTTTGTCAGACATTATCAAGGATGATTCTGGGAATGAAAGAGTTATTTGAGGAGTGTTTGACAACTCTTTGTACTCATTGGAATTTAGGAAAATGGGGTGGGAGGGAGCTCTCATTGAATGTTTTAAGGCATGGGCAGAATAGATGTAGAAAGGTTGTTTCCTATGGTGGGAGAGTCTAGGATAAGAGGGCACAACTTCAGGATTGAAGGGCGTCTGTTTAAAACAGGGATGCAAAGGAAGTTCTTCAGCCAGAAGGTGGGATTTGTTGCCACAGGCCGTTGGGAAGGCCAGGCCATTGGCTGTATTTAAGTCAGTGATTGATAGGTTCTTGATTAGTAAGGGGATCAAAAGTTATGGGGAAAAGCCAGGCTGTGGGGCTGAGTTGGAAAATGGATCAGCTCATGATTAAATGGTGGACCAAACTTGATGGGCTGAATAGCCTATTTCAGCTCTGCTGTCTTATAGTCTCAGTATTGAAAAATACTCATTCATACAATAACATGCTGGGTACTATTATTCTTTTATGTTCACACACTAAGAACCTGAAAATGGACTTGTCTACTTTTGTGCGAGCATTATAGAAATCGAAAGAATAAATTATTTCCAGAATGAAATTAACATAAAATATCTAGTTTGTACATCTTGCATTGATAACATTCTCCAGTTCCAGCTGGTGAATGTAAGGTGAATTGATTTACGATGTATGGTAATAGTAAAAAGTACTTTATATAAAGGTGAAGTATGACAGCCTTCTCATCAAGCACAGTTTTGTCTGGATACAGACAGGCAGAATGCTATACAAGGTATATTTTGGGTTGTTACTGCTGACACTTGGAGGTGAACCACTCACATTTTGAAAAGGTTAATAGTTTGGCCTATTTAACTGGCAGTTGGGATCTGGACCTCTAGTGGAGCAATTGAAAATCAAGATCTAGCTGAAAACCAGCCATGTATAGTGCCACAGACATTTACTAAGAGTGCTTCATGGCTTTAATTTGTATGATTCTTAAAGCCTAACACTGTTTCTTCTGATAAACTTTAAACTTAAACATTTTGTAACACTTGGAATAGAAAAACTGTGTGGAGTTAATTGATCCTTCACAGGACTTCAATTGTGGCTCATCTGTGTGCTTGCCTTTGCCTGGCATTTGCACAATAGCCGTATAGAGTTGATGGCATCCAGTACCTTTTTTTAGAGGGAGAATTTAATATTTTCATTCTACAAAAGCAGCAATTACTGAAAACTTCTTTTGCCAAATTGTTTGGACATAAATAATCTATGGCCACTAACATTACTTCCAATAGACTGACAATTTGTATCAATCTTTCCACTATCTTTATTGATAATTAAACTTCCAGTGTTTATCATTTGATCAAATCTCCCCTCTCACTTTCTTGGCTTTATCGATGCACGATGTTGGGCCACTATTGGGTCAGCACAATCCTAGAAGAAAGTTAAACCTGACTTTTTTCCAAATCCGTTATTAAACCACCAAACATAAAGGCCAGCTATGACAATTTGTGGTAGTGGATAAATTAAATAGGTTGAGTGATCTAATTGAGTGGAATGATTGGATACCAGTAAAGTCAGAGTGCCCAAAACAACCAGGCTGTCGGCAAAAAAATTTGACCAGCATTCTTCATCTGGCTGTCCAGAGCACCTGGAGGTAACATTGTAGGAAATGGGAACTGAAAGCATGTTTGATGAATGTCACCCAGAGCACACTGTTCCACTGCTGTAAGTCTTGGTCAGTTATTTCATTTCTGAGCATACTAGGGGCTAAGCAGCTTTTCAATCCCCTCACTAAAGTAATCTGCTGCCATGCCGAGAAACTCACTGTGTGGGAGCATTGTCAGTTGTGTCTAAATTGTCATTCTCTCATCCAATGCGCGTTGTGGGCAGAGCTCAATCCAATGCTGTTCTCACTCCACATTCTCTACCTTTTTAACAGCTATCAGTTCCTGAATGAATTCTACTGACCAAGAGCTTTCATTTATTTAAAGAAAAAGAAAATCCCACTGCCTATCTGCCCACCGAGTGCTCACCTCCTCAGACTTGAAGGCATGGAGATGTTCTTCAAAAGACATTTCAAGAAGTCAAAACCTGCCACATCTGGTTTCAAGTTGCCAAAGGGTTGCAGGCGGACGGGTAGGCGTGTAAGTGGAGCAGTGCCTGGCAGTAAAGTGAGGCGTCGTTCGAGTACTGGAATGCCCTCAGTAACCCTGATGCATAGACGTAGGTCCAGTGTGCAGATGCAGGGGCTGTGCCTGCACTCAACTGGGTCAGGGAGTGGAGCCCCCAAAAGCTACAGAGCGCGCAGGCGATCTAGCACCACTGCCCTCCACCTCCACCCAAGATTTGCAGTCAAGAGAAAGCGCAACGGCAAATTGCGGACCATTGACAGCCACCTGCTGGGACCCTCCGTGCTGCTCGCCAGCTTGATCCAGATGACCGAGGAAGAAGAGGGCGAAGTTGATGAAGGTGAGGCTTGTGCAATGGGTATAAACATCAGCCTTGAGCACAAAGAACGCAGGTGCTCTTCAGGAGAGTCGGATGTATCTGAATCTTCAACCTCTGGTGGCAGCTGGAGTGAACTCGAGAAGGTGGACAAGAAAATGGGCAGCGGTGCCCCTTCTAAAATTTCAGAGACATTCCAACCTTCGGCTTTGTATTACAGGCCAATCTACACCAAGCCTTTTATCAGAGCACCTCGTTGTCTGAGGCGGAACTCTTCCCAAGTGCTCCCCCCAGAGCCGGCCTCTTTTGGATTGTGTGGGAGCTATAGGAGGACGAGTCAGCGGTCCAGTGCAGGCAGGGTAAAAGGAGCATCTTGCAACCCTGCCCCAGCACAGGCATCCAGAGTGGGAAGCAGACGGCCCTCACTGAATGTCAGGAGGGCATCTTGCACCCATCTCCCTCCACGCTGGAGGCATGGCATTCGCAGAAACTCGCTCACTCTGATGCACAGGAAATTCCCGGCCAAGCACCCCACAGCATGGAGTAACTTCCTGTCGTATGTATTCCTCAATTATTCTTGGAGGTGGTGGGGAGGGTGTTGAGTAGGAAGAGGAATAGTCTTGTCCTCTTTTGCTGCCTAAGCAAGTCAACTGCCCCTTACCTCCAGCAGTGCCCCTCGGTGAACTCGCAGGGTGTGCTCTGGGATGAGGGTTACTTTCTGCCGATGATGGTGTTCACCTTGATGTTTGATGATCTCTCTCAAAATACAGGCAGGCCAATTTGGGAATGAGATTGTAAAATGATTTAAAATGGCAGGAGAGAAGTTAGCTCAGTCTTGGCACGTTAAAAGAATAATATTTCTACCCTTTCTCCATGGTCCTGCATACTTGCACTTTAAACAATGTGAACATGTGGAACCTACTCCTCCCTTTATCTAGCGCTCGTATCCCCTTTGTGACAGCAATGATTTTTCTTAAATTTAGCCAGCAAGTGATCATTATCAAAAGCTTTAAAAAGCACAAATAGCAGCCAGTAGCTTCACTTTGTCAAAACTGTGTTCATTTTTAGTGTAGCTGAACTTGTTATGCAATGATCAAGGGCCCTAAACCCTCATGCAGCTGGAAGCAAATAAGGCAATCACATACAGTTAAACCCATGGTATCCAGCACCTATAGGGATTGGTAGATGCCAGATGAGTGTATTTTCTGCTTGCTTGAGACTTACTCTTACAATGTATAACTAATGCACCTGGAAGAATTTTTAAAGTATTTTCAACATCTCTGATCATTGCCATTTGAAAGAAAATGCAATTTTAGATCCAGAATTGGTGGTTAATGCATGAAATTTGAGTTGTGGGATCTTTGGGGAACATTGAATGTAAGTTGGAGAAATGTTGAACCAGAGAACTTCCATTTCTTGTGTAATCTGAAACTAAGATACAAAACCTGAATCCCTCACCATGGAGGGATGGGAAAATAAATATTTTAATAGTTTTATTTTTAAAAAAAATCCGTGGCTGAAATTTAAAAAATACATACTTTACAAGATAGCTATCCCTTTTTAAAGCAAAGAAACTCCTTTCAGGAAAATAATCCAGCCAAGGCTATCAAGAGAAGATAATACATTAGGTCACAGGAAAATGTACAATTTTCTCCAAAAAAAAATCCCCAAAAGTTTGAAGATTTGGAGTGTGTCAAAATTCAGCAAACCTAAATATTAAAAACAAAATAAGCGGGTGGATTAATGAAAAAATATAAAGCCTACTGCTATGTCAAGGAAAAGATTAGCTCAAGTTACTTTGGATTCCTTGGCATGAGTGGAGAAATTATCCCAGAAATGCATAAAGCTGCCCTAAATAATGGAGAACCACAAGGTGCAAAGCAATTGAGGAACTGAAGGAATTTGGCATTTAGTTAGTTACCACTGGGGAAATGAATGGGTTTCAACCTGAACCTTTTGATCAGCGTTGTAGGATTTTTGAAGGTGCTTTCACTAGAGGTGTTGGGTCACAGGTTTCCACCTTCAAAAATTCCACACACACAGTCATACCATGGACTGGAAAATTGCAAATGTGATCTCATCTTCTAAGAAAGGAGGGGAAAACTGGAAACTGGGTCAGATAGGCTATAATCAGTAATGCGGCAATCAATTATTAAGAAAGTGGTAACAAGGCAATTAGAAAATGATGAAATCAACATGAAGTTGGGAAAGCCAGAATATTGACAAAGCCGTCAAGTGGTTTTTGAGGCTGTTGTTAGAATTGATAAAGGAGAATGAGTGGATGTGATGTATTTGGACTTTCACATTATCTTTGATAAGATTCCACACAAAAGGTTATTGAGCAAAATTAGCGTGCTTTCATTTGTGTGCATATGCACCAGCATCAATTCAGGATTGGTTCATGGATGGAAAACGTTGAACTAAATGGTGTTAAACAATGTCTGCAGATGCTGAAGTGGAGTACAACACATGCGTGCTGGAGAAACTCAGCGGGTCACACAACATTCATGGGAAGTAAAGGGTAACAAACATTTCAGGCCTGGGCCTTTCCTCGGGTATACTTCACATTGGCATATTTAATTGAACTAAAAGGATAATTTTCCATTTTGGGGTGTTGGGCTTAGTGGGGTGTTGCAAGGACTAATTCTGACGTCCCATGATTCATTTGAGGGGATTGGATGCAATAAATTGATGTTTGCTGATAGTAGAAATCTGGGTGTCAGTGTGGGTTAGGATTGTGATACAGAGAGACTTCAGGGAGATGTCGGCAGGTCGAGTGAGTGGCAGATGGAAGAAAAAGTGGGAAAAACTGAAAGCATCCATCTTGGTAGGAAAAGTATAAAAGTAGACTGTTTTACCTTGTGAAAGGTTTTGGTGTTCAGAGGGACCACAAGAATCATTAGAAGTTAATGTGCAGGCATTCAAAGCAGTTAGGAAGACCAGTTTCATGTGATTTAGGGAGTCCAGTGAATGATTTCTGGAATGACAGGTTTGTTTTACTAGGAGGTGTTGAGTATAAGTCCACATCATGATGTCACCATATATATATATATATATATATATATATATAAAACCCTGTGTGTCAGTAGCCAGGTTAGTCTAATAGAAGTAAAAAATGAGAAAGCATCATGTCTCCGATATGAAACGAACCCTACACTTGCACCATGCACCAACTGTGAGAAGAAAGGTAGAAAACAACTACCTAACAACCCCAACAAATTTCCGACAAAAGATCAAGGTGAAAGCGTGCCAAGATGGCGGAGAGAAAGTTCGGGAAATTCAATGAAGTAGAAGGAAGTTGGGATAACTAAATAGAACAGTTTAATTACTACTGTGTAGCCCACCATATTGTGGAAGGTCCAGTACACTGCAAATGTGCCCTCTTTCTCAGTATAATGGGCAGCAAAATATTCAACCTCCTTAAGTCCTTGCTGTCCCCAGAAGATCCAGGGGCGAAGACATTCAACAAATTATTCACAGCTCTAAGGAATCATTTGAGCCCAATACCACCAGTTATGGCAGAAAGGTAACAATTCTATGAAAGGATACAAGGACCAGGAAAAACAGTAAGTAAATACCTGACATTGTTGCCCAAACTGGCGGAGCACTGTCATTTGGAGCAGTTTCTAAATCAGACACTGCAAGACAGATTAGTGATGGGGCTGGCACTGCCTGCAGCTCTGAAATGGTAGATAAAAACTTGGATGTGGGTCAACCAGACCTACTGGTCGGGAAGTCTTCCCACAAACAATGCTTCCATTGTGGGAAATGTAACCACTGACCAGAAAACTGTTTCTTCAAAAATTCTAAATGCAACCATTGCAAAGCAGAAGGATATTATCAAAGCTAAATGTCCGCTTCTAAAGTGCAGGTGGCCCGCAAATAAGCAGGCAGCTAAAGTCAAAACAGTTGCTGAGAGAGAAGGGAAACCTAGCAACGATGATGATAACAGCCCAACGACTGACCTTGAGTGGCGGAGCACTTAAGCTCCTGAAATTTCAGCTCCTGAGATATTCCAGATTCGAGGAATAAATAGAAGAAACACAGCAATCTTTATACAGCTAAAAATAAACGGACACCCCCTGAAGATGGAGTTAGACAGAGGGGCAGAGGTGTCCTTAATGCCGTTACATGTAAAGGAATGCTTGCTACCATACCTGGTGAAAACAACTGAAATAACTCTAAGATCTGTTGCAGGAGACTGAATCAAAGTTTTTGGCAAAAATATGATCCAAGTACAATACAAACAACAGCAACCAAAACACTATCTCTACATCGTAGATACCCAGGGACCAGCACTCTTCGGAAGAAACTGGCTACAACACATTCCCCTAGACTGGCTGGAAATCGGTTCAATACCAAATGTAAACCAAATGGACACCTCCCAGCCAGATCTTGACCAAATCCTCAACAACCACGCAGTGGTTTTCCAACAAGAATTGGGGAAAATCAAAGGTGTTGAAGCCAAAGTGAAATTAAAAAATAATGCAGATCCAAAATTCTTCAAAGCCAGAACAATCCCATTTGCTACAAAAGGAAAAATTGAGGCTGAATTAACCAGACTACAACAGGCTAATATACAATTACAAAAGGACAGATGTGTCACCATGCGCCCTTCAGTAACATTACCTTGGGTTTACATTCGACAACGAGGGGTGCGAATCAATCCAGCAGGAACAGAAGCTGTTCACCAGGCCTCATATCCAACAAACAAATTGGAATTACAGTCCTTCCTAGGACTTGTTAATCTCTACCAGAAACATATCCCTAATATGTCTGCACTATGCAGCTAACTGAACCAATTATTCAAGAAAGATCAAACATGGTATTGGAACACAGAAATTAAAAACACAGTCGATCAACTAAAGGAAATACTAACATCAACAAATAAGGTGCTGATTCACTATGACCCTAGCAAAGAAGTTACCTTCACCAGTGGGTCTTGGAGCGGTTCTATCCCAAATCACAGAAACAGGTGAACAACCAGTCACGTATGTGTGCCAAACATTAACCCAAACGAATGTAATTATACCCACCTAGAAAAAGAATTGGCCAGTAATTTTTGGTGGTTAAAAAATATTCCACCAATATCTTTACAGAAAAAATTTTCAACCTCATCACAGACAACAAGCCTCTTAGTTTAATCCTGGGGCCACACAAAGGTTGACCAGTATTAGTTGCAGCCAGAAGTCAAAGATGGGCCATGCTACTAGTGGTGTATGACTATGATATAAAACATAAACCAGGAACACTCAACAGCCATGCAGATGCCTTATCACGCTTGCCACTACCTGAGACAGAACAATGAGAAAAAATTATTGAATGGACAGCAGAGGCAGCGGCCATCAATCAAGAACAACTTCAACAACTGTCCATTACAGCCCAGTTGATTGGAAAGGAAACCTGCAAAGAGGCAACATTAAGCAAGATCCTAGATCCTATACTTCACTCTTAATGAGTGGCCCGAATCTGAAGTCATTCCAGAAGATCTAAAACTTTACCACTCACACCGCCATGAACTATCAGTCGAAGTTCACTATGGGGTACCCGTACAGCTATTTCAGTCAAATGGCAAACTACCATGTTATCAGAACTGCACCAGGAATGGTACGAATGAAGGCACTGGCCCGGATGCATGTCTGGTGGCCCTCCATAGACAGAGACATTGAAACAAGTAAGAGAATGCAAAGTACATCAGACAATGCAGCCAAAAATGCCACAAACCAAAGCTAACCCATGGAAATGGCCATCCAAACCCTGGCATCAGATTCATGTAGACTTCACTGGACCATTCATGGGTGAGACTTTCCTAATAGTTGTGGGCGCACACTCCAAATGGCCAGTAGTTTCACAGCTGAAATATTCCAAAACAGATCCAACGATTGACTGTCTATGAGCTATTTTTGCCACTTATGGATTGCCTCATGAATTAGTTACGGACAATGGTCCCCAATTTACAACAGAACATCTTTTAAAAATTTATGGGCGACCACAATATCAGACATATTTTGTCCACAGCCTATCACCCAAGTACTAATGGGGAGGCAGAACGTTTTGTACAAACACTCATAAAAAGCAATGAAAACCATGAAACTTCTAAATGCCTCCTGGACACAAAATCACAGATGTCCTATTGGGATACAGAAACACGCCACAGCAGAACTCGTGTTTGGCCACAAAACACACCCCAGCAGAACTAATGTTTGGCCACAACCTGCGGACCAGGCTGCCCACAGTTCGTCCAGATCTGGGTCTCCGATTGCAAAACAAAAACAAAAAAAAAAAAAAAACAGCATTGCCACAGACCTTACCTAGAACACTGGAAGTGGGCAAGAGAGTTCTGGTACAAGATTAAAGACAATATAAAGACCCTTGGGTGGTAGGAAAAATTTACAAAAATTGAGCCCCTGCTCATATTCTGTTCTAGTGGGGGGGACAGATTGTGGAAGACCAATTATGAGCATTGACTGACACTAAGGTCCATGAACTGGAGGAGGTGGAACCAGACCTACAATGGCCTACCCCGACCATCACTCCCCTCATATCAAGTGGAGGGGGGCTGAAACTGTCAGAGCTGAGGATTCCAGTAACTGAGAGACACAGCCAGGAGGGCAGCAAAGACGGGCAGTTGCCACCGTAGGTCAGCGAAGGTGGGCGGTTGCCACCGACTTGACTGTCATCCCGACTACCTACAGGTCCCGAGCAAAGACCGGCACAGAAAACCACTCCAAGGCAGTCCAAAAGAGAAAGAAGACCACTGGAACACTTTAAGGATTACGTGCCCTGATTATTATAATTATAAAAGGGAAAGTATTTAATAATTACTCATGAGATGTGTTCTAATTCTCCCTTGTAGTCCTGGGCCCGATGTAATCTTAGTTCGAAGGGGTCCAGTCAGTATTTACTGCATGGAAGTGGGGAAGAGTGTTGGGTACAAGCCCACCCTCTGCTGGACATCATGATGTCACCCCTTCATATATATATATATATATATATATATATATTATGTAACCCTGTGTGTCAGTAGCCAGGTTAGTCTATTAGAAGTAAAGGATGAGAAAGCATCATGTCTCCGAGTCTTAATTGTGTGATTGGATACAGAACAAGAGGGATTAGGCAGATCTGGCCTGTGCTTGAGAGGGCAGATATATGGATGACGATTACCCTGTCTGGAGTTTTAGTTGGCAGGGGTTGCTGTTTCAAAACCAGAGGTTGGCCATTCAGGATCGAGGTGAGCAGAAATTTCTTCAACCAAGAGGACTGCAGGGACTCAGTTGCTGGGACCAATGGATTGTTAAATATTCAAGGAATTGAGGTATATCGGCTAGTGCTGGAAATTAGATCTGAACTAAAACAAAATTAGTCACGATCTGATTAAATGGCAGAAAGGGTCTTTCTGCATCTACATCCATTTCTAGCACACAAGAGGGCCTAAGAAACTCAGGAAGGTCAAGCAGATCTTCTTGTTTTTCTGAATCCATTTCTAATTTATTTATGTGCCACAAATGTCATGGCATTTAAGTGTCAAAAAAGCTTCCATGGAAATTGCATGTGAGTTAGGAGCAGGAGTGGCCCCTCAGATCATTTTAATCGGTCATGGCCGACCTGGTAACCTCAAAAGTAAAACACGGAAGTCTGCAGACACCGTGCTTGAAGAAAAAGAAACACACAATGCTACTGAAACTCAACAGGTAAAAAATAGTGTTCTTTGTATTAGTGAAGAAAAAGATACATAACCGACGCTTCGGGCTTGAGCCTTTCGATAAGTTATGAAAAAATATTGGCAGGTGCCTGGTCTCTTTCCCCTCTCCCTTCCCTTCCTCCTGCCAGCTCTCCACCCACTTCCCTGTCTATTCACCCAGCCATCCCTTCTCCCTTTGCTTGCAGCTGGGCCCTCCCTCCCTTCACCTATTGCCTCCTGCCTTTGGTAGGATTCCTGCCGACATTTTTCCATCCTTTGATGAAGGGCTCCACCTTGAAATGTCAGTTATGTATCTTTACTTTTGCTATAGAAAGGACACTGTTTGACCTGCTGAGTTTGTCCATCATTGTGTTTTTACTGGTAACCTCAAACCCCACTTTCCAATCTACTGTGGTAACTATTTATTCCCTTTCTCTTCAAGTATTTCTCTACTCCATCCTAAAAATATTTGCAAACTCTATATCCATTGCCATTTTGAGGAAGAATTTCAAAGACCTGTTTTTCTGAGAGCGGGAAAAAACAGCTCTTTTCCTAAACAATAACTCCTTGTTTCTCCTTTACCCATCAACTTTTGTCAAAAGCCCTGAGAACATTCAAGTTCCCTATCACTGTTCTAAACCCCAACAACGAGAAGTTTACCTGTCCAATCTTCCCCCATTCAACAAACATTCATTTCAGGTATGAGTCTGTAAACCTCACTTAATTGTTTCCAATGTATTTATATCCTTCCTTATAAAGGGAAGACCATGGCTGTACTTATGGTCTCATTATTGCCCAATAATAACTGAAGCACAATGATTCTGTTTTTCTATTTCCATTTTCTAAGCAATTAGTAAAAACACAATGCTGGAGAAACTCAGTAGGTCATTCAGGCTACTTTATGTAGCAAAGATGAAGGTACATAACCAACGTTTCAGTCTTTCATCAAGATTTGGAAAAATGTCGGTAGGCTTCCGAACAAAATCTTGGGGGGGAGGGGGTAAGGGGGAGGAGCATGGTCCAAAAGGCAGGAGGTAATAGGTGGTTAAGGGAGGAAGGGCACAGCAGCAAGCAAGGGGAGGAGGGATGGCTCATTGAATAGAGAAGGGGGTGGAGATCTGAGGGGAAAAGGGAGGAAAGGAGAAGGGAGAGCAGGCTAGCAGAAACCGAAGAAATTGATGTTAATGCCATCCATTTGGAGGGTGCCCAGATGGAAAAATCAAGTGTTGTTCCTCCAATTTATGCATAGTCTTGGTGGGATGGTACACGAGGCCATGGACAGACATCTGAGTATGCGAGTGGGATGTAGAATTGAAATGATCGACCACTGGGAGATCCCTATCACTGATGCAGACAAAGCAAAGGTGCTAAACAAAGTGATCTCCTAGTCTGAACTCAGTCTCTCCGATGTAGAGAAGGCTACAAAAGGAGCACTAGATGCAGTAGATCACTCCCATGGATATTCACTAGAAAGGAGAGTTTGGGGCTCCGAATTGTGGTGGGGAGGAGGTGTGGGTGCGTGTGGCTCTTCCTGCAGCCACAAGGGAAAGGGCTGGAGGCGGGGGAGAAATTGTGAGGATCGATGAGTGCATGAGTGCGTCACGGAGAGAGCAGTCCCTATTGAAGGCAGAGAGGGGAAGATGTGTCTGCTGGTGGGGTCATGTTATAGGTGGCAGAAATTATGAGGATAATGCATTGGATGAGGAGGCTGATGGGGTGGTATATACAAGGACAAGGGGAATCCTGTCTTAGTTGCATCAGGGGCAGAGGAGGCCAGGAAAGATGAGCGAGAAATGGAGGAGATGCGGCAAGGGCCAGGTTGATGGTGGTGGAAGGGGGGGGTGGGGGAGAAAAAGTGAGGTAGTGTCCAAAGGTTCATTGTCTGTTCAGAAATCTGATGGCTGAGGAGAAGCTGTTTTTGTAACATTGAGTGTGTGTCTTCAGGCCCCTGAACCTCCTTTCTGATGGTAGCAATGGGGAGTGAGGGTGCTTGATGATGTCAGCTGCTTTCTTGAGGCACCGCTTATTTAAAGATATCCATAATGAAGTGAAGATTAATGCCCTATGATAGCACTGGCCAAGTTTACAACCCTCTGTGGCTTGTTTCTGTTCTGGGCATTGGCACCTCCACACCAGATGGTGATGAAACCAGTCAGAATGCTCTCCACAGTACACCTGCAGAAATTTGCAGAGTCTTTGGTGACATACTGAATCTTCTCAAACACTAATGAAATCCAGCTGCTGGCGTGCCTTCTTCATGATTGCATCGATATGATAGTCCCAAGATAGGTCTTCTGAGATGTTGACATCCAGGAATCTCAAGTTTCTTACCCTCTCCACTGCTGACCCCTCCGTGAGTTCTGGCTTCCCTTTCCTGAAGTCCACTATCAATTCCTTAGTTTTACTGACATTGAGTGCAAGGTTGTGGATGTGACGCCACTCACTGTCTCACTTCCACATTGTCAACTGTAATTCTACCGACATTTATGGTGTCATCGACAAATTGGTGGATGGCATTTGAATTGTACTTAGCCACAGAGACATGGGTGTCGGGAGAGTAGATGAGTGGGCCAAGCACACATTCTTGAGATGCGCCTGTGTTGATTGTCAGTGAGGAGGAGTTATTTTTACTGATCTGCACTGATTGTGGTCTTCCAGGCTTTCTGTTGGACCAGTGTATAGCATTCAATTTCTTGGCTTACTTACATATTCTCTGATGCAATAAAGTGCAATAAAGTTGAAGTTTAATATCATCCAACTCTACTTGTAGAACCCGATGAAATAGCATTTTTCCATACCCTGCTGCAACAGATACGCACACAATACAGAGCATATAATAATTACATAAACAATGATAATTTAAAGTAAGTTTCTGGGGGTGATTTAATCGGTTACTGGATGTCAATCAATCTCACAGCCTACCAGAAGAAGCTATTTCCCAGCCTGGCAGTCCTGATTTTGATAGTCCTGTGCCACCTCCTTGATGGTAGTGGGTCAAAGATCCTGTGTGTTGGATGGAATTTAATTTTTTTTAAATTTTAAATTTAATTTTTAAAAAGTTTAGACACACAGCATGGTCTATTCCTCCCAATTATACCCGATTGACCTACAACCCCAGTACATTATTGAACAGTGGGAGGAAACTGGAGTCCTGGGGAAACCCCATGCAGACACGGGGAAACGTACAAACTCCTTTCAGAAGGTCCGGGATTCAAACCCCAGTGCTGATCACTGGCGTTGTAAAGTTGTTATTCTATAATTCTTTAAGCCCTATTTAAGCAACACTTCCGGTAAATGTCGTCAATAGAAGAAAGCTAGACCCCAGTGATCTTCTTGGCACTTTTTATGATCCTCTCCATTGACTTTCAGTCTGATGCTTTGCTGCTACCATACCACGCAATGATGCAGCCAGGCAGGATGCTCTCAATTGCACTCCTGTCAAGATGGGGGGTCTGTAGTCTTTCCTTCATCAAGCTTCTGATGAAGTGTAGGCTCAGCTGCAACTTCCTGACTAATGAGGTGTTGTGGGTCCAAGATAGGTCATCCTTTATATGCACTCCAAGGAACATTGTGCTCTTCTGAGTTCTAGGTGACTTAGATTCCACAGTACTTGCGACGGTCAAATGCAATATCTCTGCACCTTTTTTTAACTCATAAATTGCTTCCTGGAAATTAAAAAATACATTCTGCTTGTATATTTGGAGCATAAATTCTGGAAAGCTGAAAACACTATTTATTTCAAATAAACCATAAGCTTGGTCTTCTCAAATTCCCCTCTCCCCTGCACCCACTTGTTCTGTGGCTAATTAAACCTCTCTCTATAATCAAGTACCTCTATCAGAAGTCTCCTTCATATTTTTCACAGCGTTGTTACAGCACTGGGTCAGTAACAGTTTGGATCTGACTTGTTCACTCTGGAAAATTATTCAACCCTTTTAAAGAACTATTTAATTTATATGCAAGTGTTGAAGTTTTAATACATTGTTTGGTTTGATTTGGGGAAATAATTAGTCACCTGTGTGCCAGAAATAAAGATCAAACATTGCATTGTGCAGGTGGCAGTGATCCATCACCAGTGGGTTCTTTGTTGTGAGTTTATAAGCTTGAAAGTTATGTTATTGAAAATGGGGAACAGAGAGGTGCTTGAATGTGATTGCCAGCGAGTCCATTTTTGTTCTTGTGCTGTAAGCTATTCCATTTCTGTGCTTTGTGTTAAATGTGATCCTCAGAGGCTTACAGCATATTTATTTTTCCAGTAAAATAACCTGCTGTTGCACAGCAGACCACAATGTGTGGGGTGACTCATCAGTTGAACCAAGACTGTTCATTTCCCGTCCAAGTTGCTGTGGAATCAATCCAGTGCAGTGCTCATTGTACATTCATCTGTCTCACAGCGTCACAGCCCACCTGTCCACTGCTGAGCAGAAAGATAGGAAGGATTGATTTGAAAAAGACACAATCTGCCACATGTGGCTTCAAGCTGCCGAACGAACGTGTGGGTTTTGTGAAATGTTGGGTGGAGCGTGTCCATTTTCCAGCATGGAATTGAAACTGTTACTCAAGCAGTTTTCATGAGGGCCTTTGCACTTATCAACTGGCCTGAGGTAATCAGGCAGTGCCTGGTGGAGAAAGTGAAGTGTTGTACAAGGAGGGTGTCCATCTCTTATCTGCCACCTTGCTGGAGGCACGGTGTCTTCAGAAACTCGTTCAGCTTGCTTGATGAAATATCCGTCTGAACACTTCACAGCATGGAGCAACTTTGTGTCATTTTGGCTCTCTCAGTTATTCTTGAAGGAGGTAGGGAGAGTAAGGGGGAGTTATGTTTGCTTCCCCATTGCCTTTCTGGGCTGTCTGCTGAAACTGCTGTCCTTTTGGTTGAAAAGTGGAGAACTTGCTCTCTGTAGAGCGACTGTTCTAACTGCACCTCTTGTCCTGCTCAGCAATGTGTGGAGTGAGAGAGGATAGATGTCCTTGTCAGTGGTGCCGATGCAGTCTTGGAAATCTAGGGTTCTTTGGGCTTGTGAAATGATGGACCATGGAAGAATGGCCTTCTCTGCTCATTGAAGCAGCAATCCATGAGTTTCTACTCCCCCTACATTTCCTCCACAACCCTTGACAGTTGAGACCATGTTGTATGCATGCTAAAAATAGAACGCACAGGAATTTGATTTTGATATAGAAACTACTCCCCTATTTATTTAACTTTTTTAATGATACATCATCATCAGACACACTTATCAGCAAAGCACAGTTGGCGTTGCGGTTTATAGCGCCAGCGATCAGGACTGGACCTGGGTTTGAATCCCGCACTGCCTGTAAGGAGTTTGTACGTTCTCCCCATGTTTGTGTGGGTTTCCTCACACCATTTGAAATGTACCAGGGGTGTAGATTAATTGGATGGCCTGTTACCATGTTGTATGTCTAAATTTAAAAAAATAAAGTTGTCCATTGATAGATTTAGTCGGTCCTGCTGATCAGTGTGACTCGTTCACTTTTTAAACTGTTTATGCTTTGGAAAAAAAAATGATGAACAGGATGAATGAGCTGACATTGACATTATATTACATTTTTTAACTTTCCGGATTCCAGAGACTGTGTACTGTACAAGTTAGTAGTTTGACATTTTATTGTTTGAAGGAGCAGTATTTTCCAGGGTACAATCCTTTTACTCCTTTATTAAGCTGGAATGTGAACATCGATAGACAACGAACTGGAAGCTTCGTAGAAGTCCGCTACGGGACGTTCCTGAGTTCAGTGCCATGCAACGCAGAAGTCAGCCTTTCAACAGATGGGTGGATCTAACCTGTTTTTGGACTGCTGGTCAAGACTGAAGAGATCTCCTCAGTTCCCACACTGGGGCAGAGGATGTGGTCATGCACACTTTGTATCTCTCTTCTCAGCTGCTTCTGGTGGGCTTGTTCATTTGAATCCAAACGCTTAAACCCATTTGGAAATAGTGCAAAAGACAACAAGGATGTTTAAATTTCTCCACCATTATATTGGCATTCACGTGATCACAAAAGTCTTTGTGCAAGGGATCCAATCACATTTCAAGGTGATGAACCTGTGATTCCCTAATGTTTTGTGAAATGTTGGGTGGAGCGTGTCCATTTTTCAACCTGGAAGTAAAACTATTACTCAAGCAGTTTTAATGAGGGCCTTTTGCACTTATCAACTGGCCTGAGGTGATCAGGCTGTGCTGGTGGGATAGTGGGATCTCCAGCAGGATCAGGCAATAGTGAGAGGTTGTGGTGGGGGATTTATTTTAAGAGCAATCTCTTTATTTAATGTGCTCCAACCTAAACCCTCCCACAGATGTCCCATTATTTGTGTGTCAGGCAAGCTTCCTTGAACTGATGTGAAGAGCTTTCAGTGGGACTTGCCATTTGAATTGTGTGAGAATTTGAAATGACTTAGAAACTGGAGATAGTTGTGTGTGGAATGTCCACAGGTAGAGGAGCAGCAGGTGAAACATCTCCTATGGAAAATAAAATACCCTGCAGACTTGGAATGTGCTGTCTCTACATCCCTCTAACATATGTTAACTGCTTGTGTGCTGGACTACACATTGAAACATCTCGTGGCAGGTTTCACAAATCTATCCTCCTTCATCGTTTTTCTTCACCTCCTCCTCCTCCTCCTCCCTCTGCTCTCCACTAAAGTGTTTTCACATTGACTCATGAACAACTCCCAGTACTTCATGCTGGAGTTTGACCTCTCAGTTAATTTGGGCAGCACTTTTTCACAGCCTATGATTGGCGTGCTTTTAACTTTCATTACCTCAACGATCCTCTGGTGTATAATAAATTGGCAGGACCTTTGGAACTCATGAGCGATGCAACTCTGAGGTTTCGTATTATAGCAAGTGTAGTATCCAAATGGGTGTTCACCAATTTCAATTGCTATCTCGCCTCTCCTTCTTGTGCCAAATGCTCGAATGGATCCGCTGAAGACTTTTCTTCATTCTTTGGCCCTGAGTCAGTTGATGAACCTTTCCTATGTATTTGAAGGGAAGGCCCGTCCTTAATGGATAAACTTGGAATGTTTCAATATGACTGGCTGATTTCTGTGCCTCGCTTGACCACCCACCGACCATCTCAGATTGCTTCCAGACATCAGAAGCCTGAATTATTAAATCTCCAATCACACCATCCTCCCCCAAATAAATCAATAAATCCTTGATGTTGTAGTAATCTGTACAACTGGAAGTAAAATAGGATGATCTCTGTCCTGCACTGTGGCTTCTGCAGTGTGGCTGGTCCATCAAAGGATCTGTGGTAAAGTAAGAACAGGGGGTACCTCTGACTTTTCCATGACCCCAGTGAAGGCAGATGCAGTCAGTAGCCGCAACACCAGTTTGCAACCTATGGTAGTCATTGGGACACCCTTTGCTGTGGTGTGCAAACTCTGTTCACAGTTTATTTCGACCAAGATGACATTGTTCCTTACAGCAGTCATAAACCAGAGAATCACTCCATAGGATTTTAGCATTTAGTAAAATTCATTTGCCTTCAGTGTCATCAATTCTTTGCACATATACCTTGATTTGTATCCAGAATCCACATTGCTGAACATTTTCCATTCCCCCCCACCCCCCCCCCCACTCCAGCTAGACAAGTATTGCCATTTCTGTGATTAATTTTTTAAAATAGGCAAAATCTGAATCTTGAAGGTTTCACGATTTGAAGGGAAAATTTCAGTGCTCCGAGTTTGAGTGCCATCGTTGTTAGTCATTGGTTGTATCTGGAAGGATCCGTGTGTGAAGTGGTGAAGGCCGAAAGCAGAATTGTGAAGTAGCAAAGGATTTCATTTTCTTGCAATACACACATGTATTGGAGAAACCGGGCAGATCATGCAGCTTCCATAGGAAGAGGGCAACCAGCAGATTTGTGCATTGCCCTTGACCCCAGCACTGACAGATTTTCTTGTTTAACTCTATTTAGCTGCTCCACTCTAAGGTCTCGTCGAGGGATACCTGCCTTGAAGTTCTCCTCCTGTCTTTGAAGGTAGTTCAGAGAGATGCTCTCACTGCTTCCCACTGCTGTTCTCAAGCTTGTTAATTCCAATGAAACCTGCATGATTTGAGTTTCTGGAGCATATTTGTGCATTAAACTCGGCCTCAGCATTTGCAGATTCCCTTGTTTGGCTCAACTTTATTTCATTAATTGTCAGAATATGGGTTTGGAGGCTTAGTCCATGAAAATGCAGATCTGCCACTGCAATTTGCGCAGGGTCTCTGCTGTCCAGGGTCTCTCTCCAAAGCAGTGTGCAATGCACTGGTGATCAAGGGTCCTTCTGTGATACGTGGAGTGGATGTTGACTGACTGACTGAGGAAGACTGACTGAGGAAGACTGACTGAGGAAGACTGACTGAGGAAGACTGACTGAGGAAGACTGACTGAGGAAGACTGACTGAGGAAGACTGACTGAGGAAGACTGACTGAGGAAGACTGACTGAGGAAGACTGACTGAGGAAGACTGACTGAGGAAGACTGACTGAGGAAGACTGACTGAGGAAGACTGACTGAGGAAGACTGACTGAGGAAGACTGACTGAGGAAGACTGACTGAGGAAGACTGACTGAGGAAGACTGACTGAGGAAGACTGACTGAGGAAGACTGACTGAGGAAGACTGACTGAGGAAGACTGACTGAGGAAGACTGACTGAGGAAGACTGACTGAGGAAGACTGACTGAGGAAGACTGACTGAGGAAGACTGACTGAGGAAGACTGACTGAGGAAGACTGACTGAGGAAGACTGACTGAGGAAGACTGACTGAGGAAGACTGACTGAGGAAGACTGACTGAGGAAGACTGACTGAGGAAGACTGACTGAGGAAGACTGACTGAGGAAGACTGACTGAGGAAGACTGACTGAGGAAGACTGACTGAGGAAGACTGACTGAGGAAGACTGACTGAGGAAGACTGACTGAGGAAGACTGACTGAGGAAGACTGACTGAGGAAGACTGACTGAGGAAGACTGACTGAGGAAGACTGACTGAGGAAGACTGACTGAGGAAGACTGACTGAGGAAGACTGACTGAGGAAGACTGACTGAGGAAGACTGACTGAGGAAGACTGACTGAGGAAGACTGACTGAGGAAGACTGACTGAGGAAGACTGACTGAGGAAGACTGACTGAGGAAGACTGACTGAGGAAGACTGACTGAGGAAGACTGACTGAGGAAGACTGACTGAGGAAGACTGACTGAGGAAGACTGACTGAGGAAGACTGACTGAGGAAGACTGACTGAGGAAGACTGACTGAGGAAGACTGACTGAGGAAGACTGACTGAGGAAGACTGACTGAGGAAGACTGACTGAGGAAGACTGACTGAGGAAGACTGACTGAGGAAGACTGACTGAGGAAGACTGACTGAGGAAGACTGACTGAGGAAGACTGACTGAGGAAGACTGACTGAGGAAGACTGACTGAGGAAGACTGACTGAGGAAGACTGACTGAGGAAGACTGACTGAGGAAGACTGACTGAGGAAGACTGACTGAGGAAGACTGACTGAGGAAGACTGACTGAGGAAGACTGACTGAGGAAGACTGACTGAGGAAGACTGACTGAGGAAGACTGACTGAGGAAGACTGACTGAGGAAGACTGACTGAGGAAGACTGACTGAGGAAGACTGACTGAGGAAGACTGACTGAGGAAGACTGACTGAGGAAGACTGACTGAGGAAGACTGACTGAGGAAGACTGACTGAGGAAGACTGACTGAGGAAGACTGACTGAGGAAGACTGACTGAGGAAGACTGACTGAGGAAGACTGACTGAGGAAGACTGACTGAGGAAGACTGACTGAGGAAGACTGACTGAGGAAGACTGACTGAGGAAGACTGACTGAGGAAGACTGACTGAGGAAGACTGACTGAGGAAGACTGACTGAGGAAGACTGACTGAGGAAGACTGACTGAGGAAGACTGACTGAGGAAGACTGACTGAGGAAGACTGACTGAGGAAGACTGACTGAGGAAGACTGACTGAGGAAGACTGACTGAGGAAGACTGACTGAGGAAGACTGACTGAGGAAGACTGACTGAGGAAGACTGACTGAGGAAGACTGACTGAGGAAGACTGACTGAGGAAGACTGACTGAGGAAGACTGACTGAGGAAGACTGACTGTGGAAGACTGACTGTGGAAGACTGACTGTGGAAGACTGACTGTGGAAGACTGACTGTGGAAGACTGACTGTGGAAGACTGACTGTGGAAGACTGACTGTGGAAGACTGACTGTGGAAGACTGACTGTGGAAGACTGACTGTGGAAGACTGACTGTGGAAGACTGACTGTGGAAGACTGACTGTGGAAGACTGACTGTGGAAGACTGACTGTGGAAGACTGACTGTGGAAGACTGACTGTGGAAGACTGACTGTGGAAGACTGACTGTGGAAGACTGACTGTGGAAGACTGACTGTGGAAGACTGACTGTGGAAGACTGACTGTGGAAGACTGACTGTGGAAGACTGACTGTGGAAGACTGACTGTGGAAGACTGACTGTGGAAGACTGACTGTGGAAGACTGACTGTGGAAGACTGACTGTGGAAGACTGACTGTGGAAGACTGACTGTGGAAGACTGACTGTGGAAGACTGACTGTGGAAGACTGACTGTGGAAGACTGACTGTGGAAGACTGACTGTGGAAGACTGACTGTGGAAGACTGACTGTGGAAGACTGACTGTGGAAGACTGACTGTGGAAGACTGACTGTGGAAGACTGACTGTGGAAGACTGACTGTGGAAGACTGACTGTGGAAGACTGACTGTGGAAGACTGACTGTGGAAGACTGACTGTGGAAGACTGACTGTGGAAGACTGACTGTGGAAGACTGACTGTGGAAGACTGACTGTGGAAGACTGACTGTGGAAGACTGACTGTGGAAGACTGACTGTGGAAGACTGACTGTGGAAGACTGACTGTGGAAGACTGACTGTGGAAGACTGACTGTGGAAGACTGACTGTGGAAGACTGACTGTGGAAGACTGACTGTGGAAGACTGACTGTGGAAGACTGACTGTGGAAGACTGACTGTGGAAGACTGACTGTGGAAGACTGACTGTGGAAGACTGACTGTGGAAGACTGACTGTGGAAGACTGACTGTGGAAGACTGACTGTGGAAGACTGACTGTGGAAGACTGACTGTGGAAGACTGACTGTGGAAGACTGACTGTGGAAGACTGACTGTGGAAGACTGACTGTGGAAGACTGACTGTGGAAGACTGACTGTGGAAGACTGACTGTGGAAGACTGACTGTGGAAGACTGACTGTGGAAGACTGACTGTGGAAGACTGACTGTGGAAGACTGACTGTGGAAGACTGACTGTGGAAGACTGACTGTGGAAGACTGACTGTGGAAGACTGACTGTGGAAGACTGACTGTGGAAGACTGACTGTGGAAGACTGACTGTGGAAGACTGACTGTGGAAGACTGACTGTGGAAGACTGACTGTGGAAGACTGACTGTGGAAGACTGACTGTGGAAGACTGACTGTGGAAGACTGACTGTGGAAGACTGACTGTGGAAGACTGACTGTGGAAGACTGACTGTGGAAGACTGACTGTGGAAGACTGACTGTGGAAGACTGACTGTGGAAGACTGACTGTGGAAGACTGACTGTGGAAGACTGACTGTGGAAGACTGACTGTGGAAGACTGACTGTGGAAGACTGACTGTGGAAGACTGACTGTGGAAGACTGACTGTGGAAGACTGACTGTGGAAGACTGACTGTGGAAGACTGACTGTGGAAGACTGACTGTGGAAGACTGACTGTGGAAGACTGACTGTGGAAGACTGACTGTGGAAGACTGACTGTGGAAGACTGACTGTGGAAGACTGACTGTGGAAGACTGACTGTGGAAGACTGACTGTGGAAGACTGACTGTGGAAGACTGACTGTGGAAGACTGACTGTGGAAGACTGACTGTGGAAGACTGACTGTGGAAGACTGACTGTGGAAGACTGACTGTGGAAGACTGACTGTGGAAGACTGACTGTGGAAGACTGACTGTGGAAGACTGACTGTGGAAGACTGACTGTGGAAGACTGACTGTGGAAGACTGACTGTGGAAGACTGACTGTGGAAGACTGACTGTGGAAGACTGACTGTGGAAGACTGACTGTGGAAGACTGACTGTGGAAGACTGACTGTGGAAGACTGACTGTGGAAGACTGACTGTGGAAGACTGACTGTGGAAGACTGACTGTGGAAGACTGACTGTGGAAGACTGACTGTGGAAGACTGACTGTGGAAGACTGACTGTGGAAGACTGACTGTGGAAGACTGACTGTGGAAGACTGACTGTGGAAGACTGACTGTGGAAGACTGACTGTGGAAGACTGACTGTGGAAGACTGACTGTGGAAGACTGACTGTGGAAGACTGACTGTGGAAGACTGACTGTGGAAGACTGACTGTGGAAGACTGACTGTGGAAGACTGACTGTGGAAGACTGACTGTGGAAGACTGACTGTGGAAGACTGACTGTGGAAGACTGACTGTGGAAGACTGACTGTGGAAGACTGACTGTGGAAGACTGACTGTGGAAGACTGACTGTGGAAGACTGACTGTGGAAGACTGACTGTGGAAGACTGACTGTGGAAGACTGACTGTGGAAGACTGACTGTGGAAGACTGACTGTGGAAGACTGACTGTGGAAGACTGACTGTGGAAGACTGACTGTGGAAGACTGACTGTGGAAGACTGACTGTGGAAGACTGACTGTGGAAGACTGACTGTGGAAGACTGACTGTGGAAGACTGACTGTGGAAGACTGACTGTGGAAGACTGACTGTGGAAGACTGACTGTGGAAGACTGACTGTGGAAGACTGACTGTGGAAGACTGACTGTGGAAGACTGACTGTGGAAGACTGACTGTGGAAGACTGACTGTGGAAGACTGACTGTGGAAGACTGACTGTGGAAGACTGACTGAGGAAGCTGAACTTCCAGCTTATCTTCGAGCAGCTATTCCAGAATGCTGCTTCTTAAAGTACCCTATCTGACGGAGAATATCCATTTCATTTTTCTGTCAATTACTTGATGAGATAAGAACAGTGTGACTGTCACGATGAGTTTTAGAGAGGCCACTGTGCAATGGAGATTTCTTGTGCACAACCTTGCCAGGGTTAATGCCAAGTTGATGTGGAGTTTGGCCCACTGCTGGGAGACAAAATCTGATGGAGAATATCAGTTGGAAACCTTGCCCCTGACTAATTAAGAAATGTCAAGTAGCTTCCTGATGATGTCCTGATTTTAATTAGTGCCTCAAGTTCAAGCAATTTTGTACTTGAACCACCAGATGGCACTGATATTCACACATTTCCCTCAAAATCAAAATCCCAGCTAATTGTAGGGTTTTGTTTTGACATATTCTTTGAACTAAAAAGGCATCATTGAAAATGACTGTTTACGAGCAATAAAATAATTTTTTAGCACAATATTTTGGTTGAGATGCCAACAATATATATGTGGTGTTGTTTAACAGTTCTTGTAGACATGGATTATTTGAGTTGCACATGTTCATCGTTGAAAGAGTACAACTTCATATTTATGCCCACACATAGTCCCACTTAATTTCATGGTTCTATGTTCATTGGAGCAAGTAATATTTGTTGATAATTAACACAATGCTTACCTGTCTTAGTAATGGTTTTTAGACTGCAGGCTTGTTACGGCATGATCTTGGAATTTTGCTGCTCCGTGTGCAGTCTGAAAAGGAATGGGCAGGAATTTTGAGTCCACTTGTTGAAGGAAGTCTGCAGTGTAAATCAAACCGGAGAAATTCATTGATGGTCACCCACCCTACTGCACGTCCAACCCCCGGGATTGTTGCACTCAGGTACTGGCAGTCAAAGGCGCCCAGAGTGAGCAACCACACAGGCAGTAATTATGTTAATTTTTACCGCGATTTTTCCCAACATTACAGTCTTTATAAAAAATAAAAGATTCTGTTCTTGGTTTATTTTCACTAGTTTTTTTTTAACACCTTGCTATCTATCTCTTTAAATTCCTTTTTAATCATCAAATGATTTGATCTTAAATTTCTTCTACATTGATTTTGCTGCAAATTTATTGAATCTGAATGGTCTGAGCAGCGTGCACTCATGGTAAACTCAAAATGTCTAGAGCTCTGCCTGCAATTGCGTATTGCTGTTGATTTTTGCCTTGGTGTTGAATTCTTTGCTTCCATCCACTGAATGGTTTCTCTCTGCTGACTGCAGCTCCTCACGTACAGCTTTCAATGTGGGGCAGAGATTCCTCCCAGGTTGAGGTTCTTCTTTTGATTTAAACCCACTTCCTCAGTCTTACATGCAAGTACATGGTTCATCTGCCCAATAGCCAAAATATTTACATGTGTGTCATCGTGCGCTACCTGAAGAAAGATTGGGTTTTCATCACGGGTCCTGTGCTTCAAGCTGATTTGCGCACACTTTGTTGGCCATCTTGGAAATCAATGATTGATTGTCTCTGGTCAGATTTTCTCCCACATCAAGAATCAGCATAGCTCCTTGCCGCTCTGTGGCACTGATTCATCTCATTCTCTAATATCTCTGCTCTGATATCCACATGTGTGGAACTGAACTCCACTTGGTGTGTTTTCTGTTCAAGTCTGTAACTTTGTTTCTTCTCACTTGCCAATATTATTTTGCCTCTCGCACGTTTGTCGTTGGTTCCCTGTATCATATTTGCACACTGGCCTTTCCAAGCAGCATCTAAAGACACAACGTTAATATGTACGTGAATGCTGATGTCCCTCCAACTTCATCTTGCCACCACCACTCTTGCCTCTCCCGCCTCTTCCCCCACCCCCCTCCTCTCATTTCACTTTCAAACTGCTTGCCCATCATCCAATAATGTATGAGCAGAACCAGAGTTGCAATTAGCTTTTTTTTAATCAAGGCCATTTTCCATCCCTTTTCTTTTTTAAAAAAATATTATTATTGTGTTTAACATTTAAACTTGCATATAAAATTTTAAGGAAAGCACATAACAAGTCATCTCGTATACATACAAGTTTTTTAAAAGAAATGATAAAACTACATTAGACAATTCCCTGATTCACATGAGAAAAAAGTAACTGAATGAATCTATGATACCACGTTGAAACCCATATTTGCCAAATTAATCCAAATAATCTGAAAAATAAGAAAAGGAACAGAAAACAAAACAAACAAAAAAAAATCCTTAAAAACTAAATCAAATCGACCCCCTCCTTCTAATTAAGGTAACCTTTATAAAAGAAAAGGGAAATTGTGGATCGACCGAGACCTCCAGACTTCGGACAGAGAATCTTCGGAACATTCAAAATTCTTAATTCTTCCATTCATGATAGTATCTTTGAATGGACCCCATGAATGAACTCCATATCTTTACAAATTGAAACTTTCTATCTTTAACATTGTATCTAATTTTCTCTGAACTTAAATAGGACATTACATCATGTAACCACTGAGTATGGGTAGGTGAAGAGTCATCTTTCCATGTGTGGTAAAGGCTAAATCTTTCTCCCGAGTTTCAGACTGAGGTTTATCTGGCTTACATGAAAAACCAAGCAAAGCAATTAACAAAGCAATTCTGTATTAATCTTAAAAATCATTGATAAAGTTTGGAAAATGTCTTTCTAGAATCTCTCTAAATTTGGGCACTCACAAAACATATGGATCGTGATTCTTCAAAAATGTTACACTTCTCACATAGTAAATCAATATTTGCATAAAAACAAGATAATTTGTTTGGACATGTGTGTTCTATGTAACACTTTAAATTGTAATAAGCAGTGCCTTGCATAAAATGAGGAATCATTATTCAAGCTGAGAGTAGAAACCAATCTTCATCTGAAAATGTTATGCTCAAATCTCGTTTCCAATCATTCTTAAGGCCATTTCCATCCTATTCCCTCGCGACTGCGTGGAGCATTTGGAAGCTGATGGTCCATGAGACCAACTTTGCACCACGTATAGAATCTCTAATCATTTTCTGCAGACACCCTTGTATCCCATTGTTATCTCGAGACGTACTTGTTCCAAAGGGGATAGATTTGGGAGACTAAGAGAGGATCTTGCAGAGATGTATTAAAATTATGAAAGGAATAGTTAAGGAAGCTGGGAGATTGGTTCCTCTAGCAGGTGAGACTAGAACAAATGGAAGTAGCCTCAAGATTCAGGGGTGTAGATGTAAGATGAGGAGGAAATGCTTCTAGAGAGTAGTTATTCTACAGAATTCTCCATTAGGCCTTTTTTGGAGTATTGGGTGCAGTTCTGGTTGTCCCACTGAAACAAAGATGTGATTAAACTTGAGAGGGTGCAAGAAACATTCACAACGATGTAGTGAAATACGATCGTCTGCAGACACTGTCATTGTAGTCAAAACGCAGAAATGGCGGAAGGAACTCCACTGGACTCGCAGCATCCATAGGAGAAAAAGATATATTACTGACATTGCTGGCCTGAACCCTTCCTCAAGATATGAGTGGAAAAATCTGAATTAAAGGCTGGGGAAGGTGAGGGGGAGGAGTCCTGACCAACAGACAAAAGGTGTTAACTGAATATGATAACTGGAAAAGTCGGAATTGATTTTGGCTCTGTGAAAGGTGGGAAAAGGAGAGAAAGAGAGCTGGAGGAAAGGAGACAGGGAAGAAGATGTGGGGGCGGAGGTTCATATAGAAGTGAGAGGTCGATGTTAATGCCATCCAGGTGGAGTATATGTCTGGACTGGTAATTGAATAAGGAATATGGAATTAATGCAGACAAGAGAGATAAATAGATCAACATGGTGGTTGACAAAGGGCCTGGTTCCATGCTCTCCAACTCGATGCATGATTTGGAATTGACTTGTTGGTTGATGCAGGCAACTGTCTGGCTGACATGGTTGTTTTGTTTTGGATGCTTGGTTGAAGGTCATTATATTATTGGAGTTCTGAGAAAGTTAAATGCACTGGACCTTATTGCCTTCGGTAGCAACACCACCTTGTTCAATTTTAGAATAATTGAGAGTGATGCAAGAATAATGTTCTTGAAGCTTGATGTGTATTCAAGGTCAATTTCACACATGTTCGGGCAAAAGTGCTTAGTTCCTGCATCTTGGGTGGTTTGCCCCTCAAGGTGTGGCAAATGTGGACTCTATTCATGTGAGTAAGGATCTGATTAAATTACTTATGGTGACTTGCAGAAGTGAGATGAGGAATGGAGTTCAATTAAAAATATTCAGCTTTTATGACATTCACAAACCTGTATGAGAACATCATAGATGAGCACTTCCATTCAATAACATAGAATGAGAGTAACTGGCGGAGTCTTTGATGTTATTGACTACTTAGATTATAATTATCTCTCTTTTAATAACTAACAGTAAGATGTGGGGATATGAAAGTGTTGAAAACAGTGTCTGACACAGGCTATTAAAAATCATTGCTGAGTTCAACAGAGTTGCTTGTGTGAGAGGTTGTGGAAAGGAGCTGTTATGTTTCATTACTACTTGCTCGAAAAGGGTCTGTGTTTCAGTAGTGAATTGAAAATTGAGGACAGAGAACAACACCTTTCTTTTTGCTTTATTTCAGAAAAGCTATTGCAAAATCAGGACTACAACATCTGGTAGCTCAACCAAACCCAAGCACTGTCCTTCGGCATGACGTAGATCGTGAAGTGCGCAGCACAGTCGATTGGTCGGTGAGTACAGTGTTATCTGAACAAAGATTTAGTCACTGTGTATTTCAGTTCTTGCCATCTTTCCCACCCCCAACCCAGCATCAATGCATGCAGTGATCTTCCCAAATCCACCCCATGCATTTCTACTGTACAAAAATACCTCCTTGTGTGGACTATACTGTGCCAAACACCACTTCCCCATACTTTAGACATTTCCACTGTCCAAAAACCTTTACGTTACATATATCCCCACTGTGCAAGATTCTGCTTCCACTGTATATACTCTGCATGTAAAATAACGATAGATAATGTGAATGGTCGAAGGCTTTTTTCCAGGGGAAGAGAGTCAAAAACCAAAAGGCATAGATTTAAGATAATAGAGTAGTGGTTCTCAACCTTCTTCTTTCCACACATACCACTTTAAGTAATCCCTATTCCACAAGTGCTCTGTGGTTAGTAAGGGATTGTTTAAACTGGTATGTCAGTGGAAGGGAAGGTTGAGAATCATTGCTCTAGACCCAGTTGTTACTGAAATAGTTTGCTTGAGAAAAATTGTCATTGGCCCATTTCCTTTGGCATTATGAAACAGAGTGCACATAACGAGTCAATTAGGGGCAATTAAAACACTGATTTTCAAACTTTTTCTTTTCATCTACATATCACCTGAAGCAATCCCTTACTAATCACAGAGCAAAGGGATTAATTAAAGTGGTATGTGAGTGGAAAGAAAAAGGTTGAGAACCATTGTAATAGAGGAAAGTTTTAAAAGGAAAATGAGGGGCACCATTTTTCACACAGAGGTTGTTGGCTATGTGAACTGAGCTGCCAGAGGAGCTGCTAGAGCCATGTATAATTATAGCGTTCAAAAGCTATTTAGACAGGTACATGAATAGAAAGGATTTAGAATGTTTGGGTGAAAAAGGAAGGAGCTTCCGTCACGAGCTCCCACCCTGGCTCCGGGGCTCTCTCGCTCCACTCTCTGACTTCCCCTATCCTCCCCTCCCTCCCTTGGACCCTTCCTACCCTCTACCTCCTGATCCACTCCATCCTCCTACCCTCCACCCCATTGAACCTCCTCTAACCCCTGCCTGGCCTTCACCACCCCTCTGTCCTTCCCCTCTCGGAGACTGAATGCTTTGTTCTCGGTAGAGTCCTCACCTTTGTTCCCCTTCGCCCACACCTCGAGTTCTGCATTTGCCACGATACTGAACTCTTTTTCTGTCAACTTTGTCTCCATGCCTACTTCCACAACCATGGTTCTCCAGTCCCCACAAATTTCTTCACCCACTTTAAACCTTTCTCCTCCTGGATACTTCATTCAGGTCTTCTGTCTGCCATGGACCTTTATACTTCCAACTGCCACCATGACATCATCCGCATCGACTTCACTACTTCCCTCAATCAGTTCAATCTCACCTGCTCAAAACTCCTGGCCCTCCACTCTCCACACCAATCCAAACCTCACCATCAAACTTGCAGACAAGGGTTGCGGTGTTGTGGTCTGGTGCACTGACCTGAAGCCAGACGACAACTCTCAGAGACCTCCTCCTACTTACCCCTCCAACAGGACTCCACCAAAACTTATCAAACCACAGTATCTCATGCCATCTCTGAGCTCATTACTTCCAGTCACCTCCCTGGCACAGCTTCTAACCTTATTGTTTCTCAACCCTGCACTGACCATTTCTACCTCCTACCCAAGATTCACAAACCCAATTGTCCTGGCAGACCCATGGTGTTCATGTGCTCCTGCCCCACCAAATTGGTCTCCACCTACCTTAACTCTGTTTTGTCCCCTGGTCCAGTCCCTCCCCACCTACATCCAGGACACTTCACACACCCTCCATCACTTCAACAACTCCCAGTTCCCTGAACTCGATCATCTCGTATTTACCATGGACATCCAGTCCTTGTACACCTTCATCCCCCATAAAGAAGGTCTCAAGCACTTAGTTTCTTTCTTGAGAAGAGACTCAACTAGTCCCCCTCCACTACCACCCTCCTCTGGCTGGCAGAACCTGTCTTCACCCTGAATAACTTCTCCTTTGACTCGTCCCACTTTCTCTTAGTCAAAGGAGTAGCCATGGGTACCTGCATGGGCCTCAGCGATACCTGCCTTTTTGTTGGCTACATGGAGCAATCCTACACATGTAAGGCCCCTCAACTCTTCCTCTGCTACATCGATGACTCCATTGGTGCTGCCTCATGCACCCATGATGAGCTCGTTGACTTCGTCCACTTTGCTGCCAACTTCCACCTGGATCTCAAATTCACCTGGTCCATCTCTAGCAATACTCTCCCTTTACTTGATCTCTCTGTCTCCATCTCAGGAGACAAACTCTCAATAGATCTTCTATGCTACAACCCACCAACTCCCACAGCTACCTCGACTATACCTAATCACACCCTGTCTCTGAGGATTTTTTCATAGAGCCATAGAACACTACAGCACAGAAAACAGGCCATTTGGCCCTTCTAATCAGTGCCAAAAACATCATTCCACTAGTCCCACTGACCTACACCCATTCCATAACCCTCCAGATCTCTCCCAATAGAACCATAGAATAAAGACCCTTAGAACATAGAACCATAGTCATATAATAGTACAGAACATGTAATATTACATGAAATTGCCTTCTGCCTCATGTATGCAGAAACATAAGCCCCTTTTATGCAGCCACTTCAATGGCAGAATATTGCACCTTTATTACACTATGCCTTTTGTGGAAAAGGTACGAACGCAGAATGGGGAGGTCATTCCAGTCCTGCCTTTAAGTCAGCAGAAGAGATAGTCACAGCGGCGAATTGATGTCTGTGTAAAAAAAGTGATCTGGCATCCCAGGACCAGGCTGGGAAAGAAATGTGATGTTTTGATGACATGTTATGTGTGCGACCTATCAGCAGGAAATTAAAAAATTTAAAAGCAGCAGTCAGCAGGTAACTGTTACGATTTCTACGAATTGGGGAGACAAAGAGGACCGGGAGAGCTTTACCCTCCGAGGAGAGGCTGAAATAAGGCGACATATAACTGGGACGGTAAAGGTTGGCCTGATAACAGAAAGGCTGGCACAATATCTTAGAGACCACAACGTTGCTTGGGACAAGGCGCAGGTAACAAGCAAATTGAAGAGCTTGCGATAAAAATACCATCAGGTGAACACCCATAATGGCAGAAGTGGTTGAGGGCTTTTGAACTGGTCATATTTCGATCTGTGCAATTCCATTTGGGGTACAAGACACTCTGCAATTCCGGTTGTTCTTCTGAGCAACATGAAGATCCAGTTTCCTGAGTCCATTCCAGCTGCATCTCCCTCCTCCAGCAGTAGTCCATTCACTCAATTCCTCTGTCTCCGTTGCATTTGCACCCAGGACGAGGATTCCATGCCAGATCATCAGAGAAATCCTCTTTCCTCAAACAACATGGCTTTCCCTCTCCCACCATCAACTCGGCGCTCACCCACTGATCCTCCATTACTCACACATCAAGATTCCTCATCTTCATCTGCCACCCACCAGCCTCCACATCCTCCTCCACCATTTCTGTTGCCTACTATGAGATCCCACCACAAGACGTATACTTGCCTCTCCACCTGCAGAGACCGCTCCCTCTGTGACTCGCTTGTCCACTCCTCCCTCCCCACTAATTGTCTCCTTGGGACCTCTCCCTGTGACTATAGGAGACGCTCTACTTCCGCCCAAATCTTCTCCCTCAAGCAGTCCTTTCATGTGAATCTGCAGGGGTCATCTACTGCATCCAGTGCTCCTGTTGTTTCTCAACATCTCCTCTGCCAAACTGGGACCACCCTCAAATTGGAGGAATGACATCTCAACTTCTGTGTGGGTGCCCTCTAACCAGATGGGATTAACATTGGCTTTTCTGACTTTCTTCCCCTGTCACTTTCCCCCCAGCTCTGCCTCTCCCTTTTCCCTCTGTCTCATTTCACACAGACAAATCCAATTCTCACCTCTCCCCTTATCGTATCCAATTAACACCTTTTTGTTGGTCTGGACACCTCCCCAGACAGCATTGTCTCTCTTCTGCTCTTCTGAGATTTCCTTTTTTTTTGGCTTATTCTGTGCTTATTCCTCGAAGAAGGGCTTAGGCATGAAACGTCGTTGGCAATATATTTTAATCTCCTGTGGACATTGCAAGACCAGCTGAGTTCCTCCAGCATTTTGATGCATTTTTAGTGTTTGGGTCATGTGCATGGAAATGAGGCTAGCTTCTATAGACTACTTCGTCAGAATGGATGGGTTGGGACAAAGGGCCTGTTTCTGTGCTATAAAACTCCATGACTGACTTTACTCCCAATGCAACAACAGCTCTTAAAAGTCAAGAGCCTTTATTTGTCGTTCATACCATGCATTGCACGGTAAAAATCAGATGGTGTTTCTCCAGGACCACAGCAGAGTTACATAAATAGTTAGAGTAGAAGTTCAAATATTAAGCCGTATACAGTAAAAGTCCACAGTACACTATCCACATATTTTCTGGGAATTAAGGTGCCTGATAGCTTGGGGGGGAAAAAAAAACTGTTGTCCAATCTGGATACAAGGGCTTGAGTGCTACAGTACCTCCTACCAGATGGCAGAAGGGAGAAAAATTCATGAGTGGTGTGTGAAACCCTTCACAATATTTATTGCTTTCCACGTGCATTGTGTGCAGTAGATGCCTGTCATGGTAGGAAGAGAGCCCCAATGATCTTTTCCGCTGACTTCACTATCCTCTGCAGAGTTTTATGGTTTGAGATGATACAGTTTCCAAACCAGGCAGTGATACAGTTGCACAGGATGCTCTCAATTCATCCCCTGTAGAATGAAGTGAGGATGGAGGGTGGGAGATGGACTTTCCTCAGCCTTCGCAGGAAGTAGAGGCGCTGCTGGGCTTTCTTGGCTATGGAGCTGGTAAGGGACCAGGTGAGATTTTCTGCCAAGTGCACAAGAAGGAACTTGATACAACAAGCAAGCCCACTAAACCAGATATGTTGCATTGTGTTTGGCATTAATACAGGACTCCTACTGAACCAAGCAGTCAAACAGTATGAACCCCCTTGCACTGAACGCCCTAACTCTGAATCAAATAAATTTGAGTGACCACACTGCATCCAGACCAAGCACCTCTCATTGTATATTCTCCCATTATATCAAACCCTTACTATTAGGCCCTTTCGGGTGTCCTGAACACCCCAGTGTAAAGTCGCATAATCTCCTCCCTTGCGGCTTAAGATATACTCATTTGATTTCCAATGTAAGCAGCTGCCTGGGGGTGGGGTGATGTCTCTATCAGCCGGCGACCCACTGCCCTGCTGCCTGACAGCCCCCCCCCCGCCGCCTGACAGCCGCCCCCCCCTCCCCGGCCCGCCGCCCGACAGCCTCCCCCGCCCCGCTGCGGGCTGTCACAGCTCAGCTGGCCACGCCTGCACCAGGGCCACTTTCTGTGGCTCAAAATACAGCATAGCAATGGTGGTCTTCCCTACCCATAATCCCCCAAATAGCTGGAACTGTTGTGGGAAACACAGAGTGGTTCCACCTGCGTGGGGGATTATGGGTAGGGAAGATTGCCATTCCTCTGCCGTGTATTTATGGCGGGTGGCGCTGTGGCACCAGTCGCCCTGCCTCCATCAGATCCAGAGGTGCCTCTGGATATGAATAGGACCTTTCAGATCAACCAGGCAATGCTGCAAGGTGAGCCCTCAAGTTAAGATCCGCTCCTGCTGCCCCCTTCAAGGCGGAAGGTCCCCCGATGAAAGGGCCTAGTGTCTCCATTCCCACTGTTCCAAACAGCCTACACTGCACACAATCTCCCTGTAACACCACGATTGTGTACGTACACTCCCACTTTATCTCATTTTACAGCATGTAAATATTTCTTGATCATTTGCTTGTCTGTGTCGTATAATGCAAATGTGCTGCTTTGTTGCTCATCCCCCATTTTAAAATTTGTCCTTGTCCACCAGAAAATTATTGTTTCGCCCCCTATTCTGACGGAGTGTCTGAGATGAGTAGTTCCTCTTCTGAATGATGATGGAACTGGTTTTGTTTTTATTTTTTTTTACATACTTCTTGCAAATCTACTGTGACAGGTATCAATGCCAGAGCATTAGTAATCATATTACAAGTTTCCCACATCATAAATTATGAATAAAAAGAAAATTATACTTGGAGTTGAGATGGAAGGTTATGGGAGGAAATAGTGTGAAATTCAGCTTCAGGCAGTGTCGATGTGACTTTACTTCATAGTGTTCAAGTTTATTATCATCTTGGCTGTCTGATACAAACAGACGAACCAGTGTTTCTCTAGACCATGCGAGTTCAAGTTTAATCATCACCTTCACGGCTTCCTTCAGGCCTTTGCTCCCTCTGATGGGATGACCTTTTGTGCATCTCAGATGAGAATTTATTTTCCTAAGCAAAAGCACACAATTTACAGATGCAATGAAATTCTTACTTGCAGTCAGGTACATCAACTGCAACAGTATAAATTAAATTGCCATACTATGCCAAGAAAAAGAGATAATAAATATAAAAGGACAGATAAATGAAATTTTTAATAAGGTTCAGTAATTCTCAACCTTTTTCTTTCTACTGATGTACCACTTTAAGTAATCCCTATGCCATAGGTGCTCTGTGATTAGTAAGGAATTGCTTAAGGTGGTATGCAGCCGCACAGACTCCTGTTCAATCCATCGGCAATCCGAGCTTCAGATCCAAACCTCTGACACAATCAGGAAGCCTTCAGTGCTTGATGCCTTTGGGGAGCCCTTCTTGCCCTCAACATCCTCTTGAATCCATGAGCCAGCCTCCAGCTGCTTGCAACCTGTGCTTGTCCCTTGACCACAAGTTACCTACAGCCCATATGGGTCCCTCAGTTGCTGAGCTCTTCACTAGTCCACCGCTGTGGTCAGAATCCTGCAGGGTTGTCTCCTTCTCCATGGCGTGGTGGGGGGGGAGTGTTCTTCCCATTTCTAGTACCCTGCGCCGGTCCACTGCTTCCTGCTGTCTGCAGCCCTTGTGGACTCTGCTGAGAACATCTTGGACACAGACCTCGCAGTTGCAGGTTTTCACTTGCAAGTACTGTCGGCTTCTTTAACAGGTTAAAGCCTGTACGAAGTGAAGCACCTGAATTAGGACTAGGTGATTGAAACTTTAAGATCATTGCTGTGTCTCTGCTCTCCCGGGAGAGCAGAGCTCTGGCAGTGCCACCATTAAAAAAAAATTTAAAAATTTGCAGTTGCAATTAGTGCAAGAAAAATATGTTGATTCAGTAGCGCAGACAGATCCTTGCGTGGTCCAGGACTGGTTTATAATATACAGAGTAGCTTCTGGTTATGTAGGGTAAAAACTTGCATTGCAGTCTATTCACCTACTCCCACCTGCTCATATCTGTGCATACCCAATGTTTTAGTTTACAGTGCAAAATCTCAGTAATTTGAAGGCTGTCCATGGTTTGTCATTTAAGAATGTGTGTGGTTTCCAGATGGATCTTGTCTTTTTCTCAATATAAATCATTAGGGATTGTCCGTGTCCTCACTTCAAGATTGAACACTGGTGTGGCTATGTTGTCTGGGTGAGATGAAACGTTGGGTGATTTCTGGTCTGCCCTCTACTTCGAATATCCTGCCCAGGACCAGAAACAAGCTCTTTAATGACCTTAAGTAAAACACAAAAATCTGCAGACACTGTGGTTGAAGTAAAAACACAAAGCTGGAGAAATTCAGCAGGTCAGTGTGCATTATATAGCAAATATTAAGATACAAAACCTACGTGTTAGGCTTGAGGTACCCTAATCTTGATGAAGGGCTCAAGCCGAAAACCTTGGTTACATATCTTTTTCTTTGCTCTGTAAAGAACTCTGACCAGCCTTGTGTCTTTACTGACATTTCACAGGTGGTGGAATCTTAAGTAGACAATGAGAAGTTGGAGGGAGTCAGCAGATCAGACAGTATCCATGGGGAGAAATGAGTTGTGAATGTTTTGGGTTGGGATCCTTTGTCGAGGTTAAAATATGAAGGGTCCTGACCTGAAACATTGATTGAGACCACGTTGTTATTTCTCTCCCTGAGCGTGCGTAACATGGAATATTCTAACTGTTCCTCCCATCTCTTCCCAATGCTGGCATCTTCTCAAAGGAGGAGAGACAACAATAGGTCAAATCTAGGAAGAATGTATATTTCTGAATTGATCTTTGAAAGTGTTAGAACATGGTGTGAGTGTCCTGAGTGAAATGCCTAGTTTTCATAAATAAAGGATACAAAGGCATGTAGTTATGTTTAACATTTATATAAAAAAAAACAAGTTAAATCACATTAAGAATACTGCTTCTATTCTGGTCATATAACTTTTGGAAGGTTGTGAAAAGGACGACGAACTTCAGCCACAAGATCATATTGGAGAATCTTGAAATGTGGAGTAAAAGTTTGAAGGTAAATAAAATACTTAAAGGATATGGTCGATCACGAAATGTTGTTACCGTAGTGTAGAATCAAGGTCCAGGAGTAGGGGAAATGTGAAGAAAACCTTTTTCTTGCAGAGAAAATGGAAACTGAATTGATCCAGGCATTCAACAGGGAATTGGGTAAATATTTGGGAGAGAATGATTTGCAGGGCCAAGAGGAAATACTGTGAGGATGAGGGAGATTGCCAGCAAATGGATTCCTCTGTGCCACAAGAATTCTATGATGAAACTTTACAAAGGGAGCAGATGATTCTGGTTATTCTCTTTCTGTGTAATTGAGCTCATTGATTTGCTGTTGTGTTACATTTTCAGGAGAATGCACTGTATGGCGAGCATGTCTGGTTTGAGACCAATGTATCTGGAGACTTCTGTTATGCTGGGGAACAAAATTGTGTTGCAAAATTGCTGGTAAGTATTGCTGGCTGATTGGTTCTGCCTTCTTTCTTTTTCAATCTTTGTATTAAGTTTCAGATTAATAAATATAAGAATGATACAGAGATTGGGATTGCATTAACAATGGTTAACATGTACAAACATAGACATCAAGCAACATGTAAATTGAGCCTCCCGATCTCTTAAAGGCCAAACATGACAAGGAATCAAATTTTATTATAAAAATATCCCCCTAACTAAGAAACAAAACAAAAATGAAAACAGAAGCTGGGCCTCTGTGTTTAAGTGGTTAAGTCCTCTCATCTACACTTGCAAAAAAAAATGTTGAAAAGGATTCGGAAAGGACCAATTTGCATCATATGAAAATGTTGAATAAATGGCCTCCATGTTTCTTCAAATTTAACTGAAGGGTCAACAGTGCCACTTCTGATTTTTTTTCTCTAAATTTAAACATGCTAGAGTTTGGGAAAAGCCATGGAAACGTAGTAGGTGATTTAGGGTCTTTCCATTTGGTTCTGTTTTACGGCCTGAGCATTAATGTGCATTCAATAATTCTACGTACACCCTCTGTTATAGCGAAGCACCAAGAGTGCCTGATCATGATCCAATTTCAACTGAAACTTAGAAAGAAACAAGACAATTTTCAGTCAGTGAAAACCCCAGATGTATTTTGATATTGGTACCGCACGGATGGCAGTCTCTTCAATCTGAGGCGCCTGCAAGCTCACACCAAGACACAAGAGCAACTTGTCCGTGAACTACTCTTTGCAGACGATGCCGCTTTAGTTGCCCATTCAGAGCCAGCTCTTCAGCGCTGCTTTGCGGAAACTGCCAAAATGTTTGGCCTGGAAGTCAGCCTGAAGAAAACTGAGGTCCTCCATCAGCCAGCTCCCCACCATGACTACCAGCCCCCCCACATCTCCATCGGGCACACAAAACTCAAAACGGTCAACCAGTTTACCTATCTCGGCTGCACCATTTCATCAGATGCAAGGATTGACAACGAGATAGACAACAGACTCGCCAAGGCAAATAGCGCCTTTGGAAGACTACACAAAAGAGTCTGGAAAAACAACCAACTGAAAAACCTCACAAAGATAAGCGTATACAGAGCCGTTGTCATACCCACACTCCTGTTCGGCTCCGAATCATGGGTCCTCTACCGGCATCACCAACGGCTCCTAGAACGCTTCCACCAGCGTTGTCTCCGCTCCATCCTCAACATCCATTGGAGCGCTTTCATCCCTAACGTCGAAGTACTCGAGATGGCAGAGGTCGACAGCATCGAGTCCACGCTGCTGAAGATCCAGCTGCGCTGGGTGGGTCACGTCTCCAGAATGGAGGACCATCGCCTTCCCAAGATCATGTTATATGGCGAGCTCTCCACTGGCCACCGTGACAGAGGTGCACCAAAGAAAAGGTACAAGGACTGCCTAAAGAAATCTCTTGGTGCCTGCCACATTGACCACCGCCAGTGGGCTGATATCGCCTCAAACCGTGCATCTTGGCGCCTCACAGTTTGGCGGGCAGCAACCTCCTTTGAAGAAGACCGCAGAGCCCACCTCACTGACAAAAGGCAAAGGAGGAAAAACCCAACACCCAACCCCAACCAACCAATTTTCCCCTGCAACCGCTGCAACCGTGTCTGCCTGTCCCGCATCGGACTTGTCAGCCACAAACGAGCCTGCAGCTGACGTGGACTTTTAACTGTGGACATAAATCTTTGTCCGCGAAGCCAAGCCAAAGAAGAAAAAAAGAATACTGCCCTCTGGTGACTAATGCAGATGTCTTCATCGCTTGCAACTGTAAAAGATTAGTGTGGTGAATTTGGATACGATACAGATATCCCAGCAAAATAAATATTTTTTATCCTTCTGTTATTCATTTTTTCTTTTAAAATTAAGCTCAATTGCAAAGTAAGTGAGGGGATTTTATTTTAATTTAGAGATGTAGCATATAACTGGGCCATCTTCCTCCCTCAAGCCTGCACTGCCCATATACACCCAAGTGACCAATTAACCTTCTAACCTGTACATTTTGGGAACACAAGAAGAAAGCAGAGCACCTGGGAGAAACCCATGTGGACCCAGAGAGCGGTGGATTTGAACTTGGGTCACTGGCGCTATAATAGCTTGTTTTGATACACAAGTTCTGCTCTGCTCTTTGTATCTACTACACTGGCAATCTCTTTTGATACTACTTACTAAAAGAAAGATTAGAATGTCTTGATGCAACTGAAGCAGGTGCGGGTAAGCTTTTAGCCCTGCATGGTTCTGAAGATGCAGTGTGAACCGTGTGCTTCCAGCAAAGGTGTACCTAATTCCTATACTGTGCTTAAATTTATTTTATGAGGCGGCCTCTACTGCTTCCTTGGGCAGAGATTTCTACAAATTCACTATTCTCCAGGAAAAACGGTTCCTTCTCATCTGTCTTCAAAAACACCCCAGAAAAATTGTAGACACTGTCTGCTCAGCCTTTATGATTTTAATCTCCCTGCCAACTGCTCAGCAGTTTTTGGTGAAAACTTAAAAGGACGATTAATTCTTGGTTCCTGAACTTGTGTAGTCCAGATGCAGCTGAATATTTTTGGAAAGTTTGTGAAAATCTATACAAGACATTGTAATCAACCATGTTTCTCTGTTTTCTTTGCAGCAGAGATCGGTGTCTCGGAAGAAATGTGCTGCTTGCAAGATAGTGGTCCACACAGTCTGCATTGAACATTTAGAGAAAGCAAGTACCTTGGACCTCTTAACTGAGGAGCTTTTCTTCCAATTCACAAAGGGCATTTAATTCACATTTCACTTTGAATATGATTAAGTAAATACAGTTAAAATCCCTGTTATCCGGAATTCAAGCAACTGGGGGTGTGGGGGGGGTGGGGGAAGGTAGAAAATAAATAGGTAAATAATAATAAAGTTTAAAATTTGCATCCCCTTCGCGGTTAGTTCAGCAACACACAAACTCGAGCAACTGGCAAATTCACTTATCTGCGGATACCAGAGTGGGGTGGTTACTGTATTCTGCATGTGATCTACTTATCAATGGGCAAGAAATAAATACAGATCTTCCCTCATTTAAGGGCTTTGGCTAGGATTGCAGTTGACCCCCGTTTGATCCTTGCAACCAGCCTTCCCTTGGATAATGCACTTTTAGGCAAAAGTTCATTCTTTCTCTTGACTATCTTTCCAGTGCTTTTTCATTTGATTCCCCATTAATAGAATTATAAAACTATTTATAAAGTTAAACAGGAAAGTCTGCATAGTTTCTCCAGCACTTTTATATATTGAACCTTTCCATTCATTTCTGTTTTGTGGTATTCTCAAAGAGTAATGTAATGGTATTCCCATTATATTTATTATTTAACACCAATTTAAAAGTTACATTTCATCTGTAGAAAATTTTGCCGCTGCCTTCAAAAGTCCCTAATGATCCTATACTGTTTCCAAATGCTTGCTCCCATCCATTGTTCAGTTTTGTAGCCACTAATTTGAAATTTGATGCAATTATTTGGTTCACCACTAAAATGGTTCACCAATCTCTTACTGTCCTGGTTGTTTGCTCTTGTTATATATAAAAAAAGCAGTAGTTTATTTTTCTTTGAATCCACAGATAAATTTCAGATGTAAACCAACATTCCGGGAGTCTGGGTCACGTAATCTTCGAGAGGTGAGTGAATTTATGAGGCAATAATAAGAAAAAAAGGCAAAGATAATCTATTTCGTAAAGTAGTTGTTTGAAGACATTCCAACTGTGCTGAAATTAATCATGAATCTTTTGCAGAAATTAATCATGAATCTTTTGCAGAAATTAATCATGTATCTTTTGCAGAAATTAATCATGTATCTTTTGCAGAAATTAATCATGTATCTTTTGCAGAAATTAATCATGTATCTTTTGCAGAAATTAATCATGTATCTTTTGCAGTGTCTTCATGTCTACAGGAGTTTGTAGAACAATGTACATTCATGCTCCATACCCGCTGATTGATATTTCTGACTGCCCTTTTGCTGTGGAAAATAAATATCAATTATTGCTTTGAACAATGCATATGTACATCTCAGTGCTCCTATTTAAAGTGTTTTTATCCCATTGGAAAATTGACAACTACTTTGGTGTTTGCATTGCCAAAACTGCCTCTCCATCTTTGTGGTACATTTAATAGTTGTTTGATTGTTTTGAACTCACCCATACGAGGATGTGAACCAACGCCAGAGGTGCGAAGGAACCACTGGCCTCCATGAGGGTTCTTTGTTTTTCCTCATTCAATCTTTCAATTGTAACAAAGCCACAATTATTACCCAGTTCAAATGGTGAAGATGCTCTTGGTAAAGCATTTCAAGATTTTGACTCCGAGATGATGAAGCAATGATGATTTGTGTCTGATGCGTGATTGAGATGAAAGCAATGAAGGAGCAGGATGGTGGTGGGGGTAGACGTGATAAGGAGTGATAAACAAACTTGGAGAAGATGGTATTTTGTTTGTGGCAACTAATCCATTTACTAGTTTTGGAATCTCATTCGTAAGTATTTTCTCCTGTTTAATTTCTTGCCTGTACAATTCAAGCCACCCCTTATATAAAAATAAGACTTCCATGGAACTAAATTTAATTTGATGTATTATTTATTGTTGCTAGTAATGAGATACATTTTTAAAAAACTTTGCGTGCTGTCTAGGCAAGTTGACTCATACAGCAGGTGGCGTAAGAAACAAATAGAGTGCAGGAGGTATTGCTACTGTAGCAATGTCACAGAGTAACTAAAGAATCCACAAATGCTTGGCATAATCATCTTCAGAGATAAACAACTTCTGGTTCTTGACATATTTATCATTAGAACAAATTGGACAGATAGCAAGTATGTCATGGAACAATTCAGCCAGGAGCTCCATTGCTTGAAGGCTGTTAAAGCTGAATCTGTCAGCACCTCCCTAGCTAAATACACTTCCCTGACTAATTCATCTGCTTTTACATCTTGGAAAGGGCCGCTGTTCAATAAATCATTTGTCAATTTTTTAGTATGCGGAACATTGATAATTAGAAAAATATACTGTGTAGTTGTGCGCTTAAATGCACACATAAAATTCACACAAGACGTGACCCTTATGGAAACAGAAGATCTATATATGTAAAAATTCATACAGGATCTTCATACACTGATGTAGAGATCACATATAAACATGATTTCTAAATGTAGAAATTACTTCTGATCTATGTCTATATTATCAATTTATTTCTAGGGGTGGATAAAAACTGGCCTAGAAGTTGCTCCTTTCGGTGTTGAAACACCATAATAGCGACATAAAGTGCAAGAACCTTTAAAATATTTACACATCAATATGATTGAAGTTCTCTTGGGAATGCCATGTTTAAACTGTCTCAGCACCACATTCTCTATTGATGTTTTGCAAGTTTTACAGTCATCAACAGAGCTCAGAAATTGCAATCTGGAGTTGGTTGTTAAAAGGAGCACAGCGCAATAAATGCAGGACTCCTTCCAACTGCAGTAATGTGTGTCACTACTGAATCAGTGATGCATTGATGGGAGGGTTGGCAGTAAAAGAGTTGTCCCAGGAAGTTGGAGGAACCTGGGCGGGCAAGGAAAGAATAGTGCTTACAGGAGGCTTGCTCTGTGTGCAAAGGACCATGGAGGCCTGTAAGGGCTACGGCCAGTTAGTTCTGCCGAGGACGTCGCTGTAAGGTCACGTGTAACGTGAAAGCTGGGGACTCTGGAGTAGCTTGCAAAACATTCAAGTCGCCTGTAGGAGCAGGGAAAACTAGCTGATGTCCCTGCATTTGGGGATGTGGCTGTCCTCTCTCATGCAGCAGTCAGCAGAATATTGATGTATGGTGGAGCTCAGCTCAAAAAGACTGGGAATGGTCTTGAGGCTAGGAAGTCAAGTGGGGCCACACAGTGGCAAAGGCAAGACTTTCCAGGCAAAGTGCAAAGTTGTTTTTGAGGTTGTTGAAGTCTTGGTGGGGTTTCAAAGAATGAAGTTTGTGTCCCTTTAAACAAGACAGTCTTGCATTTTTATATGATTTGGAAACCATATATGGATTTCATCACTAAGAGTCCATCCACATCGTCCATAACACCCACTCCTCGTAATTAATATATTAGGAATATATGAATAGTGAATGATAAATACATTCCAGTGTTTTTTTTTTCTTTTTTCTCTCTTTTTGGGGAGGGGAGGGAGCAGGATAAAAAGAAAAAAAATATATATAATTTTGTATTGTTTTGTATTGCATTGTATTGTTATATGATGAAGAATTATATGTATGTATTGATGCAAATGAAAAATAAAATTTAAAAAAAAACAGGACAGTCTCCGAGCCGATAACAATTCTTGTCTTTGAGGGAGTGCAGTGATGGTTCACCAGACTGATTCCTGAGATGGCAGGATGTATGAAGAAAGATGAGGGTTATACGTTGGAATTTAGAGGAATGAGAGGAAATCTCATCAAGACATATAAAATTCTGACAGGGCTAGATAGTTGAGATACAAGAAGAATGTTCCCAATATTGGGGAAGCCCAGAATGGGAGTCACACTCAGAGGATAAGGGGTAAGCCATTTAGGACTGAGATGAGGATAGAAATGTCTTCACTCCCGACTACAAAAAGTTATTGATACCAGTTAAAAGCGAGCTGGATGTAGCACCGACACTGACCTGCTGTTTCTTTGTTTCCCCTTTGCCCTTGCAGCCCACGTTTGTCCGGCACCATTGGGTTCATCGGAGGCGGCAAGAGGGCAAGTGCAAGCAGTGTGGCAAGGTGAGAGGGCTCCGGCGTTGCGTGGGACTGAACCGTGATGCAGGGAAGGGGGAGGCAGTGTGAATCCTCAAGCTGATAGTGTGCCTGATGGCACACACTGATAGTGTGTCCTTCTCAGCAAGATTCTGCAAGGTCTGAGTGAATGTTATTGCTGGTTCATTGTTCACCTCAACCAGAAGTGAAGGGAAGCCAGAAAATAAGTGGGTGTGTGGCTGCACCAAGTCAGTCAGTCATAAAGCTGACTTCACAGGAGTAAACTGCATAATTGCCTCAGGAATTGAGGAGACAGTGATGTTGATATGAGATCAAGACATGTGCCCATGAAAATTATTGTTGAAATAAGCATTTCAATGCTTGATGCTGATTAGGTTTTTTGTTTGGGTGATGACCACAAAACACTGGATTAATTCTCTGCCAAGCAGTTATCTTCTATCAGAGCCTCTGCGGAGCTCACATAAATCTAAAAGGGCCCCTGCATCCTGTCATTTATTGGAGCCTCCAAATAGCTTCCTCTCAAAAGTTGTGCCGTCCATTGCCTGCAAAAGAAATGCTGTTAAATTGGAATACTTCAAAAGGAAAATTATTTTGCCAACTTGAGAAAGTTTAGTCCTATTAAAAGAATTTTTCTTCATCCCAAAACTAGTGGTTAAAACAACCAAGCATCATCTCTCTCCATCTGTTAGAAGGCTTTGAACAGTCTGGGGTCTGGGAGGTTTACACGGGTCAGGAAGGTGCTTTACCATTGAACAAGGCATTGCCTTCCAGCCTCTGGGCTATCTTTGTTGTGGTTTTGGGTCATCTCCCAAAGGATACGTTGAACTGAATTTGGCAGCTTTGTGAATTTTTTTTATTTTTTCCTTCACAGGGTTTCCAGCAGAAGTTTACATTTCACAGTAAAGAGATTGTAGCCATTAGCTGTTCCTGGTGTAAGCAAGCGGTAAGTCTCACGTTTCTATTGGAGCAACTCTTTGGCAGCCCCAAGGTTACTGGCCACGAAACCCATGCTGGTTCTTGGCATAGGCTTCCCCAGGGATCCTGGCTCACAACTCTGGCAGTGCTCCTCACCCCATGTAATTGGCTGGATGCGCTGATAGAAGGACTTTGACATCTGGTGTGGCCTCAGCTTACTGGCTGTCAAAGATGTCCCAGCTGTATAATGAACATGAACCTTTGTGTAAAAAGGTTCAAAATCAACGGGTTGTGCTTAAAATAAATAAAAACTATGTTTGAGGATTATCTACTATTTTATTAACCTTAAACAACAAATAAGAATTTAAAAGCACACTGATTTCTCCCATTCACTGTACAGATAGACCCCGACACGATGTTCTGACTGGTGATATTTCGAAGTCACGATGATCAGAATCAGTGTCTACCTCTATCACTGTGGTTGCTTTTCCTTCTCGTACAATCAACGCACACAGATCGCTTCCCAACCATGCTTTATTGGACCCAATGCCGTGTTATTTTTTAAAAAAGGTGATTTGGAACTTATGCGCAGATTGCAGTTGCTGGGGAGGGAGAGAGAGATTGAAGAGGGAGACGGCAATCTGCGCATGCGTTCCAAATTGTAGCGTAGGTTGCAAAGTGACACCACTGCTCCTAATTGCCAGGCGCCATCTCAAGCTCCCAGCAGGAATGGGGACGTCGGCCTCCTGGCAGTAGCGGCTCAGTATACTACGTGTACAGGTAGAGCCTGACATGATAATTTGACCTTACGATGTGAATCACCATCATAAGTTGGGTCTACCTGTAATAGGCTGATGTACCTGCACCAGGTTGAAGATCAAGCCCAGTGACCGATTTTTCAGCCTGAGAGGCAGAAACCTGTGGGGGTTGCACTGCCGCATCGGACTTTGTGAGGGCTGCACAGTGCTGTACTGGATGGAAGTCTGTACTTCAGACAATGTTCTGCAATAGCCCAGATATGGACTTCCCTGCTGACTGAGTTGGGCAGTTCCCCATGGAAGATCTGGACCATGAGAGAATCAATCCTGTCTCCGGTCTGGTGCATTTTAACTGAAATGCCAAATCTGGTTTTGAAAGCACCAAGCTTGGAGACATTCAACAAAAAAAACACAACTGATGTTACAAGTCAACAGCCTTTGTGTGTGAGAGATTTCAGAGATGAGCAGATTTTAATCATATGTAGCTAAAATGTTGTCCATGTCCGAGAATGAACAAACATGAGGGACAATAATGATTTGATGATGACTGGAAAGAAATTAGCATTTGGTTTGTGCTATTAATACACTGAAAATCCGCTCACTTCTGACCTATTTGTTCACGCACTTCGAAAACTAAATTTTATTTTAGCTGAATACTTACTTGTTGGCTGTTCACCAGCTTCCTGCACCATGCATTTTCCTCATTCAGTTTACTCAAGGATTAGGGAAATCCTAGGTCTCCCTTTAGTTAAGATGTATCGAAAACTAGCTAGTTGCATAGAGAGTATCCTCTTTGGGAACTGTAGCAGTGGCAAGATCTATGTTCACGAGTTTTATGCCATCTTGAGGTACGGGATTGATAATGTCGATGTCAGCAGGCCAAATGTTTCCTTTTCCATTCTTGCACCCTGGTGTAATGGTGTTGGGATGCTCCAAAAACTGAACTGGTGATGAGAAGATGGGAGGAGGAGGAGTGAAATGAATATTTTGCTCTTTACTCAACTTGTTTGGTCTGGCCTGTCCTGCAGTATCACAACAAGGTGACGTGCTTCATGCTACAACAGATTGAGGAGCCCTGTACACTGGGTGCCCACGCTGCTGTTATCATTCCGCCAACTTGGATCATTCGGGTGAGGCGGGCTCAGGTGAGGAGGATGTGCTGAAAAGTCTCTGTTTTAATTTTTTAATTAAAAAAAAATGTAGGCATACAGCAGGGCAACAGGCCATTTTGCCCCACGAGTGCCTGCTGCCCAATTTACACCCAATTAGCTTACACCCTCAGTATGTTTCGAATGGTGGGAGGAAGCAAGAGCCCCCAAGGAAGACCCATAGAGACACCGGGAGAATGTATAAACTCATTACAGACAGCGCTGAATTCGAACCCCAGTCCCGATTGCTTCCACTAAAGGCGTTGCACTAACTGCTACGCCAACCATGCTGCCCTTTTCCAGTGTGAGCTTGACTTGTCACGAACTTGCTCTTTCCTTTTCAACCCCCTAGAATTCTCTGAAAGCAAGCAAAAAGAAAAAACGGACCTCATTTAAAAGGAAGCCTAGTAAGAAGGGAGCTGAGGTAAGCAGCAATACAATCTTTTTGTTTTGTACTGAATCACTGTTCAGACCAATGAATGTTTGGATTTGGTTATGGAATGGGAACGTTCAAGTTATCAGCAGGGCCAAGTATAAAAAGGGAATGGGATAGTAGTTTAATTTTTTTATTCAAATTTGTTCTTGGTGTGTGACCATCAGGAGAGTCCCAAGGGGAAGTTGTGGTGGGTTGAACTATTGTAGAATACCTATTGGTTATGCCCCATGATACCAGATTTTAGATTTATTGTCAGAGTACATACATGACATCACATACAGCCCTGAGATTCCTTTTTCTTGCGGGTGCAGCTGAATTGGCACTAATTGGTAGTGCAAAAAATAAACTGCTGACAGCATAAACATGTAAACAAATAAAGAACTGTAAACAGATAATGAATGTAAACAAACTGTGCAATACAGAGAGAATAACAAAGAAAATCAATAAAGTGCACAAATAAAAGTCCATAAATGAGTCCCTGATTGAGTTTGTCATTGAGGAGTCTGATGGTGGAGGGGTAGCAGCTGTCCCTGAACCTGCTGGTGAAAGTCTTGTGGCACCTATAACTCTTCCTGATGGCAGTAGCGAGAACAAAGCTTATGCTGGGTGGTGTGGGTCTTTGATGATTGCTGCTATTCTTCGATGGCAGCGTTCCCTGTAGATGTTCTCAATAGTGGAGAGAGTTTTGTCTGTGATGTCCTAGGCTGTGTCCACTACCTTTTGGAGAACTTTATACTCAGGAGTATTAGTGTTTGCATACCAGACCATGATGCAGCCAGTCAGCACACTTTCCACCACACCTCTATAGAAATTTGCCAGGGTTTCTGTTGTCATAACAAGCCTCTGCAAACTCCTGATGAAATAGAGGCGCTGATGCGCTTTCTTCACGATGCCGTTGGTGTGTTGGATCCAGGAAAGATCCTCTGAGATAATAATTCCCAACAACTTAAATTTGCTCACCCTCTCCACCTCTGATTTCCCCCAATGATCACTGGATTCTATACCTCTGGCTTACCTTTCCTGGTCAAGATAAGAAACTGCAAGAGAGGTTGCAAGCTGCATTGTCCCATCTGCTGCACTGTGGAGTGGTGGATCGAATGCCTTCTACATACAAAATTCAATGGGCACGTGGGGAGTGGGTGGATAAAGTGAACAAGGTATTTCATCCTGATCCCAATGGCATCTGTTGTCTCTCCATCTTTGGCGAATGCACAAAAATCTTTAATTTCCCTCCCCAAGTTTCTCTAGCTCTCTGTCGTCCTCCTTTAATACATATCAAAGTTGGAGATCCTAACCTTGGAACTAAAAATTAAATCAAAACTGTCTGCTCTGTCAAAAATTGCAATGACATGCTCTCAAGAAGAGTAGGAAGGTTCTCCCTACTTTCTTGGCCAAATTTGACCTCCAAAATGCCTTGATAGAGAAAATGCTTCTCGTGATGATACCACTGACTCCAAAACGGTTGAGAATGTTTGAGTAGTGTCATGATCCCCTTTTAGAGCTGTAAAGTCGGCTTTTATCTGCCTTTTGAGCTCTGTGTTTAAAAAATCTAAGGTGGATTAGGTTGGCCAGACTTGCCTGTCTTCGATCCTCCAAGAGGGGGTACTCTCAGCGGTGGGGTGTAGTGCTGTGGGACCTACCTAAAATGGTTGACCCATGTTGCCGGGTGAAGACGGGAAGGGCTGATGACATCTTTACCATGCGAGGGAAATTCAGATTGTAGCAACCTCATCAGTACCAATGAAATAGCTTAAAAATTTTGATTACAATGCTCAGAAAATTTGGGTTTAAAAACTGCACAGAATGTAAAAGGCTATCAAACACATGTTGTTCCTCCACCAATTTAAGTGCACAGCAGTGACGGGTGCATATTGTTTTACATTACTGTTGACAGCAACGTTCCCACCTCTTTTGCTTTGGGAAGCCGGCTTGCAGTGTGAAAGAAATCACAGAGTTGGCTTTTTTTTGCCTCTGTGAACATGCAAGCCAGCTTCCTAAGACGGGTCATGTCTACCATGGCATTGCAGTATAAAATGGTCTACACACTCACCCCTTTCTCTCACAGCTGTTCTGTTCTTTTGCAGTCATTCTCTGCCTCAAAATGTGAATTGTCAGTCTTGCCTTCAATAACTCTTCAGCTCCCCCTGTTGGCTCTATTCACTTACTACTCTGCATAAAGTGTAGGGCAATGTTCTTGTTTGGAATATAACCTGTTGATTGTTTTGTGACCCTGTGGGATACTTCCACTAGCAAGCCTGGCCACTGAGGTCTCCGAGAAGATAGAACTTGAATGCACTTGTTCAAAATCATCAATAATGCAGTTTGTTACCTATATATATTATTCTTGGATATACCTGGAATGGGTAGTAAGAGAGATGAACATGCAGGTGCATATCATTGCTCTGGTCTAACATTTTTTCCCCCCCTTTGGAAACAGGAAGGAAGATGGAGGCCCTTTATCATAAAGCCTATCCCATCTTCGCTGATGAAGCCATTGTTGGTGTTTGTCAATCCCAAGAGTGGGGGAAATCAGGTGCGTGCTTCCTCTGCCTGGTAGAGTAGATCATATAGCATTGGACAAAGGAGAGAATCCAGTGGATATCTTTGGATAAGAATATGCTGTGCAACTCTTTTGCAGAGTCCATTGGAGTCAGTTTTGGGACCATTACTTCTACGTTTCCCTTTTTTTCCCCCTCTCAGATGCAAATATGATTTGGCTTCAGAAGATGGTATATGAGAGCCAGTCGATGATAGGAAAGAGGAAAGAGTAGCCTGTGTCACTGCCAAATACCAGTTGTACTGCTTGTAAATTCAGGAAAGAAAAAAAAATCTGCCTAGATTTCTGGCTTTACACAAAAATTGCACTTCCGTGATGCTTCTGGCTGCATCAGCTCCAAGTTCTTGGGACATGGGACAGATTGGTCACTGGGCAAGAAGTGAGGGCTTGCAGGGAGATTCAGAATCCCATAGTGAGCTAGCACCTGAGAATGAAAGAGGGAGATTTTACTCGTGACATTATGATGAATGTAAAGGAGAATATGTGACTTGCAGCTGACTTTCCCAGTCGCCTGATAGCCATCACTTTGGTTCCTTCCAAAATTCTTCCGAGTCTTAACTGTACCATTCAGGTGGAAAATAAAACGATTGTCCTCAAGGTGGCATATTGTGGATTTTATTTTGATGTCCTGTGTGGTCTTGAAAAAGATATTATGAAACTGAATGTGGTCATTCTTGAATTCCCAGCTCCTCATCCTGCTGAACTGCTACACTACTGCCGGTAGAGTTGCAGTATTCCAGAAAATGCAGTTCCCAGTAATGGCATTTGACGTTGGCCTGCCTCAAAGCAGATCTAAACAGGTTTAAGTTTGTGAAGCAAATATGTATGAGTGTAAACTCCCATTTATTAGGATAGTCAATTTATAGTTTCAGACTTACAGTAATGCAGGTGATGTTGATTAACGTTTATTCAATTCCTTTTCAGGGGGCGAAGATTATCCAATCATTCATGTGGTATCTAAATCCAAGACAAGTATTTGATATGTGTCAGGGAAATCCTAAGGATGTGTAAGTCTGGGGCAATTATTCAAGTTTAAACGACTCAGCTGGTAGCAAGTATTTGTGGGGGAGGATGTGGAAGGGGAAATTGTTTGCAGTCCAGCAAAGTATATGCACTTGTGGGGATTAGTCATAAAAATAGAAGCTTGACCATGGGAAGGGTATTGATTTAAAAAGCACGATCCCGGTTGTGTTCTTGAGTTTTTTTCCCAAGGGATTCCTCCCTTCATGTTGAGTTAGCAATAATTAGTTTCATGCTGTATTCATGCCCAAGGTGGCTGTTACTCAGATCTGTTGAGAGAGAAATGCACAATCACCCTCCTACTAGTGTCCTTTCTCCCAGTTTGACATGGTTTCTACCACAGAATTGTCATGCCTGTTCAAGTGTGGTCTGCTTAGATGGAGAGAGGGGCAGGATCACCACCAGTCCTAGGGCAAGGGGGTATCAGTATTTCCAAATGCTGAGTTGATGTCTATGTGCAAGTATAGACATGTTGGGAGGAGGTGACTTGAGAATTCCAGCTCGAGGTTCAGATGCTGCAAGTAAATGCAGAAGAATGATCCTGCACTCTGATGTGATTGCCGAAACTGAGGTTTGACTTCAGCTCAGCTTTGATTTAAAAAAAAAATAGGTGATACTTGATGTCCCAGAACAATCCTTTTACCTCCAGAAAGGGGTTTATCAAAGGCTGGAGCATGCAGTATCATGAATTGCGATAGTCCGCATACAGCAGTTTGCCTGTGGGAAGGTGTGCTGCTTGACAGACAGAACGAACGCCAATGTCCTGCAAATTGTCACTGAACTGACAGAGATCTGTGGATGCGCAGATGATTATTTTGAGGCACTAAAAAGTCTAGCCAACGTGGTAATGGATGGCATTCTGAGATACAGTTAAGCTAGGATGTTGGAGAGTTGACTAAATACTTTGTATCTAATCACTCTTCCACCTGACATGCTGACAGAAATTAATCAACAGACCAAGGTTCTGAACACTTGAACAGGTATTGCGCACCCTTTATTCATTGATCTTCACCTTAAATAAATTTTTATCTTTCTATTTTGGAAATCTTGGAATTGTTCAATTTAAGCTTTGACTTTAATAAAGAATGATCTATTTTGTCAAATTCTATAAAAGGCACCCTACTTATCTGGGCAAAGGTGTATAAAAGGAGAGTAAGATTATCAAGTTGTGATTTTTTTTAAAAATCATTAATTATTGTTATCCAACACGTTCGTAAGTTGAGAAATGTTCTGAAGTTGAATTCAATTCCTTTAGGTGGTGCTATAGTTGCTAGAGGTTTGTGCAGCAGTCCCATCCTGAGATTTCTCACAGCTTTTAAACTAAAGGTGAATCTGTGATCACAGCTCCGAGGGCAGGAGTTGCTGCTTTCTTCAAAGCTGGTGTTAGGCTTTTTAAAAATCGTCATTTGCTTTTGCAGTTTGGAATTATACCGAAAGGTACAGAATTTGCGCATTTTGGCCTGCGGAGGTGATGGCACTGTAAGTATTTATACTTAATATATTTCTCGCTTTTTTTAGTTTCTGAATTAGTCTGTTAAAATGAAAAATGATATTATTCCTGTGGTCTAGTTCACAAGGTTACCCGTGTGATTCAGTGAATGTTGTGGCAGTGTGTGAAAGTCACTTTTTAAAAATGGGATTTTGCACTGATTAAACTGTGCAAGGACTAAAGCCATCCGGGGTAATTTCCATCAGTTAAAACCAATGATCCCTCAAATTTTTAGTCGTCTATGTGCATAAATATCTTGTGCTTTTTTGTCCCCTGTGACAGAAGTATGTGCGCACTGAAGAGTTGTGCAAATGTAAACTTAATATTGTTTCAAGATCATTTTGGCACTGTCTATCTCTCATCTAAGATATATATTTGTGCATGTTTGTCTCTTCTCCATGCAAATCAATATGGAGCACTCTAGAAATGTCCAAGGAGGTTTAGTCGGGCTAACATTGGATGCTGAATGCCATGACCACGTTGAATTTAATCCTTAAGGTCCTATGAAGTTAAAAAGCTCAATTTTATTTTAACTTGAACTAGGTACATCTCAATTAGTTACAATGATGTGCATCAACGAACATTCAGAGTAAAAACAAGTGGCCAAACCCAGTTCAATATGAGGCCCAAAAAAGTGGAGCCACATTGGCAGAAGCTCTTCACAGTCCCATAGAGTTAGACAAAGAAGAAAGCGAGAAACAGCAGAGGAACATCAGTCTGACCTCACTGTTGATGCTTCCAGACATGCAAGGAGCAGTCAGCAGGAAACAAAAGCAGAGATACACCCGTCTCAGTGCTCAGGCCTCAAGACAGGGAAGGGGGGCAGGCAGCAGGAAACTGATGCCGCCAGGCATTCCATGAGCAGACAAGAGTTTGCTGAGGAAGAACAAGCAAGACTCCAAGCAGCGCGAACAAAAGCCACGAGCTGAAAGGTAGCACCATTTACTACCTGCTAAATGCTGCATTCAATTACTCAGTTGACATTCTTCCATTAATGCAGTTGTAATTGGCTTCATGTCAGAGGTATGCCAACATTGTGGAGCAAAGGATTATGCAGAATTACCATGAAGTATTTTAGGTATTTTGTTTTAACCATGTAGTCAACAACTGAGTGTTTTATTTCCCGGGCAATGCCGGATATCCTGGTAGTGGCTGATAAAACGGCATTGGCATGTTTTAATATAAGAAATGATTCCATTCTACAAAGTAATGTATTTAGTTAAGACTTTATTCTATACTTTGAACTACTTGGTTCAGTTTGTTGTTCCATTAATTACTACATTATTTTAGGTAACTAACCTTTTGTGCACACATAAATTTCCTTTGTGCACTAGTTGCAAAATGTGTCTCCACATGCACACGCGCACAGTTTAGAGGGAAAGGCCTCTGACTCCATCTCTCTTACTCAGGCTTGCTGTATCCTTGGCACCTCAATCAACCCTTGAGCTAAGCTTCCAGCCATCGTAAATACTGCCTATCAATGGGTACCTCTTCTTCCTCATTATGTCACCACTCATCTCTTTCTGTTCCTCCCTCAGTCACTGCCTAGGCATGGCAGAATCTGGCAATTCCTTGCTAAAGCTGGCCAAGCCTTCAACATGCCATAACATCACCCCTGCACTGAATGTTTGGCGGAGGCTTAGGGGTCTAATGCAGTATCATTTTCTTGTGTTGTGCTATTCTGGGCATGAAGCTGATGTTATTTGGATTTACCATGGAATTGGGAAGGGGGAATCTAAATGGTTATATGGTTATATCCAGAAATACTGTGATAGGATTTTCATCACATTTTGAAACCAAGCTGCACATTTAAGAATTTCTTTTTGCTTGATATGCTGTGCTCTTCCCCATCATTTCCGTATGGCAACTAAAGTTTTGATCATTGGAAAGCATTGTATCCCATGATGAACACCTGGGAATTTTGTTTTTTTTCCTATGAAATGGATCCTCTTTGGTTTCCAAAGTAAATGCCTTATCCTGTTGTTTGGAAGATTAGCACTGCTCTGCTGGGGTCAGATTGTAATGGTTCTCTACAGTATTTTCCACTTGTTTGAAAACTTGCTCTACTCTCTTCAGGAAGTAGGAATTGATGGGGCCAGGGGTTTAGCTATGGAGGCAGGTAATTGGGGTGGTTCTTCGTGATAGGAAAGGCATGACAGAATCTGTGACCTTGAAAGCTTAGAATTTAATGGAGCTTGGCTTGGCAACAGCTGTATTTTTTGAGTTAGGAGAAGGGCAAAACGAACAAATTATTATTGAATAAAGCATTGGTTTATTTTTTATTGATTTGTAACTGTAGTTGCATTTCATTTGTAAGGAAGGTCCCCAAGAACAGGTTGTTCAGTAAATCATGAGGAATAGGAAAAGACAGGACAGGATAGTCAGGGGTGAGGGGGGGATTGATTGACCAACGAAGTGTGACATACTAGGACAGAAGATGTAAACAAAAGTATGCAGCACAAAACAGATCCAGAGTTTGTTAACACTTTAGGATATTGTTTGATGGTCTTTATTTGAATGGAGACAGTATTTGCAAGAAGGTAAAAATATAATCTTATGACCAATCCCAAGATGTGCTGGCAGGGTGATCAGATTTGATGCTCTATATTTCCAGGTTATATAATGTTCCTAAAGAATGAGCCAAAAGGGGAAAGAGTCAATGTAGCCTTGTGAGTAGAGGAAAGTATTAGTGATGTTGAGTTGTGATCTAGGGTCAGAAGCCAGTTACATAGAATCAGTTTGGGTTGAAATCTTGAAGAGAAGTGGAAAGAAGACAATAGGTGGGAATCATATTTAGGACCCTAAAATGTGACCTCTTCGTAAAGTGGAGCATAAATGGGGAAAAATCTAGGGCGATTGAAGGGATCTGCAACTGTCATGTTAGATTTTAATCTGCACATTGATTGGATGAACCAAATTGGGAAGGGTATCATACATAAAGAATTGTGGAGTACTTCATAATTTGACCTCCCAGCACATTTCCCTAGTCCAGATTAAACTCCATCTGCCATTTCTCTGCCCGCATTTCCAATTGATCGATATCTGTATGTTCTCCCAATTTCTGCCTGCATTTTGTCACACCTTTCAAAACATATGGGGGTTGTAGATTAACTGGATGCAGTATTTGGGCAGTACAAGGTTGTGGGCCACAATGGCCTGTTACGTGCTGTTTATCAAAATTTAATTTGTTTTTTCAAAAAATTGTATCCTTTGACATCTTCCTCACCATTAACAGCTCTGCCACTTTTTGCATTGTCTTCAAACTTGCTAATCAACCCACCTCCATTTTCGTCCAAATCATACACATGTATCACGAACATTAGAGGTTCCAGCACTGATGCTTGCAGAACATTGTTAGTCACAGATTTTTATCAGAAAAACAGGCCTCCACTACTATCCTTTCTCTTGATGGCCAACCCACTTTTGAACCCAATCTACCAAATATCCCGAGATCCTATGTGCCTTCAACTTCTGCATCAGTTGTCCATGAGCGACCTTGTTGAAAACTTTATTGAAGTCCATGTGTACAACATTCATTGCTCCACCCTCATCAACCATCTTCATCACTTCAAAAAATGCAATCAAAACCTGTTTAAAAGACATGTTTGCTATCCATAAAATATCAGATGCCTCCAGATCCGATTCCCTCAAGAATCTTCTCAAATAACTTGCACACCACTGATGGCTCACTGACCCATAGTTTCTTGGTTTGAGTGAAGTTCAGAGGGATCTAGATGCTCTAATACATGAATTACAGAAAGTTATCCTTAGGGTATTAATTAATTCTAACAAATATTCTTTCAAAAGGGTCTTGAAATAACAGCATCACTTTATAGAGTAATACAGAATAGAAGTGGCTCTCCTGTACATTTTAAAACTTGTTAAAATAAAACTTTGCTCGAGAATGGCCCAGAAGTAATTTGGATTTCAATCCAGTCCTTAACCTGAAAAAGCGATGCACTTACTGTGTACCAAGGCCATTATCTACCTCTAGATTAAATGCACAAGCTCCAAGAAACCCTTGTGAAGACCAGGAAGGGATTTATCCCCAAATTCTCAGTGGTATTTATCCTTCATTGAACTTCACATTTATCTATTATATCAATGCTACTTCTGGAACTTTAATGTACAGCAATTGTTTGCCACACCTTAATAAAGATGCAGTGATAGACATTGACCATGAAAAATATTACACAAATACTTTGCTACAACCATTTAAAATGACCATGTTGCTTCCTTTCTTTTTAAAGAAAGCAGGGACAATCATTTTTGGTCAGATAGAAGGATTTTTGCAAAAATCTATTTCTAGTAGGCACTGCTACTGAAAACTTGTTTTAAATCACTGCTAAAGGAACAAGTGCAACAGCTCCTTGGATTACACATGAGCTGACTTGGGGGAAATCTGACTTTGTGCAAATCATCCTATTTTTACAGCATCTTTCGAGAGAGTAATAATAAAATATTTAATGACGTTCATTATTAAGTGGATGCAGTATATATTCTATTAGTTTGATAATGGGTCATGTTAGGGTGATTATTTAATAAAATGAATAATAGAAAATGTGTGTAGTCTGATACAATATGGGTAGCTGTGAAAACATGGATCGGATTTACAGTGAAATCGGCTTACGGACAGTTCTCGGGATCAGAACTATGAATAGCGTAGCGGTCAGTGCAATGCTTTTACAGCGCCAGCGGCCCGGGTTTAAATCCAACGCTGTGTTTAAGGAGCTTGTATGTTCTCTCTATGACTGCATGGGTTTCCTCCTGATGCTTCAGTTTTCTCCCACCTTCCAAAGAAATGCTGGGTTAGGAGGATAATTGGTCACGTCAATGTATTTGGGTGGCACGGGCTCATGGCTGGAAGGACCTATTACTGTGCTGTACTTGGGAACTGCCTGTACCAGCATTATCTCGGGTTAACTGCCTTGTTAGAATGACTGTTGCAAATGTTGACAAAATTGATGCAGGGGATTTCAATATTATTCTGGATCCATTGGTTTGATTCTGCAAGTATGAATGAAATGCATGATGTAAGTATCCAGTTGGATGTTTTGTTTAATTTGAGTTTCCTTGTTCTGGTAGGTGGGATGGATTCTTTCCATTTTGGATCAATTGCAGCTGAACCCCCCACCTCCTGTTGCTGTACTTCCTCTGGGAACAGGAAATGATCTTGCCAGGACCCTAAACTGGGGTGCGGTAAGTGAAATAAAGTAGCAAAGCAGTTGAATTGATTTTTAAATTACGAGGAATATCTGTTTGCTGTTCAAGAATTTCCTCTTCGCACAGGCCTGCTTTCTGTTTTGCGGCTTTTGTTAATAAGAAAAAGTTTCTTGCTTTTCTACATCATCGAAGCTTGGCTGCCACTCATTATACGTTTGGACTTGTTATTGCTGGACTTTATGGTTCTGTGGAATTAATTTGTGGTGCACCTTTTCATGTTTAAAGGTATTAAATTTAAGTCAGTTACCACAAGCTTCTCAGCCATATGCAGATGTCATCTGCAGAATCCCAACCAGAACCCCATATTGACACATTGCAAGCTGTCTGAAATCTATAGTCCAGGGAGGGGAATGTACACGAGAACTGTATGGATGGAGTAACAATGGGTTATGCAGATTGGGTGCTTCCTGCTCTTTGTGCCGTGCATGGATATGAAGCCGATGAGCTTCATAAAGAAAGAAGCAAAAGACTTTGAGCAGTCTTCTCACTGGAAACTCTGATGAATGAACAGTGTGGTAGAGATTCCCCTCTCGAGTTGCACTGACTGCCCATTATGCAGCCTGCCTGGTGTGCTGGTGCACAAAGGAGAGGACAATAACTGTCATACAAATCTCCGTATTCGCCTGGATGTGTAAGTGACACCCAGAACTATAGCACTGCTTTTATTTCATTTACTCAGGGTGAATCCTTAGTATAATATTTCAAAGATGTGAAGTTAGTCCAAGCCCACCCAATCTGTTTGAACTTAACAATTTACTTTATCACAGGATGCAGTGTCACTAACTATGTTAGCTTTTTATCATCAGCCTGGACTACTTGCTAGGCCATTTTAGCGGGCGGTTAGAAGTCAGTCACATCACTGTAGGGTTGGTCTCTTGAACAGACTATGTTGGATCAGGACCTTTGATCTTCTTTCCTGAAGGGTATTAGTGAACAAAGTGGGGGTTCCTGCCAATTGGGAAGATTTGTGGTGTATACTGTTAACTTTTGATTCCAGATTATTCAATTACAGGAGTTTAAGCTTCATTTGTCAGGGTGAGCTTCATCTACATGCTTCCAGGCCAGTAGTTCAGACCTTCTGGTTGCTCATCCAATAATCACTCTGCCACCATAACCTGAGCTCCGGGGAGCATCTGGCATTGAGCTCCACGTTGCATTTAGTAGTAACAATTGCTGAAGTAAACAAAGAGCTCATTTGCAACTGGAGAGGAAAAAAATAATAATTAGCCTCTCCTGTTTAGATCCAATTTGCATGGGCAAGTAGAGTTTATTAATAGTAAAATCTATTTCTGCCTGGATTTAAGGTTACGCACACGAGTGTTTATTTATACCTCACAATCTGTTTCTGTCATGGGTTCAGGGATACACAGATGAGCCAGTTTCCAAGATCCTGTCCCATGTGGAAGATGGAAACATTGTGCAGCTGGACCGATGGAATCTGTGTGTGGAAGGGAATGCAGACACGGCTGCAGATGAGCGTGATGAAACAGCAGCTGAAAAGGTCAGTGTCTGAGGGTCTTGGGCCTTAAGTGTTCAGGGCTGCCACAGAAGTGATTCATTTCATGTCTGCTCTGCGATAGTACCCTGACCAGTCAGCCAGTACCTTGCAATGATAGCCATTTACCACATAAAATTCTTTTGTTGATCCTATGAAAAGGATGGAGTAGAGTTGCAGCTATTTGACACTGTCCTAAAAGCCAGTTTTGCACTGGGGAACTGATTTCACTGCCGAGAAAACCAAGGCCCCATCTGAGATTGGCCTCATTAATAGTGTAGAAATTTGTGTTTATAAAACCCTTTTTTCAAGCTGAGCCAATTATAATGTAGAAATAGATGCTCAGTGCTCCCTATAGTTAAGATACGGTAATGCAATAAAGCATCTTCATAAGAGGCTGGGGATTGCAGATTTTCAGATCCTGTTCGGGCATGTGGGTCAGGACCCACATTAGGACGGCAGTGTAACTTTGCAGTTCAGTTGGGGGAGCTGGTGAAGAATGGATCTGGAGCAGCATCTTCACAATCGCATCAGGGAACCAAGTATCAATGGTGAGGTGGATAGCAGGCTAAGTGGACTGGAAATTGCATGAGGTGGCGAGTGGGAGATACTCGAATCTAGAAAACAGAAACCATTTGGTCTTTCTGAGGTGCTCCACCATTGAATACAATCACATCCAAATTCCGTACTCTGTTCATCTCTCCTAGTTTTCCTTGCTCTCTTTAACCTTTGGACCGAGTTAATTCAGATTTAAATTTATTGTCAGAGTACATACATGGCATCACATACAATCCTGAGATTCCTTTTTCGTGTGGGCTAGGCAGAATTACCACTAATCGGTAGTGCAAAAATAAACTGTGCACAGCGTAAACATGTAAACAAACAAAAGAACTGTAAACAGACAACAAATGTAAACAAACTGACTGTGCAATACAGGGAGAGCAAAAAAAAACAATAAAATGCACAAGTAAGAGTCCTTAAATGAGTCCCTAATTGAGTTTGTCATTGAAGAGTCTGATGGTGGAAGGGGAGCAACTGTTCCTGAACCTGGTGGTGAGAATCTTGTGGCACTTATTATTCTTTCTTGATGGCAGCAGTGAGAACAGAGCATGTGCTGGGTGGTGTGGATCTTTGACAATTGCTGCTGCTCTCCGATGGCAGTGCTCCTTCTCGATGTGCTCAATGTTGGGGAAGTTTTTGCTTGTGATGTCCTGGACTGTGTCCATGAACTTTTGGATGGCTTTACGCTCAGGGGTGTTGGTGTTCCCAAACCAGACCATGATGCAGCTGGTCAATACACTTTCCATCACACCTCTTTAGAAATTTGCTAGGGTTTCTGGTGCTATACCAAACCTCTGCAAACTCCTGAGGAAGTAGAGGCGCTGACATCTTTTTCACGTTGCCATTGGTGTGTTTGGGCCAGGAAAGTTCCTTTGAGATGGTGACTCCCAAGAACCTAAATTTGCTCACCCTCTCCACCTCTGATCCCCCAATGATCACTGGATTGTATACCTCTGGCTTTCCTCCTTGTATAAATGCATTGATTTTCTCACAACTGCCTCCTGAGGTGGAGAATTCCACAGGTTGGCAATTCGTTGGTGGAATTTTGTTTTTTCTCATCTCACTCCTAAATGACTTAGCCAATGTCCTTGGGCTTTGACTCCATCATTGGGAACAAATTTCCCGTGTCCAGTCTGTCCAATCCCAATAGGATTTCTTTGAGCATTCCCAAGCCCTTATTCTTGTGAACATATCCCTTTGCTGTGTCTGTTGCTCTCACTGAGCATATTTGTCACTTCCTGCTTCCCCTTCACTGGAACTCGAGCCTTTGACCAACTCTTCTGATGAGACCTGGTTGGTGGACAAAAATCATACCTCTGCAAACTCAGACAGGAAGCCCCTTTTCTTTTATTGAGGAAAATGCCATTCAGTTCAGCCTTTCCTGATGGAAATAAGGTTTGTTTTTCTCATAGCTTAAACTAGTTTCCACTCCCCACATTGTTACCTTGGGTAGAGCTGAGGGCTGCCCACCATCCTCAAGGATGAATGACGAACACTGTTATTGAGCATGTGTTATTGGCTATCAGAATACGTTGGTTCAGGCGGTTGTTTCCTGCCCTGGGAGTGGGCCTCCTGTATATTTTTGTCATTCTCACCCAAGTACAGGAAAAATCTTCCCAAACTAAGCAGTGAAACAAGCTGTGTTGATGGAACTCACCATTGACACTGCTTCAACCCTCAGCAGGTTTACAGTATTTTCACCTTCCATTATTGCTTTCTTTCTCATATAGTCAGGGATGTGTTCACAGTAATACCACTTCTTCATTAAGATCTCTTTGCCTTTCTCTTCACAGCTTCCACTCGATGTCTTCAACAACTACTTCAGCCTTGGCTTTGATGCCCACGTGACCCTCGAATTTCATGAGTCTAGAGGTATGTTCGTGTGAGAATCCTGGAGGTGGATTTTCATCTGCTTACATAATAGTGCCTCGCCCCAAACCAGTCCCTTGGAGAATCATTTATTGACACGCGTTGAGCAAGGGGACCCTTTAACTTCAGTGCAGTGACTTGCATTTTGTGTGTTATCTAAGCTTGTCACTTCTCCACAACGGTCCAGCTGATTTGGAGGCCACTCTGGTGAAACCAGCTCATGCTTAATCAGGATCAAGTGAGTGCACTGGTGTAAAATCCCCGATGCTCCCTATTGACTGCATTCTTCCCATGATTTTTCCTAACTTCGCTCCTCCTACCTGCCAACCCCATGGAAAGCGGTGTAAATTAGCTATTACAGCACAGGTTCAAGATTTTTTTTATTTACAGCACAGTAGATGCTGATTCTAGCCATTTAAAGCTGTGCTGCCCATCTACAACCCTCTGTTTTGCAGGGTGGAAGGAAACCGGAGTACCCAGAGGAAACCAATGCGGGTCACGGGGAGAACATACCAATTCCTTACTGACAGCGCCATTTTAAACTGGGGTTGCTGGCACTCTAATACCGTTGTGCTGACCACTACATTAACTGTGATGATCTGATGCTTTCTGAAGCACCATTAGTGCAATAGATTCTGGCCTTAGCTGTTTAGTTTGGTTGATAAATGAGAAAATCAGCAGATGCTGAGGTCCAGTGTAGTGCACAAAACCGCTGGAGAAAATCAGCAGGTCATGCAGCATCCATAGGTAGTCAAGGGCATCCTTTCCCGATGAAGGGCTTGGGCCCGAAACTTTGACTGGATTGCTGTGTAACCAGCTGAGTTTCTCCAACACTTTTGTGCACTGTAATTAAGTTTGTTGATGTGGGAGCTTCGGACCATTCTTTTGCTTCTTAAGTAGTCAGCAAGTCTGAAAGCATTATTTTTTTTCAACCTGAACTCCTCTTCTGACCTATAGGCATGTAGCATACAAGAAAAGAGCTGAAATCTCCCCTTGTTTGAGTGAGACCTATGGGTTTTGGTTCATGTGTGTGTGCACACGTTATTTAATGTCAAGTTCATCATGTTAATTGAACTTCTGTTCTTATGATGGAGGATTTGACAGTCTAAAGTAAAAGATTTGGACAGTCTCAATTTTAATGCACAGTTGGTTCCAGCTTTTATTTTTAAAAGACAACAGCATTTATTTTTAGTCGGAAGATTCACATGGGATAAAATAAGAAATGATGGAAGTGCTCATTGCTGAATGACAGGATGAGTGATTTGTATTTCATTTTTATTGTAAGACATCACTAATGATTAATTTCCTGTTTCAGAGGCCAAACCAGAGAAATTTAGCAGTCGATTTTGGAATAAAATGTTCTACGCTGGGGTAAGTGGCAAGAAGAGCTCAATTTAAAACATTTTATGGTGTTCCCCAATTATTCGACAGCTTTTTAAAAAAAAAAATCATTGTGGCTTTTCCTGGCAGCAATGCCCAGGAAACACTTGACACAGATGGAACCAATAGATGGGTCCAGAGAGACCGTGGGTGAGAAGGGATGAAGTTGTGTTTAATTCCAGACTACAATACATGGACACATCAGTGCACAATGCTAACCTCATTGAATAACAATGGGCTTTGGCACTGTATTGTACACAGAATTTATCAAAGCATCAGGTCCAAAGAATTGGCATTGGGTCCTTAGAGAAAGGGTCAAGAGATGGTGAACAAAAGTAACATGCTATTCCGGACCATGTTAATAAATCCCTTGGTAACTGAAGTCATAATAGTTTGTACTTGGGAGTGGCATTTTGTCCTCTTTAGATTGTGAACTCAATCTAAATTGGTTGAAGGAAAATTCATTTTAAAACATTTTGAGTTGATAAGTGCTTTGATTATGTGACTGAAATTCTCTAACTGCTATTTTCTCTTCCAGTGGTGTTCATCCATGTAACCGTGTCACCCTCTCTTCTGTTATCTAGACAGCAGTTTCAGATTTTTTAACGGGAAGCTCTAAAGATTTAGCGAAGCACATCAAAGTGGTGGTAAGTGCACGGTGGTTGCAAGGAAACCACAAAGTTATAAGTCATGATCCAGTATTGTAAAACATTTTGTTTCACTTCAGTACCCTGTGAGTGTGCGTTACATCCCATGGCTCTGGGAGGATCTTTGCCCATCTCCAGTAAAATTCTAGGACCTCTGTCACATTTCAGTGATTTGTAAGGACCTCTGTAAAACCTCAGTGATATAAAGGATTATGTCACATGTCTGATATTGGTAATGATCTTATAGCACTTGGGTGATTTGCAATGACCTTATCGTGCTTTAGTGATTATGGAGTACCTTGCCACATATTAGTGATCAGTAAGGATCTTGCTAAATTTCATTGTTCATTAAGGGTCTTGCCACATCTTGGTGATCTGTAAAGACCATGTCACGTTTTGGTGATCTTGTTGCATCTCCAGTAATGTGAAAGGATCCACGTCACTTTCCATATGAGCTGTGAGTACCCATATCCTGGCCAAATAGCCCTCCACTGTGTACCATTCTGTGGGTGTATGTAGAAAAGTAGGCTGCTAATTCCCTTGAGCCTGTTCTGTCAATTAATTAGTCTATGACTGATCCATTATCCAGCCTTGGCTGAAAGATACAACTCCAGCTTTCAAGCTAATGCCCTGTGGTATTGGACTCAAATCTTTTGGTCATTAGGGATAAGTAGAACATGAAAGGTGCAGTAGGGAAATGAGCGTGAAAGATAAGTTATGGCCAGAGTGAGAATTTAAAAGGAAACTAAGAAGTCTCTTATTGGTGAAGAGCTTTCAATAAAAGGGAGGTTGTGCCTGAGTACTTGGCATTGTTTCTCCTTTGAAGATGATTATTGGCCTTGGTATAAAGAATGGTATGTTTGGCGCTGGATGAAGACAAGGTCTGAGACAAGCTGGTGGTGTTTCAAGCAAGCATGCTTCTCTGGTGATCAAAAGATTCAGCCGTGCTGTCTGAGAGCTGGAAGTCTCAAAGAGGGAGCTTTTTTAAAGTTTTACTTATAATGCGGTAGAAGATGATTCTGGCCATTGAGACCCATGTCACCCAATTATACCACAATCTACTTCATTTTGGAAGGGTGGGAAGAAACTGGAGCACCCGAGAAAACACGCAGGTCACAGGGAGAACATACAAACTTCTTGCAGATAGCACTGGATTTGAACCAAGTTACTGGGGCTGTAATAGTCACACTAGCTGCTACATTAACTGTGCCTTCTAGGAAATAGTTGAAAATGTACAAGGTTCCTGGTATGTGTCTTGTCTTTATTGGACCCAAACACCAAAATTCATCCTCTGACACATCATGGTTAAATTCCATCCACCATTGGTCTGCTCAATTTACCAGCTGATCCGTCATTCAATGTCTCTCACTAACCTTCTGTTTTTCACCATAAACTAGGAGCATAAAAGCTGGAAGCGAGTAAATCATGTGCTCTTGATTTACCAAAATTCTATCAGTCATCCCAGACCACATTCAACATACTGCAAATTTGCAGCCCATGTGGACAATGCCAGTGACATAAGACGCTTGGCATAAACTTCTTATCTTGATCCTGAATGGTAGATCCATTATCGTGGGTCTATCCACCATCAACAGCAAACAAATGTACCCTAAAATAATGTTGTGATTATGAAAACTAATGGCCCTAGTAGAGCTTCCTGAGGATCCAGCTCTGCTCACATTTCCACTCATTTCCATGCTTGGCCATATGTCTTCTGGATCCTGTATTCCAATTCTGTTAACCAGTTTCTTGAGGAAGCTTGGAAATGCCCTCGAGTTCAGTAACTTTTTTCTGGTCCAGTATGTGGATTGATGGGGACTGCCCTAGATTTAAAGTGAAGTGGTTGTCTGGAAAGTTTTAGGTTCGTTTATTATCATCTAATTATACAATTATATAATTATCATCTAATTATCCATCAGCCAGCTCCCCACCATGACTACCATCCCCCCCACATCTCCATCGGGCACACAAAACTCAAAACGGTGTTTACCTATCTCGGCTGCACCATTTCATCAGATGCAAGGATCAACAATGAGATAGACAACAGACTCGGCAAGGCAAATAGCGCCTTTGGAAGACTACACAAAAGAGTCTGGAAAAACAACCAACTGAAAAACCTCACAAAGATAAGCGTATACAGAGCCGTTGTCATACCCACACTCCTGTTCGGCTCCGAATCATGGGTCCTCTACCGGCACCACCTACGGCTCCTAGAACGCTTCCACCAGCGTTGTCTCCGCTCCATCCTCAACATCCATTGGAGCGCTTACACCCCTAACGTCGAAGTACTCGAGATGGCAGAGGTCGACAGCATCGAGTCCACGCTGCTGAAGATCCAGCTGCGCTGGATGGGTCACGTCTCCAGAATGGAGGACCATCGCCTTCCCAAGATCGTGTTATATGGCGAGCTCTCCACTGGCCACCGTGACAGAGGTGCACCAAAGAAAAGGTACAAGGACTGCCTAAAGAAATCTCTTGGTGCCTGCCACATTGATCACCGCCAGTGGGCTGATAACGCCTCAAACCGTGCATCTTGGCGCCTCACAGTTTGGCGGGCAGCAACCTCCTTTGAAGAAGACCTCAGAGCCCACCTCACTGACAAAAGGCAAAGGAGGAAAAACCCAACACCCAACCCCAACCAACCAATTTTCCCTTGCAACCGCTGCAATCGTGTCTGCCTGTCCCGCATCGGACTTGTCAGCCACAAACGAGCCTGCAGCTGACGTGGACTTTTACCCCCTCCATAAATCTTCGTCCGCGAAGCCAAGCCAAAGATACAAGTACAACTTGATGAAACAGCTTTCTCCGGTCCTCGGTACAAAAGCATGCAAACACACTTGCAGGCATACAAGCAAATGATATGCTGTGTATGTGTGTATATATAAAAATGGTCTTGGAGCATTTGAATGAGCAGTTCATTTCAGTCATTCAGCATTCTCACTGCCCGCGGGAAGAAACTGTTTCTCAGTCTGGTGGTGGTAGTTCTGATACTTCTGGATCTCTTACCCAACAGGAGGAGCTGAAAGATGCTGTATGCAGGGTGGAAGGGGTCCTCAATGATTTTGCGTGCCCTCTTCAGACAACAAACCTGGTAGATCGCAGCATTTGGGGGTGTGGTTGTGTGGAGAGACTCCAGTGATCCTCTCTGCCACTCTTATGGTCCTATGGATTGACCTTCAATACATTTCTTTGCAGCATCTGTACCACACTGTGATGCAGCCGGTCAGGACACTTCTGATAGAACTCCTGTTGAAAGTTGACAGGATGGTGGCTGATACTTTGCCTGCTTCAGTCTTCTCAGGAAGTGCAGTCCCTGTTGCGCCTTCCTGACATTTGAGGAGATGTTGAGTGTCCACAACAGGTCACTAGTTAAGTGATCGCCAAGGAATTTTGTGCTCTCCACTCTCTCGACTACAGTTATTGATGTGTAGTGGACTGAGGTTGTCTCTGGTCCTCCTGAAGTCCACAATTATTTCCTTTATCTTATCCAGTTGAGACTGAGGTTGTTATTCTTGCCCTATTTCATGAGATTTTCCACCTCTTCTGTAGTGTGTCTCATTGTTGCTGATGAGGGCAGCTACTGTCATGTGATCTGCAAACATGATGATACAGTTGAAGCTGGATCTGGCGTTGCAGTCATGAGTCAGTAGCATGAGCAGGAGTGGGCTGAGAACACAGCCCTGAGGTGCACCGGTGCTCGGCGTGACTGTGCTCGACATTCTACTACCGATTCAATGCTTCATTATGAAGTCCAAAATCCAATTACAGAGAAGGGTGTTGAATCCCAGTAAGACAGCTTCTCCACCAGCCTTGAGGGAATAATCATTCTAAACTGCGAGCTGAAGTCAATGAACAGCAGCCTGGCTTATGAGACTTCATTCTCCAGGTGGATCAGGACGGAGTGGAGGGACAAGGCTATAGCATCATCAGTGAAATAGTTCCAACTTTCACCAAATTGAAATGAGTCCAGCGTCTCTGGGAGGTGTGCTTTGATGTGTTCCATCACCAGATGCTCAAAGCATTTCATAATGGTGGAGATCAGTGCCATGGGGCAGTAGTTGTTGAGCCCTGTTATTGTCGCCCTCTTTGGTACTGGGATGATAGCGACTGTCTTGAAATCCACGGGGACAATGGACTGTTGCAGTGACTGTTGAAGATGTCTGTAAAGACCTCCATCAGATGGCCTATGCAGTCCATCAGTATCTGACGAGATACGTTGTCTGGTCCCGCTGTCTTGTATGGATTCGCAAAATAGGTGTACAGGTGCACAATCCATTTTCTGGACATCTAAAATCTGGAAAGTTCCAAAATCTGGCAAGTAGGGAGAGAGACGGCAACGCGAGTCGGGCGGGCGAGTTGGGGAGACCGGCATCGCGAGTCGGGCAGGCAAGGTGGGAGAGAGACTGGTAGCGCGATTCAGGCAGGCGAGAGACCGGCGGTCCAAGTCAGGTGGTGGGGGGAGAGACATCAGTATGTCTGGAAGGGGGTGGGGGTGGATACAGCAGCACAATTCGGGTGGGTTTAAATCTGGCTTTGCGAAATCCGAAGTTCTGAACACACTGTCCCCCAAGGGCTCCGGATAAAGGATTGTGTACCTGTACTTTGTTTATAACACATTAAGTGATGGTTTATTTATGGTTATGGGTTGAACACTAAGTGAGACAACAATAACGAAGCATTGAAACCTGTTTTGAGGGGTTGGTGGAGGCCCTTGCAATTTTTGAATTTCTGAATTCAGAATCAGAATTTATTGTCATGAACATTTCATGAAATTCATTGATTTGTGGCAGCATTACAGGTGCACAATTGCTATAAATTACATTATTAAAAAATAAATAAAATTAGTTCAAAAGAAAAGAAAGTGAGATACTGTCTGTCCATTCAAAAATCTTGGGGAAGAATCTGTTTCTGTATCATTTGGTGTTTGTCTTCAGGCACCTGCTCCTCTTTCCTGATGGTAGCAGTGAGAAGAGGGCATGGTCTGGGTCGCATGGGTTCTTGAGGATCGCGACTGGTTTCTTGAGACACTACCTCTTGTAGATGTCCTCGATGGAGTGAAGGCTGGTGCCCGTGATGACGTTGGCCAAGTTCACAACTCTCTGTAGTCTTTTCCTGTCCCGTGCAATGGCACCTTCGTACCAGACAGTGATCGACCAGTCAGAATGCTCTTCACAGTCCACCTGTAGAAATTTACAAGAGTCTTTGGAGACGTAACAAATCTCCTCAAGAGTATAGTCGCTGGCGAACCTTCTTCATGATTACATTGACGTGGAGGCCTCAGGATAGATCTTCAGAGATGTTGTCACCCAGGAATTTGAAGTTCTTAATACTTTCCCCCGCTGACCCTTTGATGAGGACCAGTTTGTGTTCTCCTGATTTCCCCCTCCTGAAGTCCATAACCAGTTCCTTAGTTTTGTTAATGTTGAGTGCAAGGTTGTTATTGTGACACCACTCAACCAGCTGATCTACCTCACTCCTGTATGCTTCTTTATTTTTTTTTTAAACTTTATTTATTAGTTCAAAAAACAAATAATATATGACATACAACAATTAACCATAAACATTAACCCCCCCCCCTTCAGCCAACTCTCCTAAGGAGAGCCATAAAGAAAGAATATTAAAGAAAAATTAAATATACATATTAAAATCTAATGAAAATAAATTGAAATGTAAATATTCTGAATATAACAACCACTTATTAATAAAAAAATTATAATTATCACGTGAAACATACGTAATTTTTTCAATTATTAAATGATATTTCATCTCATTATGCCATCTATTAATATCAATCATATTTGCGTCTTTCCACGTTCTAGCAATACATTTTTTCGCTACGATAAAGCTAAATATACAAAAGCAAGTTGAAATTTATCTAATCCCAAGCCTTTCAGAGGTTGCAAACTACCCAATAAAAATACTGTTGGATCTAAAACTATTTTAATCTTATACAGATATTCCAAAAACGATTGAATTTTCTTGCAAAAAGATTGTATATTTATACATGACTAAACAGCATGAAAAAAAGTTCCAACCGTATCACCACATCTAAAACACAAATCTGATTCATGAAAACCATACTTTTTTAAATTTTTCAGGTGTTAAATATAATTGATGTAAAAAATTGTAATTAATCATTGCATAACGTGCATTTATCAATCTAGTTACACTATCATAACAGATATCTAACCAATCATCTTCGGAAAAAATAAAACCAGTATCTGCTTCCCATTTACTTTTAGATCTATCCCAATCCTTTTTATCCATACCATCCTGTAATATTTGATACATAGATGAAATATAACCCTTCTCTGGTACCTTCATAAGAAAAGTCTCAAATTTAGTCATTTCAGGTAAAATCATATCTCTACCAAACACACATTTTACCAAAGATCGAATTTGATAATAAAGAAACAGAGTTCTTATCAATACCAAAACCTCCTCATCTGATTAAAAGATAAAAATTGACCCTCTTTAAAACAATCTCCCAAATTTTTCACACCTTTAAATCTCCAATGCAATAAACTTCGATTATGTATTGAAAAAGAAATAAGTTGATAATTACACAATGGAGTCAAAGCCGATAATTTACCCCTAGAGCCTTCATTTTATTTTTCTTTATCCATAACTTCATTAAATGTTTTAGTATAGGCACATTATATTGTTGTAGCAAGTTTATATTCCGTCTAAACAAAAATTGATATATTTCAAATTCAGAAATATTTGCCATCTCAATTTTGGCCCAACTAGGGCTTCTTCATTTTTGACGGTGATTCTGCTGATGACCGAGGTGTCATTTGGAGATTTGTGAATGGTGTTTGCATTGAGACTGGCCACACAGTCAAAGGTGTGGAGTGACCAGAGCAGTGGGCTAATAAGCACACATCCTTGAACTGTCCCCATGTTGATTGTCAGTGAGGAGGAGACGATTCTGATTCTGCTGACTGTGGACTTCCATCGAGGAGGTCAAAGATCCAGTCCAGAGGCCCAGGTTTTGAAGCTTGCTGATCAGTACTGAGGGATTTATGGTATTGAAAGCCAAGCTGTCATCGATGAAAAGGAGACTGATGTACGTGTTGCTGCTGTCTTGGTGATCCAGGGCTGAATGGAGAGCTACATCTCCAGTGGAATGATTATGGCATTCGGAGATTTGCAGTGGGCACAGATCTTGACTTGGGTACGAACTGATTCTGGCCATGACCAACTTCTCAAAGCATTTCATCACAGTAATTTGAGTGTTACTGTATAAAAGCTATGACATAATGTTCCCGAGGGAAATCCTTACAGTGGTGCGGTTCGATTCACCACAACAAAAATTCACAGACTCTTCCTTCAACTCTTCTTTGTTCTAAACAGTGTGATGGGACAGACCTGACATCAAAGATTCAGGACCTAAAACTACAGTGCATCGTCTTTCTGAACATTCCAAGGTAAGGTGACCCTTGGTCGTGAACTACTGTTATGTTAAACTGCCTTGTGTGTCAGTATTGCCATAATGTCAGTGAATCAGAGATAAAAATAAAAACAGATAAAAATCTTACATGCCCCCCTCTCCCTGTACACTACCTTGAATTTGGCTCGCTGAATCATTATCAAGAAATGCCGAGCATCAAAAATGACTAGGAGCCTGTCACTGAAAGGACAGAATGGCAAGTCCTTGGATGTCAAGAGCAGACAAAGCAAAAAAAAAAACACTTTACTATCTTGAGAATTGAAAGAGGGAGGAGGAAGTGTGGGTAGGAAAGAAATTAGGAGAGCGATGAGGGAGAACAAAATATCACAGGCTGACAAAATTAAAGAAAATCCCCAAATATCCTGAGAGGAATAGTAAGAAAATATTCAAGTGAAGAGCAGGGTTACATTTGACAATCTGCACATAGCCAGAGGGAGCAGTTTAAATGAATATTTGTTTGTATTCATCAAGGACATTTTAATTGAAGAATTCAGGAAGAAGGGTGATGATATTCCAGAACCAGTTATCATTAAATCAGACATAACCGATGTCATGAATTACCCTGGGGAATATTGAGGAACACATGGTATACAGGTCCAAGGATCCCTGAAGTAGCATATGTACAGCACGTTATATAGACAGAAAATATATTTTTCTTCATTAGGAGCAGCACAAGATGGGAATGAGGTGGTTTTGTTTACAAAACAATGGTTGAGCACAGCGAAAGTGGTGAGGATGCTCTAGTTCTAGGGAGGCTGTGACTGCACGAGAGAGGATTCAGAGGCGATTCACCAGGATGGTGCCTGGGGATGGAGTGTTTTAGTTGTGAGGTGAGACTGGATTGGTTTTGTTTGTTATTGGAACAGGGTGGCTCGGGAGAGATCTGATAGAGTTGTGTGGTTCTGAGGGGTTTGGAAAGGATTGATAACAGGAAGTTTTTTTTTCTACCCATGTCAGAGATATCTAAAACTATCAGACATGGATTTAGGGTAAGAAGTTTGTGGGGGGCGGGTGGGGGGGAAGGTGTGGTTTTTTGAAGAAGAATTATTTTCACCCTGTGGTGGTTGGAATCTGAAATGCTCTGCCTGAGCAGGTGGTGGAGACTCTCACAACACTCAGGAAGTGTCTGGGCGAACACGTGAAACGCCCATACATCGAAGACCTTGAGCCAAGTGGTGATGGTTGGGATTGGTTTGGATGGATGCTTGATAGTCAGCATGGAAATAGTGGGCCAAAGGGTCTGCACTTCAAAAACTGTGACCACCCTTGTTTGAAGCATGACCAGTGAAGAGGTTTCCCTTTAATTTGCATTGATTGTAATTTCAACTTGAAACTATAAGACATGGTCAAAGGTTCCCTTAATATCAAAGGCAGTGATTCATTTTTTTTCAACCTTATTGCTGGAATCCAAGCTCTGGATAATTGGACCAAGACTAATTAGTTTTGGGGCTAACCACTCTTGCTAAACCTTCTCTGCTGACACCTTGTTTGTGATTGACGATAGGGATTGAGAAGGGCAAGGGTTGGCTGTGCATAAATACTGACATTTGTAAAAATCTTGCAGGTACTGTGCTGGCACTGTGCCATGGGGGAATCCGGGTGAACATCATGATTTTGAGCCACAGCGCCATGACGACGGGTGTATTGAGGTGATTGGCTTCACCATGGCATCATTGGTAGGTCCCCATTACCTTGGGTCTTTGGCTTTATCTGCTGATTGTAGCTTCAAATGCCACTTTTGCCCTGTGTTACATTCACTGGTTAATTAGTAACCGAAGAAGCTGCTCTGGTATTTGGGTTTTCCTTGTCATTCTGTTGGGTCAGGATTTATCTGCTCATTAAGTTTATCTGTCCTTCACAAGAGCATTATGCAACAATATGCTCTACATGGTGCTTGACATGTGACTATGGGTTTTACATTTATACATTTTGACTTCCTGAATTGCTCTGATCTCTGGTTCCAGCTCAGGCTTCTGAGCATCTGCTCTGTTGGACAGTAACTAGTTTGAGGGCTGCTAGGTCGTTTGACCAACCCTCCGACTGAGGCTCTGAATGCCAATGCAGCCTCTTTGACAAAAAAATGAAACTTGGCGCCAATGGTTAAACTTTGGCTTTCCTTCATCTTTCTTCTCACCAAGGCTGCTCTGCAAGTTGGTGGTCACGGGGAGCGTCTCAACCAGTGCCGCGAGGTGACGCTGACGACATACAAGTCGATTCCAATGCAGGTCGATGGGGAGCCGTGCAAGCTTGCACCATCTATCATTCGGATCTCGTTACGAAATCAGGCCAACATGGTCCAGAAGACCAAGAGGAGGACATCCATTCCTCTCCTCAATGAGTGAGTGTTGATGAACCATTGAAGAAGTTGCATTAACAACTGAAGCCATTTGAAGTGTAATAATTTGATATTCTTACTAAGGGACCCAGAGTTTCTCTTTCCACCTGCTCAGCTTTCTCTTGTACATGATGATTGTTGGAATGAGTTAGAATTATTATTCCAGGGTAAGGGTTTTCTTTTTGTTCTCTCTGTATTGCACAATCTGTTTGTTTACATTCGTTATCCGTTTACAGTTATTTGTTTACATTGTTTACAGTTTTTTTGCACTACTAATTAGTGGTAATTCTTCTGCACCCACAGGAAAAAGAAATCTCATGGTTGTGTGTGATGTCATGTATGTACTCTGATAATATCTGAAATCTGGAAGGGTTCAGGATTATGGATCTGAAGGGCTACTCCCTGTCACTACAATTGATCTCTAAAGCCATTGTGGGAACAACTAATATTTAAGAATATCATGTACAATTATATCATATTTCTTGAATTCTCTCCAATGAGAGTTTTTAGATAAATGTTAGAATTGTGAGTATGAAGCGGATTTCAAAGCACTTTTGGGAATAATGTTTGATCAATCACTGTGAAACTTAAGAGAGTGTTCATTTGGAATTGGGATTCAAATTACAAGCCACAGGTTCTTTTGAGATCTACCAGTCCTTAGTGTCCCTCCAGCATTAGTTACTTAAGTCACTTGCCAATACCAAGTGCTAATTATCCTTAAATTGAAAACAATGGGATGATGCAGATGAGATTTTCGTCAAAGAAATTATTCCTGGTGAATATCTTCTCTAAAATAAATGGCTGCTTGGATGCTGGGTAAAGTAACGTTTAGCTGTAACTCACCTTCTGCAGCTAAGTCCATGTAAAGATGTTCCTGTATGAAAAACTTCCTGAAATCCCTAACTGATTTGTATGTCTAGTTTTGGCATGTTGTTTTTTCTACGATAAACAACTGGCATTTTTACACAGAAATAAAGGAGAAATACAGAAATATTTTTTAACATACCTCCAGAGTGGCCATTCGCACAGGCAGGGTGTTTACACTGCAGTTGAGGTGATTTTGGAGTTGTGGTTTTGTCGGAGGCTGGACGTTCGTAGTGAGGGTTGGTTAAGGTGGGAGTAGATTATCCCCCACATCCCCTGTGGCCCCCATCACCGTTATCCCCATCCCTTGTCCCCGCCCTTGCCCCTGTGGTCACCCTCTCTTACCTTTGGTGGAAAGGTGACTCGGCCCCCAGTAGCCAGTGGGAGAGAAGGAGGCGGCGACGGCTGGCTCAATGCCAGAGCAATGGCCGTCTTCCTTACCCATGATCTGCCGCGCAGCTGGAACCGCTTTGCATATCCCTGGGTCATGCAGAACAGTTCCAGCTGCATGGGGGATTATGGGTAAGGAAGACAGCAGTTGCTCTCGCATTGAGCCGTCGCCGCCTGCTTCTTGCCACGAGCTGGTTCAGGACTCAGGTGAACTTTGGGCTTGGCAGCATGGCACCCCTGCTGCCACGTCTGGAGTTAGATGAAGATGGGGGTGGGGTGGGGCCAATGGACAGCTGGAGGCAGGTGAAGGTGACGGGCAGCCGGGGGGAGGGGGTGACAGTTGGCTGGGGTGAGGGGATGGGCGACGGACAGCTGAGGCTAGGAGCAAGGAGCCCAGTTTTGCAGAGTGCCTGCAGCCAATATAGATTACAGGCACCCAGTTAAAATGTGTAGGGGTCCTGGCATAAAAATTACGGGATGGAATTTACATAATAAATTCCGTCTCAATGCTCTTACACTGTCAGCGGAGGAGAAAATTTGCGAAAATTTTTTGCTTCTCAGTGGCTGTGTAAAAGTACCTCATGTCATTCCATGTGAAAAGATAGTCAGGTAACACTGTAAATGGACAGTAAGGGATATGACGTGAATTTACTCACAAGGGTATTTGTTGCTTGGGTCAGAGATGATGTGACAATCATTGCTTGTATTTACCAATGTTCAGACTATGGATTAATTTGGGGAAAATGTCAAAGCATTTTAAGCGCACCACGTTCCACCCACTTGCCTGTTCTCCACTTCACCTTTTCAAAGCGCACATTGACTAATGAATTTGCTGCTGTGAATGAAATTTGGTGACAAATAACTGCGGGTTCTTTGGAGTGAAGATTAATGATGTGTAATGCGTGAATGGATGTATTATAGGCTGAAATTAGTCATTAATATTTTTGCATTTTTAATGGGGTTAAATTTGAGGTTTCTGTGTATCTGGTAATGATTTAAGTGCAATGTAAGCCACCAACAATGTGTCAACAGTATGGATTCATTGTGAAATGCCAAGGATTGATTGAGGTGAATGCCATTTAGATTTCAGATTTATTGTCAGAGTATATGCAATGTATGACATCTCATATAACCCTGAGATTCCTTTATCCCTGTAGGCGAGGCAGGATTACCATGAATAGGTAGTGTAAAAAATAAACTGTGCACAGCGTAAACCTGTAAACAATACAAGAGCTGTAAACAGATAACGAATGTAAACCAACTGCAATGCAGAGAGAACAAAAAGAAAATCAGTAAAGGGCACAAGTTAGAATCCTTAAATGAGTCCCAGATTGAGCTTGTCATTGAGGAGTCCGATGGTGGAGGGGTAGCAGCTGTTCCTGAGCCTGGTGGTGTGAGTCTTGTGGTACCTATACCTCTTTCCTGATGGCAGCAGCTGGATGGTGTAGGTCTTTGATGATTGCTGCTGCTCTCTAATGGCAGCGCTCCCTCTAGATGTACTCAATATTAGGGAAGGTTTTGCTTGTGATGTTCTGGGCTGTGTCCACTACCTTTTGGAGGGCTTTACTCTCAGGGGTATTGGTGTTTCCATCCCAGACCATAATGCAGCCAGTCAGCCACTCTACCACACCTCTGTAGAAATTAACCAGGGTTTCTGATGTCATTCCAAACCTCCGCAAACTCCTGAGGAAGTAGAGGCACTGACATGCTTTCTTAACGATGCCATTTGTGTGATGGGTCCAGCAAAGATCCTCTGAGATGGTGTCTCCCAAGAACTTAAATCTGCTCACCCTCTCCACCTCTGATGCCCCAATGATCACTGGACTATATACCTCTAGCTTTCCTTTCCTGAAGTCAACCATCAATTCCTTAGTTGCAGCAATGTTACCAATGTTTAATGCTGCAACGCACACAATAACTGAGCCAGTCACTCATAGGAACCAAAGAGAACAGCCCCAATATTCAGGGTGGTAGCTGCTTTACAAGGAAGGTGTATATGCAAATGTTCCGGTGTCCGTCTTGCCTGCACACAATGAGAAGTAAAGTTCAAATGATTTTCGTGTGAATCTGTAATGGTTTTTCTTCCTTTCACCCATCTTTTTCAGCAAGAGTAATCTTGATTAGGTTTTCAGATTGCCAAGAGGTTAAAAACAGTTACTGGGGAATGCATGCTTGTACTTGGTTGCTCTGTTCCCTTGACTTTGATGGTTATTGGGGATCAAAATGTGTTTAAACTGTATGGGAGTTTGAGTAGATCAGACAAAACGATTACCTCTGGGTTGGTAATCCAGAGCAAGGCGGCTCATTCTTAACCAGTCAGGAAGCATAATGTGGACGAGTGAAAGTGGAGATTCCATTGTTTCAAAGGATTGTGAATTAGGGGAACTTTTAAAACTGAGATTGTTCAACTTCTGCTGGGAGGTGGATCAGAAGCTAAGATGAACAATTATTAATGAAATGTGGATCAACAATCATCAATTAAATGGTAGAACAAGCTTTGGGGACTGAGTAACCTTACTGGTCCCGATTTTACCCATTGATTTTGATCAAAATCAAATTTGGCATTGTTAGCATAGCAATTAGCGTTGTCTTTAAGGAATTTATGCCTTCTCCTGCGTGGGTTTTCTCCCATACAATTTAAGCACATTTTGATTCATATCCTTCCACCCTTAAAAAAAATTCCCAGTATTGGAAGGTTAATTGGGTGTAATTGGGTGCAAGGATTTCATGGACTGCAAGGACTTTCTTCACTATATGGTAAAAACTTTAAAAAAATTAAATGCAAATGGCTCCTGTCATAATCAAGAAGGCAGGTTTATATCCAGCAGATGCTGAGTTACCGTAGATCCATAGAACATTTCAGCACAGAAACTGGATCTTTGGCCTATCTAGTCTGTGCCGAATGATAATTTTGCCTCGTCCCATTGACCTACACCCAGACCATAGCCCTCCATCCCAAACCCATCCAACTACCTATCTAATTTTTTTGTTGAATGTCAAAATGGAGTCTGCATTCACAACTTCAGCTGGCAACTTGTTTCACACTCTCACTACTCTGCGTGAAGTTTCCCCGTAATGTTCCCTTTAAACGTTGCACTTTTTGCTCTTAATCCAGGTCCTAAATATCTTGTCTCACCTAACCTCAGTGGAAATAACCTGAGTGAATTAACTCTATCCAGATCCCTTTATATGCTGTATACTTCTGTGAAAGTTCCCCTCCAGATGTTTGTTTTTTTTTGCTCCAGATTCCAGTCTTTTGTATACCTAGCAGTCTAAGGATAATACATGGTTTTTTCCATTCACACTTTGCTTCAGTGAACTCCAATAATTGGTCAAGTGCCATTCTGCTAAACTGGGTTGATTATGTCAGATTCTGTGCCTTGAGGTAATTCCTTTAAAAATAGCTTCCAAAATTTTCCCTGTGATAGGAAGCTGACTGTATTGCAGTTTCCTGCTCTCCCCCTCTTTATTAATGTTATGTTTGTTATTCTAAATTCTAATAGAACCTTCCTCAAATTTAGGGACCATTGGGAAATTGACACCAACTGATCCACTTCCTTTCAGACCCTAAGAGGAAGACTTTGGGATCTCATTACCCCCCGCTATAAGTAGTGTAATTTTCCAGAGTTCTTCCCAATTCTTGTAAATCCCCTACAAGCAATGGTACAGAAAGGGGGAAGGAAGGAATGAGAAAAGTAGAAGGGAAATGCTAGAATCATTCATTGGGAACATGATAATGGCTTACTGAAAAATAATAGGATTAAGTTGAGTCATCGTGAATCTATGAAGGGGGAGATCCTAGTTGTTAAATCTATTATTGTTGTGCACCTGTAACCAGCAGAATAGATATCGTGGAAGCAGTTGATGTTGTAGGTCTGGATTTTTAGAAGCCCTTGGAGAAGGAAATATACAGGAAGTTATCAAAAGAAATTGGAGGGCCCAGATTTGGAGTGATAGGATAGTATAGATTGAGCCCTGGTTAATGGGCACAAAAGGGACTTGGAATAAATGGATCACTTTCAGGTTGTGTTCGAGATACACAACCTTTATCAGTGATGTGGAGAGGCAGATCAGAAAAAATGCAATACAAAAAAAAAATGCTTGTGACACGGCGTGAAGTTGCTCACAGGGGTATCTATTGCTTGGGTCAGAGATGACCTGACAATCATTGCTTCACAACCAATGTTTCATGCCCAAGCCCGTCATTAAGGTGTGAGGAAAATTTTGGATAGGTACATGGATGGGAGGAGTATGGACGGCTATGGTCCAGGTGTAGGTCAATGAGACTAGGCAGATTTATCATTTGGCATTGACTAGATGGGCCAAAGAGCCCATTTCTGTGCTGGTATTCTATAGTTTTACCTCAGCACCTGCAGGATATAAACCTGTATTCTCGGTCATGATGGGAGCCTCTGCATTTATTTTAAATTTTAACCATACAGTGTGGACAAGAGGCGATAGGTGGATATGAGTGGGAAGGTAGAAGAGAAAAAAGCTGAGAAGATAGGGGAGAGGGAAGGAGTGAGGAGCTGGAAGAAAGGAGACAGAGGGATAGGGAAAGAGAAGAGAAGGGGTCTAACAGAAATTGGAAAAGTCGATGATGTTTCCATCTGGTTGGTGAGTGCCCAGACAGAATATTAGACGTTCCTGCAATTTGTAGGTAGCCTCTGTTTGGTACTTCATGATGCCATGTACAGACATGTTGGTATGGGAATACAGTGTGGAATTAAACAGCTTCACCACTGGAAGGTCCCTATTATTGCAGCGGACAGAGCTGAAGTGCTCAACCAAACGGTCTCCCAGTCTCTGTTCCTTCACTTGAAAGGACTGATTGGGGATTATAATATCATGTTTGCTGAAAATATAAAGCTGAGAGGTAGTGAGAGCCATGAGAAGATGCAGAGAGGTTTCAGAGGGATGAAGGCAGGTCATGAGTATAGGCAAGAGTGTAAGAATTAGCAATTAATTTTGGGGAAAAAAATGTGAGATCACCCAATTGGTATAGAAAATAAATAAAAGACAGAACTTAACCTGGTGAAAATGAAAGGTGTTCAGAGTGATCCAAGGAAACATCATAATAGTCCATTATCAGTTCACTTTCCCCAGCCAAATACGTTGACAAATCACCTGAGGGTTGACTTGCAGGCACAGCAGAGGGGCCATTAACTGGTATTTGAGCTAAAGGTGAAGTGTCTGTGAGTTTGAGAACTCCACCGGTCAAGTGGGTTCATGAGGGTAGCTGGAGCAGATAATTCAAAGAAATGTAATGTTCTGCAAAGAGATCTGTGTTTAGGTCCAAAATGGATGACTGCACATTGCCTTTTGGTGCTCAGCTTTTGAGTCAATTAAAGAAAGACATTGTTGTAATGTAGAAAGTGGAGTAGCCAATTAGCAATCAGTCAGGACTTTGTAACAGAGCTCTACAGCTTTTACATCTACCAAAAGGGCAAACAGATCCAGGCCCACCCAGAAAGACCAAACCTCTATCAGTGCAGCATTCCTCTAGAACTGCATTGAAGTATCAGCCTTGATTTTTCAATGCTCCAGGCTGCAAAGTACAATTTGACTCTGAGCCCTTGACACAGGCAAGAATCCTGCCACCAATTTCTGAACGAGGAAAGGGAAATGTTCCAAACCCTTTGGCTAATTATGTTGTTCCAATTTCAAGGTGTGATGTGATAAACCCAGTCAGTCCTCATGAACATTACGTGCAAAGGTATGTGATTGACAGTTGCTCTCGAGATGGTGAGACGGCATCAGACTATTTCATTATCCCTTCATTTTTCCAAGCCAAATATGTTGATAGGCAGGCAGAGCACCATTATTTCCAAATGCACTATGTAGTTAGAATTTGACTCTGAGAGAAAGCTTTCATTTTATAACATGAAATGTATTTTTTTGCTTCAGTCAGCAGACGACATCAGAGCGCCTGAAGATACGTGTCAATCGCATCAGCATGCATGATTACGAAGCCTTGCATTACGACAAGGAGAAGCTGAAGGAAGCCTGTAAGTGACTGGATCGAGGGGACAGGATTTGCTGTATCCTCCTTCCCTGGTATAAAGGACACTGCTGCCTTTCACAACCCAAACACTTCACAGATAATGGAATATTATCAGTAAGCGTGGCAGCCAGCTTATCCATAGCAAGTTCCCACAAAAAACAATGGTATAAAATATTTTTAGTGATGTTATGTGTGCTATAACGTGCATAATTAGGATAATATCTAATTGTATTTCCCTAATGACTGAGCATATTTAGTACATCCATTTCACCATACATCAGGGTTTGTAGTATTCGTGTTTGTCCTGATGTTTTCTGGGATTTAAAGGAAGGTCCAGTGTGGTGGGCTCAAGATAAATTTAAGTAGTATTTCACAAAAAAAGACCTGACGACAGTGATGTGTAAGTGTGAAAGAAGTGGTGCCATGCTTGTGCTTGCTAAGGTCCATGAGGCAGATATTACAGGCCATGGTAAACAGCTCAGAGAGATTGTCAACCTCCACTAGCATATGGTCAAGAGGCCTCACTGATCAAGCTCAGTATACAGTAGGATTTTGTTTTCCAGCTTAACCTCAGCAAATCAGCTCTTTTCGATCTTTGAGAGAGTTCAAGGCAAAATATTTTTGTGCTTTTTAAACAAAATCATCTTTCCTACTTCAGAGATCCGTGGATCTGTTCTGATCTGCTTAATAAATGGGGTGGAGGGTGTTTAAAAGGCAAATGAACATGTTAACAAAATGGTAATGTATCTTTAAGTTTACTAAATGACCACTGGGTGACAGCATTGGGTAATAATGGTTGTGACAAGGTTTCAGGCTGATCCATCCTGCGTTTTTTTTAATGCTGGGACTGGGTGCTTGAACCCACATCCACTGAATTACAGGAACTAGCATGTATTTGTAATAGCTACTGTGTTACAGGAACAGTGTATTGTAAGCACTGTCCTGTGTTTATAGCGATACCAAGACAAGATCTTGTATTTGTACCTGTACCCAGAGTACATCTGGGGCTTCCTCTGTTCATAATTATGTCCAGTTACCAACACTGCGCTTGTATCTGTACTTGTGAATTACATACACTGTATTGCATTTATCCTGTTGGTATTCTACCCAGTTTATTACAGTCACTGGGCTTGTAATTATATCCACTATCACATTCGTGGTTCTGGGTTCCTGTTAGTTACTGCATTCACAATCCCTGTCTGGTGTTTGGACCGGTTCCTGTGGCGCTGTTCACACAATCATCTGTTGTGCAGACCCTGAACCTCCAGTTTGCTGAGCGGTTCTGATTGGTCTGCTGTGGCTAAAAATATAGGAACCCTGGTCGTGTATCATTATTCAGACCTGGTTATGAACCTATCAGTGCTAATTAGTTGAGGGTCTTGCATTTTGAGTAGCACAGAGTCTGAAGAACCACAAAGAGAGATGTTCATTTCCACATCAGACTCTTTATTCATGAGCAAAATGGTGCTGAAGCCCTCTGTCCCATGTATGCTATTTGTAATTTTCCCTACAGCGCTATGAAGCCAGATTCCACTTTTAACAAGATTGAAAATAAAGTAAAAAAGGCACAAAGAAATGAGCTGCTGAGTAGATGAGCTGCTGATCATGGCAGAATGTGTTCAAATTTATTGTCACACATACCAAGGTGCAGTTGGTGAGTTTGTTTTGCAATCAGTACAATCATTCATCCCATACACAGTTCAGCAAGTGAAGCACAGAACACAGTGCAATGACAGGGGGCGATCATTGGTGCAGAGCATCATTTTACGAGCGCGAGGTTTGTTCAGGAGTCGGAAGTATTCCAGAGAAAAATGGTCCTTGAATCCAGTGGTGGTCACGGCCACGCTTCTCCCGCCTTTTAAACTCTACCACTTTCTTGGTTATCCTCAAGACCTGGTATTTTTAAAGAGCTAGTAATAAATGTCCTGGTTGATGCGAGGGTCTCTGCCCACTTTAATGACAGCAGCATCCGCCTGCAAGACAGAGTTGAGAAAACAAATCCATTCAATGACGAACACATCTGCTGTAGACTTTGGGCTAAGGCTCTGGAATGCAGGAGTTAATAAGCCTAAGGTTGTCTTAAGGACTGAGCACCCACACCAGGACCAAGTCCTTTGATCTGAGAGCTTGAGGGCAGACCTGGTCAGCTGTATTTATGGGTCAATAATAAAATAAATACCACTGCAGTCAGTCTGACTGAACTTTTGTCAATAGCAGACAAGAGCTGTTTGGTTAAGTCCAAAATGTGTTTGTGTTGAAAAATTTGATTTGTGACAGTTTTCTGCTTAAGGATTTACTGGCAAAGGAGCTATGTGTTTATGTTGTTGCTGAAGGGTAATTTACTCCACTTTGGCCTTTACTGCTGGGTCTTTTGAGACTAGATTCCTCACCCACAAGGTGGAGGAGGGGAAGTTTGTAGAAATACTTCCCAGCAGATTTGTAAAAAGGATTGAAATTAAATAACATTTTCTGAAATGTTGTACTTGAGAATAAGTCACAGTCCTTTGCATTGGTAATAATCATCTTATATTCAGTTACACCCATCGTGGTGCTCTGGATACTGATATAAATGAAAAACTAATTTCACAAATGAGCGAAGCCATTTTTCTCTTCTATATCAATCCCATTTTTGCATCCTGCCACCAGCACCTACCTCCAGCCAATTCCAAAATGCAGGCCAGATTGTGTGTGAACAAGAAAAAGTTGTAAATTACTCCTTGGGGGCTTCCCGCTCAATGGGCGGAGCTTGCCGAGGCCCTAAGTTCAGAGGAGTTGGAAGACTTGCTTCCTGTGGCTCAGAATGGTTAGGTTCTGATATCAACACAACTACCACAGAAATAATAATCCATCCTTCACAAAGTTGCTCTCATGATTCACTCAGATACTTTTTGTTTCTTGATGGTGGAAGATTAATGATACAATGGCACAGTATATTGATGATGTTGAGCTCATTTCCATTTTCACCTTAGTGAAGGACATTATTCTTCATCAAGGATATCTGCAAGAGGTGGTGTCTTAAGAAAGCACCCTCTATCCTCAAGGAAAATCCCCACCACCCAGGCCATGTCCACCTCACTCTCCTACCATTGGGTACAGGAGCATGAAGGCGAGCACTCAGCAGCACAGGGACAGCTTCTTCCCTGCTGCCATCAGATTCCTGAATGATCAATGAACCAAAGACACTGCCTTACTTGACTTTTCATGCACGATTTTTAAATTTATTTTTGTAAGCTGGTTTAGATGAACCTTTGCCCTGTGCCGCTGCTGCAAAACAACAAATTTTGTGACTTGTTCATGACAATGAATTCTGATTCTGAAACTGCTGCCCTTGGAGGTACCAGCATATTGACACGTCACCCCGAGAAGGTATTAAATATTTCAGTGACCCAGGTTCAAATATGGCACTATCTGTAAGGGGTTTGTAGGTTCTTCCTGTGACCACGTGGATTTCTTTCGGGTGCTCCGGTTTCTTCCCCCGTTCTAAAGATGTAAAGGGTTAGGTTTATTGGCCGCATGGGTGTAATTGGGCAGCACTTGCTTGTGGGCCTATTATTATGCTATACTTCTAAATTTAAACTTAAAATTGACAATTACATTAATTGGTCACATGGGTGTAATTGGGCGGCGTGAGCTTGTGGACTGAAAGGGTGTACGTTGCAGTTTGACTGCATTTCTTTTTATTATTGCTGATATGACAGTTTTTGAACGTGCATTTGCTTCAAGTGCCCTCTCTTCTGTTTGGCAGCTGTGCCCTTGGGCATCATTGTTATCCCCGGGGACAGTGACTTGGAGCTCTGTCGCACCCACATTGAGAGACTTCAGGAGGTAGGTCTTGTTTTGGTTGTTTGAAATCGTGACTCCCAGGAATTGTCCACACTCTCCTCTTCACCTCTGATCCCACCCAATGATCACGCATGTGGCAACAATGGTTCCCATTGTTGAAGAAAAATGAAAAAAAATGGTTGATGCAAAACCTTAATGTCTATAATCAACTATATGCATCTTTTGAGCTGGCCGGGGAAACTAAAACAAGAGGACACAGTCTCAAGATTCGGGGGAGTAGATTTAGGACAGAGATGAGGAAAAATAGTTTTTCCCAGAGAGTAGTGAATGTTTGGAATTTTCTAACCAGGGAAGTGGTTGAGGCTGACTCATTAAACATATTTAAAATTCAGTTAGATAAATTTTTACATGATAGAGGAATTAGGGGATATGGGGAGAAGGCAGGTAGGTGGAGATAGGTCATAAATTAGATCAGCCATGATCGTCTTGAATGGCGGAGCAGGCTCGATGGGCCATTTTTGGCCTACTCCTGTTCCTACTTCCTATGTTCCTATGTAAGTTTTATGTTTTCCCTTTGCACTTGTAGGATTGTTGCCTCCAGTTGGAGGCCTGACATGAAAGGGGCTGGTGATTGTCATTCAATCAATTCATCCAGACAAAGGGCTTGTTAATGTCACCTTTCTGAGAAAGCTATCAGAAATGACTCAATTAAGGCACTTTCAGAGTTCCGATTGATCTTCAGAATTGTTCATTTGAACAAAAACATTGCCTTGGAAGATGCTTTACCTCCAGATCAATGTGTTTTGTCTTATTGACAACACAGATAGAAGCCATGATCTCTGGTTAAGAAACTGAAATTAGAGCAGCAGAAAGTGTGTGTTCATCAGGGCAAGTGTAGAGTGGTGTTTCCCAGGGCTCAGCAGGAGAAGTACTGCTGATTATGTTGGATGAAGGAGGAATGGTCGGGGCGTTGGAAGTAGCAGATGGCAGAACATAAGATAAAAGGAGTAAAAGTGAGTGAGGCCATGGATTGGCATCAAATGATCGGACACCCAGCAGGCGAAATTCAACGCAGAGAAGCATTTGGTAGGAAGAATGAAAAGATGATGTAATAGCAAGATGGAGCTACTTTAAAGCTATATCAGTGACAAGAGAGCCTGGGAAGTTGCACATCCTTGAAGGAAGCAGATGAAGCTTGAAAGGCTGTTACAAATGCCCATGGGAATCTCAGCATTATAATTAGATCTGCAAGAACACAAATCTACATAATTTCCAAATAAAGCACTCATTGGATCTCAAGTGTAAACCAGTCTGTGTGGGCTGTGCTTTAGAAAGGATTTAAGGTCTCTTGGAAAAGGTGCAGAGGTGATTTACCAGCCTGATACAGGAAGGTAGGGGTCAGGACAATGTAATTTGAGGACAGAAAAGGTTAAGATATGTTCCAAATACAACAGGGTATTGGAAGAGTTAAATAGGGAGAATATGATTCCAGTTCTTGGGAATTATGGTAATCAGAGAACACAGATTTGTACGGCAATTGATAAAAGAATCAAGGACTTTAGAAGGTAGTGAAAACAGATTTGGGAATGAACTTGTAAAGGGTTCTGGGGAAAAAAATAACTCCAGTATAGGATAAGAGTGGAATTCACTGGAGTCATTTCAGGCTCTGAATATTATCTAACTGCATTGTCAGGTTCATGATGGCCAAGTGCATCGTTTATGATGGTGCCTTCTGAAACCTGACTAACAATATTCAAGATGATGAAAGATGGCAGCAGTGGGGGCAGCCAGAAGTTTTCTGATCTGAAGAAATGTTCCACTGGTGGAAAAACTGGTTTTCATTCTTCTGGTACTTCATAGATTTGAAACGATATTCCTTTGTTTGAGTTTGAATTTGGGTTCCTCCTCCAGACAGGAGCCATGTGATTGGAATCACTGCACTGACACCTTTGCCATTTTCAGTATTTGAACCAGGATCTTAGCAGAGTGCCAGTGATATTCGGGATCCAGCTGCAAATCCCTCTGACATCTTGTGCTTCCCTCGATCCCAACTTTTGGGCAGAGCAGACTAGTGATGATGCTTTGATTATTACCTGAGCTATGTACAGATTGATTGACACTGGGTAAAGTTAATTAGTGAATTGAGTGAGTGGCTCAGAGATGGGCACAGGAGAAATGAGTGTTGATTTGTGAGCCATGAGAATCAGTACTGGAGAAGAGGGTTCCATTTGGGTCAGTTTTACTTGAAATAAGTGAGCAAAATCCTTGAGATCCCAGCAACCATGTCCATAAATAAACCTTTTTTTTTAAAAATACTGCCTGTCCTTCCCCTCCTTCCTTAGTTTTGAAGCAGGGTTTAGTCCCGAAGCGGTAACTGTTCACTTCCCTCTGTGGATGCTGCCTGACCTGTCGAGATCTACCAGCAGTTTGTGCTTTATTTTTTGTTTCAGATTCCATCCCCCGTAGTCTCTAGTGCCTTCAGTTTTTGAGTGAGGCTGGCGAAGTGTCTGATGATGGGGAAATCGTTAAACGTAAAGAGAGCAGCTGGGCAGTGATGACTGCAACATTTTCAGGAAGTGATGGTTCACGCAGACATCACAATGTATGTGCAGTTCAAGAAGGGAAAAGTGATGTGAAGATTAAATTGAAGACTCTTGTGTCAGAATGCCCATGGCATTGGTAACAAGGTCAATGAGTTAATGGCAGAAATGGAAAAAAAAAAGCTGCCAATTAAATAAACAGAGAAGACGTGGTTACATGCTCCAGGTTACCTGACTTTCTGAGAGTTGGGCAAGATGGAGAAGGAGGTGGGATGAGCCCAATTTTAATGACTGGGAATTAGGGCAATAAATAGAAAAAGAAAAATCCAATTTCTAGAAAAAGTCCAATCAGTTGGGGATGATGGTGAAGCAATGGTGAGCGGTAGAAAACGTTGATGGGAGTTATCCATAGGTCCCAAATGGGCCTATGTAAGGCATGGTATTAATTAGGGTGCTTGTATAATGCAAGCTACATTTATTAATAACGTGGAGATGAATTTAGGGCCATGAAGAAAAGATTTGTTCTCTGGATCATTATGAAGAGGAAGCAATAAAATAAATGACTGTTTGCAACCTGGCATTGTATAAACAAAAGGACCCAGGCCTGAAAAGTTTAGTACCCTTTAATTCCTCTGGATTCTGTGTGACCTGCAGAGTTTCTCCAGCACATTTGTCTATTGCACTCAACCCCAGGATCTGCAGACATTTTTGTTTAACCTCTGGCTAATTGATGACCCGGGGGAAACAATGATCATATGATAGAATTCCACATGAAGATCGTTAATTGTTCAAAGCAGCAAAAAAAAAATCCACAGATGCAGGAGGTGCGAGTTGGATATGCAAGATTATGAAACTGCATTAAAATATCTGATAGCAAATAAGAATTGGCTCATTTTTAAACTTATTCACAAGTAACATTTTTCCCTTTAAGGCAAAAAAAACCATGAAAAGTAGTCCAGCCATGATTATCAAGAGGAATTAAAGATGGTATTAGATCAAAGGAAGAAGCTTATTCCATTTCCCTCCAAAATGCAGTAAGCCTGAAGATTAGGAAATTTTCATAGTTCAACAAATGAGGACCAAGGCATTGATAAGGGAAGGGAACATAGAATGCAAGAGAAGGCGAGCAAAAAACATCAAAACAAATTTTAAGAGCTTCCATAGGTATGTAAGGTGGAAAGGATAAGCTAAACATAGCTAAATCGGCTTATGGAAAAATACTGCACAGGCTTGGCTTGAATCTACAGGAGTTAGAATGAAAGGGAACTTGATTGAGACATGTATGAACTTCAGCAGGAATGTGTCCTCTAGTGGGAGCATTTAAAATCAAGAGTCTCTGTTCAAAAATAAAAATCGATCATTTAACACCTTTTTTTCCCACCTTGAGGGCCATGAGTATTTGAAATGCTCTTTCACAAAGTAGAAGGGTCTTTGAATATTTTTGAGGTAGGTGTGGAAAGACTCTTGACAACCAAGGGGCTGAAAAGTTGCCTTGGTATTTCCATTTTTCTTCTTCCTTTGAATTAGCAAGAGGCCACTGAAGTGTATGTGGATGCACAGGAGAACACCCCTTCCCCACCTCTTGTTCCCATTGACTGCCCTTGGTTCCACCGCTCACCTACACACCAGGGGCACTTTTTAGCAGCCAATTTACCCTCCAGCCCATTTGAGAGGAGGGAGGAAATAGGCCAGGCAGAGAAATCCAATGCAATCATAGGGAAAGCATGCAAACCCCATGCATACGGCACGCATGGTTGGGATTGAAGGAGGGTTACTGGAGCTGAGGGGCAACAGCTTTGCCGGCTGCACCACTGTTACCTTCATTGAAAGGCGATTTTTTTTTTTTTTTTTTTTAATTTTTTTTTAAAAGGCATTAAAGTTTGTATTTATATGCTCTCCAGAAATGACAGTTATGAGAGAAGCACCACAGATTTGTCTCTATTAAGCTCACTAATCACTAGCTTCCAAGCTGGGGCCAGAGAGCGAAAGGCGAAATGTTCATGAAATTCATTTGCCGTGTGAGGGGAGATTGACCAGACTGAGCTTATGCTGCCTCCAAATCAGGAGTGAAATCTTTGGAACAGACTAAGAATTTTCTGGGGCTTGATGAAATCAAGCCAGAATTGATGGAGTGTCCACAATTTTGTTTTGAATATTTTATTTTTGATTTTTTTCCCAAAATTATACATAGTGACATTTAAAACTTTTGAAGTGTCCACAATAGATGCTCAGTCTCAAAATAAGGAGTTGGGCTTTTGGGATAGATGAGATGAAATTTCTTCACCTGGAAAGCAGTTGATCTTTGAAATTCGCTGAACAAAACAAAAGTGAGAGATCTTTAGATGTTACGGAGAACACAAAGGAAATGGTGTTAATGCAGGAAAATGTTGCAGAAATAGATTGCCTGTAATCTTACTGATGGATGGAATCTCCTCAAGAGACCCCATGGCAGTTTGTTGCATTTCCTGGGTGACCAATCTGCTGTCTTATCAGCATGGATGATTTATTATCTTCATTTTTTCATATGTCCTCATCCCTTGGTATAAATTTTCCATTTAGCTCCTCCTATTGTCGGGCACTTCCAATTCACTCTGCCTCTCCCTTGCCATGCATTCCCCATCCCATAATCCCTCTCTGTTGCCGCACTCGATGAAGCATCTATTGCTAAGGCGGAGTTGTATTGGTGTTCCTGCGAGTTGCCCAAGAATGTCTGGGCCTAATGACCTTTGTCCTGCTGCATGCCACAGGCTTCTGAATTAATGTGTACTGAACTTGTGACTCTACTGATGTAACAATATTCAGCCAGTATGGTTCCAGCAAATGTTCCTCGGTTGTTGATGGAATGCAAGATGTTCTATTCTTCCACAGGATTTCCCCCTGGGTCATCCCTCACTCCAGCATCTGATGCTGCAGGTTTGTGATTGGGTGATATCGCTGATTTCTATGTCCTCATCTGTTCTTACCGAGAATACATCTTCCTATGTAGACTGTGAATTGTGTGGGGTGTTTGCATGGAATGAGCATTTGCATGTGGTTGGCATGAGGTCTGGTTTGCATGTTTGAAGAACAGTTATTGCCAGTGACCAAATTTCTGCAGTGCAATAGTACTGAGTGTTGCAGTGTTATTTTTTTTCTTGAAGCATATAGGAGAGATCACAAACCAATCTAAAGAAAGTAAATAGCAATCCACTTTGTAAAATTTCCTCTACTGGAATCGTGTTAGGAAACTAGCCAGTGCCACCAATCATCCTTCATAAGATTCAGCCTCAGATGGACGGGTGTGTGAGCCATAATCCAGGTGCTTCCCACATTCAAATCTAGAGAATTTGATGAGGAAAAGGTCAGAATTGAATTGTCTGACTTCAAATACACCAACCTTGTCCTTCACTGAGACTATTTTCACATCATGCATGCTTGCTCAATCTAGTCAAAATAGTTGGCTTCATTTGTTCCCTTGTTTAATTGGACTCTATGTGCTTCTTTATAGATGTGTTGATCATGTCCTTTTGCCCTTGATGTTTATCTTTGTCTTTTGCCTATCACCATGTAGCCTGTTTTCCATCAATGCCAAATGGGGGAAGATTTAACAGGCTGACTAACAGTCTGACAGGCCATGGCATGAGTGTTTCATTTGTGGCCAGACACCAGCTGATGGGTTTGGTTTGCCCTAAGTGGCAGGTAGCTGTGTGGGCTGGCCGAACCCACATGAATATCAAACCTGAATATAAAACCCACATGTGGCTCAGAATGGTGCAACTCCATTTTCTCCTCCATCTCAGATATGGGAATAGTAAACCACAGCTCCATTTTATCACACTGTGTTGTACATTCACTGATAAAGTTCATTAACGAGCTAATGGGTTTCTCTCATATCCCTTTGCAGGAGGACAATGGAACCAAATCGAGAACTTTGTCTTCACAGAAGCTGTCTCCAAAATGGTGTTTTCTGGACTGTAAGTACACATTTGAAAGACATTCTAAAGAAACACTCATTCCAATTGGATTCCCTAACTATTTGAATTACTGATATTTGTAAATGGACTTTAAAAGGCTATTTCTACATTGTGCTCACCAAGATCCTTGATTATAACTATGGTGTGCTGGTCCTTTTAAATAAATATTTCAAAAATCTGAATATTGGATCCAGGGTTCAGCACCAAAGCGCCCAGTCTCACAGTCAAAAGGAAAATTCCAAAGCAATGAAATGCTGGATCATTATTTCTGCACAGACCTTTCTAAAGATGTGTTATGGAAATAAACTCTAGAATAGATCAGCATTAAAGCAAAGTATATTTATCAGCAGTCATAAAAACCCAAATACACAAGACCACGCCATTTCTCATCCATCCCCTTCCTCGTGCAGCAGTGCATCGTGGGAGCCATGTGATTATTCAGAGTTTTGTATTGAACACATCTGTTGTGTATAATTTAATAGAGCATTTAAAGAAGTGTAAGATCTAATTTACTTCAATCTGCGGGTCTCAATAAATGGTGCATTACCTTCTTGGGTCCTCTTGAGAAAAATTTTGTATTGTGCTTATTTATGGTTTTGCAGAAGCTGGTGAGAGGAGGATGACGTATTCAAGGAATCACACAGCATTGCATAATGTTCATTAAGATCTTGACCTTGGAGAGAGAGAGAGAAATATGGTGAGGTTAAGAGGAAAACTGATGAATTCAGCTTTGGGCCTCATGAGGACTATTTATTCTAACACAAACTATCGAGAAAAATGTGCTGCAGTAACTCTGAGAGCCTGAAGGAAGAGGGATATGGTGTGGAAATGCTATCAGGGATTGGATGCAGGAGTAGGCATGTCTACATGATGACAGTTCTAGCTCCATTTTGCTGTCATGTGCCAATACTTTATTCCCCTGTCCATTCTTTAAGTTTAATTTTTTAAAATTCTTTTAAGTACATTAAATTAAAATTATACCTGGTACGGTGAGAGAGGTTCTTCCGTGAGTTGTCTAACAGGTCAACTCTAACATTCATGAGGCTAGATAAAGTAGAAAAACAAGAGTACTATTACTGAGCATAAACTCACAATGGTAATAAAAGATGAGTTGGTACAAGCAAGGGCAACATTGTTATGGGATTCATTCAGGAACCAGTCTGTTGGTTGGGAAGAAATTCTCTTTAAGCCAGATGGTGTACAATTTTGTAATTCTGAGCCTTCACTCCAATGGGAGGAGAGTGAAGGGGCTTTGTCCAGGATCTGATGCATTCGCTCGTCTCATGGGCTGCCTTTCCTCAGCAGAGGAAGATGTACATGGAGTCCATGGAGGACACAGTTTGCGTGATGCTCTTTGTGCTTCATTCACTACCTTCTACAGCTGCTTCTAATCTTGAGCAGAGCAGCTCACACACTATGCTGTGGTGCATCCAAATAAGTTTCATTGGTGCACCTATAGACGCAGGTGAGGAACATGCCGAGCTTCCTTGGTCTTCTAAAAATATTTAAGCACCGTGTGTTGACTTGACCATCAAAATGATTGGTCCATTATCATGTTCGGAAATGTTAACTCCCAAGAACTTGAAACTGTCTACTCTTTCCACTTCAGGACCATTGACATGGACAAGGGTGTGGATTTTGACCCCTCTTGCTGACCTTAGGACAGTGGTGGTTTTCTTGTCATCATGTTGTCAGTTAACTGATTTTTCTGTTACAAATTCAATTACTGTCAACCTCTTTGGAGGCTGGATTATGTACGTCATTAATTCTCTGTGAAAAGTTTTGTTCTGATTTGTCTCTATGGGGATTTAATTCCCACTGGTACTGTTCTATTCACTATTTGCTGGCCAATAGAGATGCTCTTTTGCTATTGATCCTCATGAACCCATTCAAACTTTGAACAGTTTTATTGGATCCTGACTCATCAAACATTACAACACAGTACAGGCCCTTCAGTCCTACCAAAAAAGTACAACCCTTCCTACCTTGTAACCCTCTATTTTTCTTTCATCCATGCGCCTGTCTGAGAGTCTCTTAAATGCCCCTAATGTTTCAGCCTGTATCACCACCCCTTGGCAAGGCTTTCCAAGCACCCACAGCTCTCTGCGTAAAACAAAACATCAACTTACACCTGATGTCTCTCATAAACTTTCCTCCCTTCATTTTGCAGAGATGTCCCCTGGCGTCTGCTGTTTCTGCCCTGGGAGAATGGTGCTGGCTGTCCACTTTATTTATGCTGATTCAATAAATAACTGGCCCAGTCAGCATAGTGGTTCATGCAGCATTATTACAGTGCCAGCTATCTGGGTTCGACTCTGCCGCTGTCTGTAAGGAGTTTGCATGTTCTCCCTGTGTCTGTGTGGGTTTCCTCCAGGTGCTCCAGTTTCCTTGCACGTTCCAAAATAGCATGGGAGTTAAAAAGTTAATTGGTCACATGGATGTAATTAAGTGGCATGGGTTTCTGGGCTGGAAGGGCCTATTACCGTGCTGTAGCTCTAAATTAAAAATTAAATTACAATTAAATTAAAATTAAAAATTAAATGTAAAAAATACATTAAATTAAAATTAGATGTAATCAAATATCAACTTTTCCACTGCAACTAGTAGAAATATATTCAATCTACAAGGCAACTATTTGCCATGTCTCTGGACATCAGTGCACTCGGCTGTACAGATTGATCATTCCCTTGCCCCTTCTCCAATTAATGCATGGTCGAAGTCACTTTCTTCCTCCAGATATTTTCAGAAGACTGCCTTTAACCTGAGACCACTTTGTTCCACTGCTGTGTTGGCAATGTGTATTTTATTGATGGGGTTGTATTTTCATTCTTATTTCCTTTCATCAACTGTCACCCATTTGTCCACTCCTCTAAATTACATCTGTTTCCCGTAATCACTTCTCCGGTTTGCTGCGTTGCCAATTTTGTTATTTTCCCCTCCATGACCATTTATTGATTTTGTGACCAGCTAGAACAGTGGCTGTTACAAGCAGATTGAATCAGGGGCTGTTTTAATATAGCAATGAGATGAATAGACTCTGGAGAATACCTTGCCCTTCCTTGAATGCAGCACTGTATCAGCACTCTTCTGGAAGGGAACTTTTTTTTTAAACATATCTTGCTATGTTATTAGCCTTCATTTCATTTCTTGGTTCTTTCCTTAATTTTACTTTCCATTTTGTTTTGTTCCTTGTGCAATTCTGATCTTTGTGCAAATCCCTATTATCCTGGTTCTAATGTTGTTCGTCTGATCCTTGCCCATCTGTTGTCTTGCCTAGTAACACTCCCAGCCAGTCAGTCCGGAAAAAGACTCCACTGATCTTCTGTCACCGAAGTTCTGGCAAACGTCACTGGGTGGGGAATCTTGGCTGATTAATTCTCTTTCAGCCTCAGGGATGAGTCCTGTTGTGTCTCTCATTTTTCTCACCTTTGGTTAGGCATTAGACCCAGAACTATCCTGCATAGTTTGCATACCACAGCAGAACTTGTATTTATCTTCTGAATTGGGAGAGAAACTGTGTTTTGATTCTTTACTCCCAGTTCAGCGAAGGCAGGGAGCAAATTACTAATATCAACAGCCTTTTCAAATTGTGGGGTTACTCAATGTCCAAAAAATAGTGAGTTGAAATTGACCAGTAAATAAACATCAGTTTCTGAACAAAATAAGTTGTGTCAAAGCACAGCAGAGGGTTTTTTTGGGGGGGTCCTGTTGTAGGAGGATGATCACAAGAAGACTGAATGCATGGGGGTGAAGACAAAAAAAAAGTCCAGATGTATGGGAAAGGGAGTTAATTTATGAAAGTGCCAGAGTAGGAAATTGAAAGAAACCATGTCAGCAATTGAAAGCGAGCTCTTTTTCAATGATGCATTTAGCACGGTGAAGGTGAGCAAGGATAATGGGTAGTGAGCAAAAAAGGAAAGTAGTCAGTTCCCTGGAGTGGGAGTGAAGCTTGAGGGTCATGACCCAATGAGCTGATGAGCACTGGTTGTCAAGAATGGGATCCAAAGAGCAATTTCAGGAGGTGTGAGTTGTGTTCAAAGGGACAGAAAGGGAGGTGGAGGAAATACCAGAGAACTTTGGATAGCTGGTTCCCCCATAAGGTTGTAGTATTACTCAGAACTTGTCAAATAACATAACTTGTGGGATAAATCAGGAAGTCTGACACAGGCAAGCTATAATCCCCTTGAGACTGCCAATGCAACAGTTGCAGACAGGAGCCTAAATCTTTTTAAAGCATTACCACCATTCATTCTTGAGTTCAAGGTGCTCATCTCTGATCTCCATTACCAAGTTCTTAGATAATATGAATTAATAGAGAATATAAATTCCACAAGTGATGCAGGAGTTCAAATAATTTCCAGCAATCCCAGTCTTCTGTTCATTTAATGTGGAAAGTGAAAGTGTTTCTTGGTTCTGTAATCAGAAGAATAGTGAAAATGTTCAGCCTGGTTACCATGAAAGTAGAGCAGTGGTTCTCAACCTTTTTCTTTTCACTCACATCCCACTTTATCTATTCCCTATGCCATCAGTGCTCTGTGATTAGTAAGGGATTGCTTAAGGTGGTATGTGGATGGAAAAAAAAGGTTTGAAAACCACTGTTTAAAGTACCTGATTGACTCGTTATGTGCACGGTTTCATAACTCCAAAGGAAATGGGCCAATGACAATTTTTCTCAAGCACAATATTTCAGTAACAATTGGGTCTAGAGCAGTAATTCTCAACCTTCCCTTCCCACTCACATACCACCTTAAGCAATCCCTTACTAATCACAGAGCACCAATGGCATAGCGATTACTTAAAGTGGTATGTGAGTGGAAAGAAAAAGGTTGAGAACCACTGCTTTACTTTCATGGTAACCAGGCAAAACATTTTCACAGAGTAGAGAATTGAAAGTCTTAGAATTGTCCTTAGTATAGCCACATTTTTTTCTTCATCATTCCTTAGCTTTTCAATGCAATTGAGATGGATCTTTGTCACTCAGATTTTTAATCTTTGAATTGACTATTCTCACCTAAATTTGAAAAGAGGTATTTGCATTTCAACATCTTGATAGCCCAAAGTGCTCTGGAATTATGGAGTCACCGAGGACAGGATGGAAACAGGCCCTTTGGCCTGAGGCCTCCCTCCTGCCCATCAAGCACTCATTTATACTAACATATCATTCTCCCCACATTCCCCTCAGTACTACCACCTACACACTAGGGATACAGTAATTTGCAGGAAGCAATTAATCTGTCAAGCCAGACTTCTTTGGGTTGTGGGAGGAAACGGGACCACTCAGGGGGAAACCCACTAGGAGAGCTCCATGCTGACAGTGCTGGAGGTCAGGATTGAACCCATGCCACTGGAATTGTGATGCAGCCGCTCTACCACCTGTGCCACTCACTGTGCAGTCCACTTACCACTGATGAAATGTTCTTGCCATATCATCACTGCTTGGTTTAAAAAAAAATCAGCCAGTATGTTCTGAGCAAGCTTCCTCGAATAATAACGTAGCAATGACCGTGTATTGTGTTTCTGTGATGTTGACCAGTTGCAGAGATAATTCCCATGCACTTGGACACTCTTAAACGGTTTCACTGGATGCTTTCAGACTCACCAAGAGCCATCCCCAGGGTTAGGACTATTCTTCCTTCTACACATCGAGTGATGGTGAACCTGCCCTAAATCCTGATTAATTTATTGTGATCTTGTATTTAAACAAAATTATTCATGCCTAATTATAACATAATTAAGCTTTATGAACAGCACAGTATGAGCCCTTCAGCCTCTTGTTGTTGTGCCGGCCTATATGAACCATTATAAGGGACCGTGTGAAAATACTAGCAATAAATAGCAATAGCAGACAATTTATAAACAGCATGGGGAAAGTTGGTAGCACTATTGCACACAATTTATAAAGACAATAGGCAAAAGCAATAGCGGGCCTGCCTTCCCAGGATTCCATGCGGCAAAGAAAGGGCTGTATGCATGGAGCACTCATGGAGGGGTTTCCCTGCCGCACAAAATTCTGGGAGGGCAGGTCTGCCATCACTTTTTCCCACAATCTTTATACATTGTGTGCAGTAATACTACCAACTTTCCCATGCTCTTTGTAAATGGTCCACTATTGCTATTTATTGCTACCACTTGCCTCTCTCTTGCTCTCTCCCGCTGCAACTTTCCTATGGCAAAGTTTATACCTTCATTTTAATCTTTTGTTTCCTTCACGTTCCTGCACTCACGCAAAAACTTGCGTCATTTCTGTCCTAGAATGCAATTCTCAATTTCACTGGAACGCCAGCATCTGCAGACTCCGGGGATTGCAGTAGGGGTCAAGGCAATCTATCCGCAGCATGAAATGACGTCTATTCACGCCGGCATTCAGACTAATTTGGTTTCACACTTGACCCTTATCCTGCCAATTTGCCGTTAATTCCTGGGTCAAGATGGAAGTGTGAAAGGGACGATTGTTAATATGAACCTCTGTACTCCAATGATGCAGCAGTACTTCACCAAAGTGCGCACCTGGACTTCAAATGTTATGTCAGACTCGGACACAGACTTCAACCTCTGAGCCTTAGTTAACACTTGCAGGAAATATCCAGTGCCAAGTTAAAACTATAACATGTAAAGGATTTTTAATGCAGTAAAACTCATTAAGTCAGTTCACAGATGCCTTATTAAGATTTAACAGCCAGATTAATGAGTATTAGGACAGGTAATCAAAAATGTATGCATTGTGAATTGGAGAAGTGCAGGGAGGGTTATTCCAGACCTGAAGGCAGTGGTGATCTAAATAAGTGAAGGATGCAAAAGAGATGAGAATTCAACAAATGTCATCCTCAGAGGATGTTGGTGTTTGGGTGGTTACAGAGGAAGGAAAAGTGTTAAGCCATGAGGATAAAAACCATTATTGAAGCTATCTAAAGCATGGTGTGATGGATCACGATGAGAGCTAGGGTCTGGGTAGCAGAGATCTGAAAGGATTTCTATAAAAGCTTTATGTAAGGGTAAGTAGGCAGTGAGAATGGAGTCTGCTTATCAGTGTGCCAGCTCTATAAGCTGCCTGTTCTCATTTAGTGTTGGCATCCTAATATTTCTCCCAGCTTGGAAGTTTGATCTTAGCACATCTGGCATCAACTTTTGGCCTGTAGCTCGCAGGACACCCCATATTAAAACCACACAAGTGATCTGGTGTAGATTTTTGATTTTTTTTTTAGAATTCCAGTGCTGGTTTTAGTCAGAAGCTGTTTGTAAAAATGCAAGGCTCAGCTCTCTGGCAGGCAGCTGGAAGCAAATGAAGCAAATTTTTAATTAAAAAAAAATTTTAGAACCTGGAAGAAGCTGATTCCAGCTATTGACACCAGTGCTGCCCAATTATACCCAAATTCACCTACAACCCCATATATTTTAGAGGGTGGGAGGAAACCAGAGCACCCAGGGAAAACGTACGCAGATCAGGGGGAGAATCTACAAATCCTTCAAATCGTGCATGGACTGCCATATTCCCACCCCCACCAAAAAAAATATTAACAGCCTCTTCGAGAGCAGGCCTTCTTTAAACTCCGATTTCTTCTGTCTTTTCTAGTGTGAGCACTTGGAATCCGAGACCTTGTGCCCTCTGGGGTATTGTTCCTCTTTGGCATTGACAAAATGGATGCCTCATCAATTACCATAAACCTTTGACCTACAGGGTCAGTCAGATAGAATCTTTTCAATGGGCCTATGGGAATTAGCTTTTGTCTTCTGCACTTTACTTCCAGCTTTTTGCAGTTCAAAAGGTAAAGCACAGTGAAGTTTCAGAAACTGATATGATTTAGTTGATTTTACAGAATTGTTAATTAACAGGCTGTACATTCCTAAAGACCATTTAATATAAATGGGCATTTTTCAGACTCATTACTCTGTAATGAGAATTTGACACCCTGGAAAATTGCACACTTGTAGCAGATGTAATCTCAGCTGCCTGAGAAACTGTTCATGAATGAGTGAGTGTAGTTGCTTGGTTGGATCTCAATTATTCAGAGCAATTTTTTGTTGCCTTTAAATATGTCTCATCTTGAGTAACAGCTGTGCCTAATTATATGTCTAGCCCTGGCAGGAGTTTCAGATTTGCTAATTGCTGCTCTTTCACTCGACCCAGCTTCCCGTTGTCCTGAGACTCTGTGTTGGGGGCGATTCATTGCCAGCAGCTCACTCTGGTGGCCTGTAATCGCTTAATGCTTTCCAGAGTGTCTCACAAGTGGCAGACTTGTGATAATTAAATATACTCTTTGCGCGAGAAGGGAGAGACCTGGGCGATAAGCAATGCCTCGGTGTAAGTTAACTTTAAGCTTGGCTTGAGCGTAGAGCCTGACCTACAATCCCCGTTTAGCCTTCCCCTTCCTTTTTTTTGAAGACTTTATTTAAAATTTTTAACATGAATACAATAGAGAATTACGTTTAAAGAAAAATAAAAAAAAATTAAAATGGTATGATTACAATATTACATCAGAAAACTACACAAAATAACCCCCCCCCCCCGTTAATTGTAACACAATATTAATAGTCTAACTTAAAATTAGTCCAACCCTCCCCCCCAGCCTTCCCCTTCCAATGTCACTGTTTGCAATCAGAGTCTGGAAGGAGAATGCACTAATCATGATCTGTCTAGTCTATTCTTTGCTGGCCTCATGACACCACTTGGATGTCCATTTTTTGTAAATTTTAAAAAAAGGTCTTTAAGCACATGATTTCAATTTTTTATTTGATAACAATTGTGTGTGAACTTTACCCTTTTATGCCTTTGCAAAAGAAATTAAACAGGCAGTGTGTGCAAGTGCCAGTTGATAAGGAATGTTTGATTTCTTCCTGTTAGATATGAATATTTCTTAAGGAAATATATGTGTGTCTGAAAGTCATTTATGAATGTTATGAATAAGGCTTGATATTAAATTTGGTGTATGTGTCACAAGTGCGCAGCAAACAACTTCTGTTCACAGCAGTTATCCAGTTGGGACCTGCAACCTTCCTACAATTGGTAAAGTCCGCCCTCTGCATTAAGATGATTTGAGGGGAGGAGGATGATAATATAAATGGATTAAAATGAGTGGTATCAGAAAATATTGTGAACTGAGTAAGCCATTTCCACCAATAACCATGTCTCTGTTTAACTTCAATGTTAACCCTTTTACAATAACTTGTTCCTCCCTTCTTAGAAAGGCATCCATTTTGTCTTATTATTCTAATAGCTTCAATTATAATGATAATGTTTATTGTCATACACATTCCACATTATACAATGTACATGTGCACTGAAATCCTTCTTCCTGCATTTGAATAAAAACTATCATAGAAAAATCTATCATAGTGAACTAATTTAGTTCAATTAAAAGAGACAATAAACACGTAAGAAAGATTAGTGGTTCTCAATCTTTTTCTTTCCACTCACATACCACTTTAAGTAATCCCTATGCCATCGGTGCTCTGTGATTAGTAAGGGGTTGTTTAAGGTGAGATGTGAGTGGGAAGGGAAGGTTGAGAATCACTGCTCCAGACCCAATTGTTACTGAAATATTTTTCTTGAGAAAAATTGTCATTGGCCCATTTCCTTTGGAGTTCTGAAACCCTGCACATAATGAGTCAATGAGGTACGATTAAAACAGTGGTTTTCAAATTTTTTCTTTCCACCCACGTACCACCTTAAGCAACCCCTTACTAATGACAGAGCACCTATGGCATAGGGATTACTTAAGGTGGTATGTGAGTGGAAAGAAAAAGGTTGCGAAACACCGAGATAGATAGATAATAAATATTGACAGTAATCCTAGTGCAAAATAATGACCTGCAGTGGTGGAGGCAGTTCTGTTGTGGTGTCAGAGCAGTCGATGATTAGTTCAACGGGGAGGTTCAAGAGGTTGATGACTGTTGGAAAGAAACTGTTCTTGAATACATGACCTGCTGAGTTTTTCCAGCACTTCTATACATTGAACTGAGAGTTGCTGATTTTCAGGTGTATGTATCTTCTGCCTGAAGGTAACAGTGAGATGTTACAGAGCTAAGGTTACAAATGTGAAAAGTGTCCTTATCATTTACAGGATTCTAAACAACCAGTGACAAATTGGCATTGTCACAAGCTTCCAACAAAGTTGCCCATTGTTTGCTTGCCAGGGATAACGGGGAAAGCATAAATTATTGAAGAAACATGTTTTCAAAAACATGAATACATTCTCAGCTCTCCCGTTAGACAAGTCAAAGATCATCAGGCAGATTGGAAGCAGGTGGAGCTAATGAGTCCAGATGAGACTGAGAACCAGCTGGTGAGATTCATCCCAGTAAATAAATATTTGGAAGAAGGCTTGGTTTGGATAAAGTGAAAATGAGAGGATTTTAAACTACCACATCAAACCTTATTGCAGTAAAGATGGACTCTGAGTTGGTGCAGGCTCCCGCTGAAGCCATTTCATTTCACAGCCATAATTTCCCTGAAGGTAATGAAGGCAAAGATCACCAATTACTGTTACTCTTTGCAAGGTGAGTGAAATGTGAAGCAGCTAGGTATAGAAGTAAGGCGAGTGGGACATCCAGAATCAAATTAACAGTTTGAATGTGCCAACCTGGATCTTGCTTCCATCAAGTTCAAGTCCAGTGTTCCACAAAATCCCAGCAAATGTGTCGTGTCTCTCTCAATTACTTTTCCTCTTGTTATCAGATTTATTGTCAGAGTATGCCATCACATACCACATTGGGGTTCTTTTTCTGTGAGCGAGGCAGAATTACCACTTATTGGTGGTGCAAAAAAAAACTGTACACAGCATGTACATGTAAACAATTAAAGAAATGTAAACAGACTGTGCAATATAGAGAGAATAAGATCAATAAAGTGCACAAGTAAGAATCCTGAAATGAGTCCTTGATTGAGTTTGTCATTGAAGAGTCTGATGCTGGAGGGGTAGCAGCTGTTCCTGAACCTGGTGGTGTGAATTTTTTTTGACACCTGTATCTCTTGATGGCAGTAGCGCGAACAGAGCGTGTACTGGGTGGGGTGGGTCTTTGATGATTGCCGCTGCTTTCTGACAGCAGCATTCCCTGTAGATGTACTCAATAGTGGGGAGGGTTTTGCCTGTAATGTCCTGGCTGTGTCCACTACCTTTTCCAAGGCTTTACGCTCGAGGATTTGGTGTCCCCATACCAGGCCATACATAGTGCAGCCGGTCAGCACACATTCCACCACACATCTGTAGAAATTTGCCAGGGTTTCCGGTGTCATACTAAACATCTGCAAACTCCTGAGGAAGTGCAGGCGCTGATGTGCTTTCTTCATGATGCCTTTTGTGCAATCAGTCTATGAAAGATCCTCCGAGATGGTGACTCCCAAGAACCTATATTTGCTCATCCACTCCATCTCTGATCCCCCAATGATCACTGGATTGTACACCTCTGGCTTTTCTTTCCTGAAGTAAACAATCAGCTCCTTAGTTTTGGTGACATTGAGTGCAAGGTTGTTGTTGGTGCACCATTCAGCCAAGTTTTCAGTATCCCTCCTGTATGCTGACCCATCCCCTTCCTTTATACAGTTCACTACTGTGGTATTGTCGGCAAGTTTGTAGATGGTGTTATTGTACCGAGCTACACAGTCCTAGGTGTAAAGTAGAGCAGGGAGCTAAGAACGCATCCCTGTGGTGTTCTGGAACTGGTGGAGACTGTGGAGGAGAAGTTCTTGCCAATCTTCACTGATTGTGGTCTGGAGGTGAGGAAATCTATGATCCAATTCACAGTGGGGCAGTTTGTATTATAAAGGATTATATTTGTATTGCAGTAATTTTCAGCTTTCTTGGTACAAGATAGTTTGAGATGCTTCTAATCTCTCTGTTTCCTTATCTTCTGTGGTGACAACAATCTTGGAGAACCACCTGTCTTGTATATTTTTACCTTTTTTAATTCTGGAGGATAGTTCTCACAGAATGTGAAATAAACCATCCGATGAGTAAAACCATTAAGACGGAATGCTCGTCATTTGGATTCCAAGTAAAGTAGACTCTGGCTGAAGAGGGGCCCAAGATTCTTTAGCAAAGAACAAAAAATTTTGAATGCCTATTGCCCTTGAAAGTATCCCACTGCATTGAACGTCCACTTTTATTATAATTGTGAACATTAGTGCAATGTGAAAAGGAGCACCTGAGGGTAAGTATTCTGTTTGAGAGTTGAGGTATGGGTCTGTTATTTTCCTTTCAACCTGAGTACTGATGGCCTGTGCTCTTGTTCCATGCATCTTTTTTTGCCAAAAGCCTGCCTGATGGTGTGTTTTGTAACATTTATATCATTAAAATATCCCTTTTCAGAATTTGCCTTGCTTAGACCACAACATTGGAGCACACAGCAAAGTAGACCTTTTGGCTACTTCTGAAATCTGTTCCCTTTAGTGAAATCAGGACAAGGCAGCACGTTTAACGCAACACTACTACAGCGCCATTGATCGGGACCAGGGTACAAATCCCGCACTGTCTGTAAGGAGTTTGTATGTTCTCCCCGTGTCTTCATGGGGTTTTCCCCACACCGTTCGAAGCGTTCCGGGGATTGTAGGTTCATTGGGTGGCAAGGCCCATGGACCGAATTGGCCTGTTACTGTGCTGTATGTCTAAATTTTTTTTTTAATGAGTTCCCTCATGACCACGTGTGTTTTCTCCAGTTGCTTCAGTTTCTTCCCTCCCTCCCTCCAAAAACTGCTGGTGTTTGTAGTTTACATGCAGTTGGTGTATTTGGGGAGCACAGGCTCATGGGAAGGCTGGTTACCATGCTGTCTCTGCCAATTTTTATTTCCATGCATTTAAACGTCTAACATTGCTTCTTTTGAGATATGAAAACATCTTTCAATCTTGCCATGATCTATTCAGTGACTTTCACAATGAAGAGAATTTCAAGGATTCTGTGTCATCCAGATGAAAAAATCTTCTCTCCCCTCTGGGGGTAAAAGACAAACTGCTGAAAGAATTTAGTGGGTCAACAGCATCTGTAGGAGGTGAGGAAATATCGACAATACCAGTCAAGAGTGGGCATTTGGACTCGTGGAGTTTCCCTCCAAAACATCCACATTTCCTTTCCCACCACAGACCCTGTTCGGCCTGCTGAGTTCCTCCATAGTTTGTTTTCTGCTTCAGATTCCAGCATCTGCTCTCTCTTGTGCCTCTCTTCTCATCTCTACACTGATGGGCTTAATGAGGTAATCCCTTCTTTTACGGCTTCAACAGGTCAGCCGGGAGAAACCTGACCTTGCCTCTGTTCTGTAAGATTCAACGTCATCACCTCTTATTTTCTAAACTGTATAAGCTCTGTCTTCCCATTGCTGCACTGGTTTATTAGCTGGAGAGACCAGACTTGTGTCCATTACTCCAAATAGCACCATCACTTTGGAATATTTGGAAGAAATAAAAAGGGCAATCTCACATTGTGTGGTTTTTGGCATGTTTTCCATTGAGGTAATACTTCACCTGAGGATCACTAACCTCGGCACCCTTCATTACAAATCCAAATTCACAGGCATTGCATCGGATTCATTTTATGAAAAATAATTTATTCAGGGAATTAGGATAGCAATTTGTTTTCACGCTTTATTGCTCTTCGAGAGTTACCTGGCCATCTACAACATTTGAAAAATGTTTATCCTGTTAAACCTCACCCATCTATGAATCCTTTCTGTAACTTTGATTGCGTGCTTCACAAACTGAAAGATTTAGAAATAGAATTCCTGCCAAATTAACTTCTCCATCTCAATTCAAACAAGTGCTGTGATTCTCATTGAGTGTATAATATCTTAAACATTTTCCAGAGACACATTTTAGATTTTAGTCTGTGTGCTATATTTTGTTTTTGCATTGAAGTAGTAAAATGGAGCATATCTGCAGGATTCTGTTCCCTGTTAGAACGTATAGAACAATACAGCACAGTTCAGGCCCTTCAGCCCTTAATGTTGTGCCGACCCATATATTCTTAAAGAAAGTACTAAACCGTCCCTAACCCATAACCCTCTATTTTTCTTTCATCCTTGTGTCTGCCTCAGAATCTTTTAAATGCCCTCAAATGTTTCAGCTTCCACTACCATCCCTGGCAAGGCACCCACAATTCTCTGTGTAAAAAAAAAAAACAAAAAAACTTGCCCCTAAACTTCCCTCTGTTAACTTGGTGTACATGTCCTCTGGTGTTTGCTGATCCTGCCCTAGGAAACAGGTGCTGGCTGTCCACCCTATCTTTGCCTCTCATAATCTTATAGACCTGTGTCAAGTCTCTGCTCATCCATCTACACTCCAGAGTGAAAAGTACCAGCTCAGCTAACCTTCCCTCATAAGACTTGTTTCCCAATTCAGGCATTTCTTTTGTTCTTTTGATAAGAATGCAAAATAATCCTGATTACAATCATACATATACAATGTACATATACACTAAAATTATTACATGTTGTAGTTGAACAGGAACAAACAACATCTTTAATAAAACAAAATCAAATAGAGATGATAAATACAAATGTGAGATAATAAATATTCAGTTACCCTGGTGCAAAAAAAAAATGGTGTTCCAATAGTGCAGACACTTCTTGTGATATTCGAGCAATCCATAATTAGTGTAACAAGGGAAGGTTAAATTGCAGGATAGCCATTGGGGGAAAAAATTGTTTTTGAATCTTGAGATACTGGGTGTCAAGCCTCTGCACCTGCCCTAAGGTGAGAAATGATTGTGACCAGCATAGCGGGGTCCTGCATGAGTTAAGAGAGAACATCTTTCAATGAGCTTCTGTGTTTCTCCAGCACTTGTCTATCCAACATCTATGTGATCTTGGTTTTAAAACCAGCTTGTCTGTCAGCAGATCTTGCATCCTCTATTGATGGGTGCCAGTTGACCCCATTTACAAAAAAATTTGCAAGTCTTTTAAAGAAGTTTTACCTTTAAAGAATGGGAAATCCTGGGAACCTGCAGCAGACCAGATAACATCCAAGAAGAGCAAAAGTAGAGAAGACATTTTGAGTCTAAGTCCTCCTTTGCCCTTCTGTTTTTATGTGCATTTGTTTATAATAGAAAAAAATGTTATTTCTGGGAATTATAGTGTTTCTCTTTCTTGGCATTCAAGCCTGAGCCCTCCTAGGTCTGTCTTATTTGGACTTTGTGCACAATGTTCTGACCTCTCCATGTTGTGCATTTTGTTTCCTCTCTCAGAAATGCAATAAATTTTTGCTGTGACTAGATAGCAAGAGGAAGCTGTCCAAACTCAATCCAAGTAGTACTCTTACTGAAAAGATAATGCCTCATATTGATGCATATACAGAGTAAACTCTTTCAAGACTTTAAGCAATTCACTTAGAGCAGTTGGCAGTGAGCATCCCTTTTAATTAAAAGCAAGATTATGGGAGCAAAATCTTTGGAGAGGTGCATTGCAAATATTATTGTGTATGCTGCGTGTTTCAATCCTTCATCCAACTTGTTTCATTCCACTATGTTTGCTTCAATCAGATTTTTACAGACATAGAGGATTTTCTCATCCTGTTAACCTGCATGAGATCCCTGATGTGACCAAGATGTTCAAGTGCTAAGGCATGGTGCAAACTGAATTTGTGTCTTGTTTGTGCTGCTTGTCTTTGTATTCTAAGTAGCTTTGGCATCTCAGACTTGATCTAATGGCTTCCTCAATTCAGCATGTGATAGCATCCTCATGCATTAATCTGAATAAACATTAAAATGAGGATACCTCATTGCCTCACGGCCTAACTTCATCTGGTGTGTTGAGGAGTGATTATAGAGGCGTGTGACATCCCAGGTTGATTTGAGGGTCGGGATATCCGCAAACGGCAAAGCCTCAAAGCAACATAAGGTGTACATGTACCTCCGGAATCTTCCTCTGTCATCTTCTATTTTGTGAAATATGTGTAACAGGACTTCTTCTTTGTTTTTCTTTATATACTTACCTCCTTTCTTAAAAAGGTGGATCACATCATGGTGAGTACTTGGGTAAAATGCTAAATCTAGAAAAATATTAAGTAAAACCTACTTTATTTATTCTGCATTTTCTGACTTCAAATGGTATCTGTTTACTTTTTGAAAACAAAATCTCGGATTGTTGGGATAAATGTTGTGAATTTTATGCTGTTTTTCTAATGCATGGTATAATTGTGAATTCAGGTTGTTAATTTGCTTCTAGCATTTATTCTGAGTTTCAAATCACTGTGCAAGACCAGTGGTGAAGGCATCATCAAAATGCCACAGTGCAAATCCCATCAAACCAGCATGCACCAGTGGGGACTGGTGTGTTAGGGTAAGGTACCATTACCCGTGGAAGAAGTAACTGTAATGCAAGCATTCAATCGCAGAAAGATTCAAATAGATTTAATATATGCCCAACATTAGGACAAATGTTTTTATGTAGGCATACCATATAACCACTTACAGCACAGAACAGGCCAGTTCGGCCCTACTAGTCCATGCCGTAACAAATCCCCATCCTCCTAGTCCCACTGACCAGCACCGGTCCATACCCCTCCAGTCCTCTCCTATCCATGTAACTATCCAGTTTTTCCTTAAATGTAACCAATGATCCCGCCTCGACCACGTCTGTCGGAAGCTCATTCCACATCCCTTCCACCCTTTGACTAAAGAAATTTCCCCTCATGTTCCCCTTATAATTTTCCCCCTTCAATCTTAAACCATGCCCTATAGTTTGAATCTCCCCCACTCTTAATTGAAAAAGCCTATCCACGTTTACTCTCTCTGTCCCTTTTAAAATCTTAAACACCTCTATCATCCCCTCTCAATCTTCTACGCTCCAGAGAAAAAAGCCCCAGTCTGCACAACCTTTCCCTGTAACTCAAACCTTGAAATCCTGTCAACATTCTCGTGAACCTTCTCTGCACTCTCTCTATTTTGTTTATATCTCTCCTATAATTTGGTGACCAAAACTGTACACAATACTCCAAATTTGCCCTCACCAATGCCTTGTACAAAATCATTCACTTTGGCCCTCATTAAAAAAGAGAACTTCAGGGCTCAGGATCGATATATATTATTAACGTGTTTTAGACTGGTACTGAAAGAATCAAAATCACTTCTATAATGCCGTCTAATTGTTGCGACTAGAATGCAAGAGGATCGTAATTATTCTTCAGCCAATCATATCTCTGGTTGAACCACACTAGGAACCTCAGCAATTCTGGGCATCAGGATATCATTGCAGCCAATGGTGTTTGGTTAACCATAACAATTCTTGGACTGCCCGAATTAAAAAAGAAAGGGATTACACAAATGGCATGTAGAAGCTTTGTTATTCACTGATGATCTGCATTAAGTGAAAGGTGATGTAAACAGAAAATGAAGAATGAAACTAAGAGGAAAGACTGAAAAATGCAGAAGTGTGCTGTAAGTGTCAGTTATACACTAAAGCAAAATGTCTGTAGTTGGTGTAAATCAGAAATAAAAATAGGATGTTGGAAATAGTTTGCAGTTCCTAAATCTCTTGGTCACCCGTCACTCATCTCCTCACTGGCTCTCACTGAACAACATTCCTTCAGTATAGAGAGGGCTGATTGTGGTGGTTTCAGGTTAGAGGACTGAGCCAATGAAAGACTGCGGATGCAGGGGGACAGTGCTTGTGCTAGCACAGACCAAGCTTTGAGCTATCATTGACTCATTTACTGAAATGCAAGCAGCGGTGAGACTTAGACTAAATATCTACAAAACAAAGAGCCCCAATGAGAACCTGCTGAACATGGACTGGGAAGCAGCTCTCGAGGCATATATTAATGATCATTGCCAGGGTCAGCACCAAGTGGAGGGGAATTCGTGACCATTTCCCCTGCATATGAGGTATTGTGACAGGCAACCATCCAGCACCACTCATAATCCCCCACGCAGCTGGAACCACTCTGCCAGCACCAGGGAAACGCGCATGCTTGTTGCCTGCAATGTATCATGGTAAGGTTGAGGATACAAAGCAGGAGAAATCTCCAGGGACCATGGGTGAGGAGCACGGGGTGGGAAGGGTCCGCGAAGCAGCCCACAGTATTACATCCACCTGAGGGCCTGTTGAACTGGCCTTGGTCTCTGTGCTGATGGAAGCTGTTCCCCTGCGCTGCCTTCCTATCTGCCACCTGTTGGGGAGGTGCGCGGAGGAGGTTCATGGAAAGCAGCTGGTCGCTCTGTATTTTTTCTTGAGATTTTTTTTTGTATGTGCTGTGTAGTGTCTGTGTTGTGAGTGTGCGCACACTGTGGTCTGGAGAAATGCTATTTCTTCTGGCTGTATATGTACAGATAGATGATAATAAACTGAACTTGAATTGCAATGTAGTGAAAGAAGAAAGTCTTGCTTCTGGAACTGTTTATCACAATCTACCACACAAGGCTAATGGGGGAGGGGGGGTCATAGAAACCCTCAGATGCACTCGGTGAAGCATACACCTCGGACAGCACTGGGACCCTGCAAATGCCTGAGAGCCCCTGAAGCCCCTTTATTGGCGCATGGTCCGAGAACAAATGCTGATGCAGAATGGAGCTTACAGGTTTGCGCAGGGCAGCAGCACTCCCCCCCTCAGTGAGAGAGTTTTTGAAGGTCATATTGTGCCCCACCCCCCACTGTTACCCTAATGCCTCCTGCTAAGACTTGTTCTGGCACCGACTCTGATCATTGCCTTCAACATATTGGAAGAGCCATTGGTTTGTCTGAGGAAGAATGTTTCAAGATCAAGACCTCCAATCTAGAATATGGCTCAGTCTACCAGCCAGCCATGATATCTGCCCTTCTGTACATCTCTTTAATCATGGATGTCTTCGGCAGGCAGCTTAAATTATGGGAGAGATTCCACCACACTGTCTCAACAGAATTTTGGTGGGGAAAATGAACCGAAATGTCAGGGACAGTTCCCTAATCATGCTTAGTCAGCACTGACCAGCAGGTCCTATCTTTCACATGTCCAACACCAAATTCCCGAAAAAAGACACTGCTTTCTGAGTTCAGTCATGACCAGTTAGAACGATTCAAAATGGTTCTCAAAGCCTTGTTGTAAAATGTGTAACATCTGCTTCGACATGCGGGGATGCTTGAGCTACACTCACCATCAAAAGGAGCACTCAGGAGCAGACTGTAGCCGAGGGTAAATGGCAGAAGGAGTGCATGGTGTCCCAAGCCGTTCAACCACTTACAACTCCTGGCTCAGCTGCAACGGAATCTGCAGGTCCCACATTTGCCTCAGAAGCCTTCCCTGATCCTGAGAGACCTCAGAAGCTGACAGCTGAAGTTACTGGCGCTGTGGGGAAATGCGACTTCCTATGTTTCTTTTCAAGGAAAAGATGAGTGAGTGCGTGCATTTATTGGCTTCAGCCGATCATACACTGCACTCGTATAGCTCTCTGCGATCCCCTCATGAATCTCAAGGGGTTCCACTTGCTCTACATTCAAGTGGTGTTGACCTCCCCAGTCAATGCAAGGTGTGATGGAAGCTTGCACAATTCCTTTATCTGAGGTAACAGTGATATACTCCTAATTAATGGACCGTGGATCCTCTCCTTGGCTTCTCACTCTTAGTCTTTAGCATTGCCGCTACAATGCAATCCATTGCATCAAGATGAACTCTTGATGGATTTATTTAATGGGATATCACTATAGACTGCAGGAATACTTCCTGTGTACTCTGCAGAGTTGACTCCTGGCAATTGCTGACTGCTCTTGAACAATGTAGCAAGTAGATTCTAACAAAAAGAGAAGCAAGAAGCAGATGGGATTTCAATAAGGGAGGGGTGGAAGAGGACAAAAGAGAACGAGCAGCATCCGCTAAAAGCATGTGGAAAATCTCAGAGGCAGGCGGAACAGAAGGAAGTCGCACTTGGCCGTGCTATTGGAGTCATTGAGTAAACTGCCGGGCCCCGGGAAATGTGCAGCACAATGGGCTCAGTGCCCTCGCAGAAATCTGGCTCTTCAGTAAAGAGCTTGGTGAGTGAGAAGTGGCCTCAGCCAAGTCTCAAAGTGCCAGCAGTTTTCTTCCATTGTCCAGCAGGCCACGCTTGCACGGGATGCTGAGGGGGATTCTTGAAATTCCCAGCCAGTAGACTTGGGATTACTGTGTCAGGCAGTGTAATTAGATCCAAACAATACACGAATAGGTTGAAAATGCTAGTTGCTTCATAATTGTGTTAATCCAATATGAATCTCTGTAATGGCTGCTTGAAATGTTGAGCTTTGTTCACATCTGCTTGAATGTGTTGCACCTGCTGTTTATAATATCTCTCTCCAGACAGGGTAAATCCTTCCTGGCAAACAGCTTCTTCTACAAAGTACTCTTGCAGATCACTTGGGATATGTCGAGGCTTGCACTCAAATAGCTCAGCAGAAGTGCTTCCAGAGCCGATTTCATGAGCAAAGTGCCTCCAAAGGAGTTGTAATTTAATGGTACTCTCTGTTAAATTAAAAGCCACAGTTAAGTATATTGTCCCATGCTGACCCTTCCACATAGTAATAAATGTATGGAATCATTTAAATTTAAAGGGAAGATCCAGGACTTGGTGAATTATTTGCCCTCCTTTTCAGAATTGCAATTTGCTTGTTTGGACTTGGGAGGCAGTGACTGAAGTCTAATATTCCAAGGCAGGAAACCTGTGCTCATCAAAATGAAAGGTGATTGGTCTGAGGCTCTGGGACAGGAACGTCTGAGTAATAAATGACAGTGGCACGAAAGGAGATCATTTGGCCCATCCTGACTGTAAAGACAATAAAAAGTGGCCCCAGCCAATCCAGTCATCCTGCAGATCAAGGGTGTTCAAGGGCAAATCCAAGTACTGCCTTTACGTGAATGCACCTATTTCTGAGGATTGGCACCACCGATTTCATGCCGATAGACTCCCCAAAGCCGATTTAAATTTAGACATGTGGCATGCTAACAAGCCCTTTTTCTCTCATCACCTCCTGATGGATGGGATAGAAGCTGCTGACTCCCTTTGTCATCATTTGCATCTCTCCAGCCCAGATATTGTGATGCTGCCTGCCCCCAGAGTTGTCCCATACATAGGTACAGCTCTGAACTCCTTTGTCTGAATGGCCTCACTGTTTGCCTGGCCATTCTAATTTAGGCCCTCACAGACAACTTCTCCATCAGAGTTTCTATTAAACTGAGTAGTTTCTATTGAAGCCAGACAAGTCATCCTCCGAGGAGCAGAAGTTTTTGGGCATTTGTGCCTGTGCATCGACGTTGCTCCTGCTAAACGGTTTAAACTCGGAGAAGTGACATGTCTGTACGAGGCATTCAACCTGAGCAAGCCCAAGTATTTTGAGGAGCTGCTGAACCGTGATGATGGGCTGCAAAAGCTCGTTGTCCTGCGCTTCCTCAATGACACGCACATTGAAGACTGCCCATCTGTGCTGCTGGTCCTCAGGAGCAAACATACCGAACCTCCATGGGTCAAGGCAGACTCTGTAATCTTGCTCTGCTGAGTGTAGAAAGAGAATAAACTGGGAAAAAAAAACTGACTTTGATCACATCATAGACAAATTTCCATCAGTGAAAGCAAGGAAGGTGCATTTATAATTTTCATGTAATGCCATAATTTGTTCATTAAAAGATTAACGAGCTTGACTTGTATTTTTGACCTGATATTATGGTCGAGTTATTTAAAACATAACTTGTATGTTTGCTCTATGATGCTAACGCTAAACACCAAATTTCATGACTTGTTCATGACAGTGAATCCTGATTCTGAAGATGGATGTCAGATGTTTGGACAGGAGCATAATATCAGTGGTTGCCATAGGGCTATTTTCCATAGATATGCCACAGCTGCAGGAAGGCAGTGGTTAATGTCATCTTAACTTACTGACCTGTTATTATTTGGATTTACCCCGTTCTTTATTTTTAAACAGCGATACAATGTTAGTAGGGCTGCAATCAACTGATGCTGCTCCTGGAGCTGGAGAAGATTGAAGAATGAAACTGACTTTTGCATTTTATTCCCATGTTCCTTCTGCCATATTATCTTCCCTCTCTTTGCGATGAATTCATTTTCAAAGATAATATCTTCACTATTTCTCTTTTACTCTAGTTAGCTACTCAATTATTTCATGATCATTTACCTTAAATAAAACATTGGCGTCATGCTGCTTTTTAGTCAATCAAGGTAGTCACATAATCTTTATGAAACTTGCCAGATCTGCCTATTTAATGATTCATTCACCTGTCCTACTTCTTGTGTAGCTTTAAAACACCTTTGTATTTTACTTGGCAGTACTTTCTATTGCCTCTGATTACTTTCCAAACTCCCATTTTAATTTCACTGACTTTCAGTCTTTATGTTCTGTGTGACAGAAGCTTCCCTTTTATTCCTCTGCCCTCCATGCAACTTGTTAGCCAGGGGGTTGAATTTCGCCTTGCTCCCATTTGAAACCTTTCCTACTGTAGCGGCAGCACTACTGAAATAAAGCGCGTCCACACAGCACGAGGGCGAACCAGTAACTGAACTTTATTTGAATATCTCCTGCTGCTTTAAGGGGACAATGCAGTTCCTGTCTGGGGCGCACTGGTCTAGAGGAGTGATGTCAGCGCATTGCGGATTCACTGCCTGCCCAGCGACACACAACCAGGAAGTGGCAACATCTCCCAGGCAACGCGCGTCGCCAAACGCGGGCTTCTCCTGAGAAGGGAAGGGGGGCCCACACCATCTTGTCTCAACTGTCTGGGGCGGCGATTTGGCCCATTTAACCGCACGGTCGCTTGGCCCGCCACACTACTATTTTAACTTTGTCCTTTTGCGTAACTATATGGAACTGAATTGTGATCACGACCAAAGAAACTGCTCTATTACTGGCACTCCTTGCAGCTGTACAGCTTTGTTCTCCAAACTCAAATCCAAAATTATCCCCTATTTGCCAGGTGTCAACCTTGGTAGAAAAGACATTAATGATACTATGAAGTCACTCTGGTGACCCATGAACTATTGTGACCGAGGGTGTGATCTATGTAACCAAGATGTGGATTCTTCCTGTAAATAGTGTGATAATATTTATCTGCAGGCAACTCTTTATTAATGATAAGAGAGGAAGCTTCAATAATGATTCAATCGGTTACTATAAAGCAAGCTGGGTGAGACTTTTTCTAATTAAGCCATTCATGTACAATATAGGCAGAGACTGAAGGTCAGGGCTGGTGTTCAAAGTTTCTATCTCTGCAAGTGTATTCAGACTCCGCATCCTTGTGTAGTAGGAGTCAACTGTGCTTTCTCCTATCAGTGAAACACCAGCCACTGTTTTACTGTTAAACCGGAGAAACAATTTTATAGCTGTTCTGATTGGAAAACTTAACACCTGTATTTCAATAATTTATAATTTTCTCCTATATTTTGGGAGCTTTGGATTGGAATCTTTGCTCACAGTTCTGAATTATATCCCTTTCCTGTAGAAGGAAAAGGTGAAGCAAAGGAAGTCTAAAAGGACATTATTCTGTACAATATTCAAGCATGGGAAAGAAAGGGAGAGGGCAGGGAAGAAAGAGAGGGAGGTGAGGGGAGAGAAAGAGACAGGGAGGGGAGAGAAAGAGAGGGGGATAGGAGAGGGGAGGAGGTGAGGGAAAGTAAGGGAAGATTGAGGGCGAGTAGGAGCAGTGTGGGAGAGGAAGAGACTCCTTGCCCTCAGTGTACTTGTGGGTCAGGATGGCATGGAAGATACCCACCAACTTTCCGCTGAATGCTTTCCTGTCACTATTCACACCTCATTCCTTCAGTTTGGTATTGCTGTCGAGGATGCACCAGTCGGCGAGTCTAATGGTTTTCTTTTCCTCCTGCCTTGCTTCAGCCTGCAAGTGTCAGACATTTCAGCTCATGTGAAATGTTGCTGCGTCTTTGGGCATCCTTCACTATGCCGGTATCTGAGCTGATGCTTGATGTGGATTGGCACAGGTGTGCAAAGTGCTTTCCACTGGCACATCATCCACAGACGCTTCCTCCTTGGATTTCTCACCCTGCTGCTGTTCTAGAGAGTGCATGTTGAACCTGGCATGTGGGCTCGCCTGCCCTAATCCCTCAAGGAAGGCACCCTTATTTCAACTGGTATCTGAGTAGGGACCGCCTTTGATTGCTCCATTTCTTTGGACCTCTCTCCTAAAGGGGAGTTCCTCCCTTCCCTCCCCTCCTCCCTTCCCTCCCCTCCTCCCTTCCCTCCCCCTTCCCTCTCCTCCTCCCCTCCACTCCCTGAGTATTGGTTTGAGACTTTGTGTGCAACCTGAAAGCTCCTACACTGTATCTATCATTGTGAATACTGTAATGTCACCATTTCTTTGGAAATGCTGGCCTTGAGCTGCTTCCTCCATGTGGTGTCCCAGGATGTGGGAAGTGCTCTGAAGTTCTAACTGGGACAGGAATTGCAGGCAATAAGCATTGGATACCTATCCATTGTTTTGTTGTAAGTGATCAGCTCTGAGTAAGCTTAAGAAGTATTTAATGCATGATGGCTACCTTGCAGCTTTGCAGATTGCAAGATTGTTACTTGGCTTTTCTTGTTTCCTGTATGTCTAGAAGAGCTGGTGTTCACTCGCATGTTATTTATCTACTTCTCAGCATGACAGCCTTGCCCCAGAATAACACTGACTGTTGGTGGTCGAGGAAGGCAGCGGATGATAAATGATGTGGTTTTTGTTGGCACCACGTTCTCTAAGTTTCTTGGCAGGATTGTATTATCCTCTTATGCATCTATCATCTGTTTGACTAACGAACTCGCCCCTCAGCATGAGAAACGCATTGAACATGCTGGAATAAGCTTGACTACTTTTCTGCACTCATATAGCATGTGATAGGTGTCTACAAAATTTGTATAAACTGAATTATCTTCCCCTGCTTTGGAAGATTGAGGAGGACCTTCACAGATGGACAAACCTGTCCATAATGTTGGTGGGCAGGGTCATCTGCATTAAAATGAACGATGCCAAGGCTACAATACCTCTTTCAATCCTTGCCTATCCTATTGCCCCAGAGTTTCTTTAAGACATTTAACAAATGTGTCAGACAGTTTATTTGGAGGAATAACGTAACCGGAGTCTCCATGGAGAAAATGACTTGCGATTAGTCGGGGAGGAATGAGTATCCCAGACTTCAAAAAAATACTATTGGGCGCCCAGTCGAGGTTTATCGCATTATTCTTTGAGGAAGACGATATATCCTCCTGGGCACAAATTGGTCGACGCATGGTAGGTAGGGGAGTAGATAGCAGGAGAAAGTATATAGAAATACAATGCTATATTAATAACCCAAAAAACAGACAGCCCTTTACTAAAGCACATAACTCAAACATGACAAAAGATCAACCAGATTATCAGGTTAAAAGTAGGGCTGTCCTCCAAAACACCCCTAACCCAGAATAAATTAATTCCTATAACTATGTGTCGCAAGATTTTGGACACCTGGTGTTAGAAAGGGATCAAGTATATCGAGGACTGTTATGATGAGGGGCAGCTCGTGTAATTCGAGCAATTAAAAAATAAATTTGATTTATCAAGTAAGACCTTCTTATGTGATGTTTGTAAAGTTTGAGTCTGTAAAATTAGAAATAAAATGTTCCAAAAAAGTGCCATAGATGCTCAAAGGTTAGACACTGAACTCAGAAGCTATTTTAAAGAAGGTGTATTGCAAGTTCATTCAAAGTAAGGCAAAGAAATGTAATTTTTTTAAAGTTTTCTGAGGGTTGACTTTGTTGGTTGAATTGTACCATAAAATGCAGTGCAATAATGTCCCTACAACACTGTTAACAAATGAAAATGGTAAAGCTACAAATCATTGGGCATCAAGAAGGCAATCCTGGATCATGGAGATGTGGGGTGGGTTAGTAGACCCCTGAAAAGAAAGGTTGTGATATGTCAAATGTGAACACTTGAGACCGAATCCACACCATGAAGTTCAAATTTATTTTAAAACTTGAAAAAAGTGAAAAGGCAGTTGCTTTGGCCTATCACGTCTGTGTTGACTGTTTACCACACGTGCATTAATCTTGTACCAATCCAATTTTATTCGCCCTGCAATCCCATCAATCCTCCTCCAGTTTGACCATTCACCTCCACCCTGGGGGAAAATTACAGCGGACAATTTATCTGCATGTCTTTGGGACGTTGGGGGAAACGAGCACTCTCAGGTAAAACAGCCCGGTGACTATGTGTCGGCTGGAGGCCAGGGTTGACTCCAGGTCACTGGAGCTGCCAGGCAGCAGCTCCTCCAGATGTACCAGTGTACTGCTCTTGCTGCAGAAGAAACTAAAGAATTAAGAGCAGGCTCTTAAGTGTTTGCCTTTCCATGAGATCAGGACTCCTTGCCTTATTCCAATTTCCATTGATTCCTTCAGACAATGGCATGCCAGTCTGCTGACAACTTCTAAAAGTAAAGGTGGGAACAATGCAGGAATGGGCTCTGAGCAAATACTGGATTTATGGCCAGACTTTTACAATATTTCACCATCACCTCTGTGAAAAATGCAGTTAGGATACAAATTACAAAATCGCCCTGGTTTACAACCCGTTAAGAATTAAAGATGGAGCAGTTAAACCACAGCTTTTCCTCTCCTTTATTAAACGAGACAGAAAGCACTTATTTTTTTATTGTCTTAAGTTACATGTCCATGCAGACATTGATTTGTAGGTTTTTTTTATGATGCATTCAACACATTTAAGGTTGGCCTATTAAGTTTGTGTTGACCATCAAGCACCCATGCATTAATCTTGCACCAATCTAGTTTTATACAGCACCAGTTAACAGCCCATTTCAGCCCATGAGTCCGTGCTGTCCTACACGTACCTACCCCCAGTACGTCCTCGTTGACTGAAATGCCTGTATGTCTAAATTAAAAGGTTGGCTACCCCTGCTTTAGTGAATTTAAAAAAGTTATCAATCACAGTCTTCAATATACTTCAAAACTGAGCACCCAGTATGCTCTTAGAAATAGTAACTATTCCAACTTTAAAAGTGTTGAATGTATCACAAAAAAAAACACTTCCCCAAACCTGCAAATCAATGTCTGCAAGGACATGTAACTTGAGACAAAAAAAACTAAGTGCTTTTTGTCTCGAGTGTAATAGAGGAAAATTATTAAAGGGCTGTAAACCTGGGTGATTTTGTAATTTGCATCCTAACTGCATTTTTCACAGAGGTGATAGTGAAATATTGTAAAAGTCTGGCAACAAATCCAGTATTTGCTCAGAGCACATTCCTGCATTGTTCCCACTTTTACTGTCAGCAGACTGGCATGCCATTGTCTAAAGGGAAGGGTAACAAAGGAGGATGGAAAGAAAAAAATAGTTTGTTTATATTTCAAGTTAAACAATCTTAATGTTTTTCTGTGCTGCTGGTGTCTGCGGTCAAAAGACTCGCACCAGGCTGCGGATTGCTGGGGACTGACTCGACTAGCCGAAGGGTTACCAGGTATTGGATCCAGGATGCGAGAGGGTGCTGAGAGCACTGTAGATTTCATGATCCTGTCGGAGGTTCGACTCTGGAGCTTGGGTTGCTGATGGTTTGGACTGAAGGCTGTGTGTCTGCGGGAAACGCACAAGGTGAATCCACAGGCACTCAGTGACGCGAGGGATCTCTCTTTTGTTTCTCTTTCTCTGAATCTAAGAGGTGCCCAGAAATTTCTGCTGATGGGGAGTTTGTCTGCCTTATGACAGACTAAAGCAAATTTTGTGTAAAATTACACCCGTTTTATTACATGACAACAAAGAAATCTTGAAACAAAGAAAACCTTTTGAAGTGAAGAAATCTAGGAGAATCAACAACAATTTGTGTGTTAAAAGCTCCCACATGCAGCAAAGAAATAAGTCACCATACTTATCAAAATGGGTAAGGTCAATTAACTGGGCGACGACCCCATCAGGACAGTGACCATTGGCAGAGGACCAGCAAGGGGTTTAGTGGCTGAAGGACTCAGTGGCTATGGGCTGTTGGTAACATGGTCAAAGGACTCACACAGGATGTGGGCTGCTGGAGATTGGCTCATGGGAGCTTTGATTCATCTCGAGCAACACTCCCTCTTTCCTCGATCTCTGTCTCCATATTGTCGGACTCTGGCTTTACCTTACTCTTAATTTAGTCTATGTGTGGTCTGAGTCCAGCGTGTTCTTTGAATGAAGTGATAGGAGAAGGTATTCGGTTCAACAGTCAGTTTATTACACAGCACAAGAATAAAACTTAACAGAGCTCTGGGTCAGTCGTTAGTTCATAGGTCACCTGCACAGTGAGCTATTCCCCAAGACTGACCCCTATTGTCCAGTTGGCTCAGTTTATATAGATCAACATTATCATACAGAACAAAAGTTGTCTTCCTTTGCTAGATCTTTTTGCATAAGGGTTATCACAAGTCATCTCCTGTTTTGCAGATATCTGGGGTGTAGCGCTCCCATCTTAATCCTCCAGGCCAGACTATCCTGTTGTTTTGATCAGAAATTAATTCATCCCCAGATATTTCTAATCACCATTCTGTTCCTGTCTGGCCAATTTCTGCTGTTCTCTTTAACACCTCCTCATGCCTTAATCTTAGACTGGTTTTCCATTCCCTTTGTTTCTTGCAGGCCATTCTTTGTTCTGGTCTGGCCTGTGTCTCCTGTGCTACTCACCACCTCCTTCAGTTTGAGCATTCCTCCTAAATCGTTTTATGCATTTCCTCTCCCTGTATTTGGGAGCAGACCATTTTGCTCAGCCAACTTTGCTCCATGCTGTGATTGCCACTTAATCACATTCCTCTTTTCCCCTGAACCATGCAGTCAATATAAACTTATTAATTAATCATTTCTTTCATAATGTTTTAACCCCTAGATTCCAACAATATCAGGAGAAAAACTCTTGACAGGCATCTTCTACAAACCCACCAACTCCCACAGCTGCCTCAACTACACTTCTGCCTATCTTGTCCTCTGTAAGGATTGTAATCCATTCTCTCAATTCCTCTGTTTCCGTCACATCTGCACCCAGGATGAGGACTTCCATGCCAGATCATCAGAGATATCCTCCTTCTTCTTACAATGTGGCTTCTTACACATGTGCCCTGGCCCCCTCCACCCCGATACGCAACAAGGAAAGGATTCCACTTTGTCCTCCACATCCAACGTCTTCTCCTCCACCATTTCTGCCATCTACTACATGATCACCACTTGACACATATTCCCCCCTCTGCCTTCCATAGGCACCGCTCCATCTGTAACTCCCTTGTCCACTACTCTCTCCCCACCAATTGTCCTCTTGGGACCTACCCCTGACACTGCAGGATATTCTCCACTTGCACCCACGTCACCTCCCTCCCACCAAAAGTCCTTCCAAGTGAAGCAATATTTCACTTGTGAATTTGCATGGGTCATTTACTGCATCCGATGCTCCAGTTGTGGTCTCCTCTACATCAGAACGACTAGATGCAGGCTGGGAGATCACTTTGTTGAGCACCTTATCTCTGTCCACTACAGAGATCTACCAGTGGCCACCTATTTCAATTTCCCATTCCATTCCCTTGCTGTCCATAGTCTTGTGCACTGCCAGAATGAGACCAACTGTAAATTGGAGGAACAACACCTCATCTTTCATTTGGGCACCCTCCAACTGGATGGAATTAATATTGACCTCTCAGGCTTCTTACCCTGTCATCTCCTCCTAGCTCTGTCTCTCCTTTCCATCTCTTTTTACACAAAAAAAATAGAAATTCATACTTCCATCCCTTATCATATCTAATTTATGCCTTTTGTTGGTCTGGATTCCTTCCCCAGCCAGCTTTGTCTGAATTCTGAGACTTTCTGCGATTTCCTGCTTCTGCTTATTCCTTGAAGAAGGGCTCAGGCCTGAAATATCGGCCATATATCTTTGTTTCCTATGGATGCTGAAAAGACCGAGTTCCTCCAGCATTTTAGTATGACTTTACTACAATCATAGTGCCTGCATACTTTCATGTTTCACTCATGGGTCCCAGGTATCAGAACTGGAATTTCAGATCAGATTTCAGATATATTGTCAGAGTACATACGTGACATCACATACTGCCCTGAGATTCATTTCTCCTGCAGGCATGACAGAATTACGACTAATTGGTAGTGCAAAATATAAACTGCACATAGCATGAACAAGTTAACAATCAAACAATCAAAAGAACTGTGAACAAATAATGAATCTGTGCAATACAGGCAGAGCAAAGAAAATCAATAAAGTGCACAAGTAAGAGTCCTTAATTGAGTCCCTGATTGAGTTTGTTGTTGAGTCTGATGGTGGAGAAGTAGCAGGTTTTCCTGAACCTGGTGGTGCGAATCTTGAGGCACCTCTACTTCTTTCCTGATGGGAACAGAGAGTGTGGTCTTAGATGGTTGCTGCTGCCCTTTGATGGCAGATTTCCCTGTAGATGTACTCAATAGCAGGAAAGGTTTTACCTGTAATGTCTTGGGCTGTGTCCTTTTGGAGGTCATTAAGCTCAGGGGTATTGGTGTTCCCATACCAGACTGTGATGCAGCCGGAAAGCACACTTTCCACACACCTCTGTAGAAATTTGCCAGAGTTCCTGATGTCATACTAAACTTTCTGAAGAAGTAGAGATGCTGACATGCTTTCTTCATGATGTCATTGATGTGTTTAGTCCAGGGAAGACCCTCTGAGAGAGTGACTCCCAAGAACTTAAATTTGCTCATCCTCTCCACCTCTGATCCCTCGATGATCACAATCAGCTCCTTAGTTTTGGTGACATTGAGTAGAAGATTGTTGTGGTGCACCATACAGCCAAGTTTTCAATCTCCCTCCTGTATGGTGACTCATCCCCATTCTTTCTACAACCCACAACCGTGGTGTCACCGGGAAATTTGTAAATGGTGTTATTGTCATACCGAGCTACACAGTTGTAGGTGTAAAGTGAGTAGAGCAAGGGGCTAAGAACACAGGCCTGTGATGCTGCAGTACTGATGGAAATTGTGGAGGAGATGTTCTTAACAATCTTCACAGATCTTTGACCTGAAACTGGCATTTTCTGTTCTTATTTCATATTCCAACATCTGAAACTTTTCTGGTTTCCAATCTTGAAGGATCCCTGGCAGTTTCTTCCATTGCTCTTCTCATTCACTCTCTTTGCTCACTCACCCTGTCCTATGGCATCGTGATACTCAAAACTCCTCAGATCCTGGTTTCAAGATGAACCTTAGCTCTTGTTCCCACACTCCAAGCTGGAAGTCAAGCATTCTCTAATCTTCCTGACGACAGTCTTAAAACAAAAGGTTCATGGTTATTCTTTCTTTTTCAATCTTTTTATTAATCATATCAGAGCTAAACAATACATGAGGAGAATAGGAGTCCATAATGATAAGGGGGGGGGGGGTAAAAAAATCACTATGACATTATATGATATAACATACTGTATTGCTGGACAATTACCGAATATGTTCTCATCTCAAACTGAAATCTTCAAAAAAAAATTTTTATTATATAAAACCCCACCTAATCTAAGAAGAAAAGACTGGGAGCCTATCCTGAGAATTTATTAATAAAAATTAATTGTCTAGTCTTCACCAACTAAGAGAAGAGAAATAAAATTAGATATAGTCCGGAAGGGAAAATAATAACACTAAGTGATATGGAAGTAATTTATAAAAGATCGTCGTTTCTTCAAATTTAACAGAAGTATCAAATGTACAACTTCTAACTTTTACTAAAGTTAAACATGACGTAATTTGAGAGAACCATTGAGCCAAAGTAGGTGAATTAGAATCTTCCCATTTAAATAAGATAGCTCTTCTAGCCAGCAGTGTAGAAAAGGCTACAACCCGATGTGTGAACGTGGGAACTCATCCCACTTTGGGAACTATAATTCCAAAAGGAGCAGTCAGTGGGTTTGGTGGTCCATGTTGTCCATGTTGATTCAAGCATAAATCATTCCACGAGCAAAAAAAAATGGACTGAAGGGGAATCACTTCAAGAAGTGAAGTGGTGATATTTTTGAGGATGTTTTCATTGGTCCTTCCAGGAAGGTTATGTAAATTTTGAATTGTGACAGTCTATAATTAATTTTCATTGAAAAAGATAATTTAGCCAAAAAAATTGCCTGTTGTGCACTTCCTTGAATCAAATAAAATACGGAAGTTTGTCCAGGCAGATGTGACCAGTTTACGGAGGATGAATGCGGTATTTTCAAAAACAGAGAATCTGCCAGCAGTTCAAAACATTTCCTGTCTGTCTAACCACTTTAAAATGTTTGCTTGGCTTGAGTTCCAAAAGTATTTCCTTTCTTTTACTGTACCCAAAACATGTAATTATCACACACTGTTATTAAGTGAAAGTCATAGATTTATGATGCCTTTCTAAATTAGAAGTTGCAGAACTCTCTTCCTCATGAATTTTATAATACACATCAATCATCTCTATTTTGCTTTGTCCTTATTTCTCTCACTTGAAAGAAACATTTCATTTCTCCAGATGGAATATTTTGTTCTTGGCCCAAGCAGCTCTTCTTGCTGTTTGCTAACATGTTAATGAGAAAGTCGCACATGAAAGAAAAAGATAAGTAGTAAAGTATTCTGTTTGAATCGTGTTGGTTGAGGAACAAATGTTGGCCAAGACTCCAGGGGATGGATTCTATCCTTTTCCAAGTAAATGAAAGGGATCTTTTATGACCACTTAAGAGGTGATACAATCTCAGTGTCGTACTGACTCTGGGCCAGAGCTAACTCTGGGCCAGAGCTAAGCCACTGGTTGGTGAGGGAGATGCTGATAACATTATTTTGTTATTTATGCCATTACTGGGAAGGCCAACATTTATTCTGCTTCTAAGCTGTTGACTACAAGTTCCATCCTGCAGGTGGTCTCATGCATCTTGCTTCTCTCCTTGGCAGTAGGCATTGCCCTTTTTGAGAGGGTGTTTCTGGGAGAGAAACATTCGTGGGCAACATGAGCTGCTGCCTAAAAGCCCTACTGGTGGAAGGAATAATGAAGGGAGTCAGCCAAGAGAGCTCCTTATGTACTGGATGGTCGTGAGCTTCTTGAATCCTTTTTGGAACTGCTGATTTGTGCTGCATAGACACTCAAACAGCTTTGAGGTGGTAATGTGTTAGTTACTTGCAGCAAGGTACAGCCTCTCATCTGAGCTTATAAATATAGCCTAATATGGCTGATCCAGTGGAGCTTCTGCTAACAAAGACCCCTCAGAATCTTGTGGGTTTCCGACCATAGTGGTGCTATTGTACATCAGAAGTAGGTGATTTCTCACTGTTCAAGCTAAGTCGCCTTTATTTGTCATTCATACCATGCTCCCACGGTAAAGACGAGATTGCATTTCTCCAGGACCACAGAGCACATTTACATAAATATAAGAATTGAAGTTAAACACAATAAAATATTGAGATGTATTCAGTAAAGGTCCATGGTACATTCTCCACATATGTTCTGAGAATTCAAGAGCCTGATGGGGAAAAAAAAACTATTGCCCAATCTGGACGTAAGGGCCTGAATGCTACGGTACCTCCTACCGGATGGCAGAGGGAGAACAATTTACATAAGGAGTGTGTGGATTTCTTCATGAAATTTATTGCCTTTCACCTCCATCGAGTGTTGTAGATGTCCTTCATGGTAGGAAGAGAGCCCTCAATAATCTTTTCCACTGACTTCACAATTCTCTGTAGGGCCTTGCAGTCGAGGTGGTGCAGTTTCCAAACCAAGCGGTGATGCAGTTGCAGAGGATCCTCTCAATACATCCTCTGTAGAATGTAGTGAGGATGGAAGGTGGGAGATTGACTTTCCTCAGCCTTCACAGGAAGTAGAGGGGCTGCTGGGCTTTCTTGGTCCATGTTAAGGGACCAGGTGAGATTTTCCGCCAAGTGCACTCCGAGGAACTTGATACTCTTGATGACCTCATCGGTCGAGCCTTCAGTGGTCAGCAGAGCATGGTCCCCCCGGGCCCTCCTGAAGTGGACAACCATCCCTCAGGGTTGCATGTGATGTCATGTATGTATTCCGACAACAAATCTAAAATCTGATTGAATCATTTGATATTTTGGGAAGGGACCTTGTGTGTTCTCTGGGGAACATCGCAAGATGCTCTACTATTTACCTTTCTAATCCAGATATTCGTTGTTCGCCAAGGGCCAGCTTCGACAGGCTTGAGTCTTGTCAGAAACCTCTGCCTTTATAGGCTTTTACTCTTTCAATTCAGTACTGGATCACAACCCTATCAATGAACAGCTTTGTTTAATAGGCAATAAAAGTCAGTCTGAGTCCCAGAGAGGCCAGTGCTCAAGACGACACAGACAGCGGATTTGTACGGTGATCTGTTCAAGCTGTTGTATTTTCAGTTGTTGCTCCCGATTGCAGAGGAGGACCATCACAACGTGCTAACACATGGTGGTGGTGTGAGTGACATCTCCACTTCAAAAGCAGCAGCTTTGCCGACAGTGTAATTGAGAATGATCATTCAATCTGCTGAATCAGGCCAAGGGTGGGTGGTTTGCAGACATCATCTTAATTAAAATATTAAATTGCTGCCTTTTTTTAAATCATTTACTTCATCTGCCATTGCTCATATTACAGTAATGGGGTTACCGGTAGTTCATTTGATGATTACCAGTAATAATGAGCTTATATATTCATCAGTTCTGTTTACCCAGCTAAAAGGAAAGAAATCATTGTTGGATAGGGCCGCACAGATGATTTACCAGGACTTGAGTCTTGGATCAGGTGGGCCATTATTCCCTGGATTATACAAGGCAAAGAGGTGAATGTCTAGAGCCATGTAAAATCATGAGGGATAAAATGAATATGCATGGCTTTTTCCCAGGACTCTTCCACTCTGAGAATTGTCCACTGTATCCAGACCTTGAATATTTAGTAGGTACCTTGATAGATTATTTACTGAGTAATATGTCAAGCAGTGTGTTTTGTGCTCAGCTTGGAATGAGCAGAAATTTTGGAAAACCCAATGCCAATTTTGGAATTCTTGTCATTGGCTTTCATCCACCCCTACTCCAGCAGCACTCATGCCTTGCCCACCCATGTACCACTGGGGTTCATACCCATCCCCCCACCCAAATCATAGGCCCTCACTTTCTGTCACTAGGCCTTTTCACACCGCTGTGTAAAATGGGGATTCCTGGGAAATTTCCCCAGACCACCCTCTTCCTGTGGTCTGAAACGGCAAATGGCCAAGCAGGGGAAGCATCATGAAGTCAGTGCTTGTGTGCTAAAAGAAGTATGTGGGAGAGGTGTTTATGCAATAGGATTGTGGATTGAATTACCTAATATATTTAAGCATTTGTTTTATTGATAGCTGGAAAAGCCTCACCTGCCATTATTGTGCGATCTGACTTCTGGTAGGACTTCCTGTGAGTCCGTAATGTGTCACTCACTATGTCATCGCTGGGGGGGCAGGACCCCCTTAAATTGCCAGGGATGGCAAATTATAGGGAATTTGGACTGAGGTGTGAAAGGCCCAGGAGGTCCTGCCTTCGCAGAAATTTCACCCGGGTCCAAGTAGGGTCACTGCTTGCCTGTGGTGTGAAAATGCCTACTGGGTCTTCCTTGAACCTTTGTGTTCCCACTGCATCATCTCCCTGGCAGCTTTCACAGATTAACAAAGCCTTGCACAGAAGTGCACTTGCACAAATTTGGACCAAGGCAATGATGAGATCTTGAGTTGTCTTGGGAAACCCAAAGGGGATATCAGAGAGCTAATTGATATTAGGTGCTCCTTGTAGCACTGTTGGCATTAGCTTCATTTATTCTGCTGTGACCAGGTTGGATTTATTCTGCGTTTTGCTGACAGGACATATCCAAGTAGTTTTGCACATTGTTGGGTGGATGGGATTGTTATAATTGTACTGAATCATCATGGCAAGAGACACGAGTTAGTTCTGCAGGGTAGCTCTTCAACACTACAGCTGGGGTGGTTTCTGATGGTGCAGAGTGGCACGGTTAGTGTAGCTGTTAGCACAACACAATCACTGTGCCAGTGACCTGGGTTCATTGTATCTGCCTGTCTGGAAGGAGTTTGTATGTACCATGACTGCGTGGGTTTCCTCTGCGTGCCAGCATTTCCTTCCATCCTCCAAAAATGTACAGGGTCTGTAGGTTAATTTGGCAGCACGAGCTCGTGGGCTGGAAGGGTATGCTGCCATGCTATATCCCTAAATTAAAATTAAGAATTCGGTACTCTCATTTGTTTCCTGATCAGATATGCAGTGAATTGAATTGCCTGAAGACTGGCTTCTGTGAGGGTGGGGCTTTGTGAAGAAAGCCCAGGTGGATGGTCCACCCAGTATTTCTGGCTGAACATAGTTGCAAGTGCTTTGGCCATGCCATGGCTGATAATGGAACATTCTTGGAAGGTCCTTCCTCCCATTTCCTTCCCACCAGCATTCACATGTGTCAGAACTGATGAGCTTGAGCTCTGACCCATTGGTGGTGAGTTCTGCTTATTCTATATTGTTTTGATTGCTTATCATGCTCGTCATCCAGAATTGCACCTGTAGTCTTACCAGGTTGGCACATCATTTTCAGGTTTTCCTGGTGCTGCTCCCAGCATGCCCACATTGAACCAGGGTTGATCCCCTCCCGTGGTCATAATTGACCGATGTGGCAGGCCATAAGTTTACAGATTGTATTGTGTGCATTTCTGCTGCTGCACACCGTCCACAGTGCCTCGTGAATGGCTCATTATTTGCTCTTGGGTCCATTCTGACTGCATCTGATTCAACACAATGTGGAGTGAGTGTTCAGTGGTTACTTCTCCCGTAGCAGTTATGGATGAGTTCTTCTGCTACAGGTAGATCGGTGAGGATGAAGTCAAGTAGTTTATCTCATATTGGTTTGCTCACTGTCTATAGTGGTAGTAAGTGATCTAAACTAGCAGCTTGGTCCTTCAGGACTCAGCCATTTCACCAAGTGATAGGCCAACCTAGCCATTCCAAGTGAACATTAAAATGCCCTACCCAGAGTGTCTTCCTGTAGTCAGTGCTATATACTGTGGTGGTCAGCATTGGGGAAACACTGATGCATCAGTTCAGGGATCAAAGTAGGTGGCAGTTGAAGAGATTTCTTTTTCCATGTTTGACCTGATGTCAAGAGACTTCATGGATTCAAGAGCTAATGTTGAGGACACGGGTTGTTCACTCCTGCCTGTGCTACCCTCTGCTAGGCAGCTCCTACTATTGAGGTCAAAGTTCAAATTTATTGTCAATATGCATATAATCCTGAGATGCTTTTCAGTTCAAGTTGATTTGTTGCCTGATGAAACAGCGTTCTCCAGCCCACAGTGCAGAACAATGAAAAACGCATACAGACAAAACACAAACAAATGTACATATATTAAAATAAATTTAAAAAAACACAAACAAAAGAAAGAAATGTAAAGAAACTGCAATACAGATTAAACTAAATATTCAGTAATAAATAATGTGCAAAATAAGGGTCTTTAAATGAGTCTGAGTCTGTTATTTAGGAATCTGATGGTATAAGGATAGGAACAGTTCCTGAGCCTGGTGGTACGAGTCTTATGGAAACTATACCTCTTTCCTGACGGCAGCAGTGAGAACAGAGAGTGTGCTGGGTGGTGTGGATCCTTGATGATTGCTGCTGTCTTCAATGGCAGCATTCCCTGTAGAGTTTATCAATGGTGGAGAGAGCTTTTGCCTGTGATATTCTGGGCTGTGTCCATTACCTTTTGCAGGACTTGCCACTCAGAGGTTTTGGTACTCCCATTACCAGAGATGCCTGCCCTGGAATTAAGGTGGTGAAATCTCGTGTGTTGACTGTAAGATCTGATCATGGTTATGCCAGGTCTGCTATCTATGGGACTTCTCTCCCAACATAGACATCATCCCCCAGGAAGTCTTTGCAAGGTTGATGGACTGAGGTTAACATTGGCATTTCCAAATCCAAATCCAATGGCTGGATTGAGGCTGGGCGATCTATCCAATATAATTGTTTCTCTGCTATAATGCAGTGGTCTTTGTGCAACAGAGCGGCTTGATTGAGGTATTTTAGATTGTTTATCTGATATCCACTATACTCTGTAAATTGCTCAGGGATTGGTCTTTGAATACTTGCAAATGAATAAGTAGTATGTATTTTTTATATATATATATATATATATATATATATATACATATATATATAATATATATATATTTGCATCTTGTGCTGATTGCTTGAAAGGCTTCTCTGACTAATCTCACTCCTCCCTTTTACCTAAATTATTACTTCTTATAACAAATGTTATATTTTTAATTGTTTTTCTAACTCTTTTGTGAATTGAATCTGCTTTCACTATCTTTCCAGGCAGTACATACCAGATTCCATTAATGGTTTTGTTTAATTATTTCCCATACTGAGTGATCAATGAATCTGGCCGTGATCACTGAAACTAATTTTCCAATTGATATGGTTGAGCTATGTGGCAGATTTTCTGACAACTTCTCAATCCATTGATTCATTCCATAAATATTTTGGTAAAATATACTCTTCAGAAAAAAAGTGTCATGGCATAAATGCAACACACTGCAGAATAGTCTGATTGAAGCCTAATCCTTTTATTTGACCTTTTTTCTTTCAGCCACCACTGCTGACCGGTTTTACAGAATAGACCGAGCACAGGTAAGGATAGATATCAAATCATGACTAACATGTTGGCCATTATTCGATGGTTCAGCCATTTATGAAATACGACTTAGTATCCTGTTTTGCGAGCTCAGAGTGAGTTACATTCAATGCCTTTTGGCCTTGTCCCTATTCATTTTTGCATGTGTCAACCTTTGGTCAATAAACTAGCTGCTGAGAGTAAAAGTCCTAAATGGAGGACTCGTGTAAAAGGTTCCCTTACTGAACTCGTGTAAAAGGTTCCCTTACTTCAAAGTCAGAAGGATGTGCATTCAAGTCTTCGGAAATTTAAGTGTAAATATCTAGTTGTTGAAGATCCTATGGCACCATTCATAGTGATGCAGCTGGTAGAGTTGCTACCTCACACCTCAAGTGACCTGGTTTGATCCTGACCTCCAGCACTGTTTGCGAAGAATTTTCCTACTCTCCCTGTGATTGCACAGTTTTCTCTGATTATTCCTGGATTCAAAGTGGTGGGGTTTGGTAGGTTAATTGACTACTGTAATCATGTAAGTAAGTGATAGAACTGTGGAATGTGAGGAGAACAAAATGGGATTAGTGTGGATGGGTATCTGATGGTCGATGATGAACTCCATGGGCTGAAGGGCTTGTCACTATGATACATGACTGAGAACAGGGAATGTTTTCTCGGCTACATTAATCTTTCAGCCACCACTACTAATAAACCTGGATTACCAGGCCATTCATTGATGTTTGTGGACTTTACTAGTAATGTTCTTGTATGGTAAGAGAGACTGAATTGCAGAAGTTCCATTGGCTGTAAAACTACTGGACATCCTAAAATGTCTGCAATTATGAAACAGGTTATGTAACCGGAAAGCTGAATTTTCTAATGCATAGTTGTGCCTTGGATTATTTTTCCTTCACCCTCTTTCAGGAACACCTGCACTATGTGACTGACATTTCGCAGGATGAACTCTTCATCCTGGACCCAGAACTTGTTATCACCGAGACAGTGGGAACGTCACCTGGAATGCCTGATTTAGTTGGCTCATCAGATTCCTTCAACTTTCCATCCTCCTCTTCACCGCCATTGTCACCTGTCCCCAGGTAAAGAGACTTGCAGGTTTCTTGCAAGTACACAAGACTTCCTTGCTTATTGTAGAATTTATGACTGCGTGGATGGCTGTTGTGTAGAGCAGTGGTATGAAGATTCAGTGTGGGGAAAGTGTCAATGTAGAAAGAGGGAGGATAACTGCACAATTTCAAAATGCACTATGCTGATTGTGTGATCACTATGAATACTTGCATGGAATTCGTCTCCTACTCAACTCCCATTGGATTCCTTGAATGTGGCTGACAGAGTTGCAACACTCAAGTTGGCAAGCTGCAGGCTCTGGCTCCGTGAAAGTAGATAGGATTTTGTTCGAAAGCAGGTGTTCACCAAGGTTGGAAGCAAGGGCTGTCTGTTTTATTCGCTGAAGATTGTCCTTCACGTCTTTTATGTTGCTGGTAAAATTACCAAGGGAATACTCTACTGTTTTGATTGTGAGTTCGGAATTGGGGGTAATTCTCTCTCTGTTCTTGTAATAGGCAATGTTCAACTTCCACATGCACAGTGGAACAAGTCTTTGTCACTGCCACATAAATAGGGCCCTATGTAGATAACCTTGCAGAGGTAGTGGATTCTATAACTTCTGGCTATACCGTACAACTCAGACTATCTGAAATCGGATTCTCCGAAATCCTCAGTTAATGGAAATTTTTATAAACGAGGATATCAGAAATCCTCGTTTATATGAAATGTTTTCAGAGCCGAACAGACTGGGGATGTTGGGCTCCCGGCAGCGGTGGACCTCAAGCTCCCAGGCAGGAGCAGGACCCTCGGACTCCCAGCATCAACAGGGCCTTGGTGGGGAGGTGTCAAGTGACTGGCGGTGGCCAGCATTTCTTGTGGCAAGAATTAAATATTATTTTAATGCATAAAAAGCCTTCCCTTTTTTTATGTTGTTTAAACATTGTTACAAGTGATCTGCTGTTGCTATTGAGCTGTTTTTCAAAAATGACCGGTTCTCCAAAAAAATTGTTTATCCGAAATTGACCTTTTCAAGTAATCGTGGTTGTTCCGTACCTCAGTTATTAGTTTCGAGTACCTCCACATTTACTCCCTCATTGACACTCCCTTTACCATGGAGGGATCGGTGGGCGGCGGCACAAAGGAAAAATCAGTGGGCAAGTGGGCACAGTGAATGGCCTGCAGAAGATTCAGAGAGTTGACCCGCCCTGTTGGGACTACCTCCAGTAGTGGATTGGGATGCGTATTAGGGGGGAAGGGGAGTAAATCCATGCTATCAGCATCAACTCCCACTCACTCCACAAGAATGATGGCAGAAGAAAGATTGTCACAACCAGAGGCACCTAGACAACATGTATAAAATGCCCCAAATGATGTAACCAGTGATGTTATGATTAAAGTTGATCATTTCCTATCTCCCAGATCCACTTTTATTTGCTGCTCGATAGCAAATCAGTGATGTTTTTTTTCTGCAATTTCATCTGTCCTTGTCTGCAACTCAGCTCCATTTTATTGAAGTCATCCTACAGTTTAAGCATGGTTTAATTGGAAGTACACTCTTCAGAAACCGACACCTATTTTGCCCCTTCTTTATATCTGATGGCCACACAAAAGTTAAGCACTTAAATAGAGGTGGGGATCGATTGGAAGGACCTGTATCTCTGGTTTACTAATTTTGTGGTTATTCTTTGCCTCAAATTCAAAGCACAGAGAAATCAAGGGTCTAGAACTTGTGTCAACTTTCTCGGAACTTGGTACATGATCATTACAAAGTCAGCTTTAAGGGACTAAGATTTGTTAAACCCCTGCTACCTTCTCTCCTTGATGTACCAAACCTGCATTAAATTTTTCCCTTCCTAGCATTACAGATGCATTCTCAATGCGCTCTCCTGGTGGCTACCAGCTCCTGGAGAAAAAATGCCTGGAAGAGTTAAAACAGGAATAATTACCTGTAATTATTCTTCACCAGCCATCATCGATGGTGAAGTCAGGAGCAAAACTCTAGTTGCTGGAGGAACTCAGGAGGTCAGGCAGCAGTCTCCAACAAGTCATTTTTAATGGCAAAAAAAAGTAAATGACTTTTTATATAAAAAAGGAACATTTTAAATAATTATGGTAAACCACTGTATGTACATGTTTGTCTGTTTAGGCGCACCCATTGGCTGACTGTGTCTGTGGGTCCTCCCACAGGCTCCAGCATGTTCCTCAACCCCTGACTAGTGCAGAACAGTCGAGCAGCATGGATGTGCTTTTGATCTAAAGCTAACAAAAAGCCTATCAGTTTGTTCAACTTCATTCTTTTGGAGTTACTGATGGTGCATCAATAATAAAATTCAGTTGTAGAATTTCACCATGCAGATGAGGCCGCCAATAATGGCTCTCTTTAAAAGAGTTCAACAGTCAATCACACAGCCTTCAAAATAAGTCAATCATTTGCTGTTTGTATATATTGCAGATGCAACATTTATATATGGATGAGTGCTGGTGACTTGCAACTCAATCATTGGGCATAAATCAACTTAACACATCCTGAAATCTTAAATAAGACCCACACCATTGTGCCGAAGATTGAGTGGGCTAAAAGACCAATAGGTTCATTCCTGAGCTTTACTTGAATAGGAACAGTTCAGTGGGATATGGGCCAAAAGCAGGCAACTTTGCTAGTATAGATGAGTTGGGCCAAAGGGCCAGTTTCCATACATTATTCTCTGACTCACTTCTTGTCAGATATTTTGAATGTCAGAATGGATTTGCCCTTTTTCATTACATCTGATGTCCTGACTGCCTCCTGATTAAAATAAAAGCATTCCTAACCCTCACGTGTACTTGAGCTGCCATGTGGCAAATGCTTTCCCTGTTCTATTTACATTAACAAACTCGTATTAAATATTTCTTTGCACTCCAAATTCTACTTCTTCGTTGATGTCACAGAGTTTCGAGACACCTTTGGGAAAATACAGGATTTTTAATTTAAAATGCATTGGCTCTTTTTGGGCTTCTGCTCGTGTGAATGTCCATTATGGGAATGTTCCATAACAGCAGTGGCTGGTACAGGATAGTGTGAAATGTCATTTACTCTGTGATGGCCACAGTTATTAAAGGTACACTGGTATTCTTGTACATAATGCATTGCATTTATTTTATTTTTAAAGGATACAGAACAATATCCTTCTTGATGTGTTATACATCAGATTTATTTGAATGAAGCTACACAAGCAACTATTTACTAAGTCATTATCTACCATCTGCATGGTCATAAATTTATGCAGATATTTTAGTTCTTTCAACTATATAATCTATGCAACAAAAAAAATTAACAATTCTACAGTAATTATCCTGGTAAGATCATTGCCATGGATCAGTACAGAATATTTGATTGATTTTTGTATCTATATTATAATTGTGTTATATATGTTTAAAACAAAATCAACCATAATATTAAACTTGGCCAGTAACACATGTAAACACTGCACAAGGAGCAGTCACCGACAGGTGTTCCTGGGGCATCAAGGTTCAAATATCCCAGAAGTATTATGGGGAATATATGGGGAGTGTCCCATCCCAAGCACCTGGCTTTGGGTGTAAAGGGATCTCACACCCAGAAATGTTCATTGTTGTGTCTCAGTTCAGGGAAAAAAAAATGATTGTCAGTCATGAATCTACTGGGACTTTGCATCTAAAGCGGTTTCTAGCTTTAGAAAGGGGCTGGTAGTTTCTCTGCTTCCCTGAAGATCATCAGGCTGTGAGACAAGGGCAGGATATGGTATGTCACAGTACTTCGGACAATGTTATTATAGGGCTTGATGCCAATGTTTAGTATTGCAGGCACCTAGACACTTGGCTTCATGTAAAACTGCTTGATGTTCACTTACATCCAGATGGGAAACTTGGGGAAGACTGGAGCTGTGCCAGTGCTGGGCAGTGAAATAACGTTCAGGCACATCCCTGTAATCTACCTTGGATTTGATTCTCTGTCTCATTGAGATAATGAGATGAGTGTTTATTGTCATGTCTGAAAGTATAATGTGCAGATGCACTGAAATTCTTGCTTGCTACAGCCACCCAAGTATGCAAGATTCACCAATTAATTTAATATAAATTAAGTTGCCACAACAGACCAATTCAGCAAAAGAAACAAAAGGATAGAAAAATAAATATTCAAGTTCGGGTTAATGCAAGAGGAAAAAATGACATTTGAATGGTTCAGATCCCAGAGTAATTTATGGTTTGGGTTGTACATCGAAATTCAAGAGTCTAATAGCTGTTGGGGAAATAGAAACAGATGTTGAATCCAGAGGTGCTAGACTTCAGGCTTCTGTACCTTCCACCTGAAGGGAGGTTGTGTCCAGCGTGATGGGGATCGGCTTGAAGCAGCACCTAAACACGTGTGTCTTCAATTCCCTCTGTAGCTTTGCAGCTTCCAACTAAAGTGTCTTTGTTTTTTTTCTTCTATGTTCTCTCCTCCTCTCATTTTTTCCCTCTGACCCCCCCCCCCTCCCTCTCAGTCCCACTAGTCCTCACTCTGACAGTGAAGCTCTTACCAGATGCCACAAGAAGTCTCTCTTCTCCTCACATTCTGGCTTCCCTTTTCCTGTGAAAAAGAGGTACTGTCATTCTTTTGTGTGAGTTTTTGTGTTCCTTTCCACTCTCTCCCAGGCAGTCTTTATCCTAGTGGAACGTATTATCAGGAATCGGCAGTCACATTGCTGATATTTCATAAGCGTCAAAGTTGTTAATGCAGATCTAAAAACAAAATCCACATGCTCCAGGACAAGGTTAGCATTCATTGCCCGTTTCTAATCCTCCATCAGAAGATGGAGGCCATTGGTCTTGAATTGTTGCAGTCCCAAGTTTCCTCTATGGTGCTATTAGTCAGGCTTTGACATCCCATTGATGAAAGAATATTCCCAGGTTGATATAGCAAGCAACTTGGTAGTGATTGTGTGCTGGCTACTTTTATCCTATTGATGAGAATGATGAGATTTTATTGACATTGCGTAAGTACACATCCAGTGAAATCTGAACTTGCTGAAGCCAAAGAGGTGCAAAAGGTACACCAGCTCCATTCGTATAATTGACTTACCACAATATTACCAAAACAGAACAATAAATCTAAAAGGTAGATGGATAAATTTAATTTTTTTAAAAGATTGACACATACAGCATGGTTACAGGCCATTTTGGCACATGTTGCCCAATTTACACCCTATTAACCTACACCCCTGGTACATTTTGAAGAGTGGGAGAAAACCCACACAGACTTGGGGTGAATGTACAAACTCCTTACAGACAGCACGGGATTCAAACCTTGCTCTGGTCCTGATCGCTGCTGGTGTAAAGGCGTTACGCTAACTGCATTTTGGTTAATATAAGAAAAAAAATGTGATATTTCACTCTTGTAGTTGGAGATTACCAGGCTTGGGCAATGGTGCTGATGTAGCTTTCAGTAACTGACTCAGTGAATGGATTCACTTCCACTCATCATTATACCTGAGTCCAGCAAAAATGGAAGATCAGACTCGCAGGTGGTGGGAAGTCCACTTAAGGTTCGAGGGTCACTTCCACAGACCCTTGACTGTTGATGGTTTTGCATTCTTTGCGACTTGCAACTATAACACTGCCTCCAATGGTCTGGGCTCACACAGGTGCCTGAGGCTCAGAGGGAATTCAGCTGGTGAGTCCTGCAAACAACCTGCAAGTCCTTGTTGTTCAGGGTTGGCACTGACACTCAGAGAATAAGTCAAAATGTGAATAGCAGACCAGCACCCAATGTAGGCATCTCTCACTCTGCTCAGGTGCCCAGTTTAGTCCAGGGTGTGCCATAACTTACGAAACTAAGAGGTTGGATGAGTTGAGGGGCTTGGTACACATGGACTCCATTCTCTCAGCTTTGCACCAAACACAGTTGTGGTATCTGGAGTATCCCTGTCTATCCTTGTCACCACCCAGCACATGCTCTGTTCTTGCTGCTGTCATCAGGAGGGAAGTCGAGGTGCCACAAAACTGGCACCACCAGGTTCAGATACAGCTGCTACCCCTTCACCATCAGACTCCTCAACAACAAACTCAGTCAGGGACTCATTTAAGGACACTTTATTGTTTTTTTTTCCCCTCTCTGTAATGCAGTCAGTTGTTTACATTTCTTGTGTACAGTTTTCCTTTGCACTATCACTAAGTGGTAATTCTGCCTCGCCCACAGGAAAAAAGAATCTCAGGGTTTAAGTACTCTGATAATAAATCTGAAATCTATTTGCTTGGTGTTGCCAACCTTGAATAACGTGACCACGCTTTAAGAAACTAGAGCGTTCCTGCGGAACCTTTGGTAAGCTGAAGTGGCGTAAAGTGAAGAGGCAATTACTATTGATTTCTATTGGAAATATTTTTGAGCTTACCCAGACCCTAAAACTAACCTACCAAATCATACTGAGTAACACATAAAGCCTAAAAGAACACTAACGTATAGCAAAGGCAGGAATTATATAATAAATGCACAGCCTAAATAAAGTAGAAATGATTAACAGAATTGGGAAGAGCGTGAGTTTTGACAACCCTGCCGGCCACCCTGTGACCGCCCCACCCCCAGCCGCCCTGTGACCGCACTGCCCACCGCGGGCCAACAGCCACTCGGTGACAGCACAACCAGCCGCTTTTGTAAAAGCGAGAAACCTATCATAAAACTAAACGCGCCTTTCATTGTAAAAGCGAGTATTCGTAAAGTGGGGTATATCTGTATGTATAGTTTTAATTGAGAGTAATTGTATGTAGTTTCATCATATAATTATTTTAATGATTTAAAATTATTTGAACTATTTTTTTAATCCTCAACATGAGCTGTCGGCTTTGAAGTGGCGCTGTGGAAGAGCCCCAGAAAGCAACAAGGTTGTTTCTCAAAGCCATCTACAGTCAGGGTGCTGTGACACTGAGACCTTGAGTGCTGGGGGTAAAAGTGGCTGCAAGGTATTAGTGCTGAAAGGAGGTGACTGCAAGAGCTACATGTCAAATCAAGCGCAATCCAGCCCAATGTATTTGTGTTGAGTAATTCGTAATCTCAAGGCAGTTTTAGGCATTTTAGAAGTCAATGCTGACATGATTGTTCTGTTGATAGGAATCCTCGCAATCGCATTGCACATATCAGCACTGCCAAAAAATACCCATGTTTTTGGTGAAATTGCTAAGCAAAGATTTTTATGTCTGGTGGGTCTTTGAAACCACAGCCTCCTAACAGAAAATAAATTGCTTCCAAGAGGAGGTTTTCTTTATTCTAAATGCTCCCTGTACTTTATGGCCTCTGTTCAATAAGCTGAGTGCCAGAGAAAACCATTCTAGGTATTTGTGCTAAGTTAATAGATCCAACCCCAACCAACCAATTTTCCCCTACAGCCGCTGCAACCGTGTCTGCCTGTCCCGCATCGGACTTGTCAGCCACAAACGAGCCTGCAGCTGACGTGGACATTTACCCCCTCCACAAATCTTCGTCCGCGAAGCCAAGCCAAAGAAGAATAGATCTTGAGAATCAGCGCCACATCTTTTGCAGTTGCGGGTCACAATGCTGTTGCTCTTGTAGTGGGTCAGATTTCTGAATGCACTAGTGAGAATGTAGAGGAGATTCCCCGGGATGTTGGCAGGATTGAAGGACTTTAGTCATGGGGAGAGATTGGATGGGCTAGTTTGTACAAAACTGCTGGAGAAACTCAGCAAGTTGTGCAGCGTTCTTTATGTCGCGAAAATAAAGAGACGTAACCAAAGTTTTAGGCCTGAGCCCTTCATCTAAGTATGAGCAGAAACAAAAAAATTAGATAGGCTGGCCCTGGTTTCCCTGAAGTGAAAGACGCTGAGGGCGACTTGATAGAAGTACTGTATACGAGAGAGGCATCACTGGTCAAAATCCCCATCCCATGGTTGGGGTACTGAAAACAAGAGGGCCGAGAATGAAGGAGAAAGATGGGAGCTTTAAAGGGGGACTGTGAGGGAATGGTTGGTTTGATGAACTCTACAGCTGAGGAGGTAGTGGATTGAATATAATAATCGCTATGTTTAAGAGGCGCATGGATTTAAATGGTCCAAGCTTAGAAAGCTATGATCCTAATGTGGGCAAATGAGATTAGTATGGACAGCCACAGTAGCCAGCATGGAGATTATGGGCTGAAGGGTCTGTTTCTGTGTGGCACAGCTCAATTACTATGTGCTTCCGTGTTCCTGCCTGCAGATATGTGCAGTGCAGTGGGTACACATAGATTTCATATTCCTGGGTCAAATAGTTGGTATTTGGATGTGGCCTGGGAACAATGAGAGCAGGGGGCTTGCAGTAGTCCATGAATGCACTGGCCTTCAGCGAGATTGATAAGCCTTCATCTGACCTTCCTTTATTTGTGGATCCTTTCCCTCCACAGCACTGGACAGAGAGAGAGAGGGAAGGGGCTAAACATCCTCGCTGCATAACTGCTGACAGTTATTCTCTTGCAGAGATGAGGCTTACTTTTGAGAGCACAGTGTGTATTAAAAGAGAAAAGGATCACCAAGGAAACTTCTGAAAATGCTTCTCAAACGTTAGCAATCTGGAAGTATACAAAAGCTAAAGGCATCCTAGGGTCACCTGATGGTCACAGAATTCAGCATCAGATTCATGATAGCAGCTACATCTCTGTTTCAAATTTCACTCGCTCTCCTCTTCCTATTAGTTTACCTACTGTTGTTCTCCATTCGTTTCTCTCATTCTCCCATTTTGTCTCTTCCCTCCTGCCCTCTCCTGCTCTATTTTGCTGACAACTGATATTATTATTTTTCTTTATCCCCCTTCCCCTCCCCCACCACTCACCCCCATTCCTTCCCATTGCAGAATTTTGGATTTGCAGAAAGCCTCCCAGAGGAAACGTATTTCCAGCGACAGTTCAGTTGCTGAGGCGCTCGCCCACAGTGAATCGCTCAGAATCTCAAAGGCTTCGCTCAGCAGGTGAGGGGAAGCTTCAAAGGAAGAGGACACAAAACCAAAACAAAAGCCCCAGCGCCTGAAAGGAGGAGGAAACTGCAGGGAAAGTGCGTGGAGCTGAGCTCGATAGAAACACTCCACAATGCACGGTTTCAAAAGGAGGCGGAAAGTTACCAGACTCCCTGTTCTTTAGGAACCGCATGGTTCCCATCCATCTGCACAACTCTCCTGCTTTAAGTGGCCTTTTCTCTGCTTTTCTTAACCCCTGGTTCTTGAAAACAAGTCGGCCTACTGTTCCAATTGGTTTGGGACCATTGTTCAAATTTAAATAGAGGTGCCCTGCATGGAACGTTAATGGTGGAAAAATGTCAAATTCCAGGGTTTGGCGCGTACTTCTGTAACTGAGTCCAATTCAAGGAAAACAGTGTGGGGGTGGGGTGCTTTGGCTTCCTTCCCTTCTCCCTTCCATCCCTTGGAGCCTGACTATTTATTGGTGCCAGTGTTACATGAAACAAAAATACACCACATTTCCCTTTGACTGGCTTCTGTGAAGTCTGTCCAGCATTGCTTGCTGTGAGTACGGTTCACTCCCATGAATTCTTGTCTTTTTTTGATATACATCAGTGAGAAATAATCCCAGCTTCATGTATAAATTGAATTTTTAGTCCTACTATATCATTGCCACTGCAACACGAGTTCTCAGACAGACAACACCTTGATTTAAAGATCCTCATTCTTAATTTTTCACTTTTTAAATTTTAATTTTGGAGATGCAGCCCGTTAACAGGCCCAACCAGCCCATATGCTACCCAAATTCACCCAAGTAACCTACCACCTTTTATGGCTTTGGAATGTGGAAGGAAACTCATGCTGTCGCAGAGAAAACTCCTTCCAGACTGCGCTGGATTTGAATCCAGATCGCTGGCTATGTAATAGTGCTGTGCTAACCATGCAACTTGTCCTCAAACTTTCTTCACCTTTCTAAATTCAGGCCTGCAATTATTCAAGATCCACAATTTGTGATTACTGTGTGCCTAGTTAGACCCTAATTTCTTGAATCTCGACCCTAATTTCTTGAATCTCCCCCCTTCCCCGAAAAGCTGCTTGAATCCAACTTTTCATTGCTCTTTTATAATTCTATTTTTAAAACAAATAACTTGCAAACCAAACTTTTTGTCGCTTAGTTTGATTGCATTAAACACGCAAAATACATACAAATTCTCCATGCCCACCACTGCAATTTAAAATCTTGAGGATTGGACAAATTTATTCTCCTAATGTTGTGGTGAAACTGGTTTCCACTGAGATCCCAGCAAGGCCGTGGGGAGTGAATATATGAACTAGGTATGCAGGCATGCCAGTGACAGCTGGATACTACCAAGGCTGAGAAAGAAGGGGACGAAGCTTTCTTGCAAAAGAAGTAGTTGGCACAAGGTAAAAAGGTGGGGAGAGTAGCAAATAAATATAATTGCTGAACAGAAACTACACATCCCTGCAAAACCTTGGAGAACTAACCAAACTCTCCACACCCAGATTGCTAACAATACCTCTTACTGTTGCTGTACACAGAGCATTGGGCTTCATTTTCCTTCTAATAGATGATTATTCCATTTGTTTAATAGTCAAAAACATGTTGCAGTTTTTCATACTTGTGTTGAAAAATCCTTAACGCATTCTTCATCCTCTGTTTCCCTGCAAAGCAGTCAATTGTTGCAAAGTTTGAAAATAATTCCAATAAGAAAAGCTATAAATTGTGTCATGTACATTTTTAGACGTACAGCACATTAACAGATCCTTTTGGCTCACCAGCCCGAGCTGCCCAATTACACCCAATTGACCTACAACCCAATTGACCAGTGGGAGGAAACCGGAGCCCCCGGGAAAACCCACGCAGACACAGAGGGAACATAGAAACTCCCGACAGACAGCGTGGAGTTCAAGCCCATGTCCAGATCGCTAACGCTGTAACAGTAATGTGCTAACCATTGCCACTCCTGTTATCTGAGAACATACTCACAGAAATCATGATGAGTGGTGTTGAAAGTGGGCTCCAGTTCCATAGGGAGCTGTAGAGATGCTCTGTTCAATCCCTTCACTTCGATGTCCACAGAAATGTAACTGAAAAGTTAGCAAAACTAGCAATCAGTTGCCAAACCCTTTGTTGCTAGATTCTCCCTTGTGTTGAATGGAGGTTGAAGATGGTACCAAGCTAAAGGATTAGGTATGCTTTGCATTCTGCCTCAACTTTCATAACAGCTCCATTCATTTGACTAGGGTCACCATCCTTCATTTAAAAGATAAGTTCACATTTAGCTTTTTGGTTATTTTTTATTTTCGCTATCAGCAATTCTAGGGGCTGTACTTGGGGGCTAGGCCTTAGACTCCACCAGTGGGTAAACACTCAAACTGGAAGGATTACAGAGTGATAGCCTGCAGGAAAATGGACCCCATCGTACGTCCCTGAGTAACTTACATGAGTTCATGGGGTGAATGTCAGGCACTACCTCATCCATTATTTGGATAAACGAATCTGCATTAGTTGAAGTGTTTAAAATTTCTCTTGCTAAAGGATGGCAAAGGTGGTCATTTTCTCCTTTCAGTCCCCATACTAACTAGCCTAAGTATTTGCCTCTGACCTGTCTGTGCACCACTAAGTAATTGAGTAGGTCTTAGCCAAGATTGCTTGTATTTTCATTCATGCTTAATGTGTATTTCACCTCAGTATACATCTTGCCTTCCCTTGGTTAGCCTCAGAAAGGTCCTTTTGCCATTTTTAAACACCAAAATTGAATCACCTCTGGAAGGGAGACATGTTTGTGTGGCAGCCTCAGATTGAACCCTTTCAGCCTAGTATTTTTCTGGAGTTAGTTCTTCTTCCTTTCCATGCTTTCCATAACCTAGCCTGATGTTCCAGATGGGGTTCAAACTACATTGTGTACTTCCTCACTTTTCAAGACCTCTTTTGAGATTAAGAGCAGCATCTAGATCATGTTTAGAACTAGGCCCATCTGTGATTAATGGTCACCCAATCTCTCTCTTTTTGCAATTCCTAGTTTATTTTCCTTGACAAAATAGGCTGGTTTGTCACCTTCAGTAAATACCAAATAGATAAGATCACACCACACCATTAGCCACAGGTTTGTCACTGTTCTTAACATTGTCTCTGCAGTTTCCTGCTGCCATCTGCATGACTTACTGTCTTCCAGCTCAACTTAGCATCAGCTACAAACCCAGATCACAATCTTTTGGTTACAATTCATCGTCCATCGTTGGCAATAAAGATAATTAGCAGTGATTGCCCATTGTTTTCCTCTTCTGAATTTCTCGATGTTCAGTCAATTTCGGAAGCAGACATGCCCACTCCTATTCCAATCTCGTTTCAAATTTCCATCCCGTGTTACAAATTCCCACCATTCCTTCCATTTCATCTGAGTCAGAAAAAATTAGTTCATCACAAAACCAAGCTGGTTTTGAGAAGGTGTTCGGAGAATCAAGGTGATTCTCCAAACAACTTATACTAGAATTCAGTCTCTTTGTCGTGACAAGTTCCAGTAGCTTGTCCACCACTTAGACAGGCAAATCAACTCTTCCTTCCTAAAAATACTGAGACCTTTGCAAATGTTCAGTGCATTCAGTGTAAACACTGGTAATCTAATAAATTAGATTGAAACAAACCATCAAAGGTGAACACCACAATTTACAGACACATAGTGGAAATTGACATGTACTGCACTGGGAATCTGCTAATGAACGGCATGTTTGCAGGATTCCACAAATAATGATGAAATGCTGGAAATCCATTAAAATCCATATAGTGCAAGATGGTGCCGTGGTTAACACCACTGCTTTTCAGTCTCGGGCCTGGGTTCAGTCCTTTGTATAGAGTTTGCATGTGCTCCATGTGATCATACTGCATCAGGATGCCCCCTTTTTCCTCCTACCCCCAAAGTCATGCTGATAGGTTAATTGGCTGCTGTAAATCACAACAGATGATGTGAGGACTACAAAGAAATGAGCAGAATGGGACTGGTGGGATTGCTCTGCTGCCACCTGATGCAGTCAAAATTGCCTCCTGTGCAAGTAAGTCAGTGATGATCTACTAATTAAAGGTGCAGCATTGAGAGCCACTACACTTAGTGTCCACAAATTATTGACACAGGCCCAATAATAATCCAATAATAGCTGGTACCATGGGAGAATCCATGAACTAAATATGTGTCAAGGAATTCATTACCAAAGAGTGCAACAAAAGACATAGTCTGATGAAAAGTAAAGCTTCAGGAATCCACAAATAAATGGCACCGCAGTTAAATTAATTAAAGGAACAATATTCTAAATCCCTAGAGTCAGGAATCAGACAGTGTATGGCCAGAATCAATGAATTAAAGATGCAGTATTGGACATTGACTATTAAAGGCTTCAGCACTACAGATTCACAAAGAGCACATGTTGTTTTCGTTCATTTATGAGAAAGCTTCTTCTGCAAAGTGGCAATTGGCAAGCAACAAGAACGGATTGTAACAGTGTGTTCAAGGATTTTACTGAATTGCAACCTTTTCCTGTCTCTTCATTGCTGCAGGACAGGTGCCAAGGTAACCAGTGTACATCGATCGAATACAACAGCAGCCGACTTTAAGCCAACATCCAAACCAGTGCAGGGACAAAAACCAAACCGGCCAGCATCAACATTAAGGTATGGAGCTTAGAATGAAAATACCCGAGTTTCCATTGCATCCCCTTTCTGTACTATTTTACTACCTGAGTGTGCAGTAAATTGAATTAACAAACACATGCAGCTCACACTTGAATCAGTTCATTTATTAATGATGGATTGCCTGCAGTTTAAATGTGGATGGTTTAAAAATTTTCAGTCGATTAAATGCAAGTAATGATGATTGGATGTCAAAGATTAGCAGGTGTGTTTTCTTATGCTCATGACTGAGCATTATTCTGCCTTCCATTATGTGCTGATAAGTTCCTGCTTTCATGGAATTAGTTTTGCTTATGTTGAGTTAGTAAACTTCCTCACCACCTTTTGTCCGCACTGGGAGCTCAGCACAGGAATGTCAGTAAATAGTATGTAATGGACTTGAAAGCTGCAAATTGATAAACTAACATGAATCTAGTCATTTGAGGGTAAAAGGCTCTGCACTATTAAGATATTTTTATTATATTTGCTTGTATCTTTGCAAGACAAGTTTGACCAAGTTTTTTTTTAAAGTCATCCAGAAATAGGAAAAATATAGTTTGATAGATTGTCAGGCTGATTTTCATTGGAAATGAAGAACCAGCAGGTGAGCAGTAGTGATGTTGAATCAGTAAATTAAGGCATTTCAATTGAAAAATTAGACTTCATAATACTTTTGAATATTTTCATTGATTTTAACATATAAACTTGTATTTAAAAAATTCAAGTAAAAGACATAACAAGTCATCTCATATACATAGCAGTACAAAAAAGAAATGGATGGAACTACATCAGACAGTTCCTTGATCCACATGAGAAACAAGTTATTGAATTAATCTATGTTAACCATGTTGAAACCCATATTTTCCAAATTAATCCAAATAAAAAAATGGATAAAAAGAAAAAAAAAATGTAAAAATTTCTAATCAAGGTAACCTTTGTAAAAGAAAAGGGAAATTGTGGATTGGACAGCAACCTCCAGGCATCAGACAGAGAATCTCCAGAACATTCAAAATTCTTAATTCTTCCAATCATGATAGGGATCTGTGAACGGGCCCCACATTTTTACAAGTTGAAACTTTCTATCTTTAACGTTGTATCTAATTTTCTCCAAGCTTAAATAGGACATTTCATCATGTAACTACTGAGTATGGGTAGATGAAGGGTCATCTTTCCATTTCAATAAAAATGCTCGTCTGGCTATCAGTATAGTAAAGGCTAAAAATTTCTCCCGAGTTTCAGGCAGAGGTTTATCTGGCTCACGTGAAAAACCAAACAAAGCAAGTAATGGACAAAGTTCTATATTGATGTTAAAAATCATTGATAAAGTTTGGGAAATATCTTTCCAAAATCTCTCTGAATTCCAGCCTTCTCTGCTGGGCTTAGGTTTCAAGGAATAGTATAGATTAGTTATGCAGAGTTTTAAGGATCTTTTTATTCGCGATAACTTTGCCTCTTTTCAACAATTTTCAGCCAAATTTAATCTTCACAGCAGACAGTTTTTAGATATTTACATTTTCTTCAGTCCAAGCTTTCTGATTTTCCTCAAATCTCAAATTCTAATATTCTTGATTCATTTTTTAAGTTAGTTTTTCTTTCAAGATGAATTAATATCATATATTTATAATTATTAGATTTAAGATCAGCCTCAATGGCTGGGATTAAGAGCAATTGGGAACGAGATTTGAACATAACATTTTCAGATGAAGATTGGTTCTCTACTCTCCGCTTGAATAATGATTCTTCATTTTGTGCAAGACGCTGCTTATTACAGTTTAATGTGCTACATAGAACGTGCATGTCCAAACATAAATTATCTCGGTTTTATGCTGATATTGATCCACTATGTGCGAAGTGTAAAATTTTTGAAGCTTCCCTGATCCATGTGTTTTGTGAATACCCAAATTAAGAGAGATTTTGGACTTCATCACCTCTTGATCCCCTTGTAATGCAAAAAAATCTCTCAGACATGACTGTAATGATTCACCACCCACAACTCACTGAGGTAGAGAATTTCAAGAATGCCTGACCCTCAGAAGACATTCCATTTCATGATACTGGTCAATCCATTACCCTGAGAGAAAGCCTTCTCATTTTCACTGTCAGTTTATGACATGGAAGTGGCTCAGGACCTCGAGCAGATTGTACTGCAAATGGAAGCTGCTCTGCTGCAAGTGGATTGTGTTGCAAATTAGTCCTTACCAACTAAAGCAAATAGAACTCGTGTCTATAACAGTAGCAGAAATTTCCAATCTGTTCAAGGTGAGTGGAGATAATTTAGAGGAGACATCAGAGGAAGACTTTATTATACAGATGCCTGGAATGGTGGAGGATGATACAATATGGACTCTTAAAGGACTCTTAGGCACATGATGTAAGAAAAATGGAGGGCTGTGAGGTTGAAGAGGGTTACAGAGCTTGGCACAACATTGTAGGCCAAATGGCCTGTACCATGCTGTAATGTTTTACTTCTTCAGCAAAGTGGATAATTTTGGAATAATATATTTTATCTGTAAAATCAAGCATAATCATTTTAATGTATGTGCCGCAGGATAGTATCTCAAATATCTCCATTCTGATTGGAGATTTCTATATCAGCAAGCTCCTTCAGATTACTTGAACACATAGCAAGAAACAAAGAGAAAGTTGGTATTGAACTAGCATTTGAAATTCAGTACGAAGTCCAGAGAGATTTTGCCACCTCTTTTAGCTGTTCATTTGTTTATCAACTCCAGCTGAGCCCTCCTATGAAAGCTGTGGGACCTTCTCCAATGAATTTGTGTGTTTACTACAATCACGATGTCTGCAAACCAGGTTCACAAAGTTTGATCATTAAAACTTTTAAGGCCAAATGATGTTCAGCATTGACTTTGCTCATTTGGTCATTAAACTACATGACTTCTTTGTTATTTCATCTCTCTACATGTCATTTTGTCTCGCATTTGTGAGAATTACTTATAAAGCCCTGCGTCCAGCAAATAAATACTCATCTGTGCTGTCGCGGACTTCAGTTGAACCAAATGAATGTTAACGAGTGCAGTGGACAGATGAAGTGTGACACTGTTGATCAGAGCATATTTCTGACTTGTTACCTCCCCTACTCCTATGCAAGCTTTTGTTTCTTGACTGTTGTGTAAATTTTCCAGCTTTAAGGAAAGGTCACATTTCAAAGGGTTGACCTCGTCTTCGTCTAATACCAGCTGATCTACAGTGTATTTCCACTGCTTTTGGTTTTAATGCCTGAAATCGGTGCTGCAGCATTTCCCTTTTGCATTGGTGCATAGCTTCATTTATTTAGAGGAACCACGTAATATGAAAGCTCCAGCATCTGTTTTATCCCTAAAGATCAAATAAAGTTGAAAGTAACTAGAAAAACCTCTTCATTTTGTTTGATGTCCAACAAACTCTGGCTCTCAAAAAGAACTGTTAGTGATGTGATTTTTCATTAATATATGTCCATTAATGAGCTTCCCCTGGCAAGCACCTTCTGCATTGCTCTATCGCTGCCCAGTCAGTTGCCTATGGGCACCACACTTTCCAATCCCAGGCTCACTCTCTAGGCATCTTAGATTAGGCTGTCGGTGTATAATTGCTAATGTTTTTTTTAAAAAAAAAACAGTGAACATCAAATGTCACTGGAGTAGAGCCCAGTGTTGGGCTGACTCAGAAACTTTTGCAAAGGGCGTATTATCAAAGGAGTTGTTAGTGTGGAATCCAAGGTGTATCCACTGGGCCTGTACGGAGCCTTTTTGAGCAGTGCATGAATTCATAATAAGGTGAGGCCGAATTAACAGTGGGACAGGATATCTGAAGGAGAGCAAGGGTTAGGAATCTACTTCTACTTGAAAGAAAGGAGAAAATTTTGAAATTAAACTGCATTATCCTTATTGCATCAGACCCAAACCTATCAGGATGTGGACAAATGCCAGCAAGCCACCAGTGATATTACGTGATGCACACATTAGTTATAAACCCCCAGCAAGCAATATCTGCCATTCCCAGCTTCCTGATTCTATCCATGTATTACACTTGCATCTTAGGTTTTTATTACTGATTCCTTTAAAGTCTGCAGACACCGTGGTTGAAGTTAAAAACACAATGCTGGAGAAACTCAGCAGGTCAAACAGTGTCCTTTATATAGCAAAGATAAAAATACATAACTGATGTTTCGGGCTTTGAAGGGGTCAAGCTCGAAACGTTGGTTATGTATTTTTATCTTTGCTATATAAAAGACACTCTTTGACCTGCTGTTCCTTTAAAGAGGTTGTCTGAAATAAGCCCGAGTTCCTTTAAAGAAGTTGTCTGAAATTAATATTTTGCATTCAGTGCTGTATAACAGCACAATGCCCATAATGGTGATGTTACCAATCCCATCAAAAATAAATGCCAGTGTGGACAAACAGCCCCTTAAGTCTGCACCACCATTTAATAAGATCTTAACTCTTTAGCCTAGACTTCATAACTCTTGATCCCCCTGTAATGCAAAGAATCAATCTCAGACATGAACATAATGATTCATCACCCTCAACTCACTGAGGTAGAGAATTTCAAGAATGCCTGATCCTCAGAAGACATTCCATTTCATGACACTGGTCAATCTATTACCCTGAGAGAAAGCCTTCTCATTTTCTGTTTCTCCCCTATAGGGAAAAATTTACTCTGATAAGCTTTTGCAGAATCTTTACTGTTACAATTAAGATCACTTTGCATTCTTCTGAACTCTTGAGAGGATAGGCCTGTTTCTGCTCATTCTTTCCTTTGAAGGCAAATCCCCTCATTTCAAGAATCAATCTGATGAGTCTATGTGACATTGCCTTGAAAGATAAATGTATCCTTCATAGACCTGTCTGCATTGGTGGGTTGAAGGTGGAAAGTGTTAGTTCCTTCAAGTTCCTCAGTGTCCATATTTTCAGAAAACCTCTCCTGAAGCTAGCACATGTAGGTAGCTGTGAAGAAGGCGCATCAACACCTACAATCGCTAAGAAGTCTGAGGAGATTTGGCATGTCATTGAATACTCGATCAAAGTTCTACTGAGGAAATTATACCAACTAGTTCTATCACAGCCTCATTTGGTAATTCGAATGCCCAGGAATGCAGAAAGTTGCAGAAGGTAGCAAGCATAGAGAGCTTAAGGTACAAGAACCTTAGTGATCACAATATGATTTGAGTTCACTTTGAAATTTGAAAAAGAGAGGCTAAAGTCCAATGTGTCGGTATTTCAGTGGAGTAAAAGAAATTTGGAAGCGTTCTAGGAGCCTAGAACGCTTCCACCAGCGTCGTCTCCGCTCCATCCTCATCATCCATTGGAGCGCTTTCATCCCTAACGTCGAAGTACTCGAGATGGCAGAGGTCGACAGCATCGAGTCCACGCTGCTGAAGATCCAGCTGCGCTGGGTGGGTCACGTCTCCAGAATGGAGGACCATCGCCTTCCCAAGATCGTGTTATATGGCGAGCTCTCCACTGGCCACCGTGACAGAGGTGCACCAAAGAAAAGGTACAAGGACTGCCTAAAGAAATCTCTTGGTGCCTGCCACATTGACCACCGCCAGTGGGCTGATATCGCCTCAAACCGTGCATCTTGGCGCCTCTTGGCGGGCAGCAACCTCCTTTGAAGAAGACCGCAGAGCCCACCTCACTGACAAAAAGCAAAGGAGGAAAAACCCAACACCCAACCCCAACCAACCAATTTTCCCCTGCAGCCGCTGCAACCGTGTCTGCCTGTCCCGCATCGGACTTGTCAGCCACAAACGAGCCTGCAGCTGACGTGGACTTTTACCCCCTCAATAAATCTTCGTCCGCGAAGCCAAGCCAAAGAAGAAAAGAAATTTGAGTCGCATGAGAGAGAAACTGGTCAAAGTCAATAGAAAAAACGCACTAAAGACAGCAGATCAGCAATGGCTGGAGTTTCCACGAGAAATGAGGAAAAGTGCAGGACAGGCACCTTCCAAAAAGAAAGACATTTGCAAATGGAAAAATGAGACCATTGTGGCTGATGAAGTTAAATCCAAAGTAAAACGATAAGAGAGGGCATAGAAGGAAGGAAAAACTAATGGTTAGATCAAGGACTGGGAAACTTTTAAAAACATAGAGAAGGCACCCAAGAAAGTGATTAGGAAGGAAAAGATGAATTATGAAAGGAGGTTAGCAAGTAACATCAAAGAGGACACTAAAAGTTTTAGAGAGAGAGAGAAAAGAAGATTGACCAAAGAAGACATAGAACCAATAGAAAATGACACTGGAGAAATTGTAATGGGAGACAAGGAGATGGCAGAGGAACTGAATAAATATTTTGGATCAGTCTTCATTTTGGAAGACTTTTAAGACTTTAGTACCTCTCTCAGAAGAGAAGTGAGTGCTGTCAAAATCACAAGAGAGAAGGTACTTGGCAAGCTAAATGGTCTAAAGGTAGATAAATCTCCTGGACCAGATGGAATGCACCCTTGGGATCTGAAGGAGGTAGCTGTAGAGGTGGTGGAGCCATTGGTAAAGATCTTCCAGAAATGGTTCCAGTGGAGTGGAGGATCGCAAATTATAGACCACTTTGCCTGATGTTGGTGGTTGGGAAGCTTTTGGAGTCAGTTGTCAAGGATGAGGTTACGAAATACCTGGAGGTGCTTGAAAAAGTAGGCCCAAGTTGGCATGGTTTCCTCAAAGGAAAATCATGCCTTACAAATGTCTTGCAAATTTTTCAAAGCGATCACAAATAGGATAGAACTGGGGAAATGCAGAGGGTGTTGAGTATTTGGACTTTCAAAATGCCTTGGACAAGGTGCTAAACAACATGCCCTTTCAATAAATTTTTCCTTGAAGGGCTCAGGCCCAAAACTTCAGCAATATATCTTTTGTCTCCTATAGATGCAGAAAAGACCAGCTAAGTTCCTCCAGCATTTTGGTGTGTTTACCGGTGGTTGTGTTGGGGCCACTTCTTTTTATGTTGCAAATAAATTATTTGGATATGGAATAGATGGCTTTGTTGCTAAATTTGCAGATTATACCAAATAGGTGGTAGGGCAGGTAGTGCTGAGGATACCAAAAGGCTGCAGAGAGACTTGGATAGATTAGGAGAATGGGCAAAGAGTTGGAATGTGTACGGCCAGGCCATGCACTTTGGTAGCAGAAATAGATGGGCAGACTATTATTTAGATGGGGAGAAAATTCAAAATTCCGAGGTACAAAGGGGCTTGGGAGTCCTCATGCAGGATAGCCTAAAGGTTGACCTCCAGGTTGAGTCGGTAGTGAAGAAGGTGAATGTAATGTTGGCATTCGTTTCTAGAGGAATAGCAGACAAGAGCAGGGATGTAACAATGAGACTCTACAAAGCACAGATGAGACCTCACTTGGAGTACTGTGTACATTTTTGGGTGATTTGTATGAGAAAAGATGCGCTGGCATTGGAAAGGGAACAGAGAAGATTTACCAGAATGATACCAGGAATAAAAAGGTTAGCATATGAGGAATGATTGTCAGCTCTTGGACTGTACTTGTTGGAGTACAGAAGGATGAGGGAGACTTCAAAGAGACGATTTGAATGCTGAAAGGCCTGGACAGAGTAGATGTGGCAAGGATGTTTCCCATGGTATAGGAGTCTAGGACAAGAGTACATAACAAGGATAAAAAGGCATCAATTTAAAACAGATGCTGAAAAATTTCTTCAGTCAGAGGATCATGAATTTGTGGAATTTGTCACAGGCAGTTGGGGAAGCGATGCCGTTGGGTGTATTTAAGGCAGAAATTGACAGGGCATCAAGGGTTACAGGGAGAAAGCTGGAGAATGGGGCTGAGTGGGAGGATGGATCAGCTCATGATTAGTATGGCGGGGCAGACTCGATGAGCCAGTGGGCCGACTTCTGCTCCTATATCGTAGAAGTCCATCACAGGCTCTGACCTAGCCTCCATCTATGTGAGATGCTGCTCAAGAAGGCAGCCAGCATCATAAATGACTTCCATCACCCTGGTTACAACCTCTTGCCACTGTTCACTTCGACAGAAAGTACATAAGGCTGAAGACTACCACCTCTAGATTCAAGAACATTTTCTTTCCCACAGCTATCAGGCTCTTGAACCTCCCTCGTTGCATTTATCAGCAACTGCTCCAACATCACAACAGGACTGTCTGCACAATTGAAAAGGTTTTTTTTCTTGCCCTATGTATTTTTTTAAAGATGTACAGCATGGTATTAGGCCCTTCTCGCCCACAAGCCTGTGCCCCCAAAATAGGCAAATTAACCTCCGATCCCTGTATATTTTTGAAGGATGGGAGGAAATTGGAGCATCTGGAGGAAATCCATGCAGACATGGGAAAACGTACAAACTCTTTATATAAAGCACTGGATTCGAACCTGGGTCGCTGGTGCTGTTACAGCATTCTGCTAACTGCTACTTTTGCATTTATAATATCTTTTTAATTTAATGTATACTATTGTAGTTGTTTATTTGAAAGGCTTTGTAAATATGAGGAAACCACTGGCTTTATTAATGATTAGGTTGGATAGATTTGTGATTAGCCATACAAGTGAAAATAGATGTAACTTGGAATCCCCAATGGATAATGGTACCAATAACCTTTCTTTGGGTAAGATGAAATCATTAGTGATTTAGTAACTAGATTAGTGTGCATTGATTATTGATCATGAGAAGAGCAGCTGACAATCAGGGCATCAGTCCTGAATTGCTTTCTGTTGAGGAATCAGTCTGGGACTAGGTTTCAACAAGAATCTACCACTGTCTTGTGTTTGTTTTTTTTCCCCCCTCTGTTTACCTCAATGAATATCTTCAGTTGGATTAGAAAGAATGTTTGGATTTTTACACCTGAGGATATTTCATTCACAGTGAATTATGAACCTGTTGTGGTTTACTACCACCTCAGGAACTACAACCTGCAGTAATCCATCATCCTCAAATTAAAATTAATGTCTCATCTTTAAAACACAAATGGCGATATTTTTACTGCTGGATCTGTCAGATCCATTGTTTTGATTGATCACTCGGAGTAGTACAGAATAATTAGGTCAAATGGGCTGTGTCTGTGCTTCACATTCTATCTAATCCTAAATTTTGACATTATTGTAGGTTGATGGGGTGTAAATTGGGCGGCACAGACTTGTGGCCCGAAATGGCCTGTTACCGTGCTGTATGTCTAAATCTAAAAATTAAAATTTATTAAGAACAGAAATCTTTGTTCCATTTCAGCACTGGTGATTATCCTACTTATTCACTTTGCTGTTGTCTCCAGTGGCTCGCATACAATCCCTGGAAAAGCCACTTACTGACGGAATGAATTGAAATATATAGTCCTGACTCTTACAAATAATCCTGTCCCTGTCTTTGCTCAATCCATCGATGCATTGCCTGTATATAATGGATTCTTACGATGGAATTTGCTCTGCTCTCACAGTAAAGGTATTGAATGCTCCTTTAAGTCCTGACAGTTTGACCTCTTGTAATCTGGTAGTTTGAACGTGAGGGAGAAAGAAAACCATAAGAGTTATCAGCCAATAAGTCAAGTTCAGTATTTACTTTAATTCATGATTGGGGGGGTGTGGGGGTCAAGCAGTTTTTTAACTTTTTTGGGCAGAATTTCAATACAAAATGAGCTGTGCAAAGAGCTCAGCGAATAAGCAAAGTAGTGGTCCCTTTTAAATAGCTGTGTGTGGCGAACTGTGAAACTTGTATGAGACAGGGAAAATGTGGCAGTTATTGTTCTGTGGTTTCTCTGTTTTATGTCATGGTATCATGTTTAATACCATTTAATCAACAATGGTAGGTTTGATGTAAGTTTATCCCTCATTCAGATGGTGTATCTTTCTCGTACAAGTAGCCTAACCTTTTATAAAGAAAGGGAGCATTGCCTTTATAAAGTATTTTTCATGACCTCAGTATGGTTAAAATTCCATTACATACACTTAATTATATTTTCAGTCCAGTCACTTTTCTAATGTAGGAAATGTGGCAACTGGTTTGTGTGTCACAGGTTCCCACATAAACAAATACCTGCTTTAAGGATCTTGACTCGGAGAAATATTAACCAAGTCACCCAGGCATGTCTGCCTTCGAATAGTACATTTGATCTTTCTGTGCCCGCAAGAGCAAAAAAGGACCTAATTTCTCATCTGAAAAGCAGTGTCTTCCCCAAGATGCTGCACTCCCTCATTACTGCAGTGGATTTCAACATATATTTAATTCTCAAATTGACAAGAGCTTTTTAATCTCGTACTCTAGTCACACTGAATGGCTGGGATTCAGTACTGAATTTAACTATTCTGGTGACTAAACCTGTTCCTCTCTGAACTGGATGATTCTGATGTAAGGTCATCCTCAGAGAGAATTATTCCGTTTTATAAAGACTCTTTGACACCTGTTAAATATTTCCAGTATTTTTATTTTAAACTCTGGTGAAATGATGTTTCATACCTTTTGTTCCTGTTTTATTTTTCCTTCCTGCTATCCTCTATTGTCCCTGGTGCCCACCTCCAGACAGATTAGATCTTTGGCTCTTGGACCACCTTGGTCTCCACTAATCACAGAAATTTCCTTTGTTCTTTCTATCTCCTCCCCTCTCTAGAATTTAAATTATACTCCTTCTCTCACTTTTCCAGACCTGCTGAAAGGCCATTGACAGAAAAGTGACCTAACCTCCTATGTTTTTTTTAAAATGTATTTATTTTTTATTTAGACATGAAAACAGTGACTGGCCATTTCGACCCTTGAGTCTGTGCCGCCCAATGAACCTACACCCCCAGTACGTTTTGAATGATGGAAGGAAACTGGAGACCCCGGGGAAAACCCACGCAGACGTGGGGAAAATATTTCCACCATCTGCAGTATTTTTCTTTCAAAACATTTTAGTTTCTACATAATACAGTACAACTCAGATTATCCGGAATTTGACTTTTTAAAATTTTGGGTAAATGAGGATATCCCAAGCAAATCAGAAATTGTCAGTTATCTGAAATTTTTTTTTTGAGCAGATCTGACCTGACAAGTTGAAAAGAAAATTCATTTGACATGAAATTAGAACAGTGATTGTCCTCATTTCAGATAACTCCTTCCCCTCTCTCTTTCCATTTCTTCTTTACCTTCCCCTATTGACTTTTCTCTCCAACTCTCCCTCTCAAACTGCATGCCACTGTCACCCAGCCACAAGTAGTTGGAAGAATTGTCCTGGCATCATCAAGGAGAGCAGCCTCCCGGGCAGGAGCGGGACCTTGGGCTCCCGGGTGGGAGTGGGACCTCGGCTCAGTGGTGTTCCCTCCCCTCCTCTCCCCCTTATCCTCTTTCCTCGGCACACCGGACACTGACGCCAACACCGAACCCTTCCCTTGGCCTACTTCCCTGGTGTGCGTGTGCGGTAGGCCTCGGGGAGGATTTGGAGTCAGGACTCTGGCATTGGAAGCTCCAGTGACTAGGGAGACAGGAGCCCATGGACCACCCAGTGAGCGTTCCACTGGACCAGGAAGGCGCCCCAGGGATCAGCGGCAGTGGTGGGTTCGTGTTGTAGATCAGCAGCAGTGGCATTGTTTTTGGTGAGAATTAAATATTATTTTAATGTTTCAAAACCCTTCCCTCGTTTGCTGTGGTTTAAACATTGATACAAGTGATTTGCTGTTGCTACTGAGCTGTTTTCAAAAAATGACCAGTTATCTGGGAAAAAAAAACATTTATCAAACATAGGCCTGGTCCTGACCCTATCGACAATTCAGAGTTGTACTTTATAGAAGAGTTGTTGGTTTTAACGTAAAACGCAAGGGCCACCTTGTTTTCATGAATTTAAAAACGCAAAATACTAAAATCACTCAGGAGTTCAGGCAGCATCTTGGACAGAGAAACAAAGTCAGCGTTTCCACTTTGAAACCTTTGTAGTAATTTGATGTTGAAGGTGACGTGTTTTTCCCAGTGGCTACATTGGACTTCATCTAACATAAGGGAGCTAATTCGTCATTCATTTACAGAGGCTGAATTGTTCTGAAATGACTGGTCTACAAAGATTATATTGGTCTGTGTATGACATTCTGGAGTTTGTATTGGTTTTAAACTGGGGTTGTGGGGATTCTCTTGTGCTAATTTGGAAAGAGCTGACAAAGCTAATGACACTTTACAATGCAAGACCTGCGTTCAGATAACACCCCTTCAGTACTATTTAAATATGAGGAGTGTTTCTGCTTTAGCATGCTTTCAGGTAGATTTCCAGACCCAAACCACCACCAAGTTGAAAAATGTTCTTTCGTCTTCTGTCAACCCCTTTTACCAATTACTTTCTGTTAGTGCCTTCTGGTTTTGACCCCTCTGCTCTGGGAAAATGGGTTCTAATTTATGCTGGCTCTTCATCGTTAGATGCCCCCTAAACTAAGTATCCCTCAACCTGCTCCATTTCAGACAGAACTACCCATGTTTATCCAGCTGCAATTCACCAGTCCTGACGACATAAATCCCTACAGTGTCCCATGTGCAGTCAGACCTTTCTGATAACGTGATCTTCGCAACTGAATGCTTTAGCCTGGCTAGTGTTGTATGCTCCTAGGTGCTCTGTTGTGAAAAGGTGGTATGTGAGTGGAAGGAAATAAATGGTTGAGAATCACTGTTTTAAACAGTCCTTTGAATGATGAAAAGGCAGCTGTTTTGAAATTGGTTGTACACAAGACAAGACTATTTGTACAGTCTCTAAAAGAATTATCAAGTAGCTCGCACTCCCATCCCAACCCTGCAAGTTATTGCTTCTTGTATACGTGCCCAAATCCCTTTTTAATTGGATTACAGATACCTACTTCAACCAGCCATTGTCTCATCACCTCTGAGTCTGATCTACCTCACACTGATACCGATAAAGATCTTGGAGCCCAGCAGTTCCCGCTCCCCCACCACCATTTGAACATGAAGGAGGGAGGAAAAATATTCCACACCTGATGTTTTCCTTTGATCCCTTTCCGTGTTTCTATTAGTTCTTATGATAGAGAATGTTTGGCAAACCCGAGTATTTTTATCTTGGACGTCTTAGTACTCAGCAATCAGTGAAAGTCATATTGGCCCTGTGGATAGCTTTGGATAGAACAATCATACAGCTTGGCATGCAGGTTTAATCTGATTAAACCAAATATTTAGACATTCAGCACAATAAGGATCCATTTTGACGAGCACTTGATGGTCATTCGAATAGCTTTCAGCTCATTGATGTTTGGCATCTAAAAGCTTATTATGAAAACCCTTTTTCAGATCGAATTCCAGAGCACCTTATTACTTTACAGTTATAATTCAATATTTATAAAAATTCAATCTTTAAGACCTCTTCTTGACATACTCCATCTCTGTCTTGATGTTGTCATGGGCACAGAATCTTCTCATTATCTCATGGCACTGGCTGTGTCCTCTGGTTTCAACACATCTGCCAGAATCAGAAATCATGGTCATGAGCAATTCACGAAATTCAGTGTTTTGCGGCAGGCATCACAGTACGAACGTTCATATTGTGAATGTCACTCAGCTTCCTCCAGGAAGTAACACCATTTTGATTTTTCAAGGTTCCTTTTATTGTCACGTAACAATACAGTAAAAAAAAACTAACATCTGTGATGTCCTTTAGTATTTGTCTGTTGTAAGGCAAACAAACTGTCGGTATTAGTGTTGCCTGGCACCCATTACAGTAACGCAAGTTTATTGTCTGAACTGGTAAATCGCTTCTGTGCTTTTATTTTGCATGATCCATTATTATTTGAGATAGCTTTGTTCTTCTTGCAGCCTGAAGTCATAATAACCTTTTTAGACTCGAGTTCAAAGTCTCCTTGACAATATTTTTGTGAAAATGCACAATAAACTTGAACAAATAGTTACTGGCTTCCAATCCTCAATTCTGATATGTTAAGGTTTTAAGAGTCTTTTTTTGAGAACTATGCCACTCATGTTTGTGCTTTCATGCATTTTCACAATAAAGTAGCTATCACCAGTATTTGCAGAAGAAATTTTCTAGCATTAGCTAATCTTAATTTACCTGGAATGAAAAACAGAATATGCGGGTCTGTCAGCATCCGTGGAGAGGAAAAACAGTTGATGCTTTATGCCCTTTATTAGAACAGGGAGAGGTTAATTTTCAGAGCTGGAGGAGGAGTTGGGTAGAATAAAGGGAACTGATTGGATGAGATCAGATGTGGTTGAGGAAATGAGTTTTGGTTAAAAGCTTATTGAAGGCCAGAAGGGAAAGAGCAACTACTGAGAGTGAATAAGGCAAAAGGAGCAGACAAGAGTGCTGTCAGAGAGCAGAGGAAAATTTCTCTGGGTGTTCCTGGGGGAGAAATGGCAGCGAATTCAACGGTAAATGAAAAATCTGGGTGACGACTGAATCTTTTTTTAAAGCCAAGTGGAACTACCCTAATTTCAACCATAAATCACTTAAATTTAAGTATCTTCTCATGGTTTCTTTGCTGCACATATGGTCTATATTAGAAGATCAGACCAACGAGTCAACTGAAATACTTGCTATACCCTTGAGGATATCCCCAGTGGTTTTCGAAGAATATCTAGGACAATAAGCTAATTGTAAATTGTTACTGCTCACATCAGTTGGCAAGTTCAGCACAGCATGAACAGTTGTTCAATACAATAATATGCTGGAGAAAATCAATGGGCCATGTAAAATCCATAGGAAGTGCAGGCCTGAAACATTGGTGCCCTTTACATCCTATGGATGCTGCATGGCCTTCTGAGTTTCTCCAGCACATTTGTGTAATGCACTCGACCCTGGCATCTGCAAACTTTCGTGTTTAACAGTTATTCAACTCCACTGGATTGGCATTTCTCAAAATTCATTGAGAAGTCGTTTGTTATCAATATGTCACTGATTTTCTCATTAGTTTCAGTAAATAATTCGACCAATCTTCAAAATCATATATTTACCTTTTGACATGAATTATAAAATAAATATTGTGCCTGTTCCCTATGGCAGGAGAATGGTCACCAAAGGCCATGCATTTCACCTAACTGGGAAAATACCTGAGGTAAAAGATTCTGTGGTGTGGAACCTGAATGGCTGGTTGAAGTAGGTACCTGTAATCCAATTAAAAAGGGATTTGGGAACGTATACAAGAAGCAATAACTTACAGGGTTGGGATGGGAGTGCGAGCTAATTGATAATTTTTTTTAGAGACTACAAATAGTCTTGTCTTGTGTACAACCCCATGGCTAGACAGAATTCTGCACAGAAATTTATTTGCTCCTTTTCAAGGAGACCATGATTTTTCTTTTAAATTTGCATATAAAATATTTATATTTCAAAAGTATTGATGGCTCCAATTCCTAACTTCACAATAAACTTCGACTCCTCGGCTCTGAAAAGATGTTTCAGAACTGGAGGTTCGCAAACTGGTTCTAGACCGAGCAGGTCTTTCAACTTCGTTTGTTGTCTGTCGGAGACTTGGACGAGACAGACTTCTCTCTGGGTGGAGTCGATGGCACCCAGTAGATGTAGGTTGAAATAAAAAGCTGACTGAGAATTAAAATTTGTCATCTCTAAATAAAACAATATGGTTTGTCAGCCACCACTGCAGTAATATTTTCACCATTAAATCAAAATTACGAGATGAATTCCTGCTGAGGCGACTTGAACATTTTATTCAGGCTGACTCATTGGTGAAATACTGAGATGCTGCTGCATTGTGAAACATCCTGTGTGTTGGACATAAATGTTAAATCAAGATCTTTGTATCCTTTCAGATGCACATGAAAGATCTCATGAAGCTGTTTTGACATATTCACACTGTGTCCAGTTCAATATTTTCCTCCCACACAGATTATTTGAACGTTACCATGGCATTGTTTGTGTGAGTTTGCTTTGCACAAGTTGACTTCCACAGTTGGTGCTTTACAGGACGAACTATAATATATTTGCTGTAACACAGTTTGGAATATCCTGTGGTTATGGAACTATTTTATTTTTCTCCCTTTGGACTCAAAGCTTATACTAAACGGCATCCAGCAAGAGGTATAACCTCCTTGCGCCAGGAAGCCACATGGACATGGTAAGCAGGAAGAGACCCAGAAATATGAAGGAGTCGAAGTGGACAGAGAATTGTCAGGTTTTAATATCTCCTCTGAGGACTGAGTGAAAATCCATGGAATTAATATCTCAGAATAGAGCTCTACCATGACACTCTATTCTATTTTGCTGTCTGTGCTGAAGTCTTCTAGATAAGTATGTGTGCACAAAAAAGATAATTCACTTCCTGATTTCAGCCTGCGTGAAATGATGAAATATAATGTAGTAAGAATATTTTGCTTTGAAGTAAAATCTGACTAAGGATTTAATTTTCAATGTCTTTTCAGATACCATTACAATAGCAAATGGTTTTGGGTCGATTGAAGTAATTATAATCTAATCGCATTTCATGTTTTGTTTAATAAATGTATTCAGCAGTGCGCTTCCTCATCCGTGGAAGGCACACATGAACATTGAGAACAAATCACTGATTAAAGCATTTGCTGCTCAATCTGAATAAACTCCACAAAACAGGTCCGCTGACTTTTTCCCAAAAACTGCTTATTCCTGGAAAGCAAAGCCGACTCCAGCCTCTCTCCACTCTTCTCATCTGGAGTGACGTGAGGAATATGACGACCTGCCTGCCTCTTTTATGCTGCTTTTCTCCCTCTCCTTGCCAGTGGTCTGTCCCCTGTGTCCTTCAACCTGTTGGCACTTACCTCTTCTGGTGCTTTCCTTTGTCGTCTTTCTTTGATTAATCCTGTCTGGGAACACGCTGACCTGGCCATGAAATTCATTCTGCACTTCAATCTCTCAGTGCTCCATTCTTAGAGTTCTTTTTGCTTTACTTTCTCTTAGCTTACAGTGTCCACTTCTGCAAATTTAAGTTCCTATGGTCTTAATCCTACTAAATTAATGGCCACCATCTTCCCTCCTTGGTGAATACATCACTGTTAATGGTTTTCTTGTGGTGGTGTGAGCAGTGGAAGAAACACAGCCACCACGTTGAGGCTCGTTAACGACTTTTTATTCAAATTCAGCGCGCTCCTTTAAGGGCAGCATGAGCTCAGTCACCTGGTGCATTGTGATGTCATAATCGCTGCCCAGGGTGGGCGCTAGAAGGGATACTGGAGCAGAGAGAAACCTCTGACGATACCATTTCCCAATGGCTGCCCCGCCACATGACGATACAAGTGGCACCGGTTCACCATGAGGATGTGCGCTGCCACAATCTCTCCTCTGTTACCGTCCATCTTTTGGAATCATTCACTTGTGGCCTCTCCACACTCAAATTGCTCCTCCCAGCTTCAATCTCCTTGACATCCCCAAAGATCTAAGAGGTCACCTTCCAAATTCATGCACCTTTTTGTTGTGACTCCATATTTAAAACCACCTCATCTAATTTCCCTTGGCAAAAGAGCAGAAGTAACTTCATCAAAATCATAAATGGCACTTTGCATCTATGACGGTGGTAATCTACCGTCCCCAGTATCCTTCTACCTGTTGGTCTTTAAGGCCATTGACTGCACAAACCATCTGCCCAGTCACTGATTTGGTTCCATCGTTCTCTATCGAGCCATTGACGGAGTGCTGTTGAATTGCTTCTCTTTTGGCTCCCCATCATTACTTTTAGAATCTCTCAAGCCTCCTATATCACATCTTCTCTGCCGAGATGCGAAAATAGAACAAAATTCCATATATGTGCAGATGTCACCCAGTCCCATCTCAGGTTGACCACTCCACACTATTCCACAGGTCCTAAATTTTCACATTGTTTATCCAACAAACAGATATTCTCTCTTATATTGCTGGCCAAAGGCAATTTTTTCTGTCCCAGCTCCACACTCCGATCTCTAGTTGTGCACTCTCCCTATCCCTACCAAATATTCCCACAGGCAATTTTTTCTGTCCCAGCTCCACACTCTGATTTCTAATTGTCCACTCTCCCTATCCCTACCAACTGTCAATGTCTGAACCAGACCATGCATCAGGTAATTATTGTATTTGACTTCACCACAGGCCTTTGACGATATCACCGCAAAGATAAAAGATCTGATTGTATTTTTGCTGCAGTTCCTTTGATGGTGAAACCTTTATTTGATGGCCAAAACCCTATTAACTCATTGCTTCTGTGCCTGTTTTTTTTTTAAATTTAGACATAATGTTGAGTAACATTAAATTGAGCCATCGTTCAAATATGGTGCAAAATCTGACTGACAGTGAGAGCTGGAGTTGAACTTATCACCCTCTTCTGAGTAGTACTTTCAGCTGGGCAATGATTGGCATGTGTCTGAGAATATTTTAACTATGGTGGATATACATCTGAAACTTAATGGACCTTATTTTGTAATGAGCATAAATGTGCAAATTTAAATTCCTGGGAGTTACTGTCTTGAAGGACCTTTCCGAGACAACACACACTAGTCATCATGAAGAAAATGCGTCAGCACCTCTACTTCTTCAGGAGTCTACGGAGGTTTGATATGACATCGGAAGCCTTTGCAAACTTCTACAGATGTATTGAAAAGTGTGCTGACTGGCCTGCTATGGGAGCACCAATACCTCTGAGCAGAAAGCCCACCAAAAGGTAGTGGACTGAGCCCAGTACATCACAGGCAAATCTCTCTCCACCATCAAGAAAATCAACATGGAATACTGCCATCAGAGAACAGCAGCGATCATCAAGGATCCACACCACCCAGGACGTGCTTACTCACCACTGCCATCAGGAAAGTATAGGTGTCACAACACTCACATCACCAGGTTCAGGAATAATTGCTCCCCCTCCACCATCAGATTCCTCAACAACAAACTCAATCAAAAACTTGTTTAAGAATTCTTACTTTGCACATTATTTATTACTGAATAGTTGTATTTTTCTGCATGGCACAGTCATGTTGTTTACATTTCTCACTTTTGTATACGTATCTTTTTCTCGAGGACACTGCTGATTAGTAGAAATTCTGTCTGGTGCACAGAAAAGGGAATCTCAGGGTTTTATGTACTCTGACAATAAATTTGAACTTGAATCAGCAAACAGCTATTGAGGTAAACAATCTGTTTTTGAGGAATGCATGTTGGCCAGAGTGTTCTATATTAGGGCAACAGTGCAGTGGTAGAGATCTATAGTTGAGAGTTGTTTAATTTCCCAATTACAGGCATACACATGTTGAAGATAGACTCCCATTCCTGAGAGGTTGCTTGAAGGATTGGAATCATTCCCATCAATGACATCAGTCACTTTGATGAGGTTTCGCTGTCTTTCAGTCAGTTCCGTGGCCTTCATCTGAACTTTGACTGCACAGAAGAGCAAGGACAACAGTAACCTGATTTCAGAGAAAGAGACACGTAATTCTATTTAACTACATGCTGTCTAAACCGGTCACACAGATTCTTTGTGCATTGGATCATGATATGGACAAAGCTGTTACGTAATTGAAGGGTGTGCTGTACCTAGTGAAGTTTTCATGATTGTCATGTGAATCTTAGTATCATCCTTGTATCTGGTTTTATATTAAATGATTTAGATTGGGGTCGAGCATCTGTCAGTTCTGGGGGTAATTACTAGCGTCACTCCAGTAATCTGGCAGAGTAGATCACCTGTCTTTTGATCTCACCTGGTGTACATTCCATGATACAATGGGCTTAAATGTGGCTACTCCTGCACAGGACGCGGCAAATAAATTACCCTTAGAATCCTATGAGAGATGTTGAGAGGCTAAAGGAGCTGGAGAAAGGGTAGTTCATTTGCATAATCTGCTTTCTGCTGGCTAGCTGTGATAAAGACTCCAAACTGATTGTTCATTGCACGTAGTTCATGGTCTGAGGAAAGCAGTGATGATAAAGGGGCAGATTCAAAATCTCGGAAAAGGAAGCATTATTTTCAGCTAAATTGGATGGTTGCTTTATTCATATCATGGTGAGACATTCCTGAATTCTTCATGCTAAGTACTTGAACTGTACATCTGTTTCAGGAGCTTTCTGAAAATTGCCACTTCATGTACAGATCCAGACTGCATGTATGAGATTCCAGGGGACAGGAGAAAAATGTAGGATGTCCTTTATGCATGTCCTCCAGGCACCTGCCTACTGAAGTGATCTCTGGCCTCTGGTTGTTTATTTCTGTTATGCAGTAAGAGAGCATTTATTGTTATTCAATTCAAAATCAGTAATTTTTTAACTTCATTTAATGGATCTTTGTCAGTCCCAGGGCCTGTCAATTGAAATGAGCGTGGCACATGGTAAATTAGAAGTCAGAGCTTGTGTGCTATTGCTGCCGGCTGCGACCCAGGTATCAGCAGGTGGGCATGCACATGTTTACATAGCTGTGTTAAAGGAGGGCCTTTCTCTTCTGGCAAAGTGGCAATGTAATTGTCGGTGTGTGCTGCTTTCTCTTTTTCACTGTCTTAGTGCCTAAAATGGCTGGGAAAGTGACGACAGCAAACTGTGGGCTGGAGAGGGAGGTGAAAATACTTTTGTTGCCAGTGCCCAGTTCCACCATCATTCCAATGTATGCGTGGCAACCCAGCTCTCTGTTCCTGTGGTAGAAGTGAGGGAGGCTCCGCGAGGGTTGCAGAATGGCACTTGTCCTTTCTGCTTTGCTCGAAGCTGGAAAGAGAAGAGATCACACCACCCCCCTCCACCATTTTTGTCTCACTCAGATAGGCCTACCTCATCATGGTCTGATGGACCTGTGGTCAAAGGTGCTTATCTGGAAGACCTTTTGTATGAAGGTCAGGTAGTGTGGTAATGAGCCACATAATTTCCAAAAATAAATCTTGTCACAATAAAATACAAGGGAAAAACCTTGCAAAGTCTTATGGCATCCTTACTGTCATATCTTCGGAAAGTGAACCACTAGATACAGAGTGATGCCTGTCTGGGGGAAATGATCATCAGCAAGTCCATGAAATAACTGGCCTGTCATCCTCTCCGGAAGAGCTTCAAAAGAAAAAAAAATTCAGGTTTCACTACTTCTGCAGAACAAGAAATGCCATCTTCTGGATGTCCATGTGGCAGAAACAGATCTTGGAGACCGAAAGGGATAGAATATCATAATCATTAATGCTGGCAGTTACTGTGATATTTTTAGAGATACAACAGAGCAATGGGCCCTGTGCTGCTCAAATACACTCTGAGATCATTCAAGCTACCAACCTCGTATGCCTTTGGAACATGAGAGAAAACCAGAGCATCCGGAGTAAACCCGTGGGGAGAACGTACAATCTCCTTACAGACAGAGGCAGATTCAAACCTGGGTCGCTGGTGCTGCAATAGTGTTGCACTGTGCCACATCAGGATTTGATCCTGACTAAGGAGCGTGACTAGTGTGTTGTTGGTATTCTCTGGTTGACCAAGACAAGTTGCCTTTTCTGTGAAATTTGACCAGTAACCGGTAAATATGCAGTGGACAGAAGATGCCTGTTGAGTTTGAAGAAAGGAGAAATCACCATGCAGTTGAATTGAAGAGGGGCATGAAGAATGCCCAGCACGGACAGTGGGTGAAAATGATGATTGTGACTGTGTGTCTGTGCTTTAAACCTGTGCCTGCTGTGACTTAAAGTTAACACCATGTCATGCAGAACCAGCAGCAGTGACTCAAAATAGTACAGTCTAAAAAATTCTATGATTCATCTCTCACCTGCATATCCTCAATCAGTCTCTTTTCAGTGGTCCAGGCTTGTTCTCAAAACTCCTTCCAGATATAAATATCCTGTGTTTTGGAAAATATGGTGCCCATATTTACAAAATGTGGGTTTGCATGTTTAATAGACTCTCTGAACACCTCACTTCTTGGTAACCTCCAATATAGATTTTATGGTATAAATCAGTGGTTCTCAAACGTTTTCTTTCACATACCATATTCCCCATGCCATCGGTGCTCTGCGATTAGTCAGGGAGTGCTTAAGGTGGTATGTGGGTGGGAAGGGAAAGTGGAGAATCACTGCTCAAGACCCAATTGTGACTAAAATATTTTGCTTGAGAAAAATTGTCATTGGGCCATTTTCTTTGGAGTTGAGAAACCATGCACATAATGAATCAATTAAGTACGATTTAAACAGTAGTTTTCAAACCTTTTCTTTCCACCCACGTACCACCTTAACCAATCCCTTACTGGCATAGGGATTACTTAAAGTAGTATGTGAGTGGAAAGAAAAAGGTGAGGACCACTAGTTTAAATGATTCCCTTGGTATCCTCCGGTTTTTCTTATTCTTTCTCTTTTTTCTATTTTCTTCATAGGGGTTGGGGGATGGCAGGGTGGGGCACGTATAATTTTCTGAAATAATTTTAGAATTGAATGTAATACCACTATTACTATGGTTTAAAAATTTATAAATAAAATAATAAATAAATAAAAAACTCCTTCCAGAATGGTCCATTATTCGATCAGCAGAGAACCATGTAAATCAAATTCTTGTCTCTCAGAATGATGAAGCTTGTGTTAATGCAGATGTTTCTAATCCTAGCCGTCTTTTTGACTTAGCATAGAATAAATTCACTTAATAAGCATGAGGGACTAAATGACTAGAATTATTGTATCTGGCGCAAAATCTTTATGGAAGCGATGATTAAAAATTATGTCTCACATGAAAGGTGTCACTAGAGTATCACTTGAATATGTATTGTGAAGAAAACTTAATCAGAGGACCACAGGGAGGGATTGAAATAATCTCAGAATGAATAGAGAGAATAGGAAAACACAGCAGGAGGGACATGACATAATTGGGTGATGGACACGGAAAATATACAAACTGAGTACTGCAGCTTACTTCGAAAGTTCCGTTCACCATGAAGGAGAGGGTCGAGCAGATTAAAGTATTAGACTTTACCGCTTATCGTATTGCAACACCTGCTGAGCGTACTCCCTGTGTTTGTCAGCTGTTAGAAGGTTTTGAAAGCTGATTTTAGTTGTCCAGTCTGCAAGCCTTTCATTCCTGGATGGTCTTGTTGCACAGTTTAAAATATTCCTGGGAAATCAGTTAGCTGGTCAAATGTTTTATTAATTTGCAGCAAGATTTCTATTTAGACCAAAATAGCAAGCCAAAATGAATTTTTTGGAACTAAGAGTGGATGCAAAAAAAACAACTTCTACTGGTCTAATTTATTTAATGGAAAACAGCAACTTGAAGGGTGGAAGTTAAGATTTGGATTGATATGGACTGATATTGTTAGATCCGTAAAGTAGTCACAAGTATCCTTTGTCCAAGAGTGAATGCTGACGAAGGAAAGGAATGTTAAAAAATTGAGCACGTTCCTATTGACTTTCTGTGAGGTGGCCCAAGCATCTGGAGGAGATTTTCTTCCATAGCAGCTGCAGTTGTTCCCTGACTAATTCAGGGTTCTGATGAACCTTGCTGGCAAGTCAGAGCTGAGGTGTGGGAATGCTGAGTTTGTCACCAGGGATGACTCCACAGCTCCTGTTTGAAATGTGATCGTTCAGGTTCAACCAAGAATGTAGTTGGAGCCCCAATGTATCATCTCAGTGAAGAAATTGTCTCAACTGGGAAAACACCATAAACCTCAAAATGCCTCTCACTTAGTATGACACTGAATTACCACCTTTGTTTATATATTCCATGGTTTTTGGATGCAACTTGAGTCTGTATTCATTTGATTTGAGATTTTTTTATTTATTCGAGAGATGTGAGCTTCAAAAGCTGAGCCAGCACTTAAATTCCTATCCCAAAAGGCCCTCGAGAATGTGGTGGTGAGCTGCCTTCTTGAACCACTCCAGATTTTGAGGTTGTGGGTTTATTTATAATGGGGCTAGAGAGCATGATCCAGGATTTTAACTTTATGATGGTGAAGGAATGACAATATATTTCCAATTCAGGATGGTGTGTGGCTGAGAGGACAACTTTCAGATGGTGAATATGATTGTTTTTGTTGCCTTTGTCCTTCTGGGGAATAGAATGTGGGAATTACAGAAAGATTCAATATGGAAAGGCCATCTGGTCCATCCAGGCTATACTAACTATCAACCACCCATTTACACTCATCCTGCCCTCACCCATGTTTTTGTCCACACATTTCCCATCAACTCCTCCCTGATTCTACCACTTACTACACTCATCAGATTCAATTTAGATCTATGTAAGTGTTCTATTTGTGAATTTAATCTTGAGCTTCCTGGAGCTATCCTTTTTAGGTCTCCAAACTATTCCTGCAACAACTTATTTGTTCTTGGCCTCATCCATTTTCAGGGTGAGGGCAAACACACACTTGAGGAATAACACTTCAAATGCCTCCTGGACAGACTTAAACCAAAGAGCATGAACTTTGATATTTCTAATTTTAGGTAACTCGACTCCCATCTGATTTCTCTATTTCCATCTATTCTTTTCTTACTCCCATTTTCCCTCCTCTAATCTTTCTTTCTCTCCTCCCCACCCAACTTACCGAGGATTCTCCACCTGTCTCTGAGCCCCTTCCCCTTTTGCATGTGGTATTATCATCCCCTCAGGTCTAGTCTTGATAAAGAATTCTGACTCAAAACATTGACTGACCATTTACACCCATGGACGCTGCCTTGACCCACTGAGTTCCTGCACTAATTCTTTGCTCAGGGATCCAGCATCTGCATTTTTGGTGTTTCTCTGTCAGAGTGTTTTATTTTCTACAGCAAAGGGAGCCAGTAGAATGAATACACAGGGGATGCCGGACTTCATGGATGTTGTGAAATACTAATTGGGCAAATGTTGGCAACTCTTTCAGATGTCGATCTAACTACGGGATTAACATAACGGTTAGCTCAATGCTGTTACAGCACCGGCGACCTGGGTTTGAATCCAAGGCTGTCTGTAATGAGTTTGTTCATTCTCCCCGTCTCTAAGTGCATTTCCTCCAGGTGCTCCAATTTCTTCAAAACATACGGGGGTTTGTAGGTCAATTGTGGTATTTGTGCAGCATGGGCTTGTGGGCCGGAAGAGCCTATTACCATACTGTATGTATGTCTAACTCTAAAGTTCCGCAGGGTAGAATAATCACAGCTAGAGTTTGCATTGCTGTTTAATAATGTAACATGTTTAATGATGCTAATTTTACTGTTCATTTCCTTTACACTTCAGCCAGTCAGCACATTTATAATAAAAAGTATTGGGTTAATTCAACATCCCCAAGGAATGTGCACTCCATTCAAACATAGATCATAGCTCCTCTTTGATAATATATAGGAATATCAACCTTAGATCACTGTATAATCTGTTCTATTTGCAATCTTTTTAATCCGTTGCATATATTTGGCTTCATGAGGGGTAGGTCATGCCTCATTAACCTAAATGAGTGTTTTGAGGAAGTAACAAGAAATTGTTGAAGGTAGGGTAGTGAATGTGGTGTATTTTAGTAAGGTATTTAACGATTATCCCCTGGGCAGTCTCATTCAGAAACTCATGAGATCCATAGAACCTTTGTTGTGTGGATTCAGAATTGGTTTGCCTGCAGACTGCAAATGATAATAGTAGATGGAACATGTTCTGCCTGGAGCTCAGTGATTGGTGAAGTTCTGCAAGGATCTGGTGTGGGACCCCTGCCCTTTGTGATCTTTATAGCAGTGAATAACCTAGATGAAGAAGTAGAGGTATATAGGTCAGTTGGTTTTCAGATGGCACGAAGGTTGGAAGTGTTATGGATAGTGTAGAACAGAGGTTTTCAAACTTTTTTTTCCACTCACATGTCACTTAAGTATTCCCTATGCCATAGGTGCTCTGTGATTTGTAAGGGATTGCTTAATTGGTATGTGAGTGGGAAGGGAAGGTTGAGAACCACTGCTCTAGACCCAATTGTTACAGAAATATTTTACTTCAGAAAAATTGTCACCATTTCCTTTGGAGTTATGAAACTGTGCGCATAGCGCGTCAATTGGGTATCAAACTTTTTCTTTCCACCTTGCATTTGTTTAGCATGGCAGAATGAGGCCCTGGTTCAGAGAAGAGGTTTACATTTTAATTGATATATTTTGTTTTACTGAGAGTTATGCAGAATTTAAAAAATCACATATATTAAACATGGATTTCGGAACTTCCAATGGTTCCTTGTGACCTGAACCAAGCAGACTTTTCCAAATAGTAAACCTGCCTTTGAGTGAAACACTATGCAGATATAAAATACTCAATTTTTATTTAATACAGTACCATTTAATACTTCAGTCTCTTGCTCTAATTCCATGCCTTGTGTTCACTGATAACACAACAAAGAAAAGTATTTAATTGCAATGTGTTTCTTTGCTGCCCTGAATAGTCTGCAGATGTTGGAGATTGGAGGCTCATTGTAATTTCATACTAAATCACTAAAATTGAGAATCATGAATGCTAGGTGATTTTACTCATATGTACGACTTTAATTTTGTTTTTCAGACCTGAGAATGCCACCACACCAAGTGCAAGTGCAGGTAAGGACATCAGATATGTCTCACTCTCTGAGATTCCTTAACAGATGCATATCTAAGGCTGACAACCCATCAGACAACCATCCAGTCACCCCAGAAGCATTTTTACCCTGCTCTATTAGCAGCAATTGAATAACCCATACCCTGTTATAAAGTTGGTGTAACACTGTCCTGATCTTCCAGTAAACCAAACTATTCCTTCCTTGCTGTTTCATTTACACTTCAGTGTCCTTCACTCTGAATGATCGGATGCACTGGATTACCCCATACCCTACTGTTTCATTGACCCTATAGATCCATTAACCTTGGTGATTAATTAACAAGCTATTAGCTGTGGTTTATGACTTTACTCTGCTGTTCACGTTGACTATAATATCCTTTATTCTGCTGTTAGAGTAACTCAAAGATGTCCCATATGCTATTGTTTCAGCAAAATTGAAATATCCTGTTTTACTCACACTATCACGTCTGTTACCTGATCTGATCCTTTATCCTGCTGCTTATAAAAGATTACAATATTCTTTTCTCTGATTTCACTAAAGCAATAATATTACTTAGCTGATGGCACAAGGTATTTCAATAGGATCTGAGTACTTTAACTTCTTTTTCAGGAATACAATGGTATCTGTTAACTGCTTCTAAAGGAAATCCACAGAATCCCTTTTCTTGAGGTTTCTGGAACACTATCCTACCCTGAACTCAGTTTTTTTCAGGAATAGGGCAGTATTCCTCACCTTGTGGTATCAGTAACCTTCCTTGGATCTACTGTGTAACACTGGAGTGTCAGTAATCTGCCATGTCTGTGATGCTGCTGTAGACTGTCCTTGGGAGCAGAACCATTGTCAATTATGCCATCATGTTAATGCTTCTGTTGTGTCAGTTGAGTCATCTGTGCTTTCTGTTATGAGGGAGTTTGGACAATAAACATCTAACAGCAGGGGATCGCCCGATGCAAATGAGTTTGATTCAAGAGATTTCAAAAATGTGTGAACGCGCTTGCGCGGGATGTAAATTTAGAATAATTTTTTTTTTAATTTTTAAAAGAGAAAAAAAAATTTTTTTAAATAACATCAGGGGATTTGCTATGAGCCACATGGGTGTCGGACAACCCAGTAGCCCAGCAAATAGTTTGGTTGTTTCAGAGATCTAGTGACCTTAGTCCGATTGTGACCTACAGTGCTGTCAATTTGGAGTTTGCATTTTGTCCTTGTGGCCCTGTGGCTTGCCACAGGGTGCTCTGGTTTCCTCTCAAAAATATGCTGAATGGAAGATTTAGTAGCCATTGTAAATTGTTCCTGGAATAAGTGGATGAAAGAAGAACCGTTAACGGACACGTATGAAAGAGTAAACACATTTCAGGAAACCGTGTGGGAATGGGATAGTGGGCTCACTCTTGACGGTGGGCATGGAATCAAAGGGAAGAATAGCTTTGTGTTGTAAAAACAGAATGAATTGGTGATGTTAAATTGCAGGTACCATTTACCTGTCACTTTTCGTCAGCTAATTTGCTCATGATCAGCAGCTGCTCTCCAGGTAAATCACTAGTCTATAATTGCATGGAAATTTGCAACAAATATCAAAACAAAATTGTAAAATCAGAGGGTAGTGCCATGCATTGGTTTAAGAAAAGTGTAGAGTGTTGTGACAGTAAAGGGTTTAAAATCTGTGTTCACTTCAATATTTTTAAAGCTGCACAAGTGTAAAGATATTTAGAATAAATTGTCCATCTTGGGCTGAGGTTACAAGAATCTGACCCCACAATTTTCAATAATTCTCAGTCTGAGACTGAGACTTGAATCCTTGCTTGGGAACTCAGAGTTAGGACAGACGTTTGATGGTGATACCCAAGTTTTTTCCCTCCCATGCCCAAAACATCTGAAAATTGGCACAGCATCGGTTTTTTTCCCATTGGCTATTTAGGGTTGATCACGATCCTTCACTGCTTTCAAATTTCTGATGATGAAGCCAGCATCCCTTCCCCTTGTAGGTGTAAGGCACGAATTTTATCTCACAATCAACGCAGAAGCAGTGAAAGAGGCCTGTAGCCCTTGACAGTGTTGAGTTATAGAGAGAGAATAAAAGAAAGATCCAGCAACGATACAGCCACCTAGTCCACACAAACCATCACACTGATCCTATCCTTCTACTTCTTCCCCTCAGCCCCCACACCACCCCACCCCCCTGCCAGATTCTACTGCTCACCAATTCCTTATAAAGCTGAATTATGTGGACCAACCTTTTGAGTATGAAAGTTGGACTGGAGAAGAGTTATAGGGAGACGATGGACAGGCTGGGTATTTATTCCCTAGAGTAATTTTTTTTAAAAATTAAATTTAGATATTCATCACGGTAACAGCCCCTTTCGTCCCATGAGCTCATGCCGCTCAATTACACCAAATTAACCTACAACCTTCAGTATGTTTTGAACAGTGGGGGGAAACCAGAGTCCCGGGGAAAACCCAAGCAAACATGGGGAGAACGTACAAACTCATTACAGACAGGATTGGATTCGAACCCTAGTCTCAATCGCTAGCGTTGCTCTAACTGCCTCACTAACTATGTCACCAAATAAGGAGGCTGAGGGATTAACTTATGGATGTTTATAAAATTATGAGGAGCATAGATAGTGAATGTTCACAATAGTTTTCCCAGGGTAGATGATCATAGAACGAGCGAGCATAGGTTTAAGCTAAGAAGAGAGAGTTCAGTGCAATTTTCAAACTGCCCCCCTAAACTCACAGTCCACCATAAGTAATCCCTATGGCATAAATGCTCTGTGATTAGTAAGGGATTGCTTATGGTGGTATGTGAGTGGGAAAGAAAATGTTTGAAAACCACTGTTTTAATTGTAGCTAATTGACTTGTTATGTGCACAGTTTCATAACTCCAAAGGAGTACTGTGTGCAGTTTTGGGCCTCTTAAAAGGGATGTAATGATGTTGGATAGAGTACAGAGAAGATATACCAGGATGATTCCTGGAATGCAAAGGCTAACACATGAGGATCAAGGTTTATCAGCTCTTGGATGGTATTCATTGGAGTACCAAAGAATGAGAGGGGATCTCATCGAAACATTTCAAAAGCTGAAAGGATTAGACAGAGTAGATGTGAATAAGATGTTTCCCTTGGTGGGTGAATCCAGGACAAAAGGGGACAGTTTTAGAGTTAGAAGGTACCCATTTAAAACAAAATTATGAGAAATTTCTTTAACAAGAGAGTCATGGAATTCGTGGCCACATACAACTGTGGAGGCCTGATCATTTGGGGAGTTTAAAGGGGAGATTGATAGGTATCTAATTAGTCAGGGTATCAAGGGATATTGGGAAAAGGCCAGAATTTGGAACTAGATGTGAGAATGGTTTAATCCAGGGTGGAGTTGCAGAGCAGACATGATTGGCTGAATGTGAAATGGCCCAATGACAATTTTTCTCAAGCAAAATATTTCAGTAAAAATCGGGTCTAGTGCAATGATTCTCAACCTTTCCTTTCCACCCACAAACCACCTTAAGCAATCCCTTACTAATCACAGAGCACTGATAACATCGAGATGACTTAAAGTGTTATGTGAGTGGGAAGAAAGAGTTTGAAAACCATTGGTTTAGAGGAAGCCTTTTCACTAATGCTCTTGATATCTTGCATTAATCCATAATATACCATCGTGGAGGGAAAAGATGTTTAATGGAATAAATGGGATGCCCAGCCATTTGGCTGCTTTTTCTAGGAGTATTCTCTTTTTTCATTCTCCTCAGCGGTGTCTTGCTTTTATAAGTCGTTATCTGAATGACTCATCTCTTTTGCAATTCCTCTGACTCCTTCAATTTTTGTCCAGTGTCTTGCAAGTTTAAACCCAAGCAGTGAATTCTGGATTTTCCTTTTCTAATACCATAAAAATCACTGAGCCAAAGATGGTTCTCAAACCCATACCTAACTGCCTAAGTGAGGTACCACATGTTGTGGAGCTCCAATGTGCTACACTGTTTGGAATTTTCAGAATTTAGTTTTAAAAAAGCTTGTGATTCTCAGTGAGGACTTAAAATATATCTTTGTAGGTCAGTCTGCCCCAACAGTGTTCAGACTGGGTGTTCCTGCATTGCTTAGGAACATAAGTCTGTCATTTCCCATCAAACATCTGGGCATAGAAACATTGTCAGACACAATAGTTACAGGCAATGAGTAACCATCCACCATAACTGACAGATAGCAGCCTTTGGCAGTTTTTTGACAGGCTGTGGAAGAGCATGGTTCAGCTGAGCGATTCTCGACAGTGCAATTAGTATTCTTCAAAGTTGGCATCTAAATGGGAGTGAGCTTGAGCAGTGTAATCAATTCTAGTTGAGAGTGAGGAGACTTCTGAGCAAAACAAGAGTGTTGAGCTTGTTGTGCACTTTAGAGAGGAAGTTGCTGTGGTACTTCTGAATCCACAGTGGTAAAAACTTAGACTATCCACAATGCCTCAGGTTGGTGACATACACAATGTGTCAATGCATTAATTGCAGTTTATATTTTAATTCTAAATTTCTTCCCTAAAATCACTGATGACCAGCATCAAAAACTGCCATGTATATATTTATTTGCATCTTCATTATCATGTAAAATTCCTGGAAGTTTCTCTGTCGTCGAATTTCCGGAATCACATCATCCTGTAAATTGGCAATCTTGGAAAAAGTTCTTCCCAAGGGCAACTGGAGCTGATGATTGTTGAGGCAGAGGTTAGAACAGTGGAGACCAATCTTTTAATTTAGACATACGGCATGGTAACAGGCCATTTCGGCCCATAAATCCATACCAGGGGTGTAGGTTAATTACGCGGCACAGACTTGTGGGCCAAAATGGTCTGTTACCATGGTGTATGTCTAAATTTAAAATTAAGAGGATGTCCACCTCTGGGTCAGAGGGTGAGAAAGAAAGGAAAGTTGGTAATGACCTGCTGTAATGAATATTTTAGAGAATGGAGATAGTTGTGGGATTGCTTACTGGAAAAGTGGCAGGAGAGAAGGGAAGCTGATCAATGGGTTGGGATGAAAGTTAACTGGGATTCAAGAGGCCTGGAGTGAAATGAAACAGAACTTGGCAACGGAAGGGGAACAGACAAGACAAAATGGTGGAAATGACCTATTGTTTTGTCATTAGATGGGGTGGAGTTCAGGGAGGAGTTGCTACTGCCATACCTCTCCCCCAATTCTGTTCTCACCCAGATGTGCGGCCATTCCTTTCGCCATTGCTGGACAGAAGTCGACACAAGATGCTTTCCTGCTGCAGGGCTTTGAAAATTTTCATGACACCTTCACTTTAACTCAAGAATGGAATATCATCAGTGCTGAAAATCTAAAGAAAACATATTGCTGGAAGTATTCAAGGCGAGAGCCAGCATCTGTGCAGAAATAATGTTGACGTTTTGGATGGATGAATGGCTACTGAAAGAGGATGATATTCCCAACCATGGCCAAAATCAAACCTACTGCCTCTTTGATTATTATGAGCAATAAAGCAGTCACACAGTCTCTATTCAATTCACATAATGAAGAAAAGGGTTTACATTGCACTAAATGCACAACAGATTACAGCAATTTATCTGCTAGGTTTTCCATTATACAAAAAGCAATAAATGGAAAATAAATTACTAACTACATCACACTCAGGTCATGCAGGATTCACTTGGTTGATGTATTACCAAGTTGTCGCCCCTGCTTATTTGCACAGCAGGAAGAAATCGAATGTAGCACTTTAGTGTCTGGTACCCTTCTGATGCGATTGTACTAATTCATTATTGCAACTGACTTCCACCACCAACTGCCAGTGGCAGACCCGTAATCACAGAATACTTAGCCATGATGTTAGACAATGCACCACGCTTCTCCTGCAGAGATAACACAGGTTTGGAAGAAATAATCTGTCTTTTTATTCTCTTTTTTTTTTCCTGTGGGACTGTAAAAATGTGCATTGAAGTGTCACACATGGATTATGCTTTCCTTTGAACTTTTCATGCAATCCCTCAGTGACACCTATTTATTTAATAATATTTATTTATATTAATATTTGTATGCAAGTACTGTGCATTTGTATTGTTTATTTGAGTTATGTTTGTATATGTGTGTGCAGCGAGTTGCAGCAAGGACCTGATATAAACTTGAACTTAATGCCTGAAAGGTTAATAGTGCTCATTCATTATAATGGTTAAGAATTAGCCATTTTCACCTGGGGCTCCCGGGAGGGCCATAGCATATTTGGGGGAGGGGGGGAGGAACTGAAATCATTTTTAAAATTGTTTTTTATGCAATCGGTAGGAGAGAAGTGTGGAAGAAACCAACTGAAATTGACTACTTCCCAGAGAAGGGAACCCAAAAACTTTGAGCAGAGTCCCAAGGGGGCCATAGCCAAAAACGGTTGAGAAATGCTGGTTTAGATATTGATGATAGATTGGCTTTGCGCAGATTATGACCTTGAACTGATCCCTAGCATAACGTAGTTACAAACAACAGCTCCAGTTACGATAGCTTGAGTCAAGACAAAATGGTTGGGTAGCTCAAGGACTTAAATCTCAATTGGAGAGGGTTTGTAAGGATAGGATCTATAAGCATTTAGAGAAGTATAATCTACTCAAGGATAGTCAACACGGCTTTGTGTGAAGCGAAGGTTGTGCCTCACAAGCCTAATTGAGTTTTTTTTAAGGGGGTAACAAAAGAGATTGATGAAGGTAAGGCATTTGATGTGATCTATATGGATTTTATTAAGGAATTTGACAAGGTCCCTCCTGTGAGACTCATTCTGAAAGTAATATAGCATGGGATCCATGGAGCCTTGGCTGTGTGGATTAAATATTGGCTTGCGTGTAGAAAGTAGTGGAAGGGAAGTATTCTGCCTGGTGGTCACTGATTAGTGGAGTTCTGCAGCGATGTGTTCTGCGACTCATTCTCATTGTGATTTTTATAAATGACCTGGACGAAGATGTAGAGGGATGAGTCAATAAGTTTGAGAATGATATGAAGGCTGGAGGAGTTGTGGATAGTGATGAAGGTTGTTGTAGGTTACAAAACGATGCAGAGGTCTGCTTAAAAAGTGGCAGATGGAATTAAATCTGGAGAGGTGTGAGGTGATCCATTGTGAAAGGTCAAATCAGAAGGCTGAGTGCAGGGTTAATGGTTGGCTACTTAACAGTGTGAAGGAACAGAGGGACCTTCGGGTCTAAATCCACAGAACTCTCAAGGTTGCCATGCAGGTTGACAGGATACTTAAGAAGGCAAATGGGATGCTGGGTTTCATTAATGAGGGATTGAGTTTGAGTCAAAAGTTCATATTGCAATGCTACAAATCTCTAGTGAGACCACACTTAAGAGTATTGTGATCCGTTCTGGTTACCTCATTAGAGGAAGGAAGCTATGGAGAAGGTGCAGTAGAAATTTACCAGGATGTTGCCTGGATTGGAAATTGAGTCTTATGAGGCAAGGTTATCAGAGCTGGGTCTCTTCTCTTTGGTGCAAAGAGAGTGACAGGTGCCTGGAATGCCTTGCCAGGAATAGTGGTAAAGGCTGGTAGAGGATTATGAGGTAGGAAAGGTTTTGTTTTTTTAATTTTTTAGTAGAACTGTATGTTATATAACATGCATGTGTGTGATGTCAGATAGCAGGTTTGTATTGGGGAACACAGTAGAACCATTTTAGATTAATAAAAAACACAAAGGATTAACCATGTCTCGTGCGAGTGTGTTCTACAGTGGGAGGATTATACAACAAATTGGCAATGAGGATAAAAAAATATGATCCCACATTCTAAATGTCGGAAGGGGAGAACAAAAGATTTTAAAATGAAACTACGACGACTTTTAACTGCCAGAGCTCACTCACAGTGAAACAAAGGTGAAGCCAAAAATGGCAGAAGGACATTTTGAAGAGTACAAGGAATCAGAAAGCTGGAATGAGTATGTTGAAAGATTCAATTTGTTCTGTACTGCCTAGGGAATAAGAGACACAGCAGGCAATTTAAAAAAGCAGGCAGTATTTCTAAGCAAGGTGGGAAGCAGGACATGTCACCTGATAAAATTGCTAGCTGCGCCTCCGAGTCCAGATTCTATCTCCAGTGGGAGAAAATCTGTCCCCAAGACCAATTTCTTTTCTTTGGCTTGGCTTCGCGGACAAAGATTTATGGAGGGGTAATGTCCGTGTCAGCTGCAGGCTCGTTTGTGGCTGACAAGTCCGATGCGGGACAGGTAGACACGGTTGCAGCGATTGCAAGGGAAAATTGGTTGGTTGGGGTTGGGTGTTGGGTTTTTCCTCCTTTGTCTTTTGTCAGTGAGGTGGGCTCTGCGGTCTTCTTCAAAGGAGGTTGCTGCCTGCCGAACTGTGAGGCGCCAAGATGCACGGTTTGAGGTGATATCAGCCCACTGGCGGTGGTCAATGTGGCAGGCACCAAGAGATTTCTTTAGGCAGTCCTTGTACCTCTTTGGTGCACCTCTGTCTCGGTGGCCAGTGGAGAGCTCGCCATATAACACGATTTTGGGAAGGCGATGGTCCTCCATTCTGGAGACGTGACCTACCCAACGCAGTTGGATCTTCAGCAGCGTGGATTCGATGCTGTCGGCCTCTGCCATCTCGAGTACTTTGATGTTGGTGATGAAGTCGCTCCAATGAATGTTGAGGATGGAGCGGAGACAACGCTGGTGGAATCGTTCTAGGAGCCGTAGGTCATGCCGGTAGAGGGCCCATGATTCGGAGCCAAACAGGAGTGTGGGTATGACAACGGCTCTTTATACGCTTATCTTTGTGAGGTTCTTCAGTTGGTTGTTTTTCCAGACTCTTTTGTGTAGTCTTCCAAAGGCGCTATTTGCCTTGGCGAGTCTGTTGTCTATCTCGTTGTCGATTCTTGCATCCGATGAAATGGTGCAGCCGAGATAGGTAAACTGGTTGACCGTTTTGAGTAAAGTGTGCCCGATGGAGATCTGGGGGGGCTGGTAGTCATGGTGGGGAGCTGGGTGATGGAGGACCTCAGTTTTCTTCAGGCTGACTTCCAGGCCAAACATTTTGGCAGTTTCCGCAAAACAGGACGTCAAGCGCTGAAGAGCTGGCTCTGAATGGGCAACTAAAGCGGCATCATCTGCAAAGAGTAGTTCACGGACAAGTTTCTCTTGTGTCTTGGTGTGAGCTTGCAGGCGCCTCAGATTGAAGAGACTGCCATCCGTGCGGTACCGGATGTAAACAGCGTCTTCATTGTTGAGGTCTTTCATGGCTTGTTTCAGCATCATGCTGAAGAAGATTGAAAAGAGGGTTGGTGCGAGAACGCAGCCTTGCTTCACACCATTGTTAATGGAGAAGGGTTCAGAGAGCTCATTGCTGTACCTGACCCGACCTTGTTGGTTTTCGTGCAGTTGGATAACCATGGTGAGGAACTTTGGGGGGCATCCGAGGCGCTCTAGTATTTGCCAAAGCCCTTTCCTACTCATGTCGAAGGCTTTGGTGAGGTCAACAAAGGTGATGTAGAGTCCTTTGTTTTGTTCTCTGCACTTTTCTTGGAGCTGTCTGAGGGCAAAGACCATGTCAGTAGTTCCTCTGTTTGCGCGAAAGCCGCACTGTGATTCTGGGAGAACATTTTCAGCGACACTGGGTATTATTCTATTTAGGAGAATCCTAGCAAAGATTTTGCCTGCATTGGAGAGCAGTGTGATTCCCCTGTAGTTTGAGCAGTTTGATTTCTCGCCTTTGTTTTTGTACAGGGTGATGATGATGGCATCACGAAGGTCCTGAGGCAGCTTTCCTTGGTCCCAGCAGAGCTTGAAAAACTCATGCAGTTTGGCATGCAGAGTTTTGCCGCCAGCCTTCCAGACGGCGGTGTCAAAAGGCTGGCCAAGACCAATAGTGACGGCAGAAATATACCAGTCTTGTTCTAGAAAGCAGAAACCTTGAACCAATATGTGGCTGAATTGTGTAGGTTATTGAGAGTTTGGAATATTCTTAAATAAAGCCTTAAAGGTCATGCTGGTTATCGGTTTGACCGACCGCAATGCTCAACGATGATTATTGAGTAAAAGGCATTGTTGCTGCACATGAAATAGCGCTGAGTTTAGAAACAGCTAACCACAACCAAGGTATTATACAAGTAGAGCAGCAGGGACATCAATAAAGAAAATGGGATGCCAAGAATGTTCGCTGCAGAAAAAGTAATCACAGTCCGGATAAATGTTTCTTCAAAAATGCCAAATGTTACCTATGCTACAAAGGGGCACATGAAGTCCGGAGCCCAAATAAAAAGGAAAATAAGCAAAAAGAGGATCACCCCACAAAGTGAAATCAGAAGTCGAGAAATAAAACACGCAAGGTGAGGAACCTGAAGGAAGAAGAGGAAAATTCTGACAAAAGATTGAGCAACGACCCAAGTGGCTCTGAAGAGGACAAAACAATGCAAGTAATGTTTGTAAATAATATGATTGGATGGAACTGGACACTGGGGCCACGGTGTACTTAATGCCCAAGAGCTTAAAAACAAGAGTATTACCCAATTTCAAGGTGGGACTCTCCTTGGTGGCGGGGATTACTTTTTTGAGGGGTTGAAGCAGATAAATGAGCAAAGCTTTTACATTTGACTATAAACCTTTTTCTATGAATGAAATTCTGGTGTTGCATTTAAGAATATATGAACAGAATAGATCATGGAGCCTCTTGAGCCTGCTTCAACATTCAATGAGATAGTGTCTGATCTGTGACTAAACTCAATTTACCCTTTGCACTGTATCCTGCTCTATGTTTGGTTAACAACACTATTACTCTGGGACCATGTATTTAATGCAAAACAGTTTCTGCTGCTCTTTGCAGGGAGAACTTGTTTTTTCTGCTGTTCAGCCAGTTTCTGAAGCAGGTCAATCATTTACTTTCAATTCCATGAGCCTCAGCATTTAGCTAACACTTTTTAATGTCTTTTGGAGGTCGATGTAAACAAAGTCTGTGGACATTCCCTTGTCTATTATTTCAGTCACCTGTTCAATTTTTAAAACCAGGTTCAGTGGGCACGACCCGACCTTTCATACCATATCGAGTCTCTCTATCCATCTGAAAATTGTCAAGGTATTCAGTTACTTTGTAAAGGAATAGATTAGTTTCAATACTGCATCTCTATTGTGTGACGACTTATGCAAGGATTTTGAGATGGGTCAGGCCTCAGTTCTGTGCAGTGAAGGATATAAATTCTGAGAGTTTCAGACTCTTAAGAGTTTATGCAATGTCACTTGAGCTCCAGAGACAGTGTTCGACTGTATTAACATTTTACCCTTGAAAGATTAGGCATATTGTAAAGATACTAATCTATTCCCCATTTTCTCTAGACTAGTAAGTAGTTCTGCCTGCTGTGTTGGTGCTTCCATTAAAATATCTCATGGCACTGAGAATGTACACTGTAGCCATATCTGCACTTAAAGCTACAGCCTATTCTTACTGCAAGTTTTTGCTGTACAAATATGTAACCAATTCAGTCTTTCTTTTTTCAATATTTTTATTTACATTAAAATTTCACATTCTAATATAGTAAGTACAGGTGCACGTTCCTTTATCCGGAACCCTTGGGGGACAATGTGTTCCGAATTTTGGATTTTTCCGGATTTCGGAAAGCCCAGCCTAATTCTGCTACCGTATCCACCCCCACCCACTTCCAGTCATCCGACCACCTCCCCCAAGCGCTGGCCACCTCTCTCCCCACTTTCTGGATTTTGGAGTTTTCCGGATTTTAGATGTCCGGATAAAGGATCATGCACCTGTACATATGTTAAAATTCAAAAATATACATTACACTTAAATCATATCATTTTATCCAAGGTTCCCCACAGTTTAATCAAGCAGATTATATTGTATTGATATTTTATAATTTTATAAAAAGGAAATTCTAAGCTCACGACCAAGAAAGAAGCTGTTTGGCCAAAAACAAAAGAACAGGAAAACAGAATTCTAATCGGAGTGATAAATTACCTTATTAGTCAACAGTTTTACCTTCGTAACAAATCAAAGATGATAAAAGTAATTTAAAAAGGGTCCCCACGGTGTGGGAAAATTTAAATTCAAATCGGAAATTGAGCATCTAATCTTCTCAAAGTTTAAACATGACATGATGTCACGGAGCCATTGAGCACAATTAGGCGGGGCAATGTCCTTCCATCTGAGCCACGTCGCCTGCCTAGCCACAAGAGAAATAAAAGCTAATAAATGCAGCCCAGCTGTTATTAAAGTTATGCCACTCTCTCGAAATAAAGCAGTTCGGGGACTTGGTTACAAATTCAGTCTTTTAAAATTACTTTTAAATCTGCTTCCACACATTTTCAGGGAATGCATTCTAGATCATATGGCTTGTGATAGAAAGAAGTTCTCCCCATCTCCCAGCTTGAGCTTGATCTTAGTCTGTATATCCTTTACTCATCCCATCTTTTATTAAAACAAGCCATTTAGCCTCTAGCCCCTAATTACTCGCTTCTCTTGGCTGTTGCATCCAGCCCTCTCCATCCCCCTCACCCCTAATTCAACCTTGCTGCTTCTACCCTTTCACCATCCAAAAAGCAGCTGAAGTCCTAACTCACAATCCATTCATGCCTGTTTATCCTTGTGTGAATAGTCCAAGCAGGTTTCTGATCTGATGCAGGTTCAGTGAAACTGCCACTCCATTTCACAGTTGACCACATTGTCTTCTTTGAACACATCTGCAGATTATGTGGAGGTGATTTGAGAGACACACTAGTAGAGTAGGTAAAAATATTAAATAATTATTTATTTTGCTGGTAAATAATTATGGGAAATCCATAATGATCTCTAGGAGCCATGAGGAGATTCCAGAAGATTGGATATAATGCAGACTAACCACCAACATGACTTTTCATGTTTGATATTTTAATTTTTATATACAAACACACTGCATTTTCCATTGTTGTTTAACCATGTGGTATCCCCTGCTTCCATTATCTGAGATGTTCTCGTTGACAAAAAGTTTATTGTCATACACATTGTACAATGTAAAAATGCACTGAAGTCCTGACTTGCTGCCACCCAACAGGTACTGTAGGTTTTCCTACACTGCAGACTGGCATATTCTGATACATGTTGCCTGAGAAGTGGCGGGGGGGGTGGGAATGGGGTGGAAATCAGATAAAAATCATAACGTTCAAGAGGCCCAGACAAGTAAATGGATAGAAGGATACAGTCCTATTGCAGGCATTTGAATTAGTTTAGTAAAGCTAAAGGAATGGCAAGGGCATGGTGGGTTGAAGGGCGTGTTTCTGTTTAAGGTCAAAGTCATATCCTTAATTCCCTTCTGACCCTCATCTCTGTCCCTGGCATTTGACTGATGCAAAACCAGTCAGTTGTAATATTGCCATCATATTTCATCCTAAAACGAGCTATCACTGAGTCTATCTACTTGCAAGTCAGTGACATCCCCCACTATTTTAAAAGTACAGGGAGTCCCTGGGTTTGTACATCTGTCTTTAAGTTAAATTTGTAGATAAGTCAGAACAGGTTCATTTGGTTCTTATTTAGCATCAGTTAGTCTTAGAACTGTAAAAAAAATGAAGAAAGTTTTGATTGGGAAAAAAGAAGAAAGATCATGATTAAAAGTTAACACTCGTTCCATCAATGTCCTGCATACTGGAAGGACATTTGTGAGGTAACGTTATGCACATGTGTGAATTAGGGGTACAATTTGTGTTCATAAGTACCAGTTGTCTGTAAATCAGATATTCATAACCCGGGGATTCCCTGTATCACGATTGGCACCCCTTTGTAGGGCTAAGGGAATACTGTGTGGTCAGCGTTGTCACCTTTCTCATATGAACCAGGATAAGGTGATCTCTGAACTGGGAGTACAGATCCCATGGCACTCTTCCACTGAGGAGTTCTCTCAGCATGGTGGCCAATATCCTTTCCCCATTTTAAAATAAATGGTCTGATCATCATCCAACTTGATCTGCACAAATTTACTGCCACACTTCCTGAATTATATTGATCAGACTTCATTGGCCACAAAGTGCTTTGGAGTGGCTGAGCGAGAACTTGCATGGCATCGGATAAATTCAAATCTTTCCTAATTTACAATGCATTGGGAAAGTACAGGTTGTTGTTTTGGTTCTGAGGCTCATGTGTAATCTAGTCACTATTTGGGTGAATTGCAGTCTAACACAGTAGAAGAGTAAAACAACTATGACCTTGTGCATTCTGAAGTTCCATCCTTTTCCTTTAGTGTGCCTCTTTAGGTCAGTAGGATTTGAGGTAAAGACAAAAACAGAAATTCCCTTCTGAAATGTAATCTGCCAATTGTTACCATGTGCAGTGTGACAATTTGAAGTCTGTTGGATTTGGAGAAAGCAAAAGCCTTCTAATCTCTTTTATCTGTAGATTTGGATTTCACCTTTCCCTTTGAGCAGATAGTTGCCTTCTTTTTGTCTCCCTGACTGAATTCTGTGCATTTTCATCCCATTTCCAGCCTCAACAAGCAACTCTTCTCCCCAGCCCCCACTGACAAGTGGGGCCCGAGCTGTCAGCTCCCAGCAGCAATTGGCCAAAAAATGTGCTTTAACTAACTGTGGCCTGAAGCTAAACATCTGGCAGAACAATGGCTTACCGCACCAAGCAATAATCAGGTGTGCTTGTCAGCTTGAGGATGCTTTAATGGAAAATGCAAAAGCATCTTTCCTCCCAGAACAGGTCTTGGGGACAGACCCACCAATTTTTTATCCCCACCTGTTTTCTCCACTGTTGTCCGTCCGTCTTTTTGAAGGGAAATGAAGGGTTCTTTTCAGAATTGTGAGCAAACGTGTGTGTGGCAAGAGGTGCCACAGATCATGGGACTTTTCTATTCAGTTAAAGGAAAACAGTCAGAATCCATTTTGCCCTTGGATACCCATAACCTTAAACTATTGGAGTTTGTGCTCTTCCATGCACTTGACTTTCCAAGTGGCAGCGATCTCAGATTAGGTTTAGCGCATTTTAGTTCACACTGTAATCACCCAGGGGCAGGGGAGAATGGAGTGAGTGCTTTGGATGTTGGTTGAAGTTCCAAATGAGTGAGCTGCTGGAGTAACTCAGCAGGTCAGGCAGCATCTGAGGAGGCAGAGGGATGGTTGATGTTTCAGTTTGAGACTGAATTAGGAGGCTCTTGACCTGAATCCTGAGATATTCTGCTCCAGCGCAGATGAGTGTGGTTGGAATTGTACTAATTCGTGCAAGAGGAAAATATTTCTTAATTTACAGCTTGCAGTTGGGGGAAAGGCTTTGCTTGGCAAGTGAGCCAGTTGCTGCAGGATATCCAACCTTAAACAAGCTCTGCAGCCATCATTTCCAAGATGGGGAATTCAGAAATGTGGGTTTGGTGGTCGTTGCCTATCAGATGGCAGTCGCAAAGATTACTTGCTACTGATCACCCGATAGATATTTGGATTTTTGCTGTTTCCAAACATGGAATTGTTTCATTTGGCTGAGGAATTGCAATCATCAGGAAACATCCCCATTTCTGACCTTAGGATTGGAGGAATGTTTTTAATGAAACAGCTGAAGATGCTTGGCTCTAGGAGCTTGCTACGAGGACCTTTTACAGTGGTGTCCCTAGGCTAAAATGATTGACCTTCAACAACCATAACCTTTATCTTTTATACAAAGAATGATTACAGCCATTGAATGTGGAACTTCTTGGTTTGTAGTGAAGTATTTCTTTGTTTAAGGTTGAGATTTCATTGTTGCATGATGCTGCAGACTGTGGCTTTTTCAAATATTATTTTGATTTGGAATTTAGCAACCCTTCCTGAGGCTAAAACAAAGCACAAGGACAGGTTGGCCGATGTTGCAGAATCAATCAACAAGTCGTTCATAAAATGGGGCACACATTCTAGTGATCCTGGGTGATGCTAGACAATGAAACCTTTAGCCCTTGAAAATATTGGTTGATTTTATTTATAGATCAGTGGTTCTCAGCCTTTGCCGACTCACCCACCTTAACTTTTACTTACCACAGACCACCTATAACAAATGTTTATTAGTCTTGGGGGAGGGGGGGAGGTTTGTGAGGGGATCTGACAAACTTGCACCCCTTTTCAGACCATATTTTTATTGTATTCTTGGTATTTTTTTTAACCTTTCAGTTTTTTTAGTCATCAAATTTCCAACCTTGTTTTACATTTAACTTGTTTATGACATCAGTAATTTTTATCATTTCCACGGACCACTTGTAAAAAAAAAATTAGTGATGCAAAGCAGGATAATATATGTTTATTCCTTGAGGAAATGTCACCACTGCCAGCTGTGTTATTAAGCCCTAAGTTCTGGAATTCTTGCTATAAACTTCTCCATCTGTTTTTCTTCAAGATGTCTCCTTAAAGTCCTCAACTGAACTTTCGGTCATTTTTTTTTCCTGAAATCTCCTCCTTTGGGTTTGTCTCACTTTTTGTTTGCTGTAATTACAGTCTATCCAGCACCTTAAATTATTTGCAATGTTTAAAAAAATACTCATCTCAGATGATTTTGCATTTGTGTAATGTTTCATTAGTGTCACTAATTATACCAGCCCTGCAGCCAGATGTCACGCAACAGTAGACTGTCTAAAAAAAAACCAAAATACTTCTGCCGATTCCTTTTGGTTAATACTCTTAGCGATTATCTGCTGGATCCATTTTAGAGAATGTGCATGAGATTTTGTTGTTATTTTCAGAATAGTTAACACCAGCTTAATTTTTGGCTAAGCATTTTATCATTTTCTTTCATAAATAGCAACATTGCAAGAGAAGATAATGAGTTTCATATTTTACATATTCTGCTGGCAATAGACAGAAGCATTGGACATTTTGCATGCTGCAGCTTTAATGAATCTTCAGAAACTGCTGGCAGACTTGTATCACTCTGTCTTCAGTTTCCTGAAAACTCTTTCACACGTAGCCTGTCATGATTTACACAAAACTGATTCCTGTTTAAGCTCCACATGGAAATGTGATAGTGAAGCACCATTTTAAAAATATTATATGTTCATTTTCAATCTATATTTGTCTTGGAGTCATGGAGCAATTTTTTTTTTTTTAAATTTAGACATGCTCTCTCTCTCTCCCTCCTTGTCTCTAACTCTCTCTCCCTCCTTGTCTCTCTCTCTCTCCCACCTTGTCTCTCTCTCTCTCCCTCCTTGTCTCTCTCTCCCTCCTTGTCTCTCTCTCTCCCACCTTGTCTCTCTCTCTCTCCCTCCTTGTCTCTCTCTCTCCCTCCTTGTCTCTCTCTCCCTCCTTGTCTCTCTCTCCCTCCTTGTCTCTCTCTCCCTCCTTGTCTCTCTCTCCCTCCTTGTCTCTCTCTCCCTCCTTGTCTCTCTCTCCCTCCTTGTCTCTCTCTCTCCCTCCTTGTCTCTCTCTCTCTCCCACCTTGTCTCTCTCTCTCCCTCCTTGTCTCTCTCTCTCCCTCTCCCTCCTTGTCTCTCTCCCTCTCCCTCCTTGTCTCTCTCTCTCCCACCTTGTCTCTCTCTCTCCCACCTTGTCTCTCTCTCTCTCCCTCCTTGTCTCTCTCTCTCTCCCTCCTTGTCTCTCTCTCTCTCCCTCCTTGTCTCTCTCTCCCTCCTTGTCTCTCTCTCCCTCCTTGTCTCTCTCTCCCTCCTTGTCTCTCTCTCCCTCCTTGTCTCTCTCTCTCCCTCCTTGTCTCTCTCTCTCCCTCCTTGTCTCTCTCTCCCTCCTTGTCTCTCTCTCTCCCTCCTTGTCTCTCTCTCTCCCTCCTTGTCTCTCTCTCCCTCCTTGTCTCTCTCTCCCTCCTTGTCTCTCTCTCCCTCCTTGTCTCTCTCTCCCTCCTTGTCTCTCTCTCCCTCCTTGTCTGTCTCTCTCTCTCTCCTCATCTCCCTCCTTGTCTCTCCTCATCTCGCTCCTTGTCTCTCCTCATCTCCCTCCTTGTCTCTCCTCATTAACCTCCTTGTTTCTCTCTCTCCGCAACTCCCTCCTTGTCTCTCCTTCTCATCTCTCACCTTGTCTCTTCCCTCCTTGTCTCTCTCTCTCTCTCTCCTTCCTTGCCTCTCTCTCTCTCCTTCCTTGTCTCTCTCTCTCCTTCCTTGTCTCTCTCTCTCCTTCCTTGTCTCTCTCTCTCCTTCCTTGTCTCTCTCTCTCCTTCCTTGTCTCTCTCTCTCTCTCCTTCCTTGTCTCTCTCTCTCTCCTTCCTTGTCTCTCTCTCTCTCCTTCCTTGTCTCTCTCTCTCCTTCCTTGCCTCTCTCCCTCCTTGCCCATCTCTCCTTCCTTGCCCCTCTCTCTCCCTCCAGGTCTATCTCTCTCTCTCCCTCCTTGTCTCTCTCTCTCTCTCCTCATCTCCCTCCTTGTCTCTCCTCACCTCGCTCCTTGTCTCTCCTCATCTCCCTCCTTGTCTCTCCTCATTTCCCTCCTTGTCTATCTCTCTCCACAACTCCCTCCTTGTCTCTCTCACCCTCCTTGTCTCTCCTTCTCATCTCCCACCTTGTCTCTTCCCTCCTTGTCTCTCTCTCTCTCTCTCCTTCCTTGCCTCTCTCTCTCTCTTTCCTTGCCTCTCTCTCTCTCCTTCCTTGCCCCTCTCTCCCTCCTTGCCCCTCTCTCCCTCCTTGCCCCTCTCTCCCTCCTTGCCCATCTCTCCTTCCTTGCCCCTCTCTCTCCCTCCTTGCCCCTCTCTCTCCCTCCTTGCCCCTCTCTCTCCCTCCTTGCTCCTCTCTCTCCCTCCTTGCTTCTTTCTCTCCTTCCCTCGTCTCTCTTTCTCTCTCCCACCTTGTCTTTCTCTCTCCCACCTTGTCTTTCTCTCTCCCTCCTTGTCTCTTTCTCTCCCTCCTTCTCTTTCTCCCTCCTTGTCTCTTTCTCTCTCCCTCATCTCTTTCTCTCTCCCTCCTTGTCTCTTTCTCTCTCCCTCCTTGTCTCTTTCTCTCCCTCCTTGTCTCTTTCTCTCTCCTTGTCTCTTTCTCTCTCCCTCCTTGTCTCTTTCTCTCTCCCTCCTTGTCTCTTTCTCTCTCCCTCCTTGTCTCTTTCTCTCTCCCTCCTTGTCTCTTTCTCTCTCCCTCCTTGTCTCTCTTTCTCTCTCCCTCCTTGTCTCTCTTTCTCTCTCCTTCCTTGCCTCTCTCTCTCTCCTTCCTTGTGTCTCTCCTTCCTTGCCTCTCTCCCTCCTTGCCCCTCTCTCCTTCCTTGCCCCTCTCTCTCCCTCCTGGTCTATCTCTCTCCCTCCCTCCTTGTCTCTCTCTCTCCTCATCTCCCTCCTTGTCTCTCCTCATCTCGCTCCTTGTCTCTCCTCATCTCCCTCCTTGTCTCTCCTCATTTCCCTCCTTGTTTCTCTCTCTCCACAACTCCCTCCTTGTCTCTCTCTCCCTCCTTGTCTCTCTTTCTCCCTCATTGTCTCTCACTCTCCCTCCTTGTCTTTCTTTCTCTCTTCCACCTTGTCTCTCTCTCTCCTTCTTTGCCTCTCTCCCTCCTTGCCCCTCTCTCCTTCCTTGCCCCTCTCTCTCCCTCCTTGCCCCTCTCTCCCTCCTTGCTCTTCTCTCTCCCTCCTTGCTCCTCTCTCTCCCTCCTTGCCCCTCTCTCTCCCTCCTTGTCTCTCTCTCTCCCTCCCTCCTTGTCTCTCTTTCTCTCTCCCACCTTGTCTTTCTTTCTCTCTCCCTCCTTGTCTCTCTTTCTCCCTCATTGTCTCTCACTCTCCCTCCTTGTCTTTCTTTCTATCTCCCACCTTGTCTGTCTCTCTCTCTCTCCCCCTCCTTGTCTCTCTCTCTTCCCCTCCTTGTCTCTTTCTCCCTCCCTCCTTGTCTCTTTCTCCCTCCCTCCTTGTCTCTTTCTCTCTCCCTCTTTGTCTCTCTTTCTCTCTCCCTCCTTGTCTCTCCCTCCCTCTTAAAAAATAATTAAAACCTATTGGTCAACTAAAAATAGGGAGTTAATATTTTTTCTTCATTCTCAATGCACATTTCTTTCAGAATAGCTAATCAAAATCATCTAACTTCATTTGTCTATAAATTATGGACTGTATTATTGATCACAAGATTGAGTACCTGCATAATTAATATATAGATTTACAGAAATAACAAAGAACCAGTGCTATGGTTATAATAGATCCTCTGTCTCACAGACACTGTTTCACATTTGTTATTTGTTCTGGGAGTTTTGTCAATTTGTTTCACTGCCAATCTTTTGACAGGGGAGAAATATCTGACATCAAGAGCCTTTTTGTACCCTTGAGTAGACTTTCTTAAACTTGATGTGTTTATTTTTTTTCGTAGAAACTTTTCCCTGTTAAGTTCACAGCTTCTGGCAGTGATGCCAATGGTCTCCTTTGTAATCAATAATTCTTTAGAATACAGTTGAACCCTTGCCATCTGTGATATTTATTTATCTGCTCATCTCTGATTTGAAGCACTGGGCCAGAATTAGAATGTAAACAGATAAGAAGCAAAAATTCAGTTAGAAAATGGTACTTGCGACTTTCTACTTCTGTAAGGAAGATTGAAATAGATCTCTTCGGATGCAATTCTTAATATCTGCAAATCATAAATAAAATGTGCTTTAGAGACATTTTATGGGTTTTGTCCAAAAATTCTTGTATTTTTGTCTTTTGGTGCTGACCGTACTAACGTGCTTCTTTCTCCTTGTGTACAGTACAGGATGCATAAACATAGTCATTATTCAACCCAGCCAAGGAGGGACTGCATGCTTGCTTCATTTCACAGGTCACTGTGAATTCCTCATTCACAACCAGAAGCCAGCAGGTGCAAGCCACTCCCAACCATGATAAGTCCTGCTGGTTGAACTAACCTTTGGCAGAACTTTTCCTACCAAACAGCTCAAGGGTCAGCTACTTTCTGCTTCCTTTGGAAGAGTTTGTGAGTGTAATTTAAAAGAGAAATGAATGATGAGTCCAGATGTATTGAATCTCTTCATGAATCCCACTGCTACAGAGTCTAACACAGATCTCTAACTTTTTTTCAGGGTCAGTATTTGTATGAAGGTGTTCTGGGTGGATGAAGATTTTGGTCCTTTCTAACACTGGCACATGGAGTTTGTTAATTATAAACTAAAATGCATATTGAGTACTGACCCAGGAAATACTACCCAGAAATCCGATGAAGGGCTCAGGCCCGAAACATTGGGTTACACTTCCTTCCTATAGATGCTGTGTGACCTGGGTTTCTCCGGCACTTTGTGTTTTGCCCTACAGTCACAGCATCTGCAGACTTTCTTGTTTAACTCCAGAAATGTTCAGCAGTTTGTACACAAAGAGTAAATGTACCCAAATTTCAGGGCACAGTTACAACAAGCAGATATTTCACTGCCCAGAATATTGAGTAACTCCACAGACCCAAGTCCTAAACACACATACCTTCTGGAGAAAACTGTAACGTCACTGATTTACTGGAGCTGATGGAGGAACTTGGTGGATGAGACAGCATCCTTGGGTAGAAATGGTCAGTCAGCGTTTCGGATTGCTGACTGACCACTTCAGTCCATGGATGCTGCTTAACCTGCTGAGGTTCCTCCAGCAGTGAATTGTTGGCTCAAGATTCAGCATCTCCATTTTGTATTTTTCGACACATTCCTTCTTGGCTTACAAAGAATGGAGAATTTGGCGAAAAAGGGAACCAAATTCATATGTCCCCATTTTACAATGTGGCAATGTCCCAAAGTGCTCTACAGTCAATGCAATACTTACTTTTTTTAAAAATTTATCACACGATGAACCATATCAACCAAAATATGTACAATGCAATACTTACTGACTTTATTGGTGGAATGTAGTAAATTCGATAATTGATATACAGCAATCCCACCAATAATTTGATAATACAACAACCAGATCATCTCTTTTAGCATACCATTACTTGATTTACAAGTGTCTCATTTCCATTATAAAGAATGCAGACTATTGATATCCTTTGCGGATCTGAGAGGATTATCTAGTCGTTGAAATTTACTTCATAGCTGAGGGAACTTGCCGACAGGTTTGCTACATGGCAGCAATGACTGCACTTGAAACCTACCACATTGACTGTAGGGCACTGGGTCATTCTGATTTTACTAAGAGTGATATATGATATGCAGCCATTAAAAGGCTGGTTAAGGAAAATTGCCTAATTTCCATATGTGTTTACTTTGGCTTCTATCCTACTTTGAAGTGATTCTTAAATATTGTGGGTTTTGGCTCACTGAGCTTCAAAGGTGTAGCTTGCTGAATTCAAATGTCTCCTCGCTGGCGGGCACTGTGCTCTAATTTTGACAGCAAGTGTCAATTGTTTGGATTGCTATTTATACTGAGGAAACTGACCTGAGTTCACAACTGAAAGCCATATATTCAGAGTTGAAATATATGTTGTAACTTAATCAAGGCCTGGCCAGAAGAAGCCATTGCTTTTACATGTTCTGTGAAATTCGTGCTCTTGTATTCATAGATATTCTTATAAACTAAACACCTGCATGTCTCTAAGACTGTAACATGTCATATTTTATAGTGAGATGTTACAGATTCTAGCAAGAAATAGTGTATGTGTTGCAATAGGGCCAGTACTTTATTTCATGGGCTACGAAATGTTATGGGATTTTCTGTGGGATTCAAAACCTCTACATTAGTTCAGGTACATGTATTTCTTTTCATTGTCAAAAGTGCATTACAGCCCATAATTTGCCAATAACATTTGCAATCCATAACTCAGTATTAATGTATCTGAACTACATCTTGATAGGATAGCTGGAAGCTTATCACATTCAAATGCAGGAATAGATGTTTCAATGAACTTCATTTCATGCTACTAGTAACTTTTTTTTAAATCAGGACATTGTAATAGCTTCAAAAATATGGGTTACTGTGCAAAAACCCATTACTGTTGAAATTTATATATGGATTTATTCACAGCAGGTATTACTGTATCAGTAGGCGAATTTGTTATGTGACTAGGATTTTCTTTGAACGATGTATGGAACAGTAAATAACCTCAAAGACATAAACAAATTGTGCCTTTGCTAGACAACGAAAATGAAAGTGCCAGAACACTCAACTGGCCAGGCGGTATTTGTGGTGAGAGAAGCAGAATTAATGATCTCATGTAATTCCCCTTTCATCAGAACCCACTCACAGCTCACTTAACTTCGAACAATAGGTTATTGACCTAAAACATTTAACGCTCATTTCCCTCTTCACAGATGCTTTCTGACCTGCTGCTTATCTCCAGACTTTTCTCTCTTGTCTGTGTAGATTAAGCAATTAATGCTCTGTTACATATTTATATTCATTTCATCTACAAATAAAGTATGTATGAAATGACTATAATTTATGACTGCACCCTTTTCATTAAGCCCTCCTGTTCCACAGTATCTTTTCATATCTTTCTATATTTTGCTCTCTCTTTCACGCTGTTACTAGTTATTCAGTTTCTTCCTGCCTTCTTCACTTGATCCCCTTCTCTAATCCCTTTCATTCACTTGCTCAGCCTCTTATCCTCTCTTTACTTTCTCTCGAAGGCCCACTTTTCCTCACCAACTGACTCTCGACCCATTTCAAGACACTTTTTTTAAAAGTTGTCTTTCACTCCCAATACTCTCCTTTACTTTTCCCCCTTTCCTCCACCAGTCTTTGTTTCACTTAATGGCCATCCATTCTAATCTGGAAATGATCTGCTATGTCAACCTTAACAGTTGCATGTTCAAGTCATGGAAAACGTATCTATACAAAGAATAGTATTAGAGATGTGGAGTCAGGAACATGTTAAGAGAGAGCCTAAAATTTGCAGGGTTGCTTACCCCAGAACACAGCAGAAATATATGAGAAAGGCAAGGGAATAGAGTGAGTAATTAACAATGGACTATTTGTCCTTTTTTCCTCAACTATGACAGGAGATCAGTACAATCTCAGAAGAATGATGAGAATCGTGATTTTGGGAATGAATTAATGTTTTTGTCACAGCTTTTAAGAGTGGCCTTGTTTAAATGATGACTTTTTTTGTAGATGAGGCCCTTCTTGAGGCAGTGAAGAACAATGACCTACAACAGGTAAGCCATAGCTTCAATGGAAATTTCAGTGATAATTAACCAACATAATGTACTTTCTGACCAATTACATGGCATCAAGACAATGTGTCTTGGCCTCAAAGGGAGCTTGCACTCATGTAGCACCTTTACAGTATAGTGAAGAATCTCGTGTTGCCTCACGGAAATCTCATCAGATAAACCACAGCCATAAAAGGAGTCCTCACTAAGGGCCAATTCAGGGAGGGGATTCCGGACTGAAGGCATGATTGGGCAAAGGAATTGCACGATGTGCAAGAGAGCAGAATTGGAGGAATGCAGACTTTGCAGAAGTTTACAGCGACATAGGCTGATGGGATGCTGTTCAAACATTCAAATGTAATCCAAGGTTTGTTCAATTTATTAGCAAGATTTGTTGTAGCTATATGGTAAAATGTCTTTTTGACTCCTGTGATTAATTTAACCCTGCAATTGTTGTCAGTTTATTTTGTTTCTCTGATTTTTTTCTGTGCTGTTTTCATCACAACTAATATCAGGGGCAATTTCTTCATCAGTTACCCTTGAGACGTAATAATTGAATACTTGTTTTTGTGGGAACATACACATTATAAAAAAGCAAGTTATTATGTCTCTTAAAGCAGAAAAGGCAAGAAAAAGTAATTTGTGTCAGAGAGTTGCAATTTTCCTGCAGACGTCAACAATTTGTATTATAGGTTTGTTAAATTCCTAAAGGACAAAGATTACTGCAAATAATGTTAAGACGAAATCTCAATGAACTGACACTTACGAAACCTTAGCATCAATTCTTAAATATGCTTATCCTTGTAGTATAGGTACAGATTAGTTTAACTGGTTTTTTGAGTAATGTTCAAGCTTCTTGTCATGGGAACATTACACTAATAGTGATTTCTTTAGAACATTCATAAGAAAGAAGCGACCAGAGTTTAGTACACAGTTCACAATATCAAAACACACCATTTGGCTCATCTGGGCTGTGCTATTTGTGTGCATAAATTAATCTATTTTTCTTTAAGACATTTAAAATGTTTCACTTTGTAAGCTTCCATCTACAAAGATGGAAGGGTGGAATATCTTTTAAGCACATCGGGAAATACATCGGATAAGGTGTACCAACTGGGGAAACAAAAATACTGAAGGAGAGAAAGTCTTGCACAAGGTTTTAATGTTTGAAAAGATATGTTGCAACCGTGTTTCAAAGTATGTTGCAGTTGTACAAATCTTGGTTGGATTATTGTGCACAGGTCTGGTTGGCACTTCACAGGAGAGATGTGGTCGCGATAAAGAGAGTTCAGGAGAGATTCATCAGGATGTTTCCTGGAATGGAGGACTGCAGTTCTAAGGAGATATTGGATAGGCTGGGTTTATTCTCACTGGGATGAAAGGTAGAGGTGTACAGGATTGTGAAGTGCATAGATTGGATAGATTTGAGTCTTTTTTTCCAAAGCAGGGGAGTTTAAAATTAGAGGGCACAGTGAGAGGAATAAATTTAAAGGAGATCTGAGAGTACGGTGGTCATCTTGAACAAACTACCAGAAGAGGTGGGAAAGGTGAATATAATTACATTTAAAAGGCAATGGGACAGGTACTTGGATTGGAAAAGCAAAAAGGGATATGAGCCTAATGAAGGCAAATGTCATTATCTTATATAGGCATCATAGTTGAGGACAAGTTGGGTCAAAAGGATCTTGCTGTGCTTTACTGTAGAATTAGAAACCACAAATAAATACAGATAGAAGGGATATTGAGGACAAGAGATTGGAAACAACATTGGATTGGTCTTTTTGGAAGTTAATGAAGGCAAATATCTGGGCTTGCTATTTTGGGAGCGAGATTTCTTTCAGAATAGAAACTAAATTTAAGTCTTCTATGTTCCTCTGTTAAAACTATGTCAATGTTTCAAAATTACTTCAGTGACCTCCAAAATGCTATCTTGTCTTTACTGTGCGATAAAGGTGACCAGAAGTATGGCCAGAAGTTTTGAAAGGCTATATATATAGTTTTCTTTGTGAGTTTGAGCAGTTCAGGTTGCGTATACAGTATTTTTTTTGTTTCAAAAACATCTCAAGAGATCGTCATGGATGAATCTTTTCTAGCTTCTGAAGATTACACTCTGCTAGCGTTGTCACGGATCTTTTCCATTTTGTAAAGAAATCTAGAGATCCGTTTGATAGAGAGTGCCTCATTGCGTGCTATCTAAAACACTTCGTATAAAGATCCCTGTAATATAGTAACTATTTTGTTCAGAAGATTCTACCAACAGCATTTAGGTGAATAAACCCATTGATTTGGATTAGGGGGTGTGGTTTGACATTTAAATTTGGGTCGTGGGATGGGCTAAAGATCTTGACTGTTCAGAATTCTGTTCAGATACTGGAATATGGAGAGAAAAAAACTCAATCTGCTGGAGGAACTCAGTGGGTCGAGCAAGATCAGTGGGAGAACAGGAATGGTTCAGAGCCCTTCATCAAGGCTTACTTCATCAACCCTCTAAGTTCCACTAGCAGATTGTTTTTTTGAACCAAACAATGCAATTGAATCGACAGACCTGAATTAAGCTATTCTTATTCACTGGTAATATTTAAAATTCCATGGCATACTGGATGACATCCTTGCCTCTAAATCAGAATTTTTCACTTTGAGTCCCTGACCCTTCTGCCACCTTTTGGAAGAAACATCCTACCTCAGCTCCACGGCACTTCCAGTCCCATGGAGATGTAAAAGACCCAGTGGCACTACCTTACACAGGAGCATGAAGTTACCACAAATGTCCTGGCATTACTTGCTATTGGAACAGATTGGCTGGTCAGTCACATATGCAGTCATATTCTGACACTGCCTCCACTTAAAACCTAATTAATTGTTTGTAAAGCACATTCAAATGTAGTCTGGTTGCAAAGGACACTTTGTAAATGCTCTCCTTCTTAATATTAGCTCAGGTAAAATTCTGTAGAATGCCTGACGTGTTTTATATATTTTGTTTTTACAGTTACGAGAGTTGCATAAATCAGGGGCCGATCTATTGGTGCGAGATTCTTTGGGACGAACCTTACTGCATCATGCTGTCAGTGAGGGAAACAAAGAAATTGTGAAATACATCCTCGACAACGGTAGGGAGCAAAGCAACTGCAAGTCAAACAGAAATCTGCCTTTCTTCAAGATCCCACTTGCAACATGTCCTACTTTCATGTTTGAAACTTAAATTTTGCAAATCCTTGGTACCGCAGATTGGGAATTTGTTCTGTTCCCACCACTAACTTTTTGTTCGTTAAAATCACGTTAAACCCTTCCCTTCATCGATTGGCAGAAACCAGGAACATTCATAAACAGTCTCCAGTTTACAGTACACATGGGTGCCATACAACATTCAAAACAAATACTTCAGAAGAACCTTGATGTGGAAAAAAAAAGACCTTGATACATCTAATGCACCACCTTCTTGTTTGCTACCCTGTTTGCTATCAGTCAAGGCCTGTCACCATGCAACAGACATGATGAAGAGTTTTGGAATAACAAGTTTTCCCTCTCATGCTACATTTAGCAAGTGTTCCATCTCACATGATTCACTCTGCACAGATGATTATTTTCTGTCAGCAGTATTCTCTGCAATGAAGAGTAGATTTTTAATTTTTTTTAATTATCAAAAGGAAAAAGAATTTCCACGTATAATGTGATTCAAAACCCTATCCCCATGCAAGGTGTATGACTAAAGAAAATGTGTACTTCGTTCATAAAATAAAATGGCAAATATTAAAATTCCAAAATTAATATTATTCCCAGAGGTTATGAAAGTAATTCAAGAATGGTCCCCACAACATTTGAAACTTTATACTTGAATTATTAATTGAGTAACATATCTTTTCTAAATTTAGACAGGACATAATGTCCCTCAGCCACTGAGCATGAGTGGGTGGGGCAGCATCCCTCCATCTAAACAATATCACACGTCCAGCCAAGAGAGATGGAAAAGACAGAGATCGACATTTAATTGGAGTTAAAAGAATATCATTCTCTCCATTTGTGTCATAAAATGCGACCAAAAGATTTGGCTCTAAATTTATGTTAAGAATTAAAGATAGAGCTTGAAAAATCTCCGTCCAGTATTCTTCAAGGCATTGTCAGTCCAAAACATATGAATTAAAAAAGCCTGTTGTCTCTTACATTTATCACAACAAGAATTTACATCTGGATAAATACAAGATAATTTAGCTTTGGGCATATGAGCCCTATATACAACTTTAAATTGTAATGAACAATGACAGGCACATAGTATTAACCAGCTTAAGAATTTGATCCCAGACTTCCTCCTTTAATGCGAGGTTGAAATCCTGTTCCCAGGCATTTTAAATTTTAACTAAAGGGGCATGTCTCAGGAATTTGAGATTTAAGAAAATGATTGATTTGCAAATAATTGGAAAAAAAAAGTGAGTATTTGGTAAATTGAACTTTCCAGAAAGCTGTTCAAATGACGCAAAATATTATCGTTGAAAAAATCTTCGAAGTGTTCAATACCTAATCGAAGCCATTCATGAATAACAAGATTGTGTAAAGAAGGTTGGAAAAGATGGCTGAATGCAATAGGACTTGAAAGAAAAAAAAGTCCAAAATGTTTTCTAAACTGCACCCTAATTCTCACAGTGTGCCTAACAATAGGATTATCGATTGATTTACTTAAAATGAAAGGAAGTGAGGATCCAAGAAGTGCTGGAAGGAAAAGGTATAACACATTGGTCACCCCTCTCTTTATTCCTAGTCAGTCGTATTCATTCTATTTAAATGAATATCTTACCTAAATTTGTATACCTTTTTCAGCCGATACCAATTTTCATTCCCAAATCATTTTTTGATTCACTTGATTTGATTATATTGTCTTATATATGGATGGGTAAGAGTCTAAGCAAACTTCATCTTCATAAACCTAAAAGGAACAGAGGAATGGCTCTACCTAATTTCAGATTTTACTACTGGGCGGTCAACGTATGTAACCTTATGCTTTGGTTACATTTACATAACCAAATTTACAGTCCAGTATGGGTAGCAATGGAGTTGAATTCTGCCAGAGAAGAGTTAGTTGCACCATTTTGCACCCAGCCTTATCAATAGCAATTCTGTGGGATAATGTGCAGCAGGTGTTGTCTCTGCAAATGAATGGGTGGAGATGTACAGTGAGCTTTTAAAAGTACTTTTGGTCATGTTCACCTTTTTCTCTCTTTCCTTCCCTGTTCCACTTGACTCTCCTCCACCACACCAGCCTCTCCAGAGATCTTGGACTTAACGGAGAAAGAGAAGTAAGTAGTTGCATTACTGTGATTATGATGGAATCTGAGGTTTTATCATGAATATTCCTCAATAGGACAAAAACCTTATCTAAGATTTCTCTCTAGCAATTAACTGAGAGCTCTTTAAAATGCTCATTATAGGAACAAATGCTCATTCTCTACCCATTTGTGAAATTGGTGTGGGCAGATTTGCAACATGATAAACATTCACACCAAAGTATGATGCTACAGGACATCAGCGCCTTGTCGACCAAGTACTAGTTAAACTAATGAATATTCTGGATCCTTTTCTGCTTTGGCTCTTCACCCAATCATTCACAAATATGTTTTCATCTGTTAGGTCTGAAACTCTAGATTTCTCTTCCTGATTCATCATCCTTGAGGCCTTCCTAAAATGTACTGCTTTGTAAAGGGATGTCCCATTACATCTCTCGATGTGGTTTCATATCAACTCTTTAATTCACACTAGTGAAGTGCAGTGGGATGTTTTACAATGTTAAGTGCACCAAAGATATTCAAGTTACGTTGCTTCCAGTCTCCTCTCCAAGGTACCTGTAGTCCCAGACACTAAACATGCATCAGCCTGGGTCAGATGTATTGATGCTGGATTTGTAAGGGAGGTAGATGGAATTAAGTTTGGGGAACTTATTGTAGGCACATGGCAGAGACCAGTGCAAAAGGAGGGAGAAATTAATATCTTACCTTGACAGGTCTTGTTAAGATTTTTGAACTTGACTTTTTCAGGTGTGCCCTGGGAGCTTAGTGCAGAAAACAAATTGCTAGAGAAACTCGACAGGTTAGGCAGCATCTGTGGAGGATGAAGAGGTAGTCTAGTCGGGTCAAGGACTGAAGCACCTACCTGATCCCCAGAGTTTTTGCTCTGGATTCCAGCATCTACAGCCTCAGGAGCTCAGCGTTAGCATTGATTTTCAATACCAATTGTTCACTGAGCGGACTATCTTCTCTTTGGAGTACAAAGCTATCTGCTTCCTGGAACCCTGACATGAAGACCTCACAGTCATTACTTCTCACAAGGTCTTTTCTGTCAGCACCTGTGCTGCTTCTCTGCTTTAAGAAGTGCTGGCTGTGTTTTATTAGGGTCAGTCAAGACTGATTTCCCATGCCCCCCAAGTCGGTGCCCAGCCAAGGAACAACACAGACACTGCAGCTGCACGCCAGAGTCATTATAATGAGCTGGCAACTTCACATGGTTGTTCCAATCACTTGAGGTGTGCAGTGTGCCTGTTTTCAGAAAAATGAGTGGGCTACAATTAAAGTAATTGCTGCCTCATTTACGATACCTTGACAATGTTTCCCAAGCTTGGCAGATGTTGTTGGCAAGAAATGCTCTCTCTAATCAGTATCCTCTCAGTTCATTCACGTGCTTCCACCCAAGTTAAACCAGACTCCATTCTTATGTCACACTATGATCTTGCTTGATTTCATAGAACCATCAACATTGCAGCACACAATCAGGCCCATCAGCCTGTAGTGAACTGGGATTCACTAGAAATGCGCTGTACTGACGACTGGTTCCGCCTCCCAGCTCCTCCCCCTGGGGCCCGTATATAGCCCTGGTTTCCCGCCTAAACCCAGAACCCCTCTGAAGCCTGTTCATGAGCCCTACCTGTGTTGTAAGCTAATAAAAGCATTTGTTCTCCCTCCAGTCGAGTGTGAGCTTTTACCTACGCTACCCATAGCCTTTCTAGTCTGTGCCGAAGGGCCCTTTTCCCAAGAAAGGAACTTTTGAACCATCATGGCCAAGACGTGTTGGGTTACTAACACACTACAACAGAGCATGGATACCTTCTGGTTTGAACAAACTTCAGATTTATTGTCAGAGAACATACATGACATCACATAAAACCCTGAGCTTCTTTGCTGCTGAGTTCCTGTTACAGGAATGTGCTGAGCACCAACAGAAGAATGGCAACATGCTGCAATCCCAGTTGTAGATTATAACTGGAAAAAAGAAAGGAGGCAATAAAGTACACCAATGTGCATTGTGCTTTAAACAGCTGGATCTCAAGGCCCCTCATCCTCCTTTATATTTTTCTAATGAGGTAAAACAAGACCATTTGCCCAGTTGAGTTCTCAGAGTTCACAGTCCTCCATGTATCTCCCCGTGACCTACTCTCTGTTACTTTCCCATCTCCCCTGATGCCCCTGCCATTCATTCACACCTGGGGCAATTTACAGCAGCCATTTCACCTCCTTGCCTGGTGATGAGAAACTGGAGCACTCCAGGGACACACAATCACTGGGAGAACATTTAAACTTCACACAGAGGTCAGGATCCAGCCCACGTTGCTGGAGCTGTTCAGCAATGGCACTACCTATTGCGCCATGATCCTCAAGGTGGGCTCATAGCCCATGACAACCAAGTGATAGGGAAAGAGAATAGGGTTTTAACACTTGAATAAGAATTATTTCAAAATGTAAGAGTCCCATTTTATTGCTGCAACTGTATGTTTGTAACTGTGATTTTTGCCATGTCCAGTGCTGGGAGCCTCAGGTAACCAAGTCTTAATTTCTGTTTGCAGTGGTGAGACTGTCCTACATAAAGCAGCTGGACTCCGACAACGAACCATATGCCATTTTCTTGTGGAAGCGGGGGCATCCTTAATGAAGACAAATTTACAGGTTTGTATGTCCTTTGGAGGCAGCAAGGAGAATATCTCTGGTGATGACTTTGTTCCTTGGAGTGAATTCAAAGCATCTGATTTAAAGACATGTTCATCCATTTGTAGTTACCCACATTGAAATAGAAAAATACTTCATGATCCTATCCTTATATACAGTGCCCTCAAAATGTTTGGGTCAGAGACACTTTTTTCTTTATTTGCCCCTGTGCTCCACAATTTTAAATTTGTAATCAAACAATTCACATGTAATTAAAGTGCAAATTCTAGATTTTATTCAAGATTATTTGTATACGTTTTGGTTTGATCATGAAGAAATTACCTTTTATACATAGTCCCCTTATTTCAGGCACCATAATGTTTGTGACATTTGATTTCACGGGTGCTTGGGAGTACTCAGGTATGTTTAATTGCTTCATTAATGCAAGTATAAGAGAGTTTGGCTTGCTTCTAAGCTTTTGATCACCTTTGGAGTCTGTAGTTGCCATGTTTAAATATGAGGACCAGTGTTACGCCAATGAATGTCAAAGAAGCCATCATGAGGTTGAAAAACAAGAACCAACAATAAGAGACATCACCCAAACCTTAGGATGACCAAAATCAACTGTTTGGAACATCATTAAGAAGAAAGAGCATACTGGTGCCTAACCTTTTATCCGGAATTCCAAAAACCGGCAACCTCCAAAAACTGGCAGTTTTCTCAGTAGATGACATTACACATAAGCAGCGTTAATTTCCTGTAATAAAGTCTCCATTTTCAGAGGGAGGCCCTCCCAGTCCCCGTCGTCCCCTTCCTCACCTTCAGTGGGAAGGTGACCCTTGGCCCCGAGCACCTGTTGAGAGAGAAGCAGGCGGTGGCTGGCTCAATGCGGGAACAATTCCCATCTTCCTTACCCTTAATCCCCCACGAACCTGGAACCGCTTTGGCACTGGCAGAACAGTTCCAACTGCATGGTGGATTATGTGTAATGAAGACAGCCATTGCTCCTTCCTTGAGCCGTTGCCGCGATCTGGTGCTTCTGGGTTGTGCCTGAGGGCCAGCCAATGAGCTGGTGAAGTGCCTGAAAGCTGCTGGCATGCGACATCACCACCCTGATAGCCCGCTTCTACTGCAGCTCTGAACTTCATGTACGGCCCTGCTTGGCTGCTGGCTTCAAGCAGCCGACGCTGACCTTCTTTTTGGCTGAGCTCCTGGGCCATCCCATTGCCTCTGACTGACATGCTGGTCAAGAGCCTCCTTTTCAGTGTGTCGAACCCTTCCCCCATGCTCAGCCTGGCTGAGGTCATAAAATAGTCTGGGGGGGTTGGGGGGGGTAACAGAAGGATGGTTGGGGGAGGGGAGGCAACAGACAGCTGGAGGGATCAGGTGGGCGACGGACAAGAGCTAAGTGTGAGGCATTTGCTTAAAGGGACTAAAATCAAAATGATTCTGGAATCCGGAAGATTCCAAACAATAGAAGACCTCCACTGCTGTTCGACAGATCAGAAACACTATTCAGGAGACAGGTGTGGATAACTCAATGACTACTGTCTGCAGAAGAATTCATGAACAAAAATACAGAGGCTACCCTGCAAGATGCAAACTACTAGTTAGATTCAGAAACAGGATGGCCAGGTTACAGTTTGGCAAGAAGTATTCTGGAAAAAGGTCTTGTGGACAGAGGAGGCCAGGATTAATCTGTATCCGAGTGATAGGAAGAGCAAAGTGTGGAGCCATAAAGGAACTGCCCAAGATCCAAAGCATACCACCTCAGCTGCGAAACATGATGGTGGCGGGTGTTATGGCCAGGGCATGTGTGGCTACCACAGGTACTGATACACTTATCTTCATTGATGATGTAGCTGCTGATGTCAGTAGCAAAATGAATTCTGTATATAGAAACACCTTAACTTCTCGAGTTTGAGAAATCCCTCCACACTCATTGGATGGTGCTTCATCCTGCAGCAAGACAATGATCCCAAACTCTCTGCTAAAGCAACAAAGGAGCTTTTCAAAGCTTAAAAACTTGAAAAGTCTTGAATGGCCAAGTCAGTCACCCAATGTAAATACAATTGGGCATGCCTTCCATAAGCCGAAGAGAAAACTTAAGAGGACATACCTCTGAAACAAGCAGAAGCTGAAGATGGCTTCAATAGAGGCCTGGCAGAGCATCGCCAGAGAAGATACTTTGCACCTGGTGATGTCTACGAATCACAGACTTCGAGGGGTTTGGAACAAAGTACAAATCATGACTACATTAATATACATACCATTGCTATTCTCAAATATTATGGTGCCCTGGGGACTATGTATAAAAAGTGCTGTAATTTCTACAAAGTCAAACCAAAATTGTATACATAAAATCTGGAATGTGAATTGTTTGATTACAAATTTAAAACTGTGAAATACAGGGGCAATAAATGAAAAAAAAGTGTCTTTGTCCCAAACATTATGGAGGTCACTGTACAGTATATAATGCTAAATAACTTTTTTTAAAACACTTACAAGAGTAGAGGTAGCATTTATTATCTTCATTGTCTAAGAGAAAGGAGCTGCTGAAGAAAGGGATAGTATCTTGAAACGAGGCAGGAGCAGATATTATCGAAGAGAACTGTTGTAACTTCCAGCCTCTGTTACTGTCTATTCTTTCTCCCTACCTGCACCCCCACTCCCTGCCACTGGCTCCATCAATGCCTCCTCAACTGAATCTACCTATCACTTCCTAACCCTCTACCCCACCTCCCTTCGCCTCACCTCTTTATACCAGCTGTTGCACTCTCAGTCTTGATGCAGGATGTCATCCTGAAATGTCCCTTGGCCTCCACACGTGCTTTCTGACCCACTGGATTGCTTTGCAAGTTTGTCTTTTGCTTCAGATTCCAGCATCTGCAATGTTTTGTACCTCCAGGCAAACAAAAAGTTCAGGGTTACGGGAGGTGGAGGGACCAATTGTGGAGATAGATAACCAGTCCCTGCCATGGCTCAGTGGAAACATCCTACAATATGTACTCATGAAGAGTAAGGTTCACATGATGGGACGTGTCAATGCTGAATCCTTCAGGATGACTTTGACAATTCACTTCCAGAGGGATTTGAAACTATTGCATCCAGATGTAGCCTCCATTCATGTGGCAGTCATGTTCTTAAAATGGTAGCCATCACCTTGAGAGACAGGTTTGTGTGGTTGAATTTAGTTTGGATTCTATTCAATCCATCAATGTCTGAGAGGTGTGCATACTTCCTTCCCTTAATGCCTCAACAAACTCCTCCCAACCCCACACAAAGGTCTTGAAGAGAACAGTGCAGATGGCCCTGAACTGTGTGCTGGTTGGTCTGAGGAACAACTGTTGCTTAGCTTCCTTCCGTGGATCACGGTAGCACTCATTATTCATGCCATCAACTCAACTGTCCGGAAATTAGGATTTCAATTTCTATGTCTTTTGCGCTGTCGCTTAACCTGCTGAAAACTGTGCCTGCTTCATATATGGTGTTTGCTTTGTTAATGGTGCTGAGTCTATATTTGTTCCAAGATGCAAGAAATTTGATTGTTAGCAGCTGTTGCTTCAAAATATCCAGTGTACGCCTCTCCAACTTTGTCTAACGATCCATCCCAGCGATTCTCCTCTGATCTCAGGCCAATTACAGAGCTCAACTGAGAAAGATTTTGGGGGAAGTGGGAGGTCAAGGTAGTCCAAAGAGAGATTAACGTTTGGATCCTCCATAAAGGTGGCATGGAACTTTTTTAAGTACTGGGAAATCTGGTGTAAGTGAGCATTGTAAGGGGAAATATAACTACAGCTTCAATGCCAGTGGAAGCAGATTTGGGTTGTAATCTCTCAACTGAGCCCTCCTGAACTTCAAGAATAAACAACAAATCATCTTGCTTATTTCCCCACTATTGTAGCTAATGATCTCAAGTTGATATTTATCCATGGACCATAGGCAACTCTCCATGCCTGTTCATTAGGGATGTGTTCTGACGTCAAATCTCAATCCAGAGTACTTTGGATAGGCCATGCCAAATTTTGATTGTTTTTTTTTTCCAGATTAGTGTCGAGCTGATCAGCTCAGATTTCATGTAACACTACTACTACTTTGGAAAGTAAAACTTCCAATTGGCTTGGGGATACTATTTCTGATTTACTGATGCGTAACCAGTCAATTTTTGTCTGAAATCTAAATTGGAGGAACTGTACTTGTGTCTCCCGAACTGCCTCAAGGCATGGCATTTCCCCAGCAGTAAGCAGAGAGAATTAACAGACAAGGGCCAACTCCGATGTCCTGATGTTCAGTCCCAGCAAAGGCCTGCAAGTGATTTATTACATTTTTTTATTGAAGTAAGGAAAGAGGAGAAAAAATACCAAATAAGAAGGACTTGCACTTCACTCACGAGTGAGTGAGGCAGCCATGGAAGAAATAGATATTGCGGTTTCATTTTGAGTAACATTTTCTGATTAGGTCAGTGGTTAATTCAGTTTATTAGTATACCTTTGTTATCTGCTCATTTACACATTCAAGAAGAAAAAATATTTTGGAATGTTTTAATTTTTACTCCCAAGCCAAAGTGCTCACCTCTTCACTCAGGTAACCAGTTCCAATCTTCTGAAAGTTCTATCCCTGGACAAATATAGGAGGTTGTATTTAAAAGTAAAACTGCAGTAATCTTCCTTTCCTGAAGCTTATGTCTGTTGTCTGTCTCTGTGTTCACCTTCAGCCAAACACAGTCTGTTGGAGAAACTAACTGGTTTGAGCAGCATCCGTGTGAGAAAAAGAATGGTCGATGTTTTGAGCCAAAGCCCTTTTATCAAGACTCAAAAGGTTTCAACCTAAACATTGACCATTCGTTTTTGTCCCTCTCTTATGTTGCTCCTACAGTCCATTATGTTTCGTTTTCCAGGATCTGCTTTCTCCTGGGTGTCTCTGGTCACCTTCATTATGACTTTCTCCCTGCCCTTTATCGCAAGGCAGGCAGCTCCAATTCAGTCTTTTCCTTCAGCTACAAATTCAGGCAGAATGAGGTGTGGGCCAGATTTTTATTACACCATAGCTCATGGGACCACCAGCATGGGTTTCCATGGGAAAAGAAAAAGCTTTGTGAACTGCCATTCTTTGCACAAAAGGTAAGTTGTGCTGTTAACACTGAAGGGACCCAGTTGAGGTGGGGTGACAACAGCAGGAATGGATTTGGAGTCAGCTGCCCAGATGATAATTGGTGACAAATCATTCCAACTACATTACAGACCAGGTCCAACATTAATCACAGCAAGATAAACCTATATTCAGTATAAATAAAGTATTTTGAATATATCCTTCCATTAACAGTAGAATGTCATGGATGATTTCTTGGAACACCAGATATCTCTGTACAAGATAACTGAATGTGAAGGTGAGGGGAAGAGGGTGTTGAAGAGACACAAAGGGAAAACGTGCAAGATCCACTGATTTGCCCTGCTGTGAATTGGATTGGATCGAAACGACAGTGTCCAAATTCACTCAGACTGCATCCCTGAGTAGGCAACTGCCTTTTATAAAATATGATTGCGCTGTTAGGTGAGGAGATAAATGTGAGCACCATTCTGAAATTAGTTGGGGGCTGTGATTAGGGAAGAGAATTGCCGGAAGGGGTTCTTAGTGAGAGAGAAAAACGACCTCCCCATCTTTCAGTGTCACCTTCTCATAAATACTAATCTTTAAGTGAATTCCACCAGTTAGCATTCCTAAAGTCTCTGCTGTCTGCAAAGTACCTTTTTTTACCTGTCTGATAAGGTCATGGTGTCATTGGGTCAAAGATCAAATAAATTTCAATGCATTTTCCAGGTCTTTAACATATGGTAATCTCTTAACACACCAAATGTCATATTTACTGCAGGCTGTCATGCAGAGTTCCAGCCTCTCCTGATGTTTTTCAAGCCTCCCTTGATGTTTATCCACCCTGCCTGTGGAAAGCTTGTTTGGACAGGACCACAGGCTGACATTGAGTGATGGAGCTACTCTTGTGGCACCCTGAGTGTGGTCTGATTCGTTCAAATGGCTGTTAGTGCTCAGTGGTCAGTTTGTAGCTCACTCTGTTTTAACTAAAGGGCTCCTCACTGCAGTGGCCTGACTTAGAAAAACAACCGCGTCAAGAAAAAGCACATGTCCACGGATACAATGACAGCGAATGATGCAATGAAAGGCCACCAACCCAGCACAAGACTGAGAGGAAAGGCCAATGGTTAAAGTGTTGGGACCACATAAGTAGGAGTTTTGAACAGTCGTCAAATGATGACAAGAACTTTTCGTGTCACTCCTTGTCTTAATAATGCTGCTGGCTTATATATATATATATATATATATATACGCACATGCGCACACACACACACATATGTGCATATATTTTATGTGTATGTATCTCTCTCTCTCTCAAGTACCCCTTATCTGAAATGTTTGGGAGCAGACGTTTTTCGGTTTTTGGATTTTTTCAGATTTTGGAACAATGGATCTAAGGAGCACAAAAGCTCAGCAGAATACCTGTATCTGGGGAGCAACAACAAACATCGGCAGGCTTCTTGAGCACTGACATGACACCACAAGTGGAAAATTCAGATGAAATAATGTTTAGTACTTACCAAAAAAAATCTCTGCTTACAAAAGAAGACCACCTCCCCGCTGACGCTCCCAACACTTCCACTCCACTGCTGCTGGTCCATGACTACGGTCCCCGCACCTGCCTTGGAGCCCGAGGACCCCTCTCCTGCCCGGGAGCATGAGGCAACTTCTTCAATGCAGACAGCACCGCACCCAATGTTGAGAATGGAGTCACCATCGCTGACTCTGGCTGTAGCCAATGCTGAAGGCTTAGACACAGCTCTGCCCGACCAGAAGCAAAGATTTCAGTTTTTTTATTGTAATCAAACAGGTGTCAACAAAGCATCAGAGCCCCACATGGCCAAGTCAGGTGCTGAATTTTTTTCCACTTGTGACATCATGTCGATGCTAAAAAAAAATTGGTTTTTGGTTCTTCGGATAAGGGGTACTTAACCTGTAATGATTCAAACTACCTTGATGAGCCTTTCCTGTCTTCTAATCAATTCTCTTGTGTTGTGATCCACTAACATGTCTCCTATGTGCCCTCATCTTGAGGAAACCAGTAGAACAGAGCAGATGAAAGTATCTGCACAAACCAGCAGAAGCAAAGAAAAACTTCAACCCCCAAAGCTAATGCTCTTAACTCCTGCTGTAACGTGAAGATGCATCTGAACCCAAGGGAGAAGAGCAGAATAAAGCACTTTTTCCCCAAGTCATTGAGCAAACTTGGGTTGTTTTCTCTGGAATGACAGGCTAAGAGGAGACCTGCCAGCATGTCTGAAGTTTATAAAATGATGAGAGGTGTAGATAGAGTGAGCATAGAGAATCTGTTTCACAGGTTAAATTGTCACAGACTGGAGGACTTGCATTGCAGGTGAGAGTGGGATAAAAGTTTAAATTTTATAAATGGTAACAGGCCCTTTCGGCCCATGCCACCCAAATATACCCGATTTATGAACACACCCCCCCCCCCCCCCGGTATATTTTGAAGGGTGGGAGGAACCCGGAGCCCCCGGGGAAAACATACAAACTCTTTACGCATAGCGTGAGATTCAAATCCCGGTCCTAATGGCTGGCGTTGTAACAGCGTTGCGCTAACCATGCTGCCCAATAGAGAATTGCAGGGCCAAGTTGTTTTACGCAGGGAATGGTAGATGCCTGGAACAGATTGTGGCAGAAGCAGAAACAAAAGAAGCATTTGGAAGGCTTTTCAATATGTAGAGAATAGAGCGATGTTGATCACGTGCAGAGGAAGAGGTTTAATTTGCCATGTTGTTCAGTGTGGACATGTAGGTGGAAGGGCCTATTCCTGTGAAGTACAGTTATATGTTCCAAAGTTTCTGAACCATCTCAGACAGCTGCCAAGTCAGGTAAAGTCAATGTTGGTCTGAACTGAGCTGATCATCCTTGCTATTCATCGGAATGAAATAGAGAGTATGAAATTTACCTTGGGTGACAGTAGGAAAAGGATATTAATGAATCAGCAGCCCATTTTACATTTGTCCAATTTCACTTTACTATTGGGAAGGCACTACATTACTGCTATGTTGTGGTGGTTCTTGACCAGTGCTTGGAGATGCCTACTGGAGGTAGTCCAGGTCTCAGAAGCACAAAGGAAGGCAGGGATCACTACTGCCTGGTAGATCATCAGCTTTGTTCCAGATCTGAGGTGTCAGATGTGACCTTTCTCCAGCCTTCAGAAATCCAAGAACATTTAAAACATAGGGACTGACAATGCAATCTGTCTTCTCTAATCTTGTTAGAGATACTTGACCCCACACTTCTCAGGATTAAATTCCATCAGCTATTCCTCTGCTCTTTGTCAAATGATCAATATCATGCAATGACTAAACTAGCAACAACACCATCGATGGTCACGTCATCTGCAAAATTTTATTCCCTATACACATTCAGATTATTAATACATAAAATGAACAGCAAGGGTTTCAGCACTAGTCCCTGCAATGTACCACTGGTCACACGATTCCAATTGCAAAATATGTTCTCAACTGTTACTCTCTGCTTCCTGTCACTACACCGGTTTCTGATCTCACTTGCCTAATTGGCCTGGATCCAATGAGCTTTTCCAATGGGCATTGAGATTTGGCCATTCTCCCATGTGGAGCCTATGTATAGGCTTTTCTGGTCCAAGTGGACTATGTTAAGTGGGAAGAAGCCAAGAGGTGAGAAGGTCTTGGACAGAAGAATATGGGAGAGGTGGAGAGACAAGTAGAGGAAGACTTCTTGGCCCCTCTGAAACAGTGGCTGTCCATTTTCTCTCCATGGATGCTGACTAACTCGCTGAGTACCTTCAGCTTCTCCTTGTTCTTACAAGAACTCCTGTTTGGCCTCAAGGTACCTGTAGATTCTGGTGGTCCTGCAAGGTCCTGAAACTCCCATTCTCTTGGTTATTTCCCAAGCTTTGTATTCAAGTACTGATCCCCAGGGAGGTGTGCCTCTTCTTAGTCCTCCACAGAGCATAATTTTATGTCTTGCCTGCAAACAACCCTTTTGCTTGAACGTCTGACAAAAGTTGCGAACCCTATTGTCAGAGAATCCTATTGTGTCGAATGACTTGGGAGGGAAGGGAGGAGAGTGTTATACACATATGCCAGTGCATTACAACACCCAGCTGCAGAGAAGGCCTGGAAAACTTTCAGGGCCATCAATCCTTGCTGTCTTATCTAATGGAAGGACAGCAGGGTGCTTCACCACACAAATACGTTCAGAACTGCTTCTATTGCCTCAAGCAGCAATGGGTTTTGGTGGGGAACTAATTCAGTTGCGAGCAAAGCAGTAAAATCTGCACCTCTGTGTGAGAAGATCCATTGTAGGCCCAAATTTAGCCTGGCATGGAAATTGCAAGTATTCACTGCATTATAAGCCTCTCTTGTATGATCGCTATAGCAACCATTGGATACGTTGAAAAATCAGCATTAAGAAACAGTAGTTTGATAAAAAGCCTGTTGAGAAAAATATGGCTTCAGTTCCAGGCCTTAGTGAAGCCTTGACTACCTTCTTTGTGGGTTGAGTATAGTCACTGGTGGGAGGTGGAGCTTAAGCATTTTAGTTGTGTCGGTGCTTTGTACAATGGTAGTTTCTGCTTCCTTACACAGAGCTCAAAGAGCTCCAGATGGCATTGTAACTCATGGGCACACACTTTAGTTTTATTAACCCGAACCAGAAACCACAGGGGAAATAAATAGGTAGCTGAACAGTTGTTCAGGAAGTGGCTTTCTTTCAGTGTTGAGTCTTGGACACGGTGTGGAGTTTGCCTGCCAACATGAAGAGCGTGGAGATGATGGGTTGGCAGCGGCAGTGAAGTGGGCCGGGAAATGAGATCCATTTCTTTGCTGTAACCTACCAGGGTGGGTTCACCTTGTCCTTTCTGTGAAGAAGACTGAAGGAAAGAGTGGTACTCTGCAGAATAGCTACCTGTCAAGTTATTTTAGTTGAATCTGTGGCGGGTGCGGTTGCTCAGCATTTGACAAGAGGAATCCCGTTACCTTGAGGAAAAATGTAAACCCCGCGAGCTTCAAAATACCACCAGCTTCTAAACAAAGACTAGCTCACAGCCTGCAAAAGTGCACCCACAAAAAACATTTAAACGAGGATTTCATGAAGTGAATTTCATTGGATGTGTCAAGGTTCATAACTTGCCCGTTTATTGATGTCTTGAGCTGGATGCTTTAATTTTCTGTGGAACCTTTGTAAGGGTTTGAAAGTTGCTTTCTTCAATTCTAGTATGATTTAGATGGTGCCAGAGTGTGGAAGGAAATTCTGAATAAAATAGTGAAGGATAAAACTGGAAGTTCTCATTACATTTATGACCTGAACATCTTTTAATTCTATCAGGGCATCAATCCATAATAGCATGCTGGAGTATTCAAATGTGTAGTTTAATGTTTGCCCTCCAATTTAACATTATCGGCATGTCGAGAATGAATCACTGAAAATTCCCAATTTGGGCAGTCTAGTTCATTATTGACGTGGAGGTTGAAGGTAGTAGAGAAAGCTTGTGGTATGCTGGCCTTCATTAGTTTGGGAGATTAAGTTCAAGGCCCGTTAGGTAATGTTACAGCTCTATAAAACTGGTTAGAGCACACTTGGAGACTAGTGTTCATTTCTGGTCACCTCATTACAGGAAGGAAGTGGAAGGTTCAGAGAGGGTGCAGAGGAGATTTACCAGGATGTTTCCTTGATAGGAGAACATGACTTATGAGGCAAAGTTAACAGAGGGCTTTTCTCATTGGAGCAAAGAAGGATGACAGGTGACTTAATAGGGGTCTACAAGATTAAGGAAGCCGCAGATAGGGTGGACAGCCAGCACCTTTTTCCCGGGGGTGACAGTAACAAGTACCAAATGAGATCTCTTAAAGGTGAGGGGAGGAAAGTTTAGAGGAGACGTCAGGGGTAAGTTTTTTTTTACACTGAGCCTTGTAGTTGTCTGGAATGCATTGCCAGGGGTGGTGGTGGAGGCTGGTACAATAGGGACTTTTAGACAGGGACATGGATGGAAGAAAAACAGAGGGTTATGTGTGTGAAGTAGGGAAGGTTTTAGATTGTTGCGTTTTTATAGATCAGCACAACATTATGGGGTGAAGGGTTTGTGCTGTAATGTTCTATGTTTTTCATTCAAGTTGGCCTTGTATATAAGAGTGCAAATGGGATTTAAGTTAAGAACTGTCCTCGTATATCTCTGAGGGGAGGTGGGAAGGTTTAATCAACTTTATGACCATGTGCCTTTTTTTAAAACAAAATCAGTCAAAGTACAGGAAGATTGCAAGGAAATGCAAGGGGAGATTTATTGCTATACCACTGTCCTGCAGGATAAAGTATGGCTTGCTCAACTACTGTGTTCTTTCAGACCAGCCAACCTTGCTGGGCCTCTGGGGATGGCAGGAAGTCATGAAGGGATACGTGCAATGGGGATGGAGAGAGCCTCCTATGTAGCCTGTTCATGTAAATTGTCCAGCTGTGAGGAATCAGAAGGGAGCTTCGAAAGCTGGCATCTCACCTCAGAGATTGGGCTGATTATGACATTGGGAGCACAAGTCCCTCAACATTTGCATCTCCTGCCTTTACATTAAAGTTACTCAGCAATAGAAAGCTTTATGGACCCTAATCCTCTACCTATTAAAAGGCCAGTGGAGCTGCTGCCACACAACTCCGCTAATCAAGATTCAACTCTGCACATCCTCCCTGTGACAGCATGGGAGACCACAGATACCAGGGGATGAATCTTGCTCTAATTTTCGTCACCCAGCTCTTTTGCCTACAAATCTCAAGATAAAAATGTGGGCCCCCATATATCCGACTTCCCCCGGCACCTCCCATGCTGACTAAAATGAGTAAGCAATTGTGGCAGAACCATGTTTGCACTGACCTTGCTTCTTTTTTCTTTGGCTTGGCTTCGCGGACGAAGACTTATGGAGGGGGTAAATGTCCACATCAGCTGCAGGCTCGTTTGTGGCTGACAAGTCCAATGCGGGACAGGCAGACACGGTTGCAGCGGTTGCAAGGGAAAATTGGTTGGTTGGGTGTTGGGTTTTTCCTCCTTTGTCTTTTGTCAGTGAGGTGGGCTCTGCGGTCTTCTTCAAAGGAGGTTGCTGCCCGCTGAACTGTGAGGCGCCAAGATGCACGGTTTGAGTCGAGATCAGCCCACTGACAGTGGTCAATGTGGCAGGCACCAAGAGATTTCTTTAGGCAGTCCTTGTACCTTTTCTTTGGTGCACCTCTGTCACGGTGGCCAGTGGAGAGCTCGCCATATAACACGATCTTGGGAAGGCGATGGTCCTCCATTCTGGAGACGTGACCCACCCAGCGCAGCTGGATCTTCAGCAGCGTGGACTCGATGCTGTCGACCTCTGCCATCTCGAGTACTATGACGTTAGGGATGAAAGCACTCCATTGAATGTTGAGGATGGAGCGGAGACAACGCTGGTGGAAGCGTTCTAGGAGCCGTAGGTGATGCCGGTAGAAGACCCATGAATCGGAGCCGAACAGGAGCGTGGGTATGATAACGGCTCTGTATACGCTTATCTTTGTGAGGTTTTTCAGTTGGTTGTTTTTCCAGACTCTTGTGTAGTCTTCCAAAGGCGCTATTTGCCTTGGTGAGTCTGTTGTCTATCTCGTTGTCGATCCTTGCATCTGATGAAATGGTGCAGCCGAGATAGGTAAACTGGTTGACCGTTTTGAGTTTTGTGTGCCCGATGGAGATGTGGGGGGGCTGGCTGATGGAGGACCTCAGTTTTCTTCAGGCTGACTTCCAGGCCAAACACTGGCAGTTTCCGCAAAACAGGACGTCAAGCGCTGAAGAGCTGGCTCTGAATGGGCAACTAAAGCGGCATCATCTGCAAAGAGTAGTTCACGGACAAGTTTCTCTTGTGTCTTGGTGTGAGCTTGCAGGCGCCTCAGATTGAAGAGACTGCCATCCATGCGGTACCGGATGTAAACAGCGTCTTCATTGTTGAGGTCTTTCAAGGCTTGGTTCAGCATCATGCTGAAGAAGATTGAAAAGAGGGTTGGTGCGAGAACACAGCCTTGCTTCACGCCATTGTTAATGGAGAAGGGTTCAGAGAGCTCATTGCTGTATCTGACCCGACCTTGTTGGTTTTCGTGCAGTTGGATAATCATGTTGAGGAACTTTGGGGGGCATCCGATGCGCTCTAGTATTTGCCAAAGCCCTTTCCTGCTCACGGTGTTGAAGGCTTTGGTGAGGTCAACAAAGGTGATGTAGAGTCCTTTGTTTTGTTCTCTGCACTTTTCTTGGAGCTGTCTGAGGGCAAAGACCATGTCAGTAGTTCCTCTGTTTGCGCGAAAGCCGCACTGTGATTCTGGGAGAATATTCTCGGTGACACTAGGTATTATTCTATTTAGGAGAATCCTAGCGAAGATTTTGCCTGCAATGGAGAGCAGCGTGATTCCCCTGTAGTTTGAGCAGTCTGATTTCTCACCTTTGTTTTTGTACAGGGTGATGATGGTGGCATCACGAAGGTCCTGAGGCAGTTTTCCTTGGTCCCAACAAAGCTTGAAAAACTCATGCAGTTTGACATGCAGAGTTTTGCCGCCAGCCTTCCAGACCTCTGGGGGGATTCCATCCATACCTGCTGCTTTGCCACTTTTCAGTTGTTCGATTGCCTTATATGTCTCATCCTGGGTGAGGACCTCATCCAGCTCTAGCCTTAGGGGCTGTTGAGGGAGCTGGAGCAGGGCGGAATCTTAGACTGAGCGGTTGGCACTGAAAAGAGATTGGAAGTGTTCTGACCATCGGTTGAGGATGGAGATCTTGTCGCTGAGGAGGACTTTGCCGTCTGAGCTGCGCAGCGGGCTTTGGACTTGGGGTGAGGGGCCGTACACAGCCTTTAGAGCCTCGTAGAAACCCCTGAAGTCACCAATGTCCGCGCTGAGCTGGGTTTGCTTGGCGAGGCTAGTCCACCACTCATTTTGGAGCTCCCGGAGTTTGCGCTGAAGATGGCTGCATGCGCGACGGAAGGCCTGTTTCTTCTCTGGACAGGACGGCTTTGTAAGGTAAGCCTGGTGGGCAGCTCGCTTCTTTGCCAGCAGCTCCTGGATTTCTTGGCTGTTTTCGTCGAACCAGTCCTTGTTTTTCCTGGAGGAGGAGCCCAGTACGTCTTCAGTGGATTGCAGTATGGTAGTCTTCAACTGATCCCAGAGGGTTTCAGGGGACGGGTCCGTGAGGCGGATTGCATCGTCGAGCTTTGCTTTGAGGTTTGCCTGGAAGTTTCCTCTCGCTTTGTCTGACTGCAGGTTTCCAACATTGAACCTCTTTCTTGGGGCTTTACTGTTCCTGGGCTTTGGCTTGAAGTGAAGGTTGAGCTTGCAGCGAACCAGCCGGTGGTCAGTGTGGCATTCTGCACTGGGCATGACCCTGGTGTGGAGCACATCTCGTTTGTCACTTTCTCGCACCAGGATGTAGTCCAGGAGGTGCCAGTGTTTGGATCGGGGATGCATCCAGGTAGTCTTAAGGCTGTCCCTCTGCTGAAAAAGGGTGTTTGTAATGACAGAGCTCCAACAGGAGGCGCCCATTGTCGTTGCACTTGCCGACGCCATGCTTGCCCACGATTCCTGGCCAGGTTTCTGAGTCTTTACCGACGCGAGCGTTGAAGTCGCCAAGGATGACAACCTTGTCGGCCGTAGGGGTGCGTTGAATGAGTTTGCGCAGATCAGAGTAGAACTTGTCCTTTTCTGCTGGTTCCGCCTGGAGGGTTGGAGCATAGACACTGATGAGGGTGATGCAACGCTTGTTTTGAAGGGGGAGTCGCATGGACATGATTCGGTCCGAGTGGCCTGTCGGAAGGTTTTCGAGTTTGGAGGCAATGAAGTTCTTGACCATGAAGCCTACACCAGATAGGCGTCGTTCATCCGAAGGCTTGCCAGACCAGTAGAGTGTGTAGCCCGCGCCGCGTTCTTGGAGGCTGCCTACATCTGCCAGGCGGACTTCACTGAGAGCGGCTATGTCGATGTCAAGTCTGAGGAGTTCATGTGCAATGAGGGCAGACCGACGTTCAGGTCGGTGGCTGTCAGCCTTGTCTAGCATGGTTCTGATGTTCCAGCATGCTAGCTTGAGTTTGTGAGCATCTTTTGAGGGGGAGGACGTGGAGGGGGAGGACGTGGAGGGGGAGGACGTGGAGGGGGAGGACGTGGAGGGGGAGGACGTGGAGGGGGAGGACGTGGACATGTCCTCGGGCCTGCGCAAAGGAGCTTTTAGGTGGAGTGCAGTGCGCGCAGTACTGGCCCCACCCTTTACACCCATGGTTCGTGTGCCGTGGCCAAGCAAGCTGGGACATGGCAGCGAGGTCCTTGGGTCGTAGGTTTTATATCGGAGTGGCCTTCTCCTATGCAGGTTTCTTACCCGGGCTGGAGGGGTCTGCCTCCCCTCTTAGGTCGGTCCATACTGCCCGGACCGGGGCCGGGGCCGCCGCTGCTCTCCCTGTGCCCGGACTGGGGCCGCCGCCTCCCACTCTCTGCCCGGATCGGGGCCTCCGTCTGCCTCACTCGACCGAGGCCGGGGCCGCCGCCTCCCTCTTGCTCCTGCCCGGATTGGGGCCGCCGCCGCCTACCCTCAGCCCGGACCGGGGCCGCCGCTGCTCTCCCTGTGCTCCTTTAACAGTCTGCTTAATACCTGTACGGAGCCGTCGGCATTAGGACCTGACGGTTGAATCCTTCAGGGCAGCCCTGTGTCTTGCTTAGACACCGTCTAAACGTAGAGAGCAAGGCTGCTGTCGATTCACAAAGGATAACAATAGTCAAGACTCAAAACCACATTGGAACGTGTACAAGAAGAGGAGAGACCAGGAGGTGCATTCCTCCTTAGGACAATAGATAGTTTTAGACTCAGCCTTTGATAGGTTTTCAGGGCTATCATAGAAATGTCTCTGCAGCCATCTCCCTGTGCAATCACATCAGGTGTAAAGGAAGCTTCTTCCTCTGACAAGATTCAGTGTGCTCTTTGGTACATAGCCGGCACTACCTTTAGGCCAACTAGGCAACCACCTAGGGCACAGACCTCAGAGGGGCCCTGTTGAAGATAACAAATTATGCCCCCCCCCCAGGTCAGGTAGGCCGAGGAGAGGGTTCAGATTCGGCATTGGGAGCTCTGACGTGTGCCTGTAGGCCAACTGCCGAGGGTAGGGTTAGGAATGGGATGTCAGGAGCTCCGGTCACTGGAGCCGGGAGCTCCCGATGCCCAACTCCAAACCCTCCCCTTGGCCTACACTGGAGCTCCCGACACCCGAGACCTGACGCACTAAAGTCCGGTGTGCGTGTGCAGTAGTAGGCTGAGGGGAGGGTTCAGAGTGAGCGTCGGGAGCACCGCTGTGCGACTGCAGGCCAACAGCCAAGGGAAGTCTTGTGTAAGCCTCGAAATAAATCACAAAATTCTTGTAGACACCATGGTTGGAAGTAAAAACACAAAATGCTGAAGAAACCCAGCTATTCAAACATGTTCTTTATGTGGCCATGGTAAAAATACAAGTTGATGTTTCGGGCTTGAGCCCTTCATCAAGGTACGAGAAAATGCCAGCGGACGTCTGAACAAAAAACTTGGGGGAGGGGAAAGAGGCAAAGGCAGGAGATGATAGGTGGAGAGAGGAGGGTGGGGACAGCATCAATGAGGGGGAGGAGGGAGGGATGGGTGGGTAAGGGGGAAGGGAGGGGAGAAATGGAAAGACAGGAAAGGGAGAAGGGGGGAAAGAAAGGGTGAGCGAGTTTAGCAGAAAGCAGAGAAATCACTGAATGCCATCTGGCTGAAGAGTGCCTCAAAGGAAAATAGGGTTTTGTTTCTCCAACGTGCATTTGGTCTGGGTGAGATAGTACATAAGGCAATGATCAGACATGTGAGTCTGGGAGTGTGACTCAGGATGGCTACTGGGAGGTTGCTGTTGTGGATGGAGAGGAGGTGCTCAGGGATACAGTAAGTAAATCCTGTGGATTATACAGGTGAATTGTTGCTTCATTTGAAAGGCCTATTTGGGGCCCAGACCATGGTAAGCATAAATGTGTATTTGGCTGTTTCAATAAGTGAGATATTTACATTTATTGTTCCAATAATTCTAACACTGGTTTGAGCAATTTATTAACACTTCATCAAGAACCTTGTTAGAGGATCATAATTCATAAGATGAGGAACCAAGCAGATTTGAGGCTAATACTTTGGGCTCTAGCCCAAAACATTGGTTCTGTATCTTTACTTTTGCTACATAGAGGACACTGTTCGAACTGCTGAGCTTCTCCAGCATTTTGTGTTTTTACTTCAACCACGGGGTCTACAGAGTTTTGTGATTTAGATTCGAAACCAAGATGGTCTCAGGGTAACTAGGTAAGGATAGAATTCAGGTACAAGCTGGATTCTAATAGCAGAATAACTATCGATATTCATAAATGAGAAATAAAAATAAAATTTAAAATAAAAATAAAAATTCTTAAAAGAAATCAACTCAGCAATTACTCCGTGCTATTTTTGTGGTTATATTAATGATTTTGTTTATCCTAGTTATCAAAGTTTCATAAAGCATGAGAACTTCAAACAGCAGACGAACAGAAAGGATTCTTCGATTTCCGTTCATAAAGCCATGCTGAAGTTATATAGTTATATTGTGCTCAGGATTCTCTATCAATGTATTGCAAGTTCTCACAGTTGTGTAATATGGAGACACTTTCCTTCCAGTCAGTTCTTAAAGAGACATGTAATGAACTTTATTATTGCTCTAGTTGATGCTGTCTCACAGTGGTGCAATGTATAGAGCTACTACCTCACAACTCCAACGGTCTTGCTCTGCCCTGAACTCAGGCACAATGTGCGTGCGTGCAGTTTGTACGTTCTCCCTGTGACCATGTGAGTTTCCTCTGGATGCTTCAATTTCCTCTCAAATCTCAAGGATGTGGGCAGGTAGATTATTGGCCATTGCTGTAGTGTAGCAAGTGTGCTGTAGAATCTGGGGGGAGATGATAGAAATGTTGGAAAATTTAAAAAAAGGGAATACCATAGATTTGTAAAAATGGTTACGGGAATGTCAGCAAACTTGATGAGTCAAAGGGGCATTTTCATACTTCATCATTCTTGTGGAACAAAATGGACACAGGAAAGTATATAGACTTAAAGGTATGTGAAGTAAAAGATTTTAATGTTGTGTTGCCCTTGGCGGAGGTTTGCATTCTACCGAGTGCCCTTTAGTTCAAAATGAGTCGTGTGCCAAAATATTTTCTTTTGTATTTGAGAAAGATAATCAAAGATTGATGTATTACTTATTCTTGCAATTTAAAATGAATTTACCAGTTTCAAGTTTTGTGCTTTTCATTTTTTCTACAAAACATCTGTTTTTGAAAATCAAAGTTGGCAATTTGGGGGTGGGGGGGAAGGGGGTACAAATAGTTGACTTTGCCTTGGGCGCAAAATAGTCTGGCACCGGCCTTGCCTTGCTGCATGCCGTTGCTTCTCTTGAGGGTGAGGTGGGAGCAGTTGTCACTTTTCTTGCTCAGTAAATAAAAATAGCTGATTGTCGAGATGCAAATCTAAGCATTGGAGGGATGCATTCGGGTGAAATGCCACAACTGTAGAAAAAGTGAGCTGCATTTATTTGGCGACCTTTGCACTTTTGTGTAGATGCACTGCTGCAATGAAGTGTCAAATTGGATTTTAGTTCTCGAGTGCACGGGGTGCAATCTTCTAACTGAAGAAGGGACTGCCCTGGCAGTCAAGGAGTCCAGGTGTGATGCCCCTCCATGGTCTCGGTAATGCTGAAGTATTATGAGAGAGCTTACTTGCGAGGCTCCTTTCAGATCTGTGCCTAGCTGTGGAGCTGCTCCCGTGGTTTGGCTAGTGTGCTCTCAGCAGGTGCTGCAGGTGCATTGTTGATGGTCTGACTTATTTTCCCCTTTTCCTCTGTCCGGCCCCGCAGGGGGACACACCAAAAAACAAAGCCGAGAAAGCCATGGATCTGGAGCTGGCAGCATACCTGGAAAACCGGCAGCACTACCAGATGATTCAGCGCGAGGATCAGGAGACGGCTGTGTGACCACCCCCCAACACCTCGCCGAGAGGACAGTGGAAAATCCCTTCCCCTTCCCCACTACCCAGCTCCTCTCACCTGGCCCCATTCTGAACCATCCACGCCTACTGCTGCTCGTGACAAGATGGGTTGTGGGCAACTCGAACCTTCAACCAGTCTGTGTTTATTGTTACCCGACCCTTCCTTCCTGCCACTCCGCCAATACTGACAACACAAAACTGGAGCATCGGAAGCCAAAATCAAAAATGGCATTACGAAAATCACTGCTAGCAAGTGTGTCTCACTGATTGGAGGATATGGTTAACGGTTTTTAATTAAGCTGGGTTGCCATGGTTATTCAGCAAATTTCACATTAAATCTGTGATGTTTAAATTGCAATTCATTGATATCATGCAGGTTTACATTCTCAGGACATGCCCTCTGCCCTTGTCATTGCTGGAGAGGTAGCAGATGTAATTAAGAGGGCTACAGAGTGAAAGCTCGCTACTCCGTGAAAGGGCACATGTGGTCTAGTGCAGGCTGAAAATTGAATCTGATAACCCAGCGTCTGCCTTTATAAAAAGAAAATTAGGAGGAAATACATTCTATTTTGTGCATGTTGTTACTTCTCTTCGAGATGATGCGTAATGTTAACGTGTGTGAAGTCTGCTGCAAACTCGATGAGATCTAAAAGACAACTGTTCAGGGCTTCTGTGACATTTTCTGTGGGCTAGCAATTTAGTGGCAACCTCTCACAGTTACCAGGGCTTGGGGAATGGGGGAGAGGAGGATGAAGCAGTTATTGGAGCCCATGGGAAGGGGAGAGGAGGACATGCTGTTCCTCCACAAAGCTAGGGAGGACTGAGACAGGGGCTATTTTAATCTCATGTCCTGCCTCTAACCAGTAGGTGAATTTACTGGTTAGAGAGGTGGAGGAAGGCATTTTAAAGGCATCCTATAAAGGGTTACTTTTAATTTGTTTAAAGTGCAACACTTTTGTTTACTTTTACATGGGCATTTAGCGAAAAAAAATCTTAAAGCTAAAGATCAAAAAATTCAGACAAGCATCGAGACCCCTACAATCACTGTGCTACATGTTTTGGTGAGAATGGAGCCTTTGGAGAAGGATTTATTTTTAAAAATGGTTTTGTTTTATCCCATTGAATGAACAAAAAAATCAGGTCTGTTGTTTCAGAGTTATTTTTCAAGTTGGCACCAAGGTTCTTACTGAGACTTTGCTCAGAGGAATATTCCAGTTCATTGAAAGATTTTTTTTCAGAATGTGCCACTCACTCAGTCGACAGGGGTGTGATGGTCCATGGCCTGCATTTTCCCACTTACTGGGCTGGTCCCAGGTTTCATTGCCAGTCTGTGCTGTTAGTTAATCAGCTTCTGGGCTAAAGGAGTGCTTTGAAGCTATTGGGGAAACAGGCTTGCTCTCTCTGGGCCTAAACTGTACCAATTGCTGCCACATTCAGGCATACAGCTTTCTAGGTTCTCGAAGAGAATGCACACTTCAACCAAACAAGCAGAACAATCCATTTGCAGATCCACCATTGATACCCTAACCTGTATGAATTTTGCTGACTTGTAACATGATTTCATTTTTGCAGCACCTTCCCGATGAACCCTTCTTCAAATGAGACCACATGGGATGTGGTGGAAAAGAATATTTTTGGTAATCTTTCAAAATCCTGATTGGAATATCGACTCTATTCAAAACTAAACGTGCTCCTCAATTTGTACATTTTAAAAGGAAAACACTGCACTGGATTGAAGCAGCTAGACAGCAATCGAGTTTTATTCTGAGAGAATTTCATTGACGTAGTGCCATTCGCTGTCTCAGGTTTCGTCAAAGGGCTTTATAAGTAATGCAGTGCTTTTAAAACGGTTGAATTTTAGGTAGCAATGAAGGAAAACTTTGGGCAGAATTATTTGCATAAACAGCAGAATGATGATAACTGGATTAGGGTTGATTGAGTGATGAATATTGGCCAGGATATCAAAGATAACCACTGCAGGTCGGATCTCAGACAAAAAGGCAGCTTTTCGTCTCATTGACAATAGGGCTCAGCTGACAGTGAAGCAATCCTGGAGTGATATACTCTGCTTCACTGGACTGTCAGTGTGATCTTTGGCGTCATATCTTGGGAGTGGAATTGGAACCTATAATCTATTCACACAAGGAATGAGAGCTGCCAACTAAGCCACAGCTGCCACTCAACATATTCAGTCCTTTTATTAAATAGCTTTCTCTTTTGAGAAATGGAACACTTTTCTGCTCACCTTCCCCAAGCTCCCACTGAATGGGACACAAAATGGTGACGAATAAGACGTGGACATTGAAAAAGCAGTTCTGAATGTTGCACTTTTAGCCCTGTTACTTCACTTAGGTCAATCATTGAGAAGCTTTTGGTCACTTATCGTGGCCCTCCCCTTCCTTACTTTGCTTTCCAAATCCCGTTAGGATGTCCTGTTGGGTCAAAGGTTTTTGATACTGGTTGAGAATGATAGCTTGTGAAGAGGATGACAGGTGGTAAGTGCTTGCCTTGAGTTCAGTCATATGTGGTTGCTTCAAGATCTTGCATCCATGAAGCTTGACAGTGTTTTATAAAGGTCTCTTTAGCTCAGCATGGTGGAGCAGTGTCTGTTTAAACTGTTAGGATGCTAAACCTTGCACACTGGTACTGTATGTTGGAACTGTATATTATATATCAGGCAAAGCCTTAAACCAACAGAAATGGATTTTCTTATGAAATATCCAATTCACGAAATGGATATTTGGTTCTGAATTTTCTGTTGATTGCTTTAGATTAATGTATTATTTGACTTCAATTGAACATCAAGCTATACTGTTGTAGGATAAATGACATTATTGTTACATCCAATTAAAGGAAAAACAGCAGGTTGACTTCACAGGCAGCCAATTCAGAGTTGCCAGTTTTATTCTACTGCCAAAAGTTAGAATCACCTTCAGTTATTGGATCCATTTTAAAATATGAAAAGGTGTACAGTCTCTGACATTACCTGGACAAGTATAACTGCCGAGAGGAATGACGAAATGCCATTCTGTACTTGAAATTGACACCCAACACCTCCAGATTCCCATAGCAAGAAGGTGAAATTCTACATTAACAAAATGGAGACAGGTGGCTCCATTCTCTGCTGTCAACTGTGTAAATATGTTCTTTGAACAAAATATTTCTGTCTGGTTGTAAATTTTCCAGGATAGTACAATTATTGTAATATTCTAGTGAGGTTACGTTGATGTAGCTGACGGTTTGCTGTCTGTGACTATTTTTGTGTACAAATACTTAACTACAAGCCCTTTTTGCAAATTGACATAACTTCAGACATTGGCAGTTGTTTTTATATTTGCATTTTATGTGCATGTGCATTTTAGAAACAAATGCCTTGATTTGCCTGTCATCGAGTGAATCAGATGCAGCTACCTTGTTCCTACTTGAAACTGTGAGTTAAGTCCCAGGGTGTTCCTCACTCAAGCCTTTAAATCAGATGTCATGCGTCACCTTTTCAGGATCAGATAGTCTAAGGGGATGGGATTGCCTCGCAGGAGGATGCATTTACGATCAATGCTCTTTTTTCCAAAAGCTCTTCAACAAAATTGGGTGATGGGTGTCAAGTGGGTAGTGTTTAACTTATTTACTGCAGTGATGTTGAACAAGTCCTCCCATTTGGTAATCATTTGCATTAAAATCCTGTTTCCTGTTCTAAGGGAGACATTAGTTTATTGAAGAATGAGACCATGCAATAGAGGATTTGGTCACCTACATGTCAGGTGCATTATTCAATATGTCCAACATGAAGGTGTCTAAATCCTCTATCACATTCAATATGCCTGACATATACAGAAGGTAACTAAATCCCTTATTGCATTCAATATGTCTGCATAGAGGTGTCTAAATTCTAGTGGACATTCTGTCACCTACAGTTAGGGCGCGATTAAAGCCCTCGGATGGACACGAGTTGTGAAATGGTTTTAACGTTGCTGACTGAGCAACAAACTGGGACTGGTATAAACGTCTTTTTATGGGGTTGCATATAAATAGTTTTGATTGTATTTGCATCAGACTGGACCAATAAAAAGAAGCAAAAAAGGAAAACGCAATGAGCCAATCTTTCGTTGACATTTCAGTCAATTTATTTGGATATTGTCTTTCTGTTGTGATTCAGTGTGCTTTTGATGTGATCCTAACGTGAAACATTGACTGATCATTTATCTCCATGGATGCTGCCCGACCCATCAAGTCCCTCCAACTTCTCATTGATTGCTCAAGATTCCATCATCTGCAGTTCTTGAGTTTGTCTTTATTGGTTTCTTTTATAGTTGTTTTGCAGTTGATCCTTGTTCCAGATTCTACAACAGGCCAACCTTTTCCTTGATATGAAAACCTTGGAAACCAGGTTTAATCAAATGTAGGTCAATTTCAACCTAGAGGCAGTTATTGTGTCAAGTCATTGCTTTCCCAGTGATTTCTGGAAACAAGGGAAACAGAAACTAAAAAATGGGCAAAAGAAACAAATAATAATATTATCAAAGAGAGGAGCAGAACTTCAAGCTGAGAATTCCTGGAAGTGAAGCAGAATGAATTACATTAAAAATGCTCTGGTTGCAGGAAATCTGAAAGAAGAAAACTTGTCGAAAATCCTGAAAAGATCAAGCAACATTTGTGGAGAGAGAAAAAACAGAGTTAATGCTTTGGGTGGGTGAACTTGCATTGCAACTGATAAGCATCTGGAAATGTGCTGTGTACATTGAAAGAGTACAGAGATGATTTACTAGGCAGTTTCTGGGACTTGAGGAACTGAGTTACAGGGAAACAAGAAGAATATGGGAGATTTGATAGAGGTATACAAAATTATGATGGGTATGGATAGTGTAAATGCAAGCAAGGCTTTTCTACTGAGGTTAGGGGAGATGCAGACCAGATGACTTGGGTTAAGGGTGAAAGGGGAGCAGTTTAGGGGGAACATTCCTCTACAATCTCCAGTACCAGACCACTATGGGGCTATGTTTTTATCCCCCCCTGCTCTATTCTCTATGCATCTATGATGACAACACCATCTAAAAATTCATGGATGATACTATAGTAGTCGGTTGTAGAAAAAGGGGCAATGCTCAGAGAAGAATGATCTGCAATTGGGTTGAAGCTACAGGTTGTAAAAACGCAACTAGTGACCAATAAAGCCTCCATGAATGCCAGACCGAAAGAAATTAAAGATACCATTGGTGAGATGGATCATTCACTGTCTGGGTGTACTGACGGCATCTCTTCAAAGCAAAAGAAAATGGAAACTCAATGCCAATCTAAGATAAAGTTGGAAAATAGATGTGAAGATTTGGAAACAACGTCTCAGTGCAATAACATCAGGATTGTGTTTGTTCCTCAAGGAATCAATAGTGTGAGTGCAGATGCAGTATCACCTTTATTGAAAGAGGATCAGTGGATAAAGAGCCACTGCTGGACTGAACAGACCACACCATACAGCCAATACTAAGGCTGGGGTAGTGCCCCCGGGCCATAGTGGCCAGGCCATTGTTACTGAGACTGTCTGGATGTCCTGTGCTGTGCCAGAAAAAGCCGTGGGATAAAACTGAAGGGGATGACTATCTCAGTTTTCCCTGGCCTTACAGCAAAAGTGACCCTCTCCTGGGTGGCATTCACGATGTCAGATGGGAATTACAAACCCTGGAGGAGATTCGATACAGTTTACTGTTACAACATAGACCAACAGCAATAGAAATTCACCAAGACAATAGTATTTAAAAAAAAAACAATTTTTATTATTATCTCTTAACAATATAAAATCTTACTTAACTCTAAACTCAACCCCACTCTGTGCAAATATATATGTGTGTTTGTGTGGCAAAACCCACACGTTTACAGTTCAGGCATAATTCTGAAGAGATCATTTTAAAGTTCAATCTCAGAAATCTTTTGTGTTGAAACACAAAGTCTTTAAAACTGCCATTCAAAAGTTCTCAAACTCATAAATTCTTTGTATGTTTGTTTTCAGAGAAATGTTTCTTCAGACCAATGATTTTCCACATCCCCCTTTCTTGCATGGAAGATTCAGAATCTATGTTTCAGATGATGATTTTATAGAGTTGAGTATAAGTCAGATGAAGAAAACATCAAAATGATTATGATCCAGGAACAAGAATGATCTTGCTTTTTCCCAGAATTGGGTCAGTCACAAGTGGCTATTACAAGAGCCACAGCATCATTGCTCACCCTCGACAAGGAGAAACAGCAACAGTGTCCACCTCACAGAATGCCACTGCATTTTCTAACTTCAGATAAAGCATAGTGTAATATTAAAGATGTCTCATTGAAGTGTCTTTAATCTCATGACGTGACATCACTGCTGATTTTTTTCAAAGTTCCTCTCTTCCAAAAGTTTACAAGCAAATGCTGTCTGCTCAGCTAACCAATGGATGGCTTTCTTGTGTACACAAGTGTTTCTCTGACTAAATGTTAATTGTCTTCAACATTTCAATGGATAATCATTCCAGCTCTGACTGCAGAGCTTCCACAGAACAATGATCCAAGCTTGTTTACAGCTGAACATAGGGGGCGTGGTTCCTCTCTTAAAATGGTTTTTGTGTGTGCTTGAATCCAACCTACAAAATAACTTTACTAAAATAATATATTTTATAACTAAAGATTAGTAATAACACAATTCCATCACACCATCTTCCAATGGAAGAAATTTTGAGCTTTTTAAAGATCAAAATTTTAAACTGCAATTTACCATTTATCTGGTAGATTTTATATTATACAATAAAATACAAACAAATATTGCAGAAACAACATGCAAATTCAACATGTTGAATAGCAATCACATTATCCTTTAATGTGAGTTATCATTCAATCATATATTTGCAAAATAAAACCAATTTAATAATCGTCTATTTTTCATTTTACTCAAAAACACTAAAGGATTGTGATCAGTGTAAACCACAATTGGTCCCATAGCATTGCAAATATAAACCTCAAAAGGTTGCAAAGTCCACACAAGGGACAATAATTATTTTTCAGTAGTAGAATAATTTTTTTGATGTTGATTGAATTTCTTAGCTACATTAGCAAATGAGTGTTTAATAATATCTCCTGCTGCTTCATCACTAGCATCGACTGCTAAATAAAATGGCTTTTCAAAGTCAGGTAACTTAAGCACAGGCTTGTGACATAAAATGACTTTCAGTTTGTCAAATGCTTCCTTACAAATGTTTGTCCAAATAAACTTTTCACCATTTTTTAGAAGATTAGTCAAAGGAATTACGGTATCAGCAAATTTTTTTAACAGAAATTTCTGTAATACCCTTACATTCCTAAGAATCCCCTAACAGCTTTCTTACCCGTGGGTATGGGGAAATCAGTCTGAACTTTTGCCTGGACAGGTGCCAATTTTCCTTGACCAACAACATAACCAAGGTAAGTAACTGTAGCATGGCCAAATTCACTTTTAGCTAAATTAACAGTAAAGTTTGCTTCTGAAAGCTTATTGAACAATTTCTCTAATACCTTTGGTGAAGGCTGCTTCTTACTAACATCCAAATTCTCAAAATGAGGGTTTTAACATGTTGACATGGCAACTCAGTATTTTACATCTCCGATCAGGTGTTTTAACTATGTAATTGACTTCATTTACCTTTGATTCTGTCTCATACAGTCCTGAAAGTTTTGCCCTAAGAGGATTAGAATTTATTGGGAATAGAACTAACATGTTATCCCCTAGTTTAAAAATTCTCTCTTTTGATTTTTCTTATTATACTAGGCTTTCATTTTATCTTGAGCCATTTTCAAATTCCACAAATGATCTTGAAACTTTGAAACATCTAACAAATTCAACTGCACATCCTTATTAATCCATTGCTCCTTCAACAACATTAAAGGCCCTCTGACTTCATGTTGTTATGAACGAACAACCCTTTCAATTATTTTTGGAACTAAAGAGTTTGCACTAACACAGGAACAGCAATGGAAAATTCATCAGACAATGGTAAATTCAAAATAATAGTTTTTTTAATTAAACTATTAAATAACATAACATTTCTTACTTGACTCGAAGTTTAACCCCATTATATGTAAATGTAATAAAGTCCCATTCCGAAAAGTCAATTTTAAAACTTCAGCATCATTTTAGTTTTGCTTGAAGGTATTAAATTCTCAGTTCAGAAATAGTTACAAGTGCTTTTAAACATCATATCTTCAGGCCTCTTTACTCACAATTCTGCCCTCTTCCATGAGGCAGGGAATGCAGCTATTTTCTTCCATGATAAATTCACAAACCCAGACAAGGATTAAATAAAATGGTCATACAAAAATAGACCCAGTAGAATTCTGTCCTCTTTCCCAAAGAGACGGCGAGTAGTCTTCCTTATTTCAAAAGTCACTAATTTCGTGTTCCCCTTCTTCCAGGAGTAACACACACATACATACACGCACACACACACACAAAACCTATTTTGGTTACTGTAACTCAACCCTGTCTTTCATAAGGTTTCAACCCCAGTGTGTCACAGAACTCTGACTTCTATAAACTCCAAACTGAATTCATCTAAAAATGCCTGAATTTGATGATATATTTCTCCAAATCGTGACCATTTACATCATCATTGAGGTCAGTTCCAATTCTTTAAACTCATATGATCAGTTATTGGAATTTTAAACAGTTACAAACCTCAGTTTCTTGTAAACCATGTGATCTTCATACCTTTGTCTTGTAGACAACATGACTTGGAAAGATTACCTCACCTCTGTTTCAAAGGCTTTAGTATATAACTCATGTGGCTCTGAGTTTCATTTCTCTTGTTGGCTTAGTTTAAATACAGATGGCTTTCTTCAGTTCTTATTGAGTACTTAGATACTTCAGATTTTAATAAAGCAAACACTTCGTTGTCTTTGAATAATTGAGACCCACTTCAAATCCATTAGCTCTGTCTTTCCAAGACATGTCAACTCCAAAAATGATCTGAAAACAATGGTAAATGTTCTGTGACCTGTGAGTGATTTTGTAGCTAACTGACTAAGAATACAGATACAATATTTTAACTCTATAATTTACTTTTCTAAGACATTTTTTATATAAGAAATATAGTTTAACATTAAACTAAAGATTATCACATCTGTTACAAATACCAACTCAAAACTCTTGTACAGAGTCTTTCACTGCAAACAAGAGCAAATGGATACCCTCATCTCAATCCTGCTCATTCTCACAACAACAGGTTCTCATCATGGTGTTTAGGGTTGAATGGAATCTCTCCAAACCCCCTTGAGATTCTGGGTGATATGCAGATGGTGTGTGATTTGTTTAATTTTCATTTTATAAACTAACTGCTGAAGCAATCCTCACATAAAATTACTCCCCTGATCTGATTGAATCTCTTTAGGCAGTCCAACTAAAGTGAAAAATTTCACAAGAGCACTTGACACAGACTTAGCTTTAATATTTTTTAATGGTTTGGCTTCTGGAAACATAGAAGCTGTACACATGATAGATAACCAATATTCATTCCCAGTTTTTGTCTTGGGCAATGGACCAACTCAATCCACAATAACTTTAGATAAAGGTTCTCCAAAAGAAGAAATAGGTTTTAAAGAAGCTCCTTGGTTAGGTTTTCCTGCAACCTGACAAGTGTGACAGATCTGACAAAATGTCCCAATGTCTTTTCTCAGTCTAGGCCGATAAAATTGTTTCATAATTTTCGTAGTTTTCTTTACCCCAAGATGACCTAGGCTTTAGGAAATACAACCTGATGAACAACTGCTCATTCTTCACCGGCAGAGCTATCAGGTGGTCTCCACTTCCTCATCAACACACCTTTCTTGAAACAATATCCAACTGGCACTTTCTTAATTTCATCAGCAGAGAGAACTTTATCTCTCACTTCAGTAAGATCGGGATCTCTGTTCAGCCTTTATATAAGCTCCTTTCAAGATAATGATAAATCTTTTGGCAGGTCACGACAACCTAATTTCTGCTGTGCACTGTCAATAATTTTGTAATCTGAAATTTGAAGTATCTAAGTACTCAATAAGAACTGAAAAAAGCCATCTGTATTTAAACTAAACCAACAAGAGAAATGAAACTCAGAGCCACGTGAGTTATATACTAAAGCCTTTGAAACAGAGGTGAGGTAATCTTTCCAAGTCATGTCGTCTACAAGACAAAGTTATGCCACTGTTCACTGGTAATCTTTTTTGCCATCACCCGCAATACAGTACAAGCCGGGTATATATATATACAAATCTGTCTCTGTCTCATCAATGACTGGCTTATCTGTTAACTTTATTGCAGGGACAATTTTACCCTCTCAAATCATTTTCCTAATAATGAAATACCATCCACTGGTAAACTTGATCTGATCCATATCTTAACAAGTCCATTAACTAATTCTGATTTCAATATTATCTTGTGCAATGGTATCGACTCTGAATCACGGCCTAAAATTCACTTCACCCTTAGCAGTCTTATCACCAAACTCCAAAACACTGTCTAACACGAGTGACTGGGTAGCCGCAGTATCTTGAAGGATTTTTATTGTCACCGGTGGTGACCCTTCAATGAAACCTTGCCCTCTGACACAAAAGGTTTGAATTCCTTCCTAATTTTACCGGCAAGTATGAACCATGCATTTCATCTCTTTGAATACAAGCATCTGGTGCTCCCTCCTTTTATTTCTTTAACACAGGACAATTTGCTATTATATGACCAGGTTTCTTACAATAGTTGCACAGTGGACACAAAGGTCTGTTCTTTTTTTGTCTCCCTTTTTCTTTACCTCTAGCACTACTTCCCCTTTTATTTTCTACCTTTCATGGATATTGCAGATTACCCCATTGAAAAGTTTTACTATGTACAAATCTAACTTTGTAGGTTAAAGCATTAATTTAGCAGGCTCTTGCCAAGTTTCCATCCCCTTTTCATCTAACTCTGCTTTTATGTCATTAGGAACACACCTTTTAATTTCTTTAACTATCATCAATTCTTTTAGTCTGTTATAGTCACCATTTATTTCTTTCAATGTCCACTATTGGTCAAATCACACAGCTTTATCCTAGACAAAATCTATTTAAGACTGATCCACCATTTTAAAAAAATCCTTATGTTTTTTGACTGTAAGCTTCTGGAACCAATTCATAAGCCTTAAGCACAGCTTGATTTACAGTATAATCAGCTGCTTATTGAATTATAAGGGCAGTATACACCTGCTGAGCCTTCCCTTTACATTCTGTAACATGAAGGACCATTGGTTTTTCAGACTCTCAGCAATTTTCTCAAAATGCTGCAAATATTTATCAATATCAGCCTCATAAAATTAAGGAACTAACTTCACCTCACTATTTGACATAAAATTTTCACAAGAACCAAGTGTTTGATTTCCTTCTCCTTGCTTTCAAATTCCCTTTGTTTTGTGGCTTCCTCCACTCTAATTCTAGCTCCACCTTCTTTTGTTCTCTCTCAAACTGCCTCTGCTTTTCAGCTTCATTTATTTTATTCTCTTTTTCTTCTCTTTGCCTTTCTGCTTCTTTCACCTGAATTCCAAGTGTTTCTAACTCATGGTGCTTTTGGTCTCTCTCTCTCTCAATTCTAAATTTTTTTGTAACTCCACCTGTCTCAGCTGTAACTGCTGCTCAAGAGATTTACTTTCAGGAAATTGATTTAACTTCTCTTCTCCAAAAAATTCCCTCTTTTACGTCAGCTATGATTCTCTGAACCTCAATTTTTTTCATCAATGATGTTATCTCCATAGGTTTCACCTGGTAACCAGTAAGCGACAACTTATGGTTTTTTCCTCCCACAAATCTGCAAAGTGTAATGATTCCAAAAACTTCTCAATATCCATTGTTGCTTATTCCACACACAAAAGCCTTTTAATTGGCTTTTTTTTGTAATTAACCAAACAAATCAAAAATTAATCGATCAATAAGCTCCAATTTTGGTTAAATCCTGGACGAAGCCCCAATTTGTTATGACATAGACCAGCAGCAATAGAAATTCACTAAGATAATGGTATTTTCCAAGCAATAATTTTTATTAATAACTATTAATTATATAAAATCTTACTGAACTCTGAACTTAACCCCACTATGTGCTCTATGTATATATTTTTTTGTTTGTGTAACAAACCCCACACCATTACAGTTCAGGCATAATTCTGAAGAGATCATCTTAAAGTTCAATCTCAGAAGTCTTTTGTGTTGAAACTCAGTGTCTTTAAAACTGCCATTCAGAAGTTCTCAAACTCACAAATTCTTTGTAGATTTTTCTTCAGAGAAATGTTTCTTCATATGAATGATTTTCCACAAATCTCCTTTCTTGCATAGAGGATTCAGAATCTATATTTCAGACAATGTTTTCTCATACTCTGGTATGAGTCAGATGAAGTAACCATCAAAATGGTTATGATCCAGAAACAAGAATAATCTTGCTTTCTTTTACCTAGAATTGGGTCAGTCACAAGTGGCTATTACAATAGTCACAGCATCATTGCTCTCCCTGGACAAGGAGTCCTCTCTCCCTGGACAAGGAGTCCAACTTACAATGTTGCTGCATTTTCTGCCCTTCAATATTAAAGATATCTCCTTGAAGTGTCTTTAATCACATGAGATGACATCACTGCAGATTGTTTGAAGTTCCTCTCTTCCAAAGGTTTACAAGAAAATGCTTCTGGGCTGTCTACTCAGCTAACCAACTGATGGCTTTCTAGTGTACACGGGTGTTTCTCTGAGTAAACGTTAATTGTCTTCAACATTTCAATGGACAATCACTCCAGCTCTATGGCTGTTTACACAGCTTCCAAAGAACAATGATCCAAGCTTGTTTACAGTTGGACGTGGGAGATGCGGTGTCTCTCTCAAAATTATTTCTGTGTCGGTATGTGTCTTTGTGTGTCCTTGAATCCAACCCACAAAATAACTTTACCAGAATAATATATTTTCTAACAAAAGATTAATGATAACATTATTCTGTCACAGTACCCAGTCTAACTGTGGATCATGTACGACGGCAAGGTGAAGTATTTCCACTTTTCAGAAGGGCAAGAGAATACCTCAAGACATTGAAACAAAACTGATTAAAGTGCAATGAGATGCTGTTGGGTTGTTGAACATTTTAATTTGTAGCTATCAAACCTGTTAAGGTTGTTAAGGCAAAATTTCAAGCCTTATAAAGGATATATATTGTTGATTTATATTCAGAGTTATTGGACTGAACAACGCAGAGTCTACTGAAGTGCCTTGCAATGTGCCTGTGAATCTCACCCAAAGTTCACAGAGGGGGGCTCATGTTTTTTCTCTCACTGTTTAAGCTCACTCTCCGAGTCCTTAGCATTTAGGTGTGACGACGTTTACTTTGTGATCAATGTTCCCTCTAATTATTAGTAATCAGTGTGTGCAAAAATCTTATGCTGTACATATTTTTTTCTTGTGACAGGAAATGCTTGTGCAGATGCAAACTTGAAATTACTTCAAGGTAATTTTGGCACACTTAGCCCTCATGGCTTATAAACTGTATTGGTCTGTTTTAATATAATACAAACTGACTAAATAGTTAACAGAAACAGTTAGCTTCAAACAGATTATCTTCAATAAGTGTAATTATTAATTATCACATTATTTTAGGCAACAACTCTTTTGTGCACACATCACTTTCCTTTGTGTGCTGGTTGCAAAACGTGCGCGCGCACACAGTTCAGAAGGAGCAGTGGATTTAATGCATTGTACCCATGGCTCAGTTCTAACAAGTGTATGTGGATGTGTCTGCATGTTCTCTATGAATGTTGGTGTGGGGGGAGGGGTTGGGAGGGCACCTCCTACTCAATTACGGCTTTAGAGATCACTGTGTAAATGTATAACTCAGTGAATCCTGGCACTCCTGTTGCAGTACACCTGTCAGATTTCTTTGTTGGAAATATTACAGAAATGGAAAGCCCTATCAAAAGTTTCTCTCAACTGAATCTTTTAAAACCTCATGTATTAATTTTGCAGGAGACTCACCTTCTCATCAAAGACCATGTAAGGCTATGAGGTCCATGGGTAAGTCAGGTTTTCCATTCCAATTTCAACTAAATGATGAGTGATCTTTATTTTAATAAATACAAATAGTTAATTTGAACCATCTAATGTGATAGCAGATAGAAATGGTAGATATAGTAGCAGCTCTTGCAAAAACAGGTGCTACTGGTCAATGTTTATGCCAACAACTTCGCTGACGTCTCATTTGCTAACACACTATTAAGTAGTCTTCCCTCTTTAGATAATGGCACAGTAATTATTGGGGGGGGGGTGGAATTTAAAATGCATTATAGACCTGGTTCTGGACCATTCTAATCCATGCAGTATTGACCAATCACCTATGGCTAAGTCGTTTTCTGATTTTAAGTCACAGAATGGTCTGATTGACCCTTGAAGATTTTGCAATCCACAACTGAAATTTTTTTTTAATTTCTTCCTGAAGTTCAGAACTTATGCAGGATTGATTATATCCCTATGAACGGCTTTCTTGATCCATGTGCAGTCTATTTACATTATTCTAGTATTCTGATCTCTGATCATGCACCATTATTATTAGACCTTCAGGAGAGTGAATCTGAGGAAAGCATCTGGCCCAGATAGAGCTCCTGGCCGAGTATTAAAAATCTATGCTGAACAACTTACCAAAGTATTCATGGATATCTTCACCAGCACGGCCTGGTATCCACCTGTTTCAAACAGGCATCAATCATACTGGTGCCCAAGAAGAGGGTAGTAACCTGCCTTAATGACTATTGACCAACAGCACTTACATCAACAGTGATGAAATGTTTTGAAAGGCTGGTGTTGAAGAATATCAGCTCCCATATGAGTGGTGTCCTATTTACGTTCAGGTTCACCTATAGTAGCAACAGGTCTATGGCGGATGCCACCTCACTGGGTCTACATAAAGCCCTAGAACACCTGAACAGTAAAGGTACATTCATCAGGATGCTCTTTATCGACTACATTTTGGCATTTAACATCATAATCCCCTCAAAACTAATGAGAAAACTCCAAGACCTGGGACTCAACACCCCCACTGTGTAATTGGACCATGGATTTTCTCACCTCCAGATCACAATCAGTACTGGAGCACCACATGCTGTGTTCTTAGACCCCTGCTCTACTCATTTCACAACTATGACTGTGTTGCTCAGTACGACAATAACACCATCTACAAACTTGCTGACGAAACCATGGTAGTGGGTTGTATAAAAAAAGGTGATGAGTCAGTATACAGGAGGGAGATTGAAAACTTGGCTAAATGATGCACCAACAACAACCTTTCACTCAATATCACCAAAACTAATTGTTGACTTCAGGAAAGGAAAGCCAGAGGTACACAATCCAATGATCATTGGGGGATCAGAGGTGGAGAGGGTGAGCAAATTTGAGTACTTGGGAGTCACAATCTCGGAAGATCTTTCCTGGACCCAACACACTGATGGCATCAGGAAGAAAGCACATCAGTGCCTCTACTTCCTCAGGAATTTGCGGAGGTTTAGTATGGCACCAGAAACCCCGGCAAATTTCTACAGGTATAGGGTGGAAAGTGTGCTGACCGGCAGCATCATGGTCTGGTATGAGAGCACCTATACCCTTGAGCATAAAACCCTCCAAAAGGTGGTGGACACAACCCAGGACACCACAGGCAAAACCCTCCCCACCATCGAGAACCTCAACAGGGAACGCTGCCGTCGGAGAATAGCAGCAATCATCAAGGATCCACATCACCTGCTCTTTTCTCACTGCTACCATCAGGAAAGAGCTTACAGGTGCCATAAGACTCGCACGACCAGGTTCAAGAATAACTACTACCCTTCCACCATCAGACTCCTCAACAACAAACTCAGTCAGGGTCTCATTTAAGGCCTCTTACTTGTGCACTTTATTAATTTTTTTTAAAATTCCCTCTGTATTGCACAATCATTTATTTACAGTCATTATCTGATAACAGTTCTTTAATTGTTTATATATACAGAGTGTTGAGCGTTTTTGTGGCACTACCAATTAGTGGTAATTCTGCCTCGCCCTCAGAAAAAAGAATCTCAGGGTTGTATGTGATGTCATGTATGTACTCTGACAATAAATCTGAAATAATATCATTCTCATCTTAAGTAAATAAGAAATGTACCGCCAGGATCAATGAACTAACATCCGCTATTAGTGAAATGGATCAATGCTATGCAATTTGTCCATCCACAGAATTATATAAGCAACGTCTTGATTTACAAGCAGAGTTTGATCTTGTATCAACTATGCAGGAGAAGTATTTATTAATGCAAACTCATGGTTCATATTATGAACACAGGGACAAGGCAAGTAGCCTATTAGCCCACCAATTAAAACATTAGTCTGCATTAAAGCTGATACCCCAAGTTAGAGACTCCTCTCATAACATAACATCAGATCCCAAGGAAATTAATGCAGCCTTTGTTCGTCACTCTCCAAATCTGAACATGCTTCTGACAACACCAAAATGAGCAAGTTTCTGAACAAACTTACAACTCCGGTCATTTAAATTTAAACACACAGCACAGTACAGAACATTTTGGTCTATGAGTCCATGCCACCCAATTAACCTACACTCCTGGTACATTTTGAAAGGTGGTCGGAAACCGGAGCCCTCTGGGAAAACCCACCCAGAAGTGGGGAGAACGTACAAACTCCTTACAGACAGCATGGAACTTGAATTGCTGCTGTCAAGGCATTGCGCCAACAACTGTACCAATCGTGCCACCCTTGATTCCAACTGGGTTAAGGAACTGGGCGTCTCACTCACTGTGAAAGAGATTACACTATCAATTAAAACTTTGCAGTCTCCTGGAGCTCCAGGCTCCAATGGAGTTTTATAAAACATTTAATGATAAATTATCTCCATTGTTATTATCTGTGTTTAATGAAAAAGTGGAGCGAAGAGCCGTAATGTGATAGTACAGATCTATCACCAATGTACATAGTGTATATAGTTACTGTATCTAGACTGTATTTACAGCGATTGGCTGAAAGCTAAGCCACACCTATTGTCTGGGCCTTAAAGGGTTGTGTTCCTAGCCAGATCGGATCATTCCGGACTGGTCGGCCACCTGTGAAGAGCTCCTGTCTTTTGCTAATAAAAGCCTTGGTTTGGATCAACAAGTCTTTGATTCTTTCAACAAGCTCTACACGTACTAACTACTTTAACTCAAGCAGCAATAATTTTTCTTCTGAAGAATGATAAGGATCCCATGTCACATGGATCCTACAGCTCAGTCTTTGCTTAATGTTTTTTTAAATTTTTTTATTTAATACATCACATTATAAATCAATCTCTAACAATATTTACACAAACTTTGTACACACACACACACACACACACACACACACACACACACACACACACATATATCTCTTTGGCTTGGCTTCGCGGATGAAGATTTATGGAGGGGGTAAATGTCCATGTCAGCTGCAGGCTCGTTTGTGGCTGACAAGTCCGATGCGGGACAGGCAGACACGGTTGCAGCGGTTGCAGGGGAAAATTGGTTGGTTGGGGTTGGGTGTTGGGTTTTTCCTCCTTTGTCTTTTGTCAGTGAGGTGGGCTTTGCGGTCTTCTTCAAAGGAGGTTGCTGCCCGCTGAACTGTGAGGCGCCAAGATGCACGGCTTGAGGCGATATCAGCCCACTGACAGTGGTCAATGTGGCAGGCACCAAGAGATTTCTTTAGGCAGTCCTTGTACCTCTTCTTTAGTGCACCTCTGTCACGGTGGCCAGTGGAGAGCTCGCCATATAACACGATCTTGGGAAGGCGATGGTCCTCCATTCTGGAGACGTGACCCACCCAGCGCAGCTGGATCTTCAGCAGCGTGGACTCGATGCTGTCGGCCTCTGCCATCTCGAGTACTTCGATGTTAGAGATGAAGTCGCTCCAATGAATGTTGAGGATGGAGTGGAGACAACGCTGATGGAAGCGTTCTAGAAGCCATAGGTGATGCTGGTAGAGGACCCATGATTCGGAGCCGAACAGGAGTGTGGGTATGACAACGGCTCTGTATACGCTTATCTTTGTGAGGTTTTTCAGTTGGTTGTTTTTCCAGACTCTTTTGTGTAGTCTTCCAAAGGCGCTATTTGCCTTGGCGAGTCTGTTGTCTATCTCGTTGTCGATCCTTGCATCTGATGAAATGGTGCAGCCGAGATAGGTAAACTGGTTGACCGTTTTGAGTTTTGTGTGCCCGATGGAGATGTGGGGGGGCTGGTAGTCATGGTGGGGAGCTGGCTGATGGAGGACCTCAGTTTTCTTCAGGCTGACTTCCAGGCCGAACATTTTGGCAGTTTCCGCAAAACAGGACGTCAAGCGCTGGAGAGCTGGCTCTGAATGGGCAACTAATGCAGCATCGTCTGCAAGGAGTAGTTCACGGACAAGTTTCTCTTGTGTCTTGGTGTGAGCTTGCAGGCGCCTCAGATTGAAGAGACTGCCATCCGTGCGGTACCGGATGTAAACAGCGTCTTCATTGTTGAGGTCTTTCATGGCTTGGTTCAGCATCATGCTGAAGAAGATTGAAAAGAGGGTTGGTGCGAGAACGCAGCCTTGCTTCACGCCATTGTTAATGGAGAAGGGTTCAGAGAGCTCATTGCTGTATCTGACCCGACCATGTTGGTTTTCGTGCAGTTGGATAACCATGTTGAGGAACTTTGGGGGCCATCCGATGCGCTCTAGTATTTGCCAAAGCCCTTTCCTGCTCACGGTGTCGAAGGCTTTGGTGAGGTCAACAAAGGTGATGTAGAGTCCTTTGTTTTGTTCTCTGCACTTTTCTTGGAGCTGTCTGAGGGCAAAGACCATGTCAGTAGTTCCTCTGTTTGCGCGAAAGCCGCACTGTGATTCTGGGAGAATATTCTCGGCTACACTACATACACACACATAGTGGCTTTTCACACTTTCTCCCTTCCACCCCCAATAACTATAGAGAGGAAAAAACAGAACCAAAAGAGAAAAGAAAATTATATAAAAAAAATCAAGAAAAGGGAGCATGTCTTTTAAATATTGTGTGATTCACTTTTTTCCTAACATATACTCTTTCTAATTAAGAGTTAAGAGCTGGAGGCCCGAGGATGCGGTTACCAATAAAGTTTATATAAGGGTCCCAAATTTGTTCATATTGTGCATAATTGTCTCTTAAATTAAATGTAATTTTCTCTAATGGAATACTTTAGTTCATTTCTGTATTTTCAGGGGTGTTTTTTTTTCAAGTTAGCATTATGCATTTTTTAGCTGCCGCTAATGTAATCTTATAAATCGTTTTTGGAATCTGTTTAAATTTAATTTTATCTCTTTGTCTTTTATATGGGTTTACAGAAAAATTTCTGTGTCTTTTGGTATCTTGTTTTTTTGTAATTTGATCTAGTATTGAATTTAAGTCCTCTCAAAATGGTTTCACTTTTGTATACGTCCAAATTGAAAGTACATTGTACCAATTTCTTGTTTACAACAAAAGCATTTATCAGATACTGTTGGATTCCATTCTTTTAATTTTTGAGGTGTACCATATAGTCTGTGAAGCCAATTTGATACCAGGCACTTCTTGTGTTTGTCATAGTACACAATACATAATTCCTTCCAGATTTCATTACTTATTTGTATGTTTACATCATTTTCTCAACGGCATTTGGGTCCATACTTTGCCTCATCTCTTCCTTTGTCTTGAAATTTAATTTACATATTTGTAATAAACTTTTTAATTATCATAGTGTCCGTGATTATATATTCAAAGCCACTACCCTCCAGCAACCTTAGATCATTTCCCAGCTTTTCTTTTAAATATGTTTTTAATTGATAGCATGAAAATATTGAACCATGCGATATTCCATATTTATCTTTTGGCTGTTCAAATGTTAGTAGGTTATTGCCCAGAAAACAGCTTTTTATTCTTCTTATTCCTTTTCTTGATCATTCTTTAAAATTCTTTGTAAAAAGAATTAATTGGTTTTGTTTTAGAAACATATTTGGTATTTGATAGTTTATTAACTTTCACTCTAAATGTATCCTACCCCTTATTGGTGGAGTATTGGTAAACTGTTATGTTGCACTAACTTCTCATTCCACTTGTAAAGTACATGCTCTGAAACATTTTCCCCTAGTTTACATAGTTCCATCCTCAGCCAAGCTGGCTCTTCTCCTACCTTGTAAAAATCTGACAAGAATTTAATTGGGCAGCTCTATAATAATTTTTTTAATTTGGTAACTGCATTTCCCCTTGTTTATATGCCCCTATCTGCTTTTTCAAGGCTTTTCTTGGTTTCTTACCTCTCCATAGAAATTTTCTTATCAATTTATTCAATTTTTGAAAAAATTCCCTTGTTATGGGAATAGGTAGCATTTGAAATAAATTTTGATACAGTTTTCTCTTCCTGTTGGAGTTATCAGCAAGTCTTTCCATTTCTCTAAATCTTCCTGTATTTTTTTCATTCACGACAGGTAGTTTAATTCAAACAAATTATTTAATTAATTTATTTTTTAATGTATTCTAATGTATTGCCTGTACCTGCCATTTAAAAGGGGATTTTTTTTTACAGTATAGTTTGGCGTATTCACTGACATTACTTCACTTTTATCAGTGTTAACTTTGTACCCTGAAATCGTCCTATATTCTTTCAAATTGGTATGTAACCTCTTCGGGATGGGTTAAATATACTGTCATCTGCAAATAAACTAATTTTAAATTCTTACTCTTTAATCCTTATTCCCTTTATCATTCTATCTGTTCTTATCATTTCTGCCAATCGTTCTATTGCCAAAAAGGAAAGGTGATAATGGGCATCCCTGACTTGTTGACCTACTCAATTTGAAATAATCTGAAATATAACCATTGGTTAGCACTCTTGCCTTAGAATTATTATATAGGGCTTTGATCCAAATAATAAAATTTTCAGGTATTTTAAATTTCTGAAGTACTTTAAAGAGAAAGGTCCATTCCAGCCTATCAAAGGCCTTCTTTGCATCTAGAGCTACTGCCACTGTTGGTTCTTTATTTTCATGTGCCGTGTGTATCAGATTGATAAATTTACATGCATTATCTGCTGCCCTTCTATTCTTAATACATCCTGATCTGATTTCACCAACCGCGGTAAACAATTTGCTAATCTATTTGCTAGTAATTTTGCTATTATAATCAGTATTTAATAAGGAAATTGGTCTGTATGCAGATGGTGACAACGGGTCTTTCCCTGTTTTTGGAATTACTGTAGTTATTGCCATCTTACAAGATTCATGTAAATTTTTTTCCACCTGTTTTATTACATCTAAAAAAGGTGGAATTAATGTTTTTAAAAGTTATGTAAAATCCCGAGGGGAATTATTATTTGGTAGATTCATTAATGTGTCGTATCCTTCCGTAACCTTCAGGGGATTTGCCAATTTACCTTGTTCTTCTGTATCTAACTGGGGTAACTTGATATTTCCTTGTTATTTTCTAGGACCTCTGATTGGTATAATTGCTTATAAAATCTCCTGAAATTTTCATTAATCTCTTGTGGTTTATATGAAATCTGATTATTTCCTTTCCTCGTTGCTATAATAGTTCTTGTTACTTGCTCCATCTTTAACTGCCAAGCCAAGATTTTGTGTTTTCTCACCTAATTCATAGTATCTTTGAGTTGCTTTCATTATGTTTTTTTTCCACTTGGTATGTTTGTAACATATCATATTTCAATTTTTTTTCTGTCAATTGTCTTTTTTCTCTTTATTTTCTCCTTTCATTAAATCTTTCTCGAAAGATTTTTTCTAATTTTTCTATTTCTTGACACTATTCTTTTTTGCATAACATTACTTGCCCTCTAATAAAGGCTTTCATTGCATCCCATAATATAAATTTATCTGTTACTGAATTTGTATTCAATTCAAAATATATTTTAATTTGTTGTTCTATAAATTGCCTAAAATCTTTTCAGCAAGATGGGGTTAAGTCTCCATCTATATCCTTTATTTGGAGTTAGTGTAGTTGTTAGCGCAAAGCTATTACATCATCTAGGTTCAAATCAGAGCCTGAAATATTGACCAAATTTTTTTTATCCTGACCATCAACACTGCTTGACCCGCTGATTCTTTCAGCAGACAGATTTTTGCTCTAGATTCCAGCACTTGCGTGATTCGTTTGTCTCCTGCTGTTGTTTTTCTTCCCTTTCCTTTCTCAGGTGTGTTTTCTGAATGAGTTGTTTTCTGCCCACCTACCTCTATCTGACACTGTTGACATTGGTGTCAAGTAAAACTGCATTATATAGGACGCCCACAATTCTATTCTAAGCTGTACCATTGCTTTTAAAAATAATATTAGCTCCATATAAGGAGGCATCTAAATCTCAAAGGATATCATAGAAGGTCAATCCTGGAGTTAGGGTCTTTGAAGATCCTGTTTCTTGACTACTTGGTTTACAAAGAATTGAACTGAATATATTGAAGACTGACCTCATGGCCTAGCCCATCCATACCATCATTTACCTTCTCATATAGATCTATCACCTCACCTCCCATTGCTTTCCCCCCTTGGACCCTTGTCCAAAGCATCCATACTTTTCACCATCACTATTCAGTGTGGTAGCAGGTTCCACTGGTCTTTCAATAAAAATATTTGTTCCTGAATTCCCTGCTGGATTTCTGAATTTTGAATGGAAGATAAGGAAGTCATAGAGTGTCAGAGACCCACTGAAATTGGCACTAACAATCAGTCCCCGATTTACATGAATCCAGCACCATTTTTTGATTCTCTCCACTTTCTCACTAACTCTGCCTGATTTTGTTACTCTCCTACAAGTTTGGGGCAATTTACAACAGCCAATTAACCTGTCAGCCAGCATGTCTTTGAGATGTGGAAGGAAATAAATACAAGTGGCAATTGGAGAGTGTGCAAACTCCACACAGACAGCACCCAAGGTCAGGATTGAACCCAGGTCTTGGCGCTGTGAGACAGCAGCTCTCTAGACGCCACCACTGTGCCATCCTTTCTTGGAAGTATTCAAGGTGGATCTAGGTCTTGCTTTCTTCACTTCAAATTCCAGACATAAGTGCTTTATCAAGGAGAACGAGAAAAAATAAATGCAGGCAATAATAGCAAAAGTTACTGGAAATACTCAGTGAGTCGGGCCAGATGTCAGGGCAGCGGGAAATTGGTGACTTGTGACTGGTGGCTGGAGACTGAAGGCTCAAGACTGGAGACGGGTGGCTGGAGGGACTCCCTTTCGCTTCTCTTTCTCTTATTGTTGAGTATGACGGGTTATGTTACTGTCACCTCTTTGTCTCAACAGCAGGCAACATTTAACAAATTTTGTGTACTATTATATGACAAAAAAAAACCTTGAAACTTGATTGATAGAAAGAGGCATGGAGTTAACATTTCAAGTCAAAGATTCACTGTCAGCACTTTCAGTGTTTTTATTTAAATTCTGGCAAGTTATCACACTGGATGAAAAAGTCATTTTAAACCTTCATTTGTGCAAAGCTAATTGAAAATAATTAAAAGTTTTAAAAAAACCTGCTCCTGTTGGTTGTATACTGAAAATATGTAGTTGTGTTGAATTTAGACACTTGATCCAAAGAGAATTGGGATAAAACAAAAAGAGTCACCTGGATTAGACTGATATTCAACAGAGGTCAGTCACAATCCTTGTGTTCTGAACAGCCCCATGATCAATGTGGGACAAGATCCCTGTGCATCAAATAGGAACCACTGCTGTATCATGGAAGACAAGTGGCTCAGAGCCCATTCAGTTCAGTGTCCATGTCAGAGCGAAGAAGAATCCCCAAGGGACGTTGGACAAGCAATTGTTAATGACCGACCTTCTAGAGGAAGAGGTCATGGAAGGAATCCATTTCAAGTAAAAGCCAAGACAAAATAAATTGTCCAGTGACAGAATGGAGGAAGTAAAGAAATAGCAGCAGTATTTTTCAAGGCAGTGAATACTTCTGGAAAATAATTTGGTTTTTAATGTAATATTTATTCCAATTAATTAGATTCCATGCAAGTTATGAAAGAATTCTTTGAGGATGTGGTCATCCATTTGGTTCTGCCCATTTCTAAGGACTGGTTACACTGCTAAATAGTGTGTAATATCTGCATTTGCCAACACAAAACAATTAGGATCTGAATGCGCTTGCTATTTAACTGTTTGCTTTTACACTCTGTCCTGATTGTTGGCGTGTTTGTTTAGTGCTGTTGTTTTCCCAGACATCTGGCCTCCTCTCATGGTGCACTTGCAGTGAAGTCCCTGCTACATGGGTCTTCCCCCATGGTTCTCTCCATTCAGAAGCCAAATTCTCCAGCACCAGGAGCACCCATTGTCTCATTGTGGCCATCCAATAATTCACGGCCAACATCCAAAGTCTTGCTGTGAACCTCTTGCAGTGCGACCTGCCACCTGGTTTTGTTTGTGAGAGAGTGCAGGAGATCCCAGGGCCTCCTGCCCCTCACACCAGGTAACACTCAGCCTTTCATCTTTCAGACTCTCTCACCCTCCAAGAACTGCAGCTTGAACCATACTTGGATGCAGAGGTCCAGGCACTTCTCAGAGCTCGTGATACTGCCTTCAGGATGGGATAGAATGGCACCAAGACCAGCCAGGGCTGAACAGTCCCAAGCAATTCAGAAGGTAAAGTGTGAGTATGACCAGAAGATTCATAGACAGCTGTGCGACACTGGTGACATGAGACTCATGACAAGGGATCAAAACTAGAACAGACCACAAGACAACCTTGTGAGTCAAGGACAACAGCACCTTCCTTCTGGACAGATTAAACAGCTATGGATCGTTTGATGAGAAGAACAGGCTGATGCCAAGAAATCTTCTTGTCCTCCTGATGAATGGGCCCCCTGCATAGCCGCAGGCAAAGTGAGGAAAATCCTATTGAAGGTGAACCCATACAAGGAAGTGGGACCAGCCAACATACCTGATTGGGTACTGAAGTACTGCTCAGACCAACTGACGGAAGTCCTGACAGACATCTTCAACATGTCACTGAAGCAGTCCATCGACTCTGCAGGTTTCAATATGGCCACCATTATCCTGGTACCAAAGAGGGCAACAGTAACAATCTTCAATGACTACCACCCAGTAGCACAGATCTCCACCTTTATGAAATGCTCTGAGCATCTGGTGATGGAACACATCAAAGTGCACCTTGCAAGGACACTGGATCCATTTCAATGCACCGATGGATGAAACTGTTCCATTGATGATGCTGTAGTCTTGTCACTCCACTCCATCCTGATCAACCTGCAGAACAACACCTCACATGCCATACATTGACTTCAGCTTGGTGTTTAATACAATCATTCCCCAAATGCTGGTGGAGAAGCTATCAATCATTGGGACTCAACACCCCTAACTGCAACTGGTTTCTGGACTTCCTAACAGAAAGACCACAATCTGTCCAGGTTGGCAGCAGAACATCAACCACCGTCACACTGAGTACTGGTGCACCTCAGGACTGTGTGCTCAGCCCACTGTTATGAGCCCAAAGGACCCCAAAATCCAGCAGCAATAGATATTCAACATGACAGATAGTTACTTAAACAAAAGTTGTTTTTAATTATCTTTAAACATGAAAACAGAATCAAACTAACATTACTATTAACTTAACTAACCTAACTTAACCCCCTTCTAATTCTTAGCACACGTGCATGTAATATGTGTGTAAATTTAAGAAAAGTTATTTGGTTCACAGTTCAATCTCACTTCTCATTCTTCCAAGTTCACTGTTTGCAGGCAATTCTTATACTGTGCACAGAATTTAACATGTATAAAGTTCACCAAGCTTTGGTGCTCGAAAGGTAAATGGTTACCACTCAGGAAGGTTCTTGTACGTTTACAGAGAGAGATGTGTTGTTCCAGGATTTCCACAACTGAGGTACCACCTCAATATCTTGCTGATGAAACTTGCCTCATCAGGGTTCTCCAGATAATAACCTCTTTCTTTCTTCCTTCCTGTTCCGCTTATTTCAAGAGAAACATCAGACAGATAGCACTTCCAGCCATCCACCACACTGGAGCTTCTGTTTTAGTTCCAACAAGCTTCTCCTGCCTTGTTACAGCTGTGCGTGTCACACAGAGTCAAAGACTCCCTTCTGTCTCTGTCTCTCTCTATTTGAGATTCAAACTGCCAGCAGCATGTCCTTCTCTCTCTCACTTGCAAAATCCCTGACCTTTTCCAGCAAATAATAGAAATTAGTTTTATGGTCCATCTGTTATTTTAGGTAAACAATAACCTCTCAATTACCTCTGAGTGAGCACTTTAAAGAGAAGTCAAAAGCCTTGCAAAAAGATCCAAAACAGACAACCTTGCTCTGGTTATTCTTTCAAGTCAATAGTCCATTCATTTCATGACATCATTTCAATTAACACCTTTTTTTTAAATTTTTTTTTATTTTTCACACCATAAATCACGTTAGCCATGATATACACTTTTTCTTTTTCACACATATACAGTGACTTTTTCTCCCCATTTCAATCAACACCTTCTTGTGAAATGTGCATAGCATTCTCCATAGTTTCTGTAAAGTACTGAATTTGAATTCTTCCGTATTTCAAATAAGATCTGTTTTAAAGTGTGTGTATGTAACTTACTCTAATTTTACTAATTTATCTCCCAAAAACATTCCCAAAAATTCCATCACACCACTCCTATTCATGCTACTGACCCACGACTGCAATGCCAGATCCAGGTCCAACAGAGTCATCGCATTTGCAGATGAAACAACAGTAGTTTGCCTCATCAGCAACAATGGTGAGCTGCACTTGAGGGAAGAGGTGAAAAATCTCATGAAATGGTTTGAAAATAACAGCCTGCCTCACTGTTGATAAGGCAAAGGTGATAAATGTGGACTTGAGCACCATGGCCAACCACCCTCCACTACACATTAATAGATCAGTAGTGGAGAGAGTAGAGAGCACAAAGTTCCTCCACATCCACTTAAGTAGTCTAAATAGTGACCTATCCTAGACATACAACATCTCCTCACTTGTCACGAAGGCACAACAGCGACTGCACTTCCTGAGAAGACTGAGGCGGGCAAGGCTACTGGCCACCATCCTGTCATCTTTCTACAAGAGTAAAACATAAAAATCTGCAGACACCATGGTTGAAGTAAAAACACAATGCTGGATGAAATTCAGGTGGTCAAACAGTGGACTTTATGTAGCAAAGATAAAGATACATAACCACCATTTTGGTCTTGAGCCCTTAATCAATGTGGGAGTTTCTCCAGCATTGTGTTTTCACTTTCTACAGGAGCTCTTTCAAGAGCATCCTGGCCAACTTCATCACAGATTTCTGATTTATTGTCAGAGTGCATACAACCCTGAGATTCCTTTTTTCCCTGTGGACATGGCAGAATTGGTAATGCAATACAAAAAACTGTACCAGTATATACATGTAAACAAATAAAGAACTGTAAACAGATAATGAATGTAAGCAAACTGACTGCCATACAGAGAGAACAAAAAAAAAGAAAATCAATTAAGTGCACAAGTAAGAGTCCTTAAATGAGTCCCTGACTGAGTTTGTCATTGAGGAGTCTGATGCTGGAGGGGTAGCAGCTGTTCCTGAACCTGGTGGTGTGAGTTTTTTTTGACACCTGTACCTCTTGATGGCAGTAGCGCGAACAGAGCGTGTACTGGGTGGGGTGGGTCTTTGATGATTGCCGCTGTTTTCCGACAGCAGCATTCCCTGTAGATGTACTCAATAGTGGGGAGGGTTTTGCCCGTGATGTCCTGGGCTGTGACCAGTGTGGTACAGTTCCTGTAGATCAGGAGTGGCCAAACTTGCTTCACGTAAGGGTCACATATGATAAACTACAGATGTTTGAGAGCCACATGAGATGAAAAAATATTACATACAAGTTTTTATTCTTATTTGTTACAAAAAATGTATATACGTATTAAGAAATACATGTATGTAATAATATTTATTCATGTAGATAGGTTTTAAACTGCTCATTTGTATTAGTTTCAATAATCAAAAATCACACATATCGATACCAAATATTTTCAAAATCCTAACTGATTTTCTGTGGAAAGCTCTGCCCAAGGAAGCAGTGCAGGCTGCCTCATTAAAAATATTTAAGACAACAGTGAGATAGATTTGTGCATCACAGGGGAATTAAGGGTTATGTAGGAAAGGGGGAGCTGGGACCACAGCCACATCAGCTGTGATCTCACTGAATGTGGGAGCAGGCTCGACGGGCCGGATTAATGATTCCTGCTACTGTTTCTGATGTGTTCATTCGAGAATGTTGCTGCCACTGGTCTCTGCAGATAATTGCACCATGGCAGCGTCCATAGCCGAGCATACGATGTGGGAAGCAACCTCCTGTGGCAGGCAAGGCCAGGGGGCCTACAACTTTGCTCCTCCCCATACCACCCTCATCTCCCCTCTTCCCATTCACCAGTGGGATGGGGTGAGCGGTTGTTGGGAGTGGAGGCTGGGGTATGGAGCGGTCTAACATCTGCGCTGCCTTAGAGCTGACTCTCCATCCGATGCGGCCAGGGCTTGCCCATGGTCACTGACAGGGCCTTCACTGCTGCTGCCAGCTCCAGTTCTGTCCTGGCTTGGCTCCTGGATGAGGTAATCATTGGGGACTCCTCCAAGCTCTCCTCTCTGTCTCCATCATCTTGCTTCCCCCCCACCCCACCAGAGTGCCTTGGATAGACACCCCACCTCTGGGACAGGCTATGCCTCATCAGAGCTCTCCTGGCCCAGCCCCAGCTTCCCAACCCCTGCACCCGCTCCCTGCAGAGGACCCTCAGCTTTGCCTGGACCTCCTACTACACACCCCACAGTTGGCGGTGCTCTACTGTGGTGCAGCCCGACCCGAACAAGGAGAATCCAACTCCGGCATGCACTGCTCACTCTGCTCCTCTGCAGGAGTGTTCCTCTAGTGCCCACTCCCTTTTCCCTCTCCTTGTCACACAGTCTGGGCTGTGACCGTCCCGGAACCCCCTTGTCTGGCTGCAGGGATTCTGAGTTACCAGGCAGCTTCAGGAGTGTTGCTATCACCTCCAGCCAATTTATTTCTGTGAGCCATGCATTGAATGTCAAAGAGCTGCATGTGGCTTGCTAACAGCAGTTTGGCCACTCCTCCTGTAGAGCATTGGATCAGAGGTCATCCACAGAATCAGAATCAGAATTTATTGTCATGAACAAGTCATGAAATTCGTTGTTTTACAGTAGCGTCATAGTGCAAACATTCATACTATAACCATCTTACAACATTACTATAAATAAATAAATAATAGTGCACAAAAAGTAAGGCAGTGCCTTTGGTTCATTGATTATTCAGGAATCTAATGGCAGTGGGGAAGAAGCTGTCCTTGTGCCGTTGAGTGCTCGTCTTTAGGCTCCTGTATATGTTTCTCGATGGTAGCAGAGTGAAGAGGGCATGGCCTGGGTGGTGGGGGTCCTTGAGGATAAAGGCTATTTTCTTAAGATACCTCCTCTTACAGATGTCCTTGATGGAGTGAAGTCTGATTCCCGTGATGTCGTGGGCCAAATTCACAAACTTGTGGAGTTTTTTCTTGTCCTGAGAGTTGGCGCCTCCATACCAGGCAGTGATGCCACCAACCAGAATGATCTCCACAGTACACCTATAGAAGTTATTGAGAGTTTTCAGTGACATATCGAACCTCCTCAGACACCTCACAAAATATAGCTGATTGCGAGCCGCCTTTGTGATTGGATCCAGGACAGATTCTTGGAGAAGTTGACACCCAGGAATTTGAAGTTCTTGACCCTCTCTACTACTGAGCCCTCAATGAGGACTGGATCAAGTTCCCCTGACTTCCTCCTGAAGGACCATGAGAGGATCACTGGGGCCTCCCTCCCTCCAACTGACTTGATCTATTGGAATCATTGTCTGAAGAGGGTAAAATTGTTAAGAACCCCTACCATCATGCACACAGCATCTTCCAGCTACTAATATCAGGAAAGAGATACAGAAGTATCAGAACCTGCACCATGGCTGAGAAACAGCTACTCACAGGCAGTGAGACTGCTTAATGACTGTTGAACTGCTCAAACAAACCCTCAGAGACTCTACTATTTATTTTAAAATATTTATTTATTTTTATATTCATATATATGTACCATGTACATACTGTTTGTCTGTATGTGTGTTATGTCTGGATGTGTGTTTGCATGTTTTTGCACCAAGGACCCGAGAACGCTGTTTTGTCTGTTTGTACTTGTAAAATTGGATGATATTGAACTTATCCAAGCCCATACCTCTGGCCTGCCTATGTGACCTAGCATCTGTCCTGCATGTGCTCACCCAATCTCGGAACTGCACGTGTGCACACAGTGTGGGCTCGGAGTGTTGCCTCCTGGCTCAGTGTGTGTACACTGGACTTTAGGCATGCGTGCGCATCTGACCTCAGGCCTGAGGCAGACCTGACCAAGGGCCTCAGTGTTGACACCCGGCCTTGCTGTTGACACTCGGCTTTAGACTTGTTGGAGTGATGGAGCATGTATCCTCAGGTCAGTACACTGTCACCTGACCAAGGGCCAACTTGCAACCTTCTGGAAACAGGCCCTTCAGTCCACTGAAAGCCTTTTTATCGTGAAATTCAGCAAATTGTAAAAACAGATTTTCTCTGCCTTTAAAATGCTTCACTTACCTACATAAAAGGTCCAAAGGTGGATTGGTGGGTCCAGTGCGATCCTCTGCCAAGGGTGGTAATGTCAGAGGTAGAGCGAAGCCACTCCACCTCCTGCGTAAAAGGATTTCCACTGAAAGCGGCTCCAAAGGGCAATTATGTCATCAGCCCACAACCCAAGAGCAAAATTTTAAAGTACGCATCTGCGAATAAGGAAATTACAATGTGCAGAAGATCTGCCTGAGTTCTACGACTGCTTGAACAGATCTCCACTAGTGCTCATACCTGCTCCTCAGTCACCATTGTTGTGTTTCGGGCGTTTCCACTTCCACGTCACGGTGGCAGGCAGCACCATGCCTCCTTCTCCTCTGCGTAAAAGGACCGTGCAATCCGCCCTTTTATGTCCTCTGCATAAAAGGTAAATTCGCCTTTTCTTTTTGAAACATCAGCAGGCGATAATGCAGCTTTTGTGCATAAAACCCCCTTCGGAGTGCACAGACCATCAAGCACCCATTCACACCAATCCTGTAATTATTCTATCATCTCATCATCTCCTCCCCCTCACCCCCCCCTCACCATCCTCAAGATTATACGACTCACCTATACACAAGGGGCCCTTTACAGTAGCCAGCTAACCCTGCAATCCACAGATTTTTGGGATATGGAAGGAATCTAGAACATCTGGGAGAAATCCACACCACCGCAGAGAATGTGAGAGATCCGCACAGACAATACCATCAGTCAGGATGGGACCTGGAGCTCCTACCCCGGGGTAGCCAACCTTTTAATTTAGACATACAGCACGGTAACAGACCATTTTGGCCCACGAGTGCGTACCAAGGATGTAGGTTAAATTGGGCGTCATGGACTCGTGGGCCAAAATGGCCTGTTACCGTGTTGTATGTCTAAATTAAAATTAAAAGATGGCCACCCCTGTCCTACGCTGTGAGGCAGCATCTCTAACAGCTGCACCATTCTGCCTGCTGCCTCTGCTCCTGGTGAAGGAAACTTCCCATTGGACACCACCAAGGAAATGTTTAATGGAGGTGGTGTTCCTCGGCCATTGTTCCCTACTGCTTCCCTCCAGAGCTCAAAAGGCAAGTGTACACTGCACGTGCCCACTGAACATACCTTAAAGTGAAGTCCCTCCTGGCATCAGGCATCCCAGTGTACTTGTCCCTGCTGGGGAACACCAATGGCATAGTGCCTTTTTGCTTGGTGGTCTTCTTGTTGGTGAAGTGACTGCCCCTCCCCCACCACCCACCATTGTGACGAGGTTAAGTCCTGTCCCATGCGGATCACTGATCAAGTGCAAAGCCTGCCCTGAGAGTAAACTTTCTGCTCAATAATCTTGAGAGAGCCCATTAGGAACAAAACAGAAATGTCTCATGCATGACTTGCATTTCGGCTTCCCCTGTGCAGTTAGTGTCGATTTGTCAGTGTCACATTGTGAAGCTGCCAAGACGGAAAGAAATAGGGGGTTTTTGAAGAGCAATGACGTCTACTTCTATAGTCACCTCCTTCCTCTCCTCCCCCCTCCCACTCCATTCGCACTGCACCACAGTGTAAATCAAACAGTTTTCCCCAGTGCTCCGCTGCTTGCGATGCATAAGATGTGGGAAGAATCGCCTTTATTGTGAAGCTGTCCAACTCAATTACCCTCCATTCAAATTAGGGCAGCCATTTGTTTTTATATTAGCTTTTAATTCTGTCATGGGTGAGGGAAACCAGACTGCCTCGTGAAAAGCTGCTAAAAAAGACTTTGGTTTATTACTTCAGTCCAGATTTCATTGAGTCAGAGACTTGGTCTCTGTGCTTAGAAATTTCCTTCCTTTGTACTACCCAAAATTAACCTGACTTCACACTCTTCCACCATCCCCTATATCATCTTTGGATGTCATCCTTCCACCTTGACAGGAAAGGCAAGCATGACAGCTGCAGCGTGAGATTACTTGGCTCCATCCACGGAGTGCTGCTTTTACTATCTTGCATGAATGTAGCTTCACAGGATTGCCATTTGATCTTTAGGTGTGTCATGCGTTGGCTTGTATTCATTATTAGATCCAGAACAATCCCTTGTCCTACTGACCATGGATTAATACACAAGGAATACATTCCTGTAACTAAATGGCCCAGAGTGACATATGGGGGCCCAATACCGAACTTCTAATTCTGATTTTGCACGATGGCGCTTGATGGAACATCCTAAGTGGGACTGACACCACAATAGCTGTGCACTGGTCTCTCCCACAGACAGATGCAATTTGATTAATTAAGGGCAAGTTCAAATTGGCTTCACCCTCTTGTTGGTTCTCTCAGGCTAATGAGCCTATACTTTTGTAGATGGATGTCCCCAACCTAAAGAGCAAAACAATGGCCTAACTGATAGAGCTGTTGCTCATAGCTCTAGAAACCCAGTGACAGTAAGCAGACACAAGATTCAGAAGACTGAACAACAGGCTTTATTCTACTTAAAATCTCTGCTGTAGTTAGCTGCAACTCTGTGTGACTGACTTTGAGGGGCCGGATGTTCCTTATAGCCCAGTGGATGATTGGCAGCCGAACAGGTGGGCCTTGGTCCATTCAGGTCAGCTGGTTGACAGCCAGGTGTGGTCTGTCCTCCAGTGATCTTTCTGCAGGTACACAGGTCACCCCCTGCAGTAGGCTAGTGGTGTATCACCTCAAAACCCTAATCTTTAGTGCCGTCCTGTGGAGTGTACATAAAATCTGTGTGTTTCCCCTGGGTTAACTGACCACTGTAAAATGCCCCTAGTTCAGAGTTGTGGGTACTGTCTGGGGGAAGTTAACAGGAGTGAGGGATTACTGGGTTATAATTAGATGCTGGGTGGCTTGTGCAGACTCCGAAGATCTGTAGGCCTTACTCCTCACTGCATATCTCTTTAACTCTGACAAAGTTCATGTTGTTCATGGGCATTGAAAAGGCAACTTCTTAAGAAAGCAGCATCTATCCTCAAGGACCCTCACCACCCAGGCCATGCCCTCTTCACTCTGCTACCATCAGGAAGGATACAGGAACCTGAAGACAAGCACCCAACAGCACAAAGGCATCTTCTTCTCCTTTTCCATCAGATTTCTGAATGGACAATGAACACTACCTTACTTCCTTTTTTTGCACTATTTGTTTATTTTGAAATGTAATTTACAACAATATTTGCACAGAGATGCTGCTGTGAAACAACAAATTTTGTGATGTGTTCATGACAATAAATTCGGATTCTAATTTTGCAATGGAAACTCAATGAAACCCTGACTAATCCTGAATGGTCCTTCAGGAGCTTTTCAACCAATGCTTTATTCAACCAAACCTTGGCTAATCCCCATTCTTCTCAGGGAAAGATTTGCACACTTGTGGTCTGGTCTAAATATCTATTGAGACAGATGAAGTGAATGTGTTCTGACTGGTGGAATAAACCGTGGTTTTGCCTTGTTATACCAGTTGGGTCAGACAAATTTCGTTGACCAGGATGAAAAAATAGTGAGGTACATACAAAGGTTTGTGGCGAGCTCTCCACTGGCCACCGTGACAGAGGTGCACCAAAGAAAAGGTACAAGGACTGCCTAAAGAAATCTCTTGGTGCCTGCAACATTGACCACCGCCAGTGGGCTGATAACGCCTCAAACCGTGCATTTTGGCGCCTCACAGTTTGGCGGGCAGCAACCTCCTTTGAAGAAGACCGCAGAGCCCACCTCACGAACAAAAGGCAAAGGAGGAAAAACCCAACACCCAACCCCAACCAACCAATTTTCCCTTGCAACCGCTGCAATCGTGTCTGCCTGTCCCGCATCGGACTTGTCAGCCACAAACGAGCCTGCAGCTGACGTGGACTTTTTACCCCCTCCATAAATCTTCGTCCGCGAAGCCAAGCCAAAGAAGAGATGGATTATTAAAAATTCTTGCATGTCCATTGCTAAACTATTGGGGATATTTACCAAAGCAAACATAAAAGGTATTCAGGACAAGGGTAGAATACGAAGGGGATAATGTTGTTCTTTGGTAAAAGAGATTGACCATGTATGGAACACTCTGTTCAATCGTGAGCAATGCTCTCAGAAAAGATTTAAACATACACAGAGCACGGTAACAGGCCATTTCAGGTGACGATTCCATGCCACCCAATTAACCTACACCCCCAGTGCGCTTCAAACAGTGGGAGGAACAAAAGCCCCGAGGAAAAACGCATGCAAACATGGGGAGAAGGTACCAACTCCTTATAGACAGTGTGGGACTCAAACCCTGCTCCTGATCGCTGGCTCTGTAAAGGCATTGTGCTAACCACTACAACAACCGTTCTGCAGATAGATTGAACTTGGAGTGGGTGCAGCGCAGATTCACCAGGGAGGAACTATAAATTGGTTTCTGTGCAAGGTTATGATATAAATGAAATGTGATGAAGTGAATGGGTCAGTACTGTATAGGGAAACTGATATGAGCAAAGATAATCGTGGGGGGGAGGTGGAATTATACCATCAACTCTAACCAAATTAAGGGTAAAGTGAGGAAATATATTTTAATACAAATTATAACAAGCGATCTGGACCAATCCCACAACACTGAGCACCTGGGAATGTTAGTCAATCCATCATAGCCAGAAGCTATATTTTGTATTCCTTGGAACTGTGGTGCAGAATGGCTGTAACATATATAAAACCAATCAGAATGCAATACATTGATCTTTGTGCTCAGCTCTGTGGTGTGGCTATCTGGATATCTGAAAGGAACACTAACACTGAGTGTAACGTGCTATTGGGTTAAGAGTTCCAAGGTTCATCCTCAGCAAAGCTGAAGAAGAAGAAGGGAGCTTCCAAGTCAGGTGCCTTTGACTTGGAATTGATGCTTATCGTATTTGAGAGTGGTGGAGACTGAGGGTCCAGGGATCATGCTCAAGAACTTAGATTTATGTAAAACGTTCCAGGGAAGAATTCCAGGCAGATCTGAGGTCGTGATGGAGGGTGAATTAAGCCGAGGAAATGAGAGATTAGAAAATGAAGTGGAATCAGTTAGTACAACAGAAGAAACATGTAAGATGCAAGTGCGAAAAGATTGCAGGGATAGAGTTCCAAGCAACAGGACCAAGCCCAGTTTGAATAGGTGCCTCACAGTGTCAGAGGCTCTGGTTCTCTCCAAACTCCAGATCTGTCTGTGTGGAGTTTGTACATTCCTCCTGTGAGTGTTTGGTATGATATCGAAAACCCTGGGAAATTTCTATGGATGCATGGTGGAAAGGGTGCTGATCAGCTGTATCACAGTCTGGTAATGGAGACACCAATACCCCTAGCATAAAGCCCTGAAAAAGTTAGTGGACACAGCCCAGGACATCACAGGGAGAACTATCCCCACTATCGAGAACATCTTTCAGGAACACTGACATCAGAGAGCAGGAGTGATCATCAAGGATCCACAGTACCCAGTACACACTCTATTCTCACTTCTACTATCAGGAAAGAGGTCTAGGTGCCACAAGACTTGCACCACCAGGTGCAGTAACAGCTGCTGCCCCTCCACCATCAGACTCCTCAATGATAAACTCAATCAGAGATTCATTTAAAGAGTCTTACTTTTGAACTTTGTTTTTCTTTCCTCTCTGTATTGCAAATCAGTTGTTTACATTTCTTTATTTGTTTACATGTGTACATTGTGTACAGTGTTTTTTTGCACTATCAATAAGTGGTAATTCTGCCTGGCCCACAGAAAAAAGAATCTCAGGGTTTTACGTGATGCCACGTATGTTCTTTGACAATACATCTGGGTGATTTAAATTCCTTTCACATCCCAAAGCCACACAGCATGGATGGTTAATTGGCATGTAGGTGGGTGGTAGAATCTGGGGAGAATTGACGAGACTAATGTGGGTTTATTGTGTAATTATTGTAGGTAAGTGTTTGATGATCAGTGCACCCTCAGTGGGTGACTCTGCAACTATAATTTTAACCGTAGACTCTACCCAGAGTGATAGGGTAAATGCATACATTCAGGATGCATTCTCAGAATCAAAGAACTTGCTGAGCAGTGTGCAACACACGATGGGTTTCAAGTTTAATACTCAAATGAAGTAACTAAGTGAACTACAACCTCATTTTGTAAGGAGACAAGAATTTCTCTAATGAAAAGGTTAACAAATGGAAACATCTGGGTCATATTGATCACTAACAACCCTTAACAATCGGCCATCTGATCGGCACACAAGGGATTAACTACAGATGTGTAATGGGCTCGAAATTAGAGCAATCCAAACCCATCAACAAGCCAAATTGTGATTAATTCTTCAGCTCTGACTTAATGATATTTATTGCCTGAGGTTGCTGTCAGTCTTAAAGTTGATCTGCCGTACTCTTTTCACATTTAAAATGTGCTCACTTTAAAACAAAGTTCCTTATTTTATTAAGAGATGGAATACTTGTACGGAATAGAGAGGGGTGCAATTTCTCATCATTAATATTTTAACAGCTAAATGGAATCTTTAGGGCAACTTTTCTTTGAACCATAAGTCATGAAGAAAGGGATGGAATTACTCAAGACTAAGTATTAACGGCATGGCAAAAGGTGATCAAAACAAAGGCTCTCAGGAACAAATGGTCCAGACCTGAACCGTTGACTGTCCATTTCCACCCGTTGAGTTCCTTCAGCAATTTTTCTCTGCTCAAGATTCCCGGCACCTGCAGATTTTGTGTGTTTTTTTGTTTCACAGCAATTCTTGGTAGTGAGTTGAAGATGAATTTCTGCTTGAGGTACTTTTTCCATTCTTGTTCGTAACTCCGTCTTGTGTTGCCAGTTCACTTACGCTCTTTGTTCTAAATTACTTCTCATTTTTATTCAGAGAAACCTTTTACCAATTTGACACCACTATTAGTTACAGAAATGTAGCTGGTTTTGAATGGTTGGTATGTTACTTGGTGATCATGAGCTGCCTTGAGTGCTGGTGGGAGGGTGTCAGTGGGAGCTAATGGGCCTGGGAGGAAGATTATGTCAGAGACGTTAGTGATAAATAGGATCGATGGGATTGCTCCAGGAGTCAACAGAGTCTGCAGGTTGTAAGAAAATATGCAAATATGAAATAATGAAATCTCTTACCAAAAGGTGTTGGACCCTTTTATTCTCTCTCCTTGGATATTGCCTGATTTGCTCATTATTTCCAGCACTGCCATTGATTTACTTCTGCACCATTTTAAGCCTTCGAACTTAGCCACCCTGACATCATCCACCACACCTGCAGAGCAGATCACACATGCTCAGAAGATCAGGCAGCATCCATAGAGAGAGAAATGGAGGTAATCAGCCCAATGGGGACTGGGAAAAGTGGGGAAAACAACGCGGGGAGGGTGCAGCATACAAGGGAGATGCCTGTGATAGGGTGTAGACCTGTGGCTTTCAAACTTTTTCTTTCCACTCACATACCACCTTTTTTTGTGAATATTTTATTTTTGATTTTCAAAGACTCATATAAATCCAAATAAGCAATACATTTTTCCCAACAATAGTGTATATCATACAGAGTCTATTTTATCCCCTACCACTCTCCCCTCCCTCCTGTACCCTAATACAAAAAAGAAAAGATGATATAAATTAAACAAATACAAATAATATATTGTTAAAGTCAAAAACCTTTAAGGGAACTTAAGAAGAACCCATAGAAACCTAAAATAAAAGGATAAGGAACAAAATACAAGAGCTCGTCGCCTGCACCACGATCCCTTTCACAGATCTCTAGCACGGTTGTTCTATTCACTTTACCTAAAGGGGTTATAATTACAGCTGTGCACCATTGTGCTGCAGATAGATGGCCACACCCTAATGAATGTGCCATATTTCTTCCTCAAATTGTACGTGATTTTCTCCAGGGGAATACAACTCTGTAACTCTGAATTCCATTGAGTAATATTTAGTTGGGAGTTGGACTTCCATGTGACTGCTATACACTTCCTGGCTACCGATGAGGCGACCTTCACAAACTGAATTTGGTATCTGGTCAGTTTAGCATTCACGCCCATAGTATTTCCCAGAAGGTACAATTCTGGATCCTGTGGAAAATCCACCTTTGTCATTTGTTTCAGAATGTCCCCAAGGTCATCCCAGAAGGATCTCACCTTTATACACAGCCGGCTCACCTTTATACACAGCCGGGTTGAGTGGATAAGGTTCCAACCTCCACACCACACCTAAAGCACATTTCCAAGATTTCTGATTTAGATTTATGTAGTTTCTGTGGTGTGAGGTACAGTTGATGCAGGAAATTGTATTGTACCAACCTGTATCTGGCATTAATAACTGTTGTCACATTGTCCAGACACAGATCTGACCACCACTCCTTGTGGATTGTTGTGCCCAAGTCCAATTCCCTCCTTTCCCTCGACCTGTGTAACCCTGACTTTGGGCCCTCACTTTGGGATAGGATATATATTGCAGAGATAAACTTATGCACATTCCTCTTTTGAATTGGAATCTCCATGTCACTACACACGAATAGAACCATAGACGATCCTAAATTATCCCTTAATATCTTAGCTGAAGATAACAGACAAAAGTTTTATTCGGCAAAACATATTTATTCCTTAGCTGTTCGAATAACATGAGATATTCTTGTTCATAACAATCCTTGATATACTTGATCCCCTTCTGGCACCAGGTGTCCAGGATCTTATCATCAAGTGTCGTAGGTATTAATTTGTTCTGGGTCAAGGGCATTTTAGGAGATATCCCCACCTTTAGTCCAACATGTTGATTTATTTTTTGCCATGTCTGAATTACATGTTTTAATAAAGGGTTATCCTTTTACCCTGATATCAATGTGATGTCCCATTTATTTATAAACTCTCCTGCTATCTTTTCTCCTACGTGCGTAGTCCAATTTGTGCTCAGGAGGGGGTACCACCTCCCTCAAAGAGTGAAGCGATAAACCTCAACTGGCACACACATCCCCCCTTAAGTAATCCTTATGCTATCGGTGCTTTGTGATTAGTAAAGGATTGCTTAAGGGGGGATGTGAGTGAAAAGGGAAGATTGAGAATCACTGCTCTAGACTCAATTGTTACTGAAATACTTTGCTTGAGAAAAATTGTCATTGGCCCATTTCCTTTGGAGTTATGAAACTATTCACATATCGAGTCAATTAGATATAATGAAAACAGTGGTTTTCAAACTTTTTCTTTCCACCACGTACCACCTTAACCAATCCCTTACTAATCATCGAGCACCTGTGGCACAGGGATTGCTCAAGGTGGAATGGGAGTGGAAAGAAAAAGTTTGAAAACCACCGATGTAGACAAAGATGGGCTAGGTGACAATGACGCTGCTGGTCCTCTCAAAGAGAGGGCAAAGAGTGCTTAACTGCTTGGAAGGAAGGAGACGCATTGGAATGAAGGAGAAATAAAAAAATAAACCTGATTATAGATTACATTATAAATCAGAAGCAGAAGCCTGAAGAGGTCTGAGGAGTGGAGACCGTTCCAGCGTGACAGTACATCTTCCTCTGAGGGTGGACTCTCTTCCTAAATTAAACACCATGTTGCCACACAAGGATGTGGGAGTGGGCCACTCAGTCTCTCAAGCCGGCACTGTTCAATATGATAAAGGCTGATTTGTCTTCAGTTCCCATCCCTGTGACCTGCCAGGGAGAGCAGGCTTTGGAGTTCGCCTCCCTCTTCCCAGCTCTATCAATATTCTTGCACAGACCTGCTGTCCTTGCAGTTGCTGCTGAGCTGGCTCCTGACCTGTTTCAACTCTACGGGTGTTTAGGCTGGATCCAGCATCCTGTCGATAAGATATGCATCAATCTGAACACAGCAATCTGTCATCCTCAGCTTGGTTGGGAGAATTGAACAAAATGAATGACCTCTGATTGCTTTCAGCTCCTCCAAATCATTCCCATCCAATTCGAAACCTGAAGGCTGATGTAGAGATAGCACAACCACAACTGCTTGTGAACATGACTGGAGGCAGCTACCTAACCCTGGCATTCCGGACCACAATTGTCTCAACAGTCACGTCAATTTAGTACAGAGAGTCTTTACAAATATTTACTGAGTTGAGAGTTTAAAATGAAATCTCTTTGCGTGATCAGTTCCCGGTGCTTGTAAATATATGTTGACATTGTAATAATTAAGATTGATTTACAGTTCGAGTCTCCAGCTATCTTACAAGTTATCTGGGACTGCCATCCATCAACAAGCAGCTCCTTTCAGCAATCTTTAACCTCAATGGCTTAGTTGAACTGAAAATGCAAAACTCCATCTTCAAAATTGTACTGATTGCATCCAGAATTCCTTCAGAATCCACTGTCAAACACTACCAGAGAGGTTCAAGTCTAGGGAATGAATTGCACACAGTCTATTCAGAGCAGTGAAAATTATATGCATATGGTTTTCAATGTAGAAGCAGGGAGATCTTACTGTGGTTGCATGGAAACCATGCCTTGAGTATTGTGTGCAGTTTTGGACTCCTAATCTTGCCAGTGAGGGAATGCATCAAAAGTTCACCAGATTAATTCCTGGATTGGCAGGACTGACATATGAAGACTGGATAGACGCGGGTTAGACTCACTGAAATTTCGAAGAATAAGAGGTGATCTCATTGAGACATATAATATTCTGACAGGTCCAGACAGGTTGGATGCAGGATGAATGTTCCCAATGTTTGGAAAATCCAGGACAAGGGGTCATATTGAAGGATAAAGGTGTAAGCCATTTAGGACTCAGATGAGGAGATTCTTTTTCACTCCAAATTGTGAACTCTGGAACTCCCTAATTCAGAAAGTTTGTTGAGGCCAGTTAATTTGATATGCAGTATTCAAAAGGGGATTTAGGACCTTTCGGCGCAGCCATTTTGGCACGAGCGATTTGGCACGGCCAGTTTGGCACAGCCCAATTTGCCGCAGACCCATTTAGGCGCAGAACTATTTTGGTGCATATTCAGGCTCAGTTAAAAGCATTAATGAAACCAAGATGGGAATTAATAACACTTTATTATGTTTACATAGAACTAAAAAAATGTTTATTCTCTGTAGTAAAAATGTAAGATAGTGATAATTTAATTACAAAAAATCTAAAATATGACCGTTATTCAAAATTATGGGCTATTCCCTCTTAAATACTCAACATAATTTCTCCCACTAAATCTTCTTACGAGAGTTTGTATTCAAGCGTCTGCTTGCCTGAATTTCTTTAATTTCAACGGAATATCATGCCCTGCTACAAGATGCTCATGGTAAATGTCCCTTCCTCTCTGAACTTTCGTAAACTGTCAATAAATTTCCAAATAATTGGATGTTCCACTCCAAGTTCGCATTATAATCTCCTGTGAGCAGCTTCTGCATGACTGTTTGTTCTGTCTTCATTGTTTAAAGTTCTTTCATATAAATTCCACATTACAACTGGAAAAAGCTGTGGACGCCTACCATTTCCTCTGCATAATCTTCTACCTACATAGTTATCCTCGAACCAGTCCAGCAGTGGTTACTTTACTCAATAGCTTCATCAATGTTTTCAATCGGAATAAATGCAAGACCAATTATCCTTTTAGCTCTCAAAGATAACTCTGAGTCAATGTTATACCTACTTAAGTGTCCCAAACTTACAAGATGTTTTCTCATATTTTGAGCCAGGTGAAAAAAAATCCCCTGATTTCTGCAGAAGGAAAATGCTGCTGTAAAATTTTGAAATTTGCAATTTCAAAGTCACAGTTGATAATGTCAGGGCAGCATTCAGGCTGTATTTCCAAAACCATTTCAAATAATTGATCAGATGTTGTTCGTAACTTATTTGGGAGTAAAGCAATCAACATTGGGAACACTCCTTTATGTATTTCCCCTAAAATAACATGTGAAAATAGAGGTGGGGAAATTTTGAATGTTCCATCAACATATAACTTTATTGCTTGTCTCAGAAACTCGGCAGTCCTTTTTCTTCCAAATATAAGAATTCTGCAGGTGGTGCTACCACTGTCGGCCGGTAAAAATTGTTCTTCATTATATTCATCAACAGAATATGTTTTAAAGCTATCTGGAATTACAAGTTCTTCTAAATTTCTTGGATTTACTGGGTAAGCAGTAATTTCTTTCCTTGTCCTATGGACCATTTTCTTTAGCGCTCTGTTGTTAGGCATCATTCCTTGGCAAGCTTCAGACAAATTTTCTAGGCACTCGTTCATCACTTGTGCAGTTCCCTCGACAGTTTCAGCAGCTCGTACTTTTATCTTTGAAATGACGGTGTCTCTTTCCACCTTCAATGCCGAAGCTGCATGCGAATGTTCATTAATTTGTTTCACTAGTTCACCATTTCTAACATGAATTCGAGCTTTGCAAATGTCCTTCCTCTCACATCATTATCAGCAACTTATCTATCAATGTAGCCATCGTATGAGCACTTTTCCTTTACACGTTTTGTCAAAATTGTTGGTGGCATTTTAATGCGTGTAATAACTACTTGACACTACTTATTTATTAGTTTTGCCCGGAAATAGGTCTGCGCCAAAGTGGGCTGCACCAAACTGGCCAAACCAAATCACTTGCGCCAAAACAGCTGCGCTGAATGGTCCCATTCTGTTCAAAAGGGAGTTTCATGTGACTAAAGGCATCAAGGAGAATGGAGAAAAGGCAAGAATAGGGTACTGAGATCACTTGATCAGCCAGGATCATATTGAATGATGCAGCAGGCTTGAAGGGCTGAATGGCCTCTGCACTTATTTCTATGAATTCAAATATATAATTTATTCATAATTGTATATTGCAGGAAATAGAATCCACAGTGGTCTTTCACTGTATTCGTTGTGTCATCAAATCAATGCATTTTCTTACAATACATCAATACCACCTTAAACAATATGGCAATCAACTCTTTGATGTGGTGAGCAGGGTCCTAGACCCTGGTCCTTCTCCACAATGCCTTTGGTGAGATTCAGTGCATCCCACAGCACATACACCTGCACCCTGCAACATTCTGGTCCCAAGTATTTGCTTCTGGACACCTTATCGTACTGGGAGACCAAGGTGTGGTGGGAAAAGTGGATCTTTTGCTGAGCTGGTGAACATCCAGCAGTAATTGATGTTAGTCGCAATACGTGTTCCCGGGAACAATCCGTGAATCATAGAGCCTTGTGTTACACAGCTACTTGGGATGAACTTTGATAAGGACCATTGCATCCTTATCCTCACCTTCTTGACCAATGCACAGGCCACAAAGAGGACCACAACTTTCTCTGGGGCAGCATGAATTTGGAAGGAGGCTCGGTGTATGCAAGGCAGGTCTGATTAGGAGGGTACTATTCACTTGAAGACTTGATGCTTGTCTGTAACTTCTGCTGATGAAGCATTTTGCCAAGTGTCTTTGCCAGTCAGCTCAGGAAACCATCCCAGAGGAGCCACTGTGACATCCTCCCACAGACTTGTAGGATGTCCATGCTGATCACTGCCTGATAGGTCAGTGGTCAAAGTGCTTTTATGCAGAAACTTTTCAACAGAGACAGGCAGCACGGCAAGATCCAAATGACTGGAACCTCATACAGCTACAAAGCCATGCCCATCCCACACAACCCCAGGGGACAGAAAGAAACTGTGTGTGAGAATTTGTGTGTGGTTCTATCTCGTGCAAAGAGAGTTATATTGGATCCCATCCTTTCTCTGCAGACTTTCATCACCACTTGATGGACCAGCTCCATCCTGGATTTCCAGATGAAAAGGAAGGTGTCCCAGAGCCTGGCACAACATAGGATTAGGCTTTGGGTTACCCCTCAAGTTTATTGTCACATGTACCATGACGCTGTGATATGGGGTGTTTTGCAAGCAGACCAGTAGACATCTCATTCATAGACCAACAGTAGGATACAGTACCAATGTGCAGAGTTACGGAGAAAGATTAGATGGTATGGAACAAAGGTAACATTATTTTATGATTTTGGGGTTAATTCAGGTGTCTGATGATTGCTGAAAGGAAACTATCATGAATTAGTCTTTTAATGTGGTTGTCTTGGAAAATCAGCTAAAATCAGTTAAAGCTGGAATTGATGGAGGACACATCCAGGGACTCCCTCTGGCCAAATCACTTCTGTGGTTTCACAGACCCAAAGGCTGATCTGATGTCTGCAGCAGTGTCCATGGGTACGGGTGTGTTCAAGGGGTGGCACAGTAGTGGTTATCGCATTACCCTTGCTGTGCCAGCGATCGGGACCAGGGTTCGAATCCCAGGCTCTCTGTAAGGGGTTTATATGTTCTCCCCATGTTTGCATGGGTTTCCTCCATTCACCATTCAAAGAATACCAGAGGTTGTAAGTTAATTGGATGTAATTGGGCGGCACAGACTCGTGGACTGAAATGGCTGGTTACTGTGCTGTATGTCTATATTTAACTTTTAAATTTTTTAAATTAAATAGAATTGAAGTGTGTCACTAGCTCACTGGTCTGCTTGAAGCAAGTGTAGAATACATTGAGCTCATTCAACGGGGATGTGCTGTTGTTTGCTATTCTAGCCTGTTTAGCTTTATACTCTGTGATAGCAGGCATGGAGATAGCAGAAGAATGAGTTGTTTAGTAAATTATATTTATTTTTAAGTCCCTCAAAAGACCTAAACTGCCCCTGTTGATCATATCCATCTTCAATGCACCTGATACCATGTTGGTATCAGGTGGCCAAGATCCTATTACCCAAAGTTAAGGGTATTAAACTGTTTTGATGTTAAAGGTGTAACACAACCACACAATACATAACTTTATCACTCTGAATGTAACAAAAAAGTGATACAATAGGGCTCAAACTAGTCCTGGAAATTTTCTTTCGGGGGAACTATGTTCATTTCAGCCAATCCTATGTAAAACTGAATGGTGCAGCAGGAGAGAGTTGGGGGAATAAAGACTTGCTTTGCTGATCAGACATTGCTGTTGATTAAGGACACGTGGTCATTCTGACCTCAGCTCAGCTGCAGGGTAGGGAGGAGATGGGATAAAGTAGCTGTGGGAGTCTGTGAACACAATGATGAATTTCTGGTCATGAACCGAAGTCCTGAAGTAAAGACAGAGGAAATAGAGTGAGTGAAGGGCGGATTATGGAAGAAAACTTGATTAATTGTTTGAGATCTGGGTGAGAGCAAAAAGCAGCCACAACATAAGTCATTTAAAAGGTTCCAGGTTGCGGAGGTGTAGCCCAGATGAACTAAAACAGAGAACGTTTCACATATCCAACAAAGGGGAAGGAATAGACTGGGCTTAGATGAGCAGCACTGTTTATACAGGAATAAGTGAGTAAAGTCAAAGGAGAGGTCACATCTTTGAAGCACATTTGAAATAATTCAGCAGTCCATTTCAGGTGTGTCATGCCTGTGAACATGAAAATCATGTTGTTCCAAGCACCTGTAGCCTTTGCTCTGTTTGATGGTTAAGATTACTGATGTGGAAGGTACTGCGGAAGAAGGTCTAGGTAAATGACCACAGTTCATCCTGTAACTAGAACACCCTGTGCTATGGAGTTTTGCTAGAGGGAGGGATTCATGGCTCGAAAGAGTTCTGTACAATCTGCTCTAACTGTGCCATTCATTCAATTAAAGAAGCAGTGTGTCCAAATGCTTCCTCCAAGATACTGTAAAATGTATAAACATTTTAAAGGCACGTTGAACAGTGCTGGTTTTGCTCCAGTATCAGAACTCAGAACTGATGGCTTAAGCAACTGGTAATGGAGATGACAGTAGCTTGTAGCTTCAATCTATACTCCAGTCTTTGAGTTCACTAACCATCACTGTCCCTCCACTGAGAGAGTGTTGTATTTTCAAAAGTGCCATCTTTCCCAATGTAACTTTAAGCCAGGTCTTTGCATTACCTCATATGTAGGTATATAAGATCGTACAGCAGTATTTTGAAGAGTGATCATCAATATTAGTCATATCCAATATCTTGTATACAAAGGGGTGATGAATCAGCATAAAGGAGGAAGATTGAAAACTAGGCTGAATGGTGCACTAACAACAACCTCAATGTCACCAAAACCAAGCAGCTGATTGTGGACCAGAGGTGGAGAGGGTGAGAAAATTCTTAAGAGTCACTATATCAGAGGACCTTTCCTGGACTCAACCCTTGAATGACACTGCCAGCGCCTCCACTTTCTCAGGAGTTTGCGGAGGTTTGCTGTGACATTGAAAACCTTGGCAAATTTCTATGGATGTGTCGTGGAAAGTCTGCTGACCGGCTGCATTTTGGGGTCACCAATACTGCTGAGCAGAAAGCCCTGCAAAAGCTAGTGGACACAGCCCAAAACTCTCCCCATCATCAAGAAAATCTATATGGGACACAGCTGTCGGAGAGCAGCAGCACCAGGTTCAGGAGCCAGCTGCTACCCTTCCCACCACCAGACTCCTCAACAACAAACTCAGTCAGAGACTCACTGAAGGACTCTTCATTTGCACATTAGTTCTTATTGAATATTTAATTTCTGTGTCACACAGTTTTTATTTGTTTACATGTCTCTCTTGATTACATGAGTACAGTTTTCTGCACTACCAATAAATAGAAAAAGTATCTGAGAATCTCAGGTTTGTTTGTGTTGTCAGGCATATACTCTGGAAATAAATCTGAACGTTGAGCTTGTAGTTTGCACTGACATATAATTACTATATTTACATGATTGCAATTGTGAATATTTATCTATTTATAATTTTTTTTCTATTGTGGCATATTGTTAATGATATTGTTAACTGTATTGTCTACCGTTTGTACAATTGGGAGTGAGGTTCGCAAACAATGGTGGGGGATCGATACGGAGAGTAGAGAGTAGGTTGGGCCGGCAGGGTGGGGGGGGGGGGAGCAGAGTGGAGTGCTGATCAACTGCAGGTTGCTGATCATGATGGGGGGGGGAGAGGGCCGTCATATTACATTGTGACACTCTTGAGGTGGCACTGAAAGTCCAACCCCAGCAGCACTGGTACACAGAGCTGCAACATGATGAAGAGTTTAAAGTTCCTGTAAGTCATGCCCTGCACGATCAGCGTCACGGTAGCATAGCTGCGGATCTCGGGTGCGTGGGATTTTGAGGCCAGGGCAACTTTATAGCTTACTCCCTTTGCTTTAAGGGAGTAACGCTGCACCGTATCAGGGTGGATAAAACTCTCAGTGCTCCTGCTATTGAAAAGGCATCTTGTCACCAGATCATTGATTGAGATGTACATCATAGATCGGGAGAGTTGATGTGGACTGTTTTGGTCCACCGTCACACAGGCTAATGTCAGTTCATAGTCTGACCTGTGTTGACTCATAGTCTGGGAGCATAATGGCGGTGCCTTTGCAGCGGTGTGTTTATTCCCAAAAGTTGGCAATGTCCAAAATGGCAGCCCGTGTTGCGGCATGGCCGTCCCCAAAAGCTGATGGCGGCCAAGATGGCAGCTCCCATACTGCAAAAGTGGTGGTGCTGGGACTGGAAGACGGCTGCAATCGACCTACCTTCGCGCAGTGTCCCTTCTTTCTGCACTTTGAGTATGCCCTGTCTTTCACCAGGCAGTGTTTTCGGGGATGCTTTGGTTGGCCGATGTGTTTGCTGAGTGTGATGGAGATGCTCTGACAATGTTTGCAGAGTCCTGCCCCCAGCACTCCTTGTCCTGCAAGGTACCATTATCTACAAACCATGCTCAACAAGATCCAAAGCTTTCAATCATATTACCTGCTTTACTGACTTGGTTATTTTGGCACAGAGAGAGGCCACTTTGAGGCCATGCTGGCTCCCAGCAAAGCAATCTCTTCAGTCCCATTCCCTCTGACTGGGAAATTGGGAAGGCAAACTCATCATGAAAGATACTGTTACATATTTACAAACACAACTTAGGTAATTTGAAGATCTTTTGCACCAGCACGCCTGATGCTTCATACTTGTACAGTATAATTCCCTTTGATTCCTCATTGACGTGAATGGCATGAATCAAATCAAGTAGTTCACTGGCATTTACCTAAACATGAAGTTAAATAGGTACGTTTCAAGATTCCTTTATTGTCAGAGTAAGGAGTCATCATTAAGTGTCACCCGGCACCCCTTACAGTAAGAGAGAAAGAGAAGCAAAAGAGAGTCCCTTCAGAGTCACCGGGAGTCCATGGATTCGCCCCCAGTGCTCCTGCAATATCTGCAACCAGATTGGGTCCCATCAGCTAGTCTCCAGCAGCCCAAAGGTTGTGTGGGTCTTTCAGCCGCTGAGCCCTTTGCAGGTTCGCTGCTGTGGTCACCTTCCCTGTATAATCGTCTCCTCTGCTTTTCCCTCTCAACAGAGGGTGCTCTCCCTGTTTCTCGTGCCCTGCGCTGGTCCACTGCTCCCCAGAGTTCTGCAAGCCCTTGAGGCCACTGTTGAAAAAATGTGCCTCCATCTTGGCCACAGACCTCCACAGTTGCAGGAATTTACTTACAAACACTGTCAGCTCCTTTAGCAGGCTGTTTAAAGCCTGTACAGAGTTGTTGGCATTCGGACTGGGTGGGTGAACCCTTTGGAGCGGCGCTGACTCTGTCCACAGCTCTCCTGGGTCTGCACCAGCGGCAGCGATGCTGTTACAGCAGCTTTGGCAGCATCACCAATTCAACCCATTGGCTTCAGGTGTGGAGTGAATCCTAGTCAATACTTTCCTTGTTTGAACATGCTTTGAATTTCTAGCTCAATTATGGACTATGAGCCATTCCTTACAACCCCTCATTCAGGCCCATCTGGGAGAGAAAAGGAGACTTCTCCTCATTGTTTCTGGGTTACATTTAATGTCAAGTACCCACATGCAGTTCAATCGAAATGCACTCTGTCATGCATTCTTTGCTAAAGCATATCCAAATATCTTTGTTGCGATTGAAATTTGACGAAAGTTGTAGGGCATTGATGGCTCTGACCTGACCTTTACCCAACAGAAAGATCATGGGAAACAGGGGAGGAAATTTTTTAACTTCAGGGCAAGGCTAGATTTCAACCACTTTTCAATCCTTGCCCCAGCTCTGACCCAGAAAACTAACGTGAAAATACGCACAGCAGGTACCTGATAGGATTCTTCCCATCAGAAGCAAGCTTGCTACAGTAACCACAGGGATTTTGTCAGCGCTGCCCCAGGAATAACACGGTAGGAAATGCTGAAACATTAGAAAGGCTTTGAGGCAGCAAGTTGATTCAGAGTAATATCCCACTGAAGCCCTTTGTAAATGAAGGACACAACTCAGTTTATTGTTATACCCCAATCCAACTTCAGTGGTCCATTGGGACAGAGTGGGACTCACTAGATCATTCTTACAGACTAGCTAAACTGGGCTGAATGACCTCCTCCTGTCCTGTATGCAGCATTCAAACTGTAGCTCCAATTTCCTGAAATAAAACGTTCTACAAAAATAAAATGATTGGCTTATATATCAGGAGATCTGAAAAAACTAGTAAGCGTATTTTAAACACGTAATCAAATAAACTATTTTCTTCATAAAATGGAAAGTGCTTCTACACTGAGCAAGTTCACCACAGATGTAATAATTCTGCAATATTTGCCAAAAAATGGAGACGAGCAGCAATATTCAGATTGGAAGTCTTGCAGCTGGGGGTTCCAGAAGGCCACAGCCTGGGGGAACTAATTCAAAGGAAGACCAAGAATCAAAACCAAACAGAAAAATAAGGAGCACTGGGAGGCAGGGGGTCACCTTCAAATAGTTCTTTGTCAGAAAGCAACATTCGACTTTGACAATTTCCATGTTCTCAGCCAATTACAACCTGGCTTGCTTGCTCCCTTCATTCATATTGCCTAGAACCTCATCGTTGTTCCATCAGAACTTGCACTGGTGTTGTCTCGTGATGTCTCGCTGTTTGTGCCGCTGAAATGTTTATAATCTCTTTATTACTTTTAGCCTCCCTTGTCTTGCCTTTATCAGTGCTCCTGTGGCTACAAGTCACAGTGCACTGTTCAGAACTGGGGCTCATCCAAAACTCTCACCTTTAACTTGTTGCTCAGTGTGCTACTTTGATTCCTAGTCAATCTCACCTTGTTTTTAAAATTCCATCTTTATCTTCAAGCCCGTCCAGTGGACAAGCCCTCAGTCCCTTTCGGTCTGCACTATAGTAGCAGTTCCTTTTTTCACCACTGCAACCATGAATATTTATCAATCTGTTTATGTTATTTATTTCTCTTGTGGTACAGTGCATTCTTTTGATTTATTGGGGTGGCACGATTGGGATAGTGGTTAGCGCAACGCCTTTATAGCGCAAGCGATCAGGACCGGGGTCTGAATCTCGCGCTGTCTGTAAGGAGTTTGTACATTATCCCCGAGTCTAGGTGGGTTTTCTCCAGGGCTCCGGTTTCTTCCCACTGTTCAAAGAGTACCAGGGGTGTAGGTTAATTGGGTGTGAATTGGGCGGCACGGGTTCATGTGCCGAATTGGCCTGTTAACGTGCTGTATATTTAAATTTAAATGTAAATTTACTGTTTATTGGTGTGTTTTACGCACCTGTGTAGCTGCAAGCATTTCATTGCAGCTCTACATGGTACATCAGCTCTCATTATCATCGTTCTTCCTAAGGTGTGGAGCATATAGGAACATAGGAAGTAGGAACAGGAGTAGGCCAAAAATGACCCATCGAGCCTGCTCCGCCATTCAATACGATCATGGCTGATCTAATTTATGACCTAACTCCACCTACCTGCCTTCTCCCCATATCCCCTAATTCCTCTATCATGTAAAAACTTATCTAACCGAATTTTAAATATGTTTAATGAGGCAGCCTCAACCACTTCCCTGGTTAGAGAATTCTAAACATTCACTACTCTCTGGGAAAAACTATTTTTCCTAATCTCTGTCCTAAATCTACTCCCCCAAATCTTGAGACTGTGTCCTCTCAATTTAGTTTCCCCGGCCAGCTCAAAAGATGCATATAGTTGATTATAGACATTAAGATTTTGCATCAACCATTCTTTTTTTTTTCATTTTTCTTCAACAATGGGAACCATTGTTGCTACATGCAGTGATCATTGGGTGGGATCAGAGGTGAAGAGGAGAGTGTGGGCAATTCCTGGGAGTCACTATTTCAAAGGATCTTTCCGGGACCCAACACACGAATGTCATCATGAAGAAAGCAGGTCAGTGCCTCTACTTTTTCAGGAGTTTACAGAGGTTCAATGTGACATCAGAAACCTTGGCAATTTTTGAAAGATGTGTAATAGAAAGTTCGCTGACTGGCTGCATCACAGCCTGGTATGGGGGCACCAAGACCTCGAAGTGGAAAGCCCTGCAAAAGGTAGGGGACATAGCCCAGTACATCACAGGCAAAACTCTCTCCACCATTGAGAATATCCACATGGAATGCTGGCATCAGAGAGCAGTAGCAACTATCAAGGATCCACACCTCTCATAACATGCTTAATTCTCGCTACTGCCATCAGGAAAGAGGTACAGGTGCCACAAGACTTGTACCACCAGGCTCACGAACAGTTGCTCCCTAACTACCATTAAACATCTAAACAACTCAATCAGAGACTAATTTAAGAACTCTCTTTGCATATTATTTATTTTTTGTATTTCAGTTTGTTTGCACTTGCTTCTTGTTTGCAGTTCTCTCTTTTGTAAACAAATCTTTTTTTTTAAATTTTTTATTTTTCACACCATAAATCACATTAGCCATGATATACACTATTTCTTTTTCACACATATACAGTGACTTTTTCTCCCCCCCCCCCCCTTTCCTCCCAAACCACCCCCCCACCCCCCCCTCATCCATTTTAGATATACAATCTAGGTTGCATTAAGCCAGTCAGACAATGTTGTCATTCAACAAAATTACACCAGAAATTCTACTGAGTCCATTCTTTTCTTTCCTTCTCCTTCCATCAACTTAGGTACTGTTTGTCCCCGGTAGGTTTTCGCTATTGTATTTAATGTAAGGCTCCTATACTTGCTCGAATATTTCAATATTATTTCTTAACCTATCTGTTATTTTTTCTAATGGAATACATTTATTCATTTAAATTTAGTAGTTTCTTCCTTTTAATTTGGTTATGTATTCCATTAATATTTAAAGACATATAGTTCAGCGTAGCCCTTTTATATTTTGTTTATCTTCTCTTTCCGTTTTTCCATCATTACCTTTCCTCCTTTTCCATTTCTGTTTTCTTATTTTCAACTCTTTATAAGACAACATTCCTACAACATCCAACATTTTCCTTATTCTCCTATTTCTATCTTATTTATCCCCAATCTCCCCTTCACCTCCTGAGTTGTCCTTTATCCCTTGTCGGACAACCACATCTCCCCTCTCCATTTGGATTTGCGAATCCACTCGCAAGCGTCAACTGATTTTGCAGTGACCGCTATTTCCCCCCACCCCGCCTCCCCCAGAAAAGATTTCACTTTTCATATGTCACAAAGGTCACTCTTTTAATTCCCTCCTTATTCTCTCTATTCCATTACCTTCCCTTATTAATTCTTGTCTATACTATCTATATTTTCCTCTAAGTACAGATACATTTATGTATGCTCATTGTCTCTATTCACTCTTATACCTCTTTACCCGCATACATATCAATCGTGATCATTTTTACTCTCATTACCCGTCTTCATCCCTCAGTCTATTTTTGTCTTTACCCACATACATATCAATCGTGATCATTTTAACTCTCATTACCCGTCTTCCTCCCTCAGTCTATTTTTGTAATTGTTCTGCAAATTTTCGTGCTTCTTCTGGATCCGAGAATAGTCTGTTTTGTTGTCCTGGAATAAATATTTTCAATACCGCTGGATGCTTTAGTATAAATTTATACCCTTTCTTCCATAAAATCGCCTTTGCTATATTGAACTCTTTTCTCTTCTTTAGGAGTTCAAAACTTATATCTGGATAAATGAAGATTTTTTGCCCTTTATACTCCAGTGGTTTGTTGCCCTCTCTTACTTTTTCCATTGTCTTCTCCAGTACCTTTTCTCTTGTAGTATATCTTAGGAATTTTACTACAATAGATCTTGGTTTTTGTTGTGGTTGTGGTTTAGAGGCCAATACTCTATGTGCCCTTTCTATTTCCATTTCTTGCTGTAGTTCTGGACATCCTAGGGTCTTAGGGATCCACTCTTTTATAAACTCCCTCATATTCTTGCCTTCTTCATCTTCCTTAAGGCCCACTATCTTTATGTTATTTCTTCTGTTATGGTTTTCCATTGTATCTATTTTTTGAGCTAGTAGTTCTTGTGTCTCTTTAGTTTTTTTATTAGATTTCTCCAATTTCTTTTTTAAGTCTTCTACCTCCATTTCTGCTGCTACTGCCCGCTCTTCCATCTTGTCCATTTTCTTTCCCATTTCTGTTAAGGTCATCTCCATTTTATTTATTTTCTCTTCTGTGTTGTTTATTCTTTTTCTTAAATCCTTAAATTCCTGTGTTTGCCATTCTTTAAATGACTCCATGTATCCTTTAATAAGAGCAAGTATATCCTTTATCTTGCCTTTCTTTTCTTCTTCTATTTCTCTGTACTCTTCCTCTTCCTCTTCTTCTTCCTCTGGGTTGGCCATCTGTTGTTTCTTTGGTGCCCTTTCCTCCTCTTCTTTCTTGTTTCTATTGTCTTCTGTGGTCTCTTCTTGCTGCAGGTGTTCTGCAGCTGTCGTTGCCGGCTGTGGAGATCGACTCCCCAGCTGGTCCCCCCTCCCGTCGGTGTGTTTTTTTTCATTCGCATCGCGCATGCGCTAAGTATCGCGCATGCGCGGTTGCGCACTTTTACTCGGCTCTGCGAGCCATTTTTGTAGTCCATTATTTACCGACCTGAGGGAGCGGGTTTATCTCTCCGCAGCGGGCCTCTTCGGACAGGTAAGGCCTTCACCTTTTTCCTCCTTTGTCTTCTCTTCCTCTCTTCTTACCGTTGCTTTCGATTTTTCTTTTTTTGTCGCCATCTTCTTTCCACCTTTATACTCACTTTTCTGTAACTTTTATTTCTGTGCCTTTGTGTTTTTCTTTGTTTTTCCCGACTTTTCTGGAGAGGGCTGGAGTTCACCGTCCGGCCACTACTCCATCACGTAACTCCTCCAACAAATCTTTTCTTGTGCACAGTTTTTTTGCACTACTGATGAGTAGAAATTCTGCCATGCCCGCAGGAAAAAGAATCTCAGGGTTGTATGTGATGTCATGTATGTATTCTGACAATTAATCTGAATTTTGAACACACAAATAATTTTGGTTGAAATAGCCATTGTTTCTACATTTCTTACCATTTCCTCTGACGTCCCCCAAGGATTATTCCTTGCCCCTGTCTTTATTGGCTTGCACTTTATTTTTTTCTGGCTTTGCACTGACTTAATGTAACACTACATCCTGTACTTTTATTTTAGTATTGCATTATCTGCTGTACCGAAGTATGGGTTGACTTACCTGGATAGTATGTAAAAAAAAAGTTAGCACTCGAGGGAGGTGCAGTTTTCAGGAGGGCCCGTTAATCCGGATACCATTTTCCTTACCCTTTGTCCAGATGCGAAAAGTCACATGGCCACTCAGATGGATGTAAAAGGTCTCATGGTCACATGTTCATCCCAATTTCCTGGCCAAGGTTTATCAGTCTAATCCATTGAATTCATGTTCATGACAATAAATTCTGATTCTGATGCTGGTGTATGTCTTCATTTGAAAGGAAATGCAAGTATCCCAAATTCCCCCAAAAGTTATCAAATACACTACAGATCTTCCAAGTTCCTCTGTCTCCAACAGAGGGAAAAAAAATCTTGCTCTTTTATGATGCCATTCATGACCTCACAATGTGCCCAAACATCTTGTAGCCAATTATTAAAAATAACTGATTTGGCAATGGCATTGACAGAAAAGCATTGGCCAGGAAACTGGGTTGAAAGTGTGACCTTAAGACCTTTTGCATCTATCTGAATAACCATGTGACTTTTCGCATGGGAAAGGAAAATAGTACTTGAGTTAATGGCCCGTCCTGAAAACTGCACCACAAAGATGGCAGCATTGGCTCAATATTCATATAGAGAGGGTGAGAGAGTTATCCTATCATGAATAGCTGAAGAAATTAAATCTCTATATTTTGGATTTGTATAGAATTAGGCCTGATGTCGTTGAAATAAGACCCTGAGGGGCCACGACAGGATAAATGTCATGATGTTTTCACCCTTGGGAGGATCGAGCAAGCAGGCATCCTTTTAACACTAAGGGACACTCATTTAAAACTGAGATATGTTGGCGAGCCTCTGGAATTCTTTTATCCTTCAGGTTGTGGAGACTAGGTCGTTGGAGGGATTTAAAGAGGAAAGAGTAGAATTTTGGAAAGATCAAAGAAAAGGAACCTAGCCAAGTCCATCACAGGCACTGACATCACCGTGGCAGACTTCAGGCAGATGGTGCAGAAGCTTTTATCCGATCGGTCCACTCTGAACCTAACCATAAATGACTTCGGAACCACCAAAAGGTCCATTTGTACAACTGAAATGTCACTTTTACTTATTCATCTATCCTATGATATTACTTCTTTTTTTGTCTCACGGCATGCTGTGTTAATTTAGATGTGTATTATTTCCCACCTCTTGGCTTTTGCTTCCCTCATTGCTAGAAGGCATTTTGCAGAGGGTGGCCCTCCCCCTCAGACTGAATTGGATGTGATGGCATCTCTTTAGAAAAAAAAATTAGATATTCTACTACTGCAATGGATCTTAGCTTTCATTCTCTTTGTGATCCTTTTCTCAATTACTTTCAAAAGGTGTCAATTATTCATCTGGTTTTTTTTAAAGACCCCCATAGTTATTAGTAGTGGACTCTTTAACTTGGCCAGAAACCCTCATAGGGTGGTGTTAGATTATTAGATTAGTTTAAGAGTAGTGTTTATTTATTTTCCCATTTATGATATGGATTCATGTGTAGCTTATTTATCTTTTCTTGATACTTGTGACTTGATATTACCACTTATTGTTACTATATGTATCCATGTATTTTGCATATATTAAAACCAATATTGTTGCAGTTGGAGCGTCTTGCATACCAGTTTGGACGAAGCATGTAAGAATTTCGGTGCATCTGTACATTGTGCTGATGTGTATGACATTGAACACTGAGGATCAGCTTCGGGCAGATCAGACATGATCTTAGAGTTGAGGAGCCTACTCGCACACTTTTCGCCTTTTGTTAGTCAGTGCTGTAGGGTCAGCCTGGAACACAAGCTCCAACCCAAAAGTCCTTCCAGCGCAAGGCTGGTGGGGTGCGGGGGGGAGAGAGAACCTGGCTCCTCCTGTCCCAGCCGAAGACCAAGGCATCTTCAACAATATCTCTGATCAATTATGGCTCGAGTCCCTCGTATCTCCCGCGGGGTTGGTCGCCAGTCGCTCTTACCCTGAAATATGAGAAACGAAGAGGAGGTGGGATCTGTTCAGATCGGAATCGATCGATGCCCTGGTCGGAATATGAAGGTGGCTGAGAACAAAGAGAGTGGGCTGTGCCCGCCGTTAGCGACTCGCAAAGCTTTGACCAAACTTTTCCCTCGGTGGTGTGGAAAGGTAAGTTTCTGTCACGTGAGCGTGACGTCGCTGACGGGGCAATGTAAATGTGTGTTCCCCCCACCCCCCCCCCTCCCCCCTCCCACCTCCCTCCAGCTCCAACTAGTTTCAAAAGACTTAGAGGGACTGGAGAGTGTGTGTGTGTATGTGTGTGAGAGAGAGAGACAGACCACTGGGGTTCCGAGGTGAGGCAAGACACCACATTATCCTACAAGTAAGTCAGCTGGATGGCTCTGTGTGTGTGCAAGGAATGGTGACTTTTTTAAAAAAAGGAGCTGTGAGCACGGATTGTATCGGGAGCTCAGGTTATCAGTGATGTTGGAGTTGACTGGCCAGTTGAATGGGAATCCGACCGGGGCAACGGAGGACAAGTGCTCTCTCTCTCTCACCGAGAAAGCACCGTCCCTGGTTTCCTCCCGTCGGAAGTGGGGGGAGAAGGTAGCTGAGCGGGGCGAAGCGGTGCGTTACCGTTCGCTTTGGCTACCGTTGACTGGGCGCAATCTTAAGAGCGAACTTCTCTCGGGTGGCTGCGGCTGATTGTCAGCGGGGGCAAGAGACTGGGGAGAGGTGTTGCAGGGATAACCTACGAGCTCGTGTTAAGGATGGCGAGGAACAGCCCGGGGAAATGCCGGGACTTTGGAGGGAACGGGGAGAGAGTTGGTCTGGAGCCAGTTAAACAGCCTGAGATGGGAATACGTGGGAGGAAGGTTTCTGGGGGATATTAGATGGGCAGAGAGGACCGGGAGGGTCGGTTTCGGCGCAAAGGAAGATCCGGACGGACTGGATGAAGTTCGGGGCATGAGGTTTGGATGAAAGTTGTGGAGCTGTTAGTGGACGTGTGGGGAGGGGAAGGGACCATTTAAGAGTAATGGGAATGTTTGCGGGGAGCCACATCGACGGACCCTGCCCTCCCCACCCCCACCCCCATTTACGGTGGGTTGCTGCAATTTCGATTCCCCCCCCCCCCCCCCAAACCTGTGGGGTGGCCCGTGTGGCTGCGGGGGACCTTAGGCTCGGACCTGCACTGAGAGCCTTCTGGATGCACAGAGAAACACACCATCCGCAGAGGCTGGAAGCTTGAGCGAATGACCTGCTGGAGAACCTCAGCAGGTAAGAAACATCCACGTGGAGAAATGGTCAGTCAACGTTTGGAGCCCAAATCCTTTCTCAAAAAGGTTTTGATAAAGACTTTGGACTGGAAAGGTTGTGTGACCATTTCTGTCCATGGATGTTTCTGGAAAATTTCTCCAGCATTTCTTCAGTTGCCCTGGAGAGGAGATGGGGATGGGGGAGGGGGGGGGGGGGAACAAGGGGAGATCATTGACAGTGGGACCAAATGCAAAGAGGAGATACTGGAGAGTAGAGACACGGCTGGGAGAAGATAGGATTTAAATGCAAATCGAAAGAGGGTGAATTTAGGGGAGAGAGAGAAATTGATTCAGTAAATGTTGGATTATGGATTTGGGTTTCACAGATTGTTGAATGAAGTACTATTAGTAAACTAATAGATGTAACAGAGTTATCTAATTACCTCAGGTGCTGGCAGACATCATTATGCCATGCCTCTGTTTGGAGAAGAATATTCAATTTTACACTAATCAGAAACCATTAACCTGCACCCTTTGCCGTTCTTAGCATCAACCAATGAGTAATTTGCCTTCTGAACTTTCCTCTGTAGAAATTGTCTCCAGTTTGCAAATGAAAAGCAATCAAACATGCTAAAACTACTTTGAGAAATAACAAGCTGAAAAAGAAATTATTCTTGCTTCTTACCTTCCTTATTTTGCTCTCCTTCTCACTTCAGGATGGGGCTCCCAATCATTTCAGGCAAGTTACTTTGTTCAGTCACAAACTATGTGCAGTGAACTCCAGATAATGATCAGTGGATGTAGAGTATTCTCCCCCTGCACTGACCTGAGACCATTGACCACTATCTTAAATGCTGTTTGATAATGTCATTGCCATTGACAAGATAACATCATGGAAAGCTGAAAATTCAAACAATTTTTATTTTACGAATACATGGCTTAAGTTTATTGCTAGGGCTTCCTGCAGCCAGATGGAATTTAAGCATGTTCAAGGGTTTGACATGAGAAGGCACCATTCATAGTCTCGAGTATCTCGGGTATTTGCAGCCACAAACACTCCTTTGGTGCCGTTACTGATCCATCACAAGGTAAAATTGTGCTCCTTTGTGAGTCTTCAACTGTTGAGGAAGATGATTTAAAATATTTCTGCTTGAACTTCAAAGAAAATCTCTCAGGGTGTTGGGGAACGCTGTATTTTTAAAACCTTACATTCAATTTGCATGTAAGGTTATGGCCTTTTCACTAAAAGGCAAGTAAATAGTAATAAAATCTGTGAATGTCATAATTAATTAAGTGAGTAACTCTGAGCAGCCTCTTTGTATAATAATACTTTGTGTTGAATTAAACTCATGAACCCATGAGTAATTAAAGACTAGGAACTTTTTAAATCATTGATCTACATTTTCTCCCCAGGTTCAACTGAGGGGGTGGACAAATTGCTCAAAGAACTGGATTCATGTCATTTGAAATTGTCTGAGGGAGGCAGAGTTTGACACCTTGTGCTTTTATCCCTGTGGGAAATATTGACCTTTCACAGGGTTGATTGTCATTTTGAGCTTGCTGTTAAACAGGGGTAACTGCATAAAAAGCTCTCGGAAATCTTAAATTCTTGACCATGTCGGCTTAATTTCTAATGTTTGAAATACAATATGTGAGCTTTGAATCAATTGATATTGATTCTGCAATATCTTACAAATCTTTATAACCCCTTATATTTCTCAGATTAGTATAAATGCCGAAGAATTAACTTGCTAATTGTATGAGATTGTATGGGGACATGTTCGTCAGTGAAAGCAGTGCTTTAGTTGCACATAGGAAATGCAAGTTAGAACTGGATTGAAGCAGAACAAATCTGCATCATTTGTATCAAAGTGTGTGCCAGCCTGTAAAACTGTTCTGCTCTTATCCTCTCTTACCTCCCCCGCCTTCCCATTGAATCTAACCTTAAACCCTTAACTCAAATAGCTCAAGCATTTGGACAGTGTCGTGTACTTGACATACATTACAGAAGTTTTACAGCCTGATGCAGGTTCAATCCAACAGGTCTGTGGTGGAACCTGTGCTGTTGAGGCAACCCCCTTCCAATGGGTAATGAAGACATTACCTAGAATCCTAGCATTCATTTTGATAGGACTAGAATTTTTTTTTAATGCAGGGATGTGATTTTGAGGCTTTTTAAGACCTTCATCAGACCACACTTGGAATATTGGGCTCCTTGTCTGAAGAAGGATATGTTGGCATTGGAAAGAGTCGAGAGGAGGTTTACAAGGTTGATCCCTGAAGGGAAAAAGTTTTCATATGAGGAGTGGTTGAAAGCTCTGACACTGGAATTTAGAATAATGAGGGGGCCCTTCAATGAAACCTTTTGAACACAGAAAGGCCTGGATAGAGTGGATGTGGAGAGGATGTTTCCTATGGTGGGGGAATCTGGGACACAGCCTTGAAATTCAAAAAGATCCCTTTAGAACAGAGATGAGGAATTTCTTTACCCATAGGGTAGTTAATTTGTGGACTAGATCACCGCTGATGGCTGTGGAGGCCAAGTCACTGGGGACATTTAAGGCAGAAGTAGATGCATTCTCGATCAGGAAGGGAATTAAGGACTACAAGGAGAAAGCAGGAGAATTGGATTGAAAAGGATAGTAAATCAGCCATGGTGGAATGTGGAGTGGGCTTGATGGGGCAAATGATCTAATTCTGCTCCTAGCTCTTAAGGTTGTATGGTCTAACTGTGATGTTGGGAGCCAAGCAACAAAGATATCTTAGCTAGAAACTTTGTAAAGGGATGGAATCTAGTTCAGTCTATGTTTTTTTGCTTCCTGTGTTGTACAGCACCTGGGAAATCTGGAAACCACTATGTTGAAGTACTTTTGAGGAAATTTAAAAATGGATTCTTTTGAATTTCTGCTGATTGATTATCCATTGTTTCACTGGAGGTAGCACCAAGTGAAATTCTTTGGAGTACAACATGGCTGTAATTCATTTTGGATTTGTCATTTGGGGCTTGGTCTTGGTTACATCTATCTTTTGCATGTTGGAAGTTATCAGTGAGATACCTCTATTTGTACTGTTCAAGTTTACATGGTTTTGGTGATGACTTGATGTTTTCAAGGTGGGCACATTGTTTAATTTCTCTTTCCCTCTGGGATAATGGCAATAAGAACAGCATTAAGAAAGTTGTTTATGGGCCATGAATGGTAATCTTCCAGATGCCCAGGACCAGTTTTCACTTGTGAAACCCAAGTCTAATAGTATGAATCGCTAAACCAGCTACTGATGACGAACAAATGTTTTCAACTCTTAGGCTTTTCTACTGAGGTTGGGTGAGACAAGAACTATAGGACATGGATTAAGGGTGAAAAGTAAAATATTTAAAGGGAACATGAGGGGGGGGGGGCACTTTTTCATGCAGCAAATGATGAGAGTGTGGAACGAGCTGCCAGATGAAGTTGTGAATGTCGGCTCGATTTTAAAAAAAATAATTAAGAACAATCTGGATGTAGGTTGATCGGACTAGACAGAGTAACAGTTTGGCTCATCTAGTCCATGCCGAACTATTTTTCACATAGTCCAATCAACCCTCACCCAGGCCACAACCTTCCATACCCCTCCCATCCACATACCTATCCATATCTCTCCTATACTTTGAAATTGAACTTGCATCCACCACCTCTGTCTTCATTCTGTGATTAACCTATTTATGTAGTCTGCACAGTTGCAGTTAATTTGGCAAGTCTTCTCGATTATGGGGCTGAATCTCTCTGCAATGTGTCCGTCCACACTGTAATAATGAGCTCTGTGTGAAAGAATTTTGCTGACACAGAGTTTTCTGGGTCCATCCAAGCCCTTGGGGTAATCCGCATTAAGTTTGATTTTCATGTGGAAATGTCAGAATGTCATAGCCGTTTGTGGTATATTTTGGTAAATGTCAGCTGCATGCTGGTGATCTATTCTATTGATGTCATTCAAATCTCTGTATTTATAAACTGGCAAGCTGCCTTGTAGGAGATTTCCCAGCTGACCATAGCCCCTTTAAAATTCTGGTCCCTCTAGCATTGGCACTTTCACACTGCTGGTCTGTAATTATTTCTTCAATCCCTTTTGTTTACATCTATAGTGGGACCAAAGTGCTTTCAATCACTGAGCCAGGATTAAGTTTGAAAGGTTGGCAGTGACATCACTGGCACGATGGGGGATTACTTTTTCCTTTTTAAAAAAATGTAAAATCAGCTCTCCAGGGAGAATTATTGATCCTTGTTGGGAAAATCCACTTGCTATTTAAAAGGATTAGAGTCAGTTACACATTCGAATCTAGAGCTACAAAAAGTTTCCAACTGGAAACCTTGATCTTGCAGTATTCATTGGCTTCCCCAAAGAACATTGGATTCAAAGACAACTGAAAGTTTTTAGTCATGTCATTTAATTTTAGCAGTATGTTATTTCCAGACATGCTAGGATCAGTTTTGTGAAAATGCAACAGCTGGTGGATAGAAATCTTTAAAGAAACGTTGCTTGAAATGGTATCGAATCAATGGCGAGTGGCTTCAACTTATGTCCTTCACAGCCTTATCCATCTCAATGACATGGCAACTCAATGAATTCGACCAGTGATTATACTTAAGATCAGCAGAACTAATAAGATTGTTTCTCCTGCATGGTGCAGAAGCAGTTAATGCAGAGTATGTTTTCTCATAAGGCAGTTTGTTGCCTGCTGACCTTATTGCAGAGTATTCTAACACATTTACATTGGAGCAGCAAGGCCTTTGGCCCCTCACTTTCCTGCTGGTGATGGTGCCTTCTCTCACTTTACTCCATCCATTGTTTTCTGTGTCCTCCCTCATGTGTGACCTTGTTTGTCCTTAAATGCAAAGCTGCTGGGCTTGTTAATCACTCTTTTTGTCATGTGATCCATATCCAACCTTTTTTTGTGATAAAGAAGTTTCTCCAGAAGTCCCTGTTGGCTTTATGATTAAGTATCGGATCTGTTGATATTTCAGAAATGAATCAATTGGTGTGACTGCTATTCAGTTAAAATCTGGCAAGGTTTTAAACAGAAATGCTCATTAGAAAAGACCAGTGGTAGGCCATAGATGGGATACATCTGAACATTTCCTGAACCCATTGTCAGGCAATTCAAGTTATGGGTGATACTCTAGATGTGTGAACATCACAATACACTCCTTTATTTACCAAATATTCATCACCATTCCGGAATCAAGGAAGTGAATGCATTCTCAAAGATCAGTATACATTAACATATTCATATTGTCATCATTTTCTTCACCCTATGGGCAAAAATGTTGAAACCCTAATGCAGATGTTGATCCAAAAGTATATTGGGGTCATATGTCCAACAATGTGATCTACAGACTAATTTTTTGTTTACCAATCAGAAATCCAATTTAACACATTTAGATGTTCAGATACCAGATATTTAATGCATCAAATGGCATTAGATTATCAAAAGACTTAGAAATGTACTTGGAAAGGTGATTTGAATTTCCCTTTTCTTATGTGTACAGTTGCCAAGCAAGGAAAATGTTAAAATGACATGATGGGATGCATTTTGTTGAAAACATTTTTTTGAAATTGCATATAAATGGGTCTGTCCTCCCATGTATCCGAACATGATTTTTCTCACCAACTCCCAAGAGACACTGACATGTTACAGAGACTTGTCTGCTGACTCCATATGGAATCCCTCTGACTTTTAGACAGGTTAATCTCATGGAGTATGGGATGAAGAGAGACTTGCCTTTCAATGATTTCTTGTAAAAAAAAATTCTTAAGAATTAGGACTAAGTAAGATTTTTGGTGCATTTTCTACAACTAGGGGTTGCGGGGGGGGGGGGGGAGGGGGGGATGTGGGTGTTAAGAATCGCTGGTTGATCACTGTGGCAAAAGGATAAAACATCAGACAGCAGAAAGAAGGAAAGCTAGATTAATCATTTCTATCCAAAGCAGCACATTTGAGATCTGTTTAACTGCTGTCAGGGTTGCGGTCCATTTCTTGAAACTGTTTAATCTTGTTTCATTTGGGAGACATATGCATCTTGCAGTCACCAACAATATGATATTTGAAACTTTCATTCTGTAGTCAAGATTGGAGCCCAGAACTAAAGGTACATTCTTTTTGTCTTCTGGAAAGAAATGTTAAGCCTTCCCTGTAAACAGTTTAACATAATGGCTGCAAAATTAAATAAAGAATCTTAGGCATCCGAGCTGACTTTACCAAACTTTTCATTGCATTGCAATTGAATCCATTATCTTCACTGTGTCTGAATCCTGGTACTCCCTCTCCAACAGCACCATGGGAGTGCCTGCTCCAGAAAAGCTGCAAAGGGACTGTTGAGTATTGCCTTCTCAAGGGCAGTTATGAATGAGATAAAATGTTTGCCTTGTAAGCCAACAAACAGGAAAAAAAAAGAGTTTGGTGAAAAAAAAGTTAAAGCATGTGAGTGACCAAAGTACATTTTTTATATAAAACTTTTATTGTTCATTTTTCACAAGTCTTGTGCTCATAAATCTCAAAAGGGTTTATTAATAGGAATGTGACATCGCAGTAATATATGAGCCAAACTCAATGCGGATGGACAATTTGCTCTTTTAACAATTGTCTCAGCAGTGTCATGGTCAATATTAAAAGTACTGGCAATTTTTTTTATTTGCACTTTTTTCAAAACTGTTAAAATTCTGAAATTGCAACAGTGGGATTTGAAGTCACCATTAAAAATACATCAGGAAAGTCCTCACCTAGTCCAGAAACACAAGCATCACATTACCATGAAACGCATCAATAATGGTGAGCTGTGCCATGCATCTGTCATGGTTCTTCCTGCGGGAGATGCGGATCCATCTATAGGGACAGGTGATTCTGCATCAGTCTGAATAAAAATGCTTGTTCACAAAAAAGTGTGAGTGGATTTTATGTATTTTGGAGGCAATTGTAAGAAAACAGGCACACAAAAATGTGTACAAGCTGCCGTGTTAGATTTGTGGTGATGGAAGTAATTAACCACCTTTTCCACGGTTTGGTGCATATCTGAAGTGTGAACTGTTTTCAGTGGATTTAAATGGTTGCTCAGGCCTTCCCAAGGAGATTCTGTTCTTTTTAGGCAATTCTTGGCTTGGCGCCATTGTCCCCACAAGATCGTCGCATTAATGGGAGAGCTCCTCACTTCATTCAGACGATTTAAAAGCTGGCTTGAGATTTTTGTGGGGCCAAGAGGAGAAAGGTTATCTAATTTTTTTGTCATGGCATTCCAAAATGTGTTCCATCATCTCAAATATGAGCCTGGAAAATATATTGACCTCATCATCTTGTGCCCCAGTTGTGCTAGAACAGAATGCCAACTTGGGCAGCATTTACAGGTTGTGCTGAAGGGCCTGTTCCTGGTTGATTCTAACCACAATCCAGCAGCAATCAACAAGCTTTTTTCCAACTTAATAAAACAAGGGACAAAGTAAAAATGTATGAAAGATGTGCCCAAAGATGGAAGATCTGACCATTACTATTCTTTCCATAGAATAGATGCAGAGAAGCTGTGGACTGCAGTGAGTGATTCAAGGAAGGACCCTAGACATCCAGACTCCATTTTTAAGGAATTATTGGAAACCTGGACCCCTCTTCCAGTAGGCTAATTTAAAACTCTTGGTGAGGGATTAGGAGATGGTGAAGATGATAAAAGATCTAGAACTAGTCTAATTTGGAGCTGCCCTTCTAGTCTGTGCCAAAATATTATTCCACTAATCCCATTGACTCCCATTCCATTACCCTCCAAAACTCTCCCATCCATGTATCTATCCAATTTATTCTTAAAACTTAAGAGTGAGCCTGCATTTACCATGTCAGATGGAAGTTCATTCCACACTCCCACCACTCTCTGAGTGAAGAAGTTCCCCCAAATGTTTTCCCTGAACATTTCCCCTTTCACCTTAAAGCCATGTCCTCTTGTGTTTATCTCTCCTAATCTAAGTGGAAAGAGCCTACTCGCATTTACTCTGTCTGACAGCATGGTGTTCAGAGAACGATCTTATCTTGAACTCCTCAAAAACAAAAGAATTTATAATAGACTTCAGGAGGAACAGTACGATTCCAAACCTATTATACATCAATGGGGACTGTGTGGAAAGGGTCACTGTTTACAGGTTTCTGGGTACGCATTTTGCTGAAGATCTCTCCTAGACTAATATGACAGAGTATATAGATATGTTTTTAGGAGATAAATTGGGGAAGGTTTGTTAGAGTAGGTCACATACAAACACTTTAAAACCGATCTTATTTGAAATACTGGAGCTCTGCTAATGCTAGACATATCAGGGCCTCAACAGCTTGTCACTCTTCATGTCCTGCTCGTTTCCGGCCTTCCCGATATGGACTGGAGCTCCAATGTGGTGGAACAGTTCCAGCTTATCAAGGAGAGCTTCATAATACTGTACTTATTGCTTTGCTTAGTACTGAAAGATATACAGTGGTGACTCTGGGGCACCGTACGCAGCACCTTCCCCTGTCTTGGCAAGTAGATGGGAGCAGGGAGTGCAAAATAGACATCACCTTCTTCACCACTTGGCTCATTCTGTGGGAACCTCTATGGTGACACTACTGTCAGCTCTCTATAAGTCAATGTGTTATTCTGCTGTGACTATTCACTCAGGGTGGGACAGTTACCCAAGGACAGGAGGAAAACACTATTTCCTGGGGTTCTCTGATGAACGGGGTTGGATTTATCAAGATTGCAACCACTAAGATCTCTGACTCTCTGGTGGAAAGCCTATGGCCATGCTCTTGTGTTTGCTTTGCTCTCTGTGAAGAAGTCGAAGACCTCCTCTGCAATTGCTTTGCTACAGGAATTTTCCTGCAATCGCTCCCATTTCCCCAAGTTGCCTGCCGCTGTACTTCGAGTCCTCTCGGGCACAGAGAGATCTACTTTGGTTGAGTTTAGGAGTCTGGGCACTGGTATGTATCACCTTTTCTGGGTTTACATAAATGCAAGCTGGCATAACTGCACATAAAGGCTCCCATTAATAAGCTCGACCATACAACAGCCCGAAAGACTTGGGGTAAAACACAGAATTCTGTGGACACCGTGTTTGAAGTAAAAACACACAATGCTGGAGAGACTCAGCAGGTCAAACAATGTCCTTTGCTACATATGTAGCAAAGGCAAAAATGTATAACTGACATTTCGGGCTTGAGCCCTTCATCAAGGTATGACAAAATGCTGGTGAGCGTCAGAGTATTAGAGTGAGAGGAGGAAGGGGCAGCAGGGAAGGAGATGATAGATGGAGAAGGGAGTGAAGGGACAGCAGAGACTTTGGCTCACTTATTGTGTGGGCTGTGATAGATCACCAGAAGAATTTCTGGATGGTCAGTGCTATGTTTTCTCGAAGCTGCCTGCCCATGTCTTGAGGGCTGGATTTTAAGAGCGACAAAGGCTAAATTTACTTCCCATGTCTGTCCACAGCAGTTGAGAGTAGATATATAAAAGTCTTGTCTCCTTGAGATGAGATGTATCAAGGAGTGGAGGCTTTGCCGTGGTGCATTCCTTACTGCACAGTCTCACACAGCAATCGGATTCCAGGTCTCTTTGTTCCTCTTCCTCCCCCAAGGACTGCTGTGAGCCATAGGCAGAAACTGGAGAGCAGCAAGAGTGAAAGGAGCAGGAGGAAGCCTCCAGGAAATGTCCTTCCTCAGCCCCCATCAAAGGAGGTAAGCTCCTGCTACCAAGATGTTTCTCCAAAGGTCCTGAAACCTCAATATCTGGTGGAAGATGAATGACTCTTCCCACACTCCAAACAATCTAATGCACCAATAATCAAGCAAGACTGCCCACAAACTACAAAATAAACATTCAGAGATTGCAATAGAGAAGGCCACGATGAGAATTCAAATGTTGGTTTTAATTGTTCATGACAATAAATTCTGATTCTAATGTCTTGCTTGCTCAGCCATTTCATTAAAGTTACTTTTAAGAATTAGAAGTGAAAAATGTGATTTCTGAGCATGGCTGGGGAGATTACAGACTTAAATCAATCACTCATCCTCTGTTCCAATAAATGAAGGGAACACAAATAAAGAATAACTCTGTTTTTTGGGTGCAAGGGAGATTGTCCAGGATGTTGCCAAAATTCCCAGTTCTGCTCCCAGGGCAAGGTCATCAGAGATATCCTCTTGCGACAAACAGCATCCCTTTTCCTCTACCACCATCAACTTGGCCCTTACCTGCATATTTTCCATTAGCCACACATATTCCCTAGCCCCCTATGCATGCAATAAGGACAGGATTCCCCTTGTCCTCACCTAACACCTCACTAGTCTCCATGTCCAATATATCCTCCTTAATCATTTCTAACACTTGTTACTTGATCACACCACCAGACCCTCTCTGCCTCCCACAGGGACCGCTCCCTCTGTGACTCCCTTGTCCACTCCTCCCTCCCTACCAAACATCTCCTTAGCACCTAACTCTGTGATGGCAGGAGGTGCTCCACTTGCACCCACACTTCCTCCCTCACCGCCATTCAGGGTCCAAAACAGACCTTTCAAGTGAAGCAACGCTTAACTTGTGAATCTGCAGGGGTCTTCCACTGCATCCGGTTGTGGCCTCCTCTACATCAGAGAGACTGGACGCAGACTGGGAGATCACTTTGTGGAGCTTCTCGGCTGCAATAACATGGATCTCCTAGTAGGTACTGTTTCAATTGCCTGCCCCATTCCCTTGCTGACATGGTCCCATGCGCTACCAGATTGAGACCACCTGCAAACTGGAGGAACAGCACCTGGTCTGCCTGGGAACCCTCCATCCTGATGACATTAACATCGACTTTTCCAGCTTCCATTAAACCCCTCCCCTGTCTTTCTCCTGTCCCCTTTCCCCCACCTCTCACAGCAAATCATATTCCTCTTGGACAGTCTTAATGGCATATACATTTATTTTTTTTAATTTGAGGTGTCCCTACCTCCATCTGATTCCACTGTTTCCATTTCTTCTTCATCTACTCCTGTACTTCTCTTTTCCCCTCTCTCCCCTACCCCTTTTCCCTCTGTCTCCTTTCATAGAGCTAAAATCAATTCTCACCATTCCTCTTGTCATATTCAATTAAACATCTTTTGTTGGTCCTGACTCCTCCCTCTCCCATTCTTCAGTCTTTATTCTGGTGCCTTCCTGTTCTTTACTCATACCTTGAAGAAGGGCTCAGGCTCGAAACATCGGTAATATATTTTTACCTCCCATGGACGTTGTGTGACTGGCTGAGTCCCTCCAACATTTGCTGTGTGTTTTTACTGCCGTCAAGATTAGAGGAGTTTAGTTATGGGGAGACTTTGGATAGGCTGGGCTTGTTTTCCTTGATGTGAAGGAGGCCAAGGGGTGTTCTGATAAAAGTACATGAAATTATGAGAATCTTTTTCACATGGCACAGGTGTCAAAAATAAGGAACCGTGGGTTTAAGGTGAGCCTTAAAAGAAACCTTGGGGTATTTTGACAGCACTTTTATAGACAAGGATTAGAATTTATTGTCATGAACGTGTCATGAAATTGGTTGTTTTGCGGCAGCGTTGCAGTGGAAACATTTACATAAATCACCTTACAAAATAAATAACAATAGTCCAAGAAAAAAAATCAGTAAGGCAGTGACTGTGGTACATTGTTCATTCAAGAATCTGATAGCAAGAAGGAAGAAGCTGTCCTTGTGCCACTAAGTGCTCATCTTCAGGCTCCTGTACTTTTTTCCTGATGGTAGTAGAATAAAGAGGGCATGGCTTCGCTGCTGGGGGTCTTTGAGGATCGAGGCAGCTCTCTTAAGACACTGTCAATTGTAGATGTCCTCAGTGGAATGATGACTGGTGCCCGTGATGGCAGAGGCCAAGTTAACAGCCTTCTGGAGTTTTTTTTTCTTGTCCTGAGCATTGGCACTCCTCACTAGACAGTGATGCAACCAGCCAGAAAGCTCTTCACAGTACATCTGAAGAAAATTTTGAGAGTCTTCCATGACATATCGAATCCCCTCAAATGCCTCACAAAGGCATTATACAGCTGGTAAGCCTTATTCATGATTACATCACCAGGGAGTGGGGATGGGTGCAGAGGGCCTGCTTCTGGACTGTTTGGCTCCATGTCTCTATTTCATTCCTTTAACTGGGATAACTCACAAGTGCTTCCATCAGATTATCTCAACCCGATGTAAGCTCATGATCTATGAGTGCACTGTGACCTGAAGTCCCAGCTGACTGGTTATAATCTTGTAGATAAATGTTCGGATGCAGTCTGCCATGCTGACCTGCGTGTAGTTAATGGCACATGGCTCAAAGAACTGGAGGCTCTGTGAGTAGATGTACATTTTTCTCTTGGTTGAATTTAATTATTCATTGTTTACTGTTCTCTGGCTTTTGGTGCCCTGTACATCACTCAAAGCAATTCACCCACAAATGTCCCCCTGGGGAACCAGAAGGATACTTTAGTAATCCAAGCACTTTGGTTAATGTACAGTCTTTTTTTAAGCTTGATATTTTTCCAATGAATAATGAACCAGGTTCTGTTTTTGAAGTCTTAATTTAAACATAATCTAAATTTGCTTTATTAAGATGACAGATGTAGCACAGCCTGTAACATGCCACGGGTGTTTCGACTTGAAATCTAATTTCCCCTTCACTTGGATGACAGTGGAAGGTTAGCCTGGTGTTTGGCTCCGATAGGCTATGGGTCTGGCATCTGCATTATAGATGCTGAGACTAAGTGGGGAGAGGCAGAAGGTAGACGGAACCGATGATCTTGTGGACTGGAGCGGCACAGCAATGGGGTATTAGAACTGCTGCCTCTCAACTGCAGGGATCCGGGTTCAGTCCTGACCTCGGGCACTGTTCTGTGTGGAGTGGGCACCTTCCCCTGAGATTACTTGGGCTTTTGGGCAGTCCGCTCTTTCCTATCCTGTGGTCTAACGCTGACTGCTTGTGTTCTCCCCATTTTATCCACTTGCATTTAGATGATTTCCCCTGCTTGGCCCATGACCTCAGCCACAGGCAAGTGAATGCTGTGTGTTTATTTTATTTGGAACTTTTGTTCTTCACACTAGGCAATCTGATGTAAAACATGTCGATATTCTGAACCTTGTATGGAATTCAAAGGGTTGAATGTCATTTTGGACAATTGGGTCTGGTTAATTCAATGTGACTATTGTAATACCATACACAATCAAGTGACTACATGGAACGTGATTTGATACCAGATACTATCGACGCTAGAAAAATGTCATACAGTACAGTGTGCTTTTTTCGTAGTAAATAGAGAGAGTACACAATAATGTAATAACACAAATAACAATAAAAAGTACATCCTGTGGCAAACCACCCCACTCCATTATCAAACCGGCATTCATAGTTGTGGGCCCACGCAGGATCAGGAGTTCCCAGTGGTCGGAGGGCACAAAGAACTCAGGGAGGCACGTGACTTCAGAGGTCGGGTGGTTGTGTTAGTGCGCCAACTGTAATTATTTATACTAACTGCAAAGATTCCATTAAACAGTTCTGTTGGTTCATTGCACAGACAACTTCTGTGGTGCTTTATTCACTGCACCACTCACTACACTAGTGACCCCGATGGTCCAAACGACATTTTGGATCTCACTATTGATGCGCAGAACACTGTTGCGCTCAAGCCTCCAGTATTTTGGGCCTCACAGCCACAGATCTGGTTCGAGCAGGCCAAGGCCCACTTCCATCTACGCCAGATTGCCGCTGACTCCACGAAGTACTACTATGTCATTGCACCGCTGGACCAAACACTGCGGGGTGTATTGTTAATTTTCTTATGCCAGCCTCCAGCCAACAACAGGTATGAAGCCATCAAAGCCCTGTTCATATGTATCTTTGGCCTTTCCTGACACAAAAGGGCAGCACGACTTCTTCATATGGGCGTCCTGAGTGACCACCCTCCTTCCGAACTAACAAAGGAGATGCTGGTGCTCATGGATGGACACAGGCCCCGTCTGCTTTTTGAGCAGCTTTTTCTTGAGCAGATGCCAGAAGGCATCCATTTGCTGCTTGCAGTCGAAGATCTTAAGGACCCCTGTTGCTTAGCAGCCCGTGCTGATGAGGTGTGGTACACTAAGCTGCATGGTAGACTTTCAGTTGGGCACTTAGCGGTACCTCAACAAAAGGGCACGAACCCTACCCACTCTAGGTAGTGGTGTGGCATCAGACTCCACTGGACACAGCACAGACAGAGAGCAGTGGTGCTATTACCATCAGATGTGAGGAGCTGCAGTCTGCCGCTGCTGTCACCCTGCACATATCTGAGAAATGCCGAGGCTTGCCATCAGTAGTGGCTGCGATGGCTGGCCACAAGAACAACCTCCTTTTCCTCTGGGATCGACACTCAGGCCATTGGTTCTTGGTCAACACTGGAGTGGAGGTTAGCGTGTTTCCCTCCTCTGACCCAGACAGACATTCAGGAAAGAAGGGCCCTTCTTGCATGGCTGCCAGCCACAGCAGCACCCATATGGGTCATGGATAATTCCACTCAATTTCAGCTCATCACGGTTCAGCTGGTCCTTCACCATTGTTGATGTATCACAGCCAGTCTTGGGAGCTGATTTTTTTTGTAAGCACACTTCCTTTTGGTAGATCTCAAAGGTTTGTTAATTCGAGGACTTTCGAGTCCCTTGCCTTGCACCCCGCAGTGTTGCCCACACCTCACCTCGACTTGGTGATGCTCTCAGACAGTGAATATGCCAGAATCCTAGCGGAATTCCCCAGCATTATTGCTGCATAGTTCTCGACAGCTCAACCAAAACATGGAGTACAGCACCATATTCCGACTCATGGTCGTCCACTGCATGCTCGAGCGCACAGGCTACCTCCAGATAAATTGCGATTGGCTAAAGACAAATTTTGACACATGGAGGAAAGGGGGATTGTTCACTGCTCCATCAGTCTTTGAGCATCACCGTCGCATATGGTTCCTAAGGTGTCTGGAGAGTCGAGACCTTGTCAGGACTATTGGTGTCTGAACGACATCACTGCGGCAGATCGCTACCTGTTTCCCAATATACAGGATTTCTCACCAATCCTTCACAGCGCTAAGATTTTCCCCAAAATTGACCTGGTGCGCGGGTTCGATCAGGTCCCAGTTCACCTGGACGACATTCCTAAGGTTTCCTTGATTACCCTGCTTTAGCTATTTGAATTCCTCTGAATGTCTTTCAGTTTAAAAAATGTGGCTCAGACATTTCAACGTCTAATGGACACAGTGACAACGGGCCTGGATTTCATATTCATTTATTTGAATTACATCCTTATCGGCAGCCACTCACGGCAGCAGTACCGGGCCCATCTCCATCAACTATGCCAGTGGCTAGATGACCGTGGGTTAGCAATCAACATGGGCAAATGCCAGTTTGGCCTCACATTAATCAATTTCCTCAGCCACCATATCAGTCAGCACAGTGTGGTTCCACTACCTTCCAAGGTCGAGGCCATTTGCAAATTTCCAAGACCCTCTACCATTAAAGGCCTGCAGGAGTTTGTTGACATGATTAACTTTTACCATCGTTTCATGCCAGCTGCAGCCAAAGTTATGCAGCCACTTTCCAAACTCTTGTCTGGACATCCCAAGGAACTGAAATGGAATGGCAAGGCCATGGCTGCTTTCAAATCTGACAAAGGAGCACTAGAGAGAGCCACTATGCTTATGCACCCATGGGTTGACGTGCCCCAATGACTCTGATGGTGGATGTGTCAGTTACTGCAGTAGGCGGGGTCCTGGAACAGCTCATCAATGGCATGTGGAAACTCCTAGCATTCTTCACTTGTCATTTGAGACCACTGGAGCAAAGGTTCAGTGCTTTTGACAGGGAGCTCCTTGCCTTCCACTTGACCATATGGCATTTTTGCTATTTCCTAGAGGGCAGAGGGTTCATGGTCTACAAGGATCACAAGCCATTGACTTTTGCCTACACCAAGATGTCAGATCCGTGGTCAGCACAACAACTCTCCTACATTTCAGAGTTTGCGACTACAATAAAACATCGCAGGGAAGGACGATCTAGGTGCCGACACACTATCTCACACCACCATTGTTTCCCTCCGTTCACCTGCTCCCGATATAGACTACGTGGCTTTGGCAGCAGCTCAGTAGGAAGATGAAGAGATGGTCGTGTATCCCACTGCCATATTGGGATGGAAATTGGAGGACATACGCTTTGGTCCAGCAAATCCCTCCCTACTTTGTGATGTATCCACTGGCCAACCGAGGCCCATTGTACCAGCTGTGTGGTGACATTGGGTGTTTGACGCCATACACAGCTTGGCTCACCCTTCGATTAGGATGACAAGGCTCATGGTGGGCAAATTCATGTGGCATGGCCTGCTTAAGCAAGTCAACACTTGGACATCTAGTGCCAGACCTCAAAAGTTGAGTGCCACACCAAAGCCCCACAACAGGTTTTTGCACCCACGCAGCGCAATTTTGATCACATCCACATGGATATTGTTGGCCCGTTGCTCCCGTCCAAAGGCGCTACTCACCTCTTCACAATAGTAGAGAGGTTCACGAGAATGTCAGAGGTTGTCCCGCTCTCCGACACCTCGACCTCAGCTTGTGTGAGAGCCCTCATCACCAGTTGGATAGTGTGTTTTGGACTACCCATGCATATCTCCTCTGACAGAAGAGCTCAGTTTACTTCCGGGCTATGGTCCACAATCGCACAGTTGCTGAGCATGCAACTGCATTGGTCGACGGCCTATCATCCCCAGTCCAATGGCATAGTGGAATGTTTTCACCGTCATATGAAAATGGCTCTCCTGGCACATCTTAAAGGACCGGATTGGATAGATGAACTGCCTTGGGTACTTTTAGGTATCCGTACTACACCGAAGGAAGATCAAGCTACGTCTTCTGCAGAACTGGTTTATGGAGCCCCCTAATGGTCTCAGGGGATTTCATTCAGGCAGCATGTGGGCAGCAGGAATCTTCCACTTCGGTACTCACACACTTAATGGAGAAGCTGGGTACACTGGTGCCTATTCCGACAACCAGCATGGGTCTACAACCTCATACATTCTGCCTGAACTCAAGGGCCCAGGGATGCCCACAGGACGGCGTTGCAATGGCCATATGTAGGACCTTTCAAGGTGCTACGGAATAACAGCTCCATGTTTGTTACATGCCAGAAACAGTTTCAGTAGATCCCCTTAAGCTGGCACATGTGGGCCTAAATTAGCCGGTATGGGTGGCATGCTCCTGGTGCATGGGGCATCCACCAGCCCATTCTAGCCATATAGGTGAGACTTCAGTGTCACCTCCGAACTCCGGTTCGGGTGAGGGGGGTGGTTATGTGGTGAACCTCTGCGCTCCATTATCAAACCAGCGTCTGTAGTTGCAGGCCCCTGTAGGATCAGGAGTTCCTGGTCGCTGGTGGGGGGGGGGGGGGCACAAATAACTCAGGGAGGCACGTGACTTCAGAGGTCGGGTGATTGTGATAGCGCGCCAACTGCAATTATTTAAACTCCTGTGAAGATTCCATTAAACAGTTCTGTTGGTTCAGCTCACAGACAACTTCTGTTGTACTTTATTCACTGCACCATTCACTACAATACATTGATTATAGATTTCAATTGCCTATATGTTCCGTACTATAAGTTAGGTGTATACTGTGTACCATTAATATGAATGGCAGTGCAATTGCTTTGTTTTGGCTTTTGAGCCCATGTGTCGAGCGTGTGATGCGTGACTTAATGTGGTCCAAGTGTAATCTTTAAATTTTTTTATTAAGCCCTTATGGTGACCTCAGACATATCTGTGATCAGATATTACTTGATCAGGTATAAGCTGAGGTCTGGCTATATAATTGACTGAGGCCTTGAGTATTCCCTGACGGTTTCTAGATTGGACAAGTCCTTTGAGTGTGAATGACCTTCCTCTGCCTTCAGGTTTCCCTCGTGCTGGTTCCCAAAGTCTTGGGAGTTGTTAGTCCTGTCAGGGGCATGATGGTTAAAAACAGCTTTCCCTTTGAGGTTCTGTCACACTATATGCGTGGTGGGGGGGGCGGGGTGATGTGCGAGGGTGGTGGTGGGAGAAAGTGGTGCTCGTTTCAGTCCCCAGAGATCTACAGCTCTGTGAAATTAAAGGAGCTTGTTCTGGGGCTTGTGATAGAGAAACAAATGCAAACTTGGAGCTTCTGACAATCAGAAGAGTTTTGTTAAAAGATTAAAGTCTGGTGGCAGGAATGACGGGTGAATATGGAAAGAAGGTCGAGGGGAATGTTGAATTGAGGAATATTGGATGGTTTTAATTGATGAGCAATGCAAATGCATGGAATATCATTCAAAGTGACCTTCTAGTGCAGGATCAGCAATGAGGCAAAGTTTGCATTCTAATACCACAGAGAATGAAGGAAGCTGATGATTCTCTGTATGCCCAGTTTATGCAACTAAAGTTGACAAGTTTCACTCTTGCCCCTTCCCCACCCCCCATGCCCACACCCCTCATCCTGGTTGAAGAATCCTGTGGCTTTTCTCCCTAAGAATGCAATATTCCGAGATGTCAAGTTGAGGGTTTTATTGGATTAATCCATAAGAATGAAAGCAACATTGCATTTGGATCATAACTGTTTCATTAATTAATCAATGGTTACAAGCAAATAATGTGAATATGTCAATGTGTTGCACGAGTGTCTTCATTACTCTATTACATTGACTGTTATGAAGGACAACTTGATGAGAATTCTTGACAATGAGGAGCATGGGTTTATGAATGTGGTCCTTACTGTTCAGGTTCATTGCAATCTTGCTTGGTCCTGTAGATTTTATTTTGTATCCATTTTGGAAAAGACATTCCTGTTGCATTGTCATTTGATTTTTACCAAACTGTTGAAGGGATTCTGCCTGCTTACTTTCTTCATTGCCAATGCTAACAAGTATTACTTTAGGGCAGAGTTTCTTCAGGATTTCTCAACGTGAGAGTGACCTTAAGGTGAACGGAAAATAAAGTGAGGGGGGAACTAATCTCATGGTTTTCATTTGAAGTGAAAGCCCCCAACACACTTCAAAGGTCCTCTCGTTAAAAGGATGAGGTCTTTCCAAATGGCTGGATGAATCCTTTTCAGAAAAGGGCAGCTAATATTGGGTTAATCCTGTTCCTTCTCCAAGAAAAGGATCTGCTTTTTTTTTTACACAAGAATAACTGGTATTGAGAGTAGGTTCTCCAACTCGCAGATCAGTGCACACAGCTCATTTCCTCCCGCAAGGGGAGGCTGTAAAAGTGTGCGGAGGATATTAACCTCACCCCATGCTGTGCTTTGTGGAGCTGGATTTGTAAAGCTATGGTAATGTAGGTAATGCTGTCAGGCTGAATCAAGGAAGCAACAGCGTTCAAAGGTAAATTGGCACAGACCATTTTTGTTGAAATCCTCCTGTACTTGGACCAACTTAACAGAATGCTTTGAAGTGTGATTTTCTAACAATTTGGAAATTGCACAGCACAGGAACAGGCCCTTCAGACCTCAATGTTTGCGCTCAACATGTTTACATTTTTAAAAATGTAAACACTCGGCGTGGTAACTTTGAACCCACGAGCCCATGCCACCCAAATCACACCCAATTGACCAACAACACCCGGTATGTTTTGAAAGGTAGGATGAAACCCAAGCACCCAGAGGAAACCCATTCAGACATGGGGAGAACGTACAAACTCCTTACAGTAAGCGCAGCATTTCAACCCCAGTCCTGGTCTCTGTTGCTGTTACAGGGTTGCACTAACTGCTACATGAACTGTGCCACCCCTCTTCTTGTGCATATTACATTTTCTTCCATTCCCTGCCTATTTATGTCTCTGTTTGGAAGGCCATAAATTCTATTCCTCTATCTGCTTCCATCACCAAATCTGGTAGCCTATTCCAGACACCCACCAATCTCCTCATGAAATAAAAGCTTGCAGCGCACGTCTACCCTAAATGTTCCCCCTCCCCGACCTTAAACGTGTCCTAAATCTTCTTGGTGTCATCAAATTCCTATGGGTAATTGACCAGTGACCACTGTTGACCATAACCATTTGCTGCATTTCCTCATGCCACTTCTGTTTCTTTTTGCCATTCTTTGTCTTTCTTTATCTTGGTTCTTGACCAGTTCACCAATGGAAATAGATTGCTGTGTAGACCATAATTGTATTTAAATACCTCTGTCAGATTCTCTTGCATCTGTTCCCAGGAGAACAACACCTTCTTCATCAGTGTAACTAATGTCCCTCAACCATGGAAACACTCGAGAGAATCTATTCTACACCAATATTTAAGGCTTTACCATCTTTCCAAAGGTGTGGTGTCCAGAATTGGATGCAATGCTCCAGTAGTAGTTAAGCCACTGTCTTAGAAAAGCTCATAATTTCTACCACAGTTTAAAAAGGATTTTGTATGCCTGTAACTATTTCCTCCAATTTGTCCTGCTATTTCCCACAACGGATGCACAAATACCTTTGGATCTCTCTGTTCCGGGATCCATTCAGATACCACTTGGGAGACAACTTGTTAAAATCACAATTTACTGAACCCTGGTTACTACATGAGGAAAAATATCCCAAATATCTTCCATTCTCAGCGAGTGATGTGTTTCCGGATTTCATTCCTGCAAAGCCTGTCCCTTGTTTTAAACTCTGCCCCTAGTCCCAAAATCTACATCTTGACATCCCACCCACAGTCACCTGGTGGAAATTGCTTTGAAGGATGCAATGCAGAATAGCTGCCTTACCCAACTGTAGTTTTAGTCCATCTGTTCTCTCCATTATCCTTAATTATATGAAGAAAACTTCCACTTACTTTGCTCTTTCTAAGTTTCAAGGAATAGAACCCTACTTCTCCTCATAACTTAACCTTTCTAATCCTGATATCTACAGATTTTGGAAATGTATGTTCACTCATTGAAGTATCCTTTCTAAGGGATGATGTTTGTAACTCCTTTTATTAAGGTTTTACCAGGTCTTTGCATTGCTCCTTCATAACATTGACCCCTTCATCCTTGGTTCTGGAGATTGAAACTATTATCAAAAGTATGAACTTTGATGGAATAACCCTAAGCTGAGCCTACATGAAATGTAATCACTTTAATGCACCATCCGCTCAAGAAATTGTCATATTTTACATTATAAGCAACCTGTTCTCTGAGTAAGCTAATAGTCTGAATATGTCTGAAATTGTCTTGATCTCAGAAGCTAAGCAGGCTCAGGGCTGGTCAGTACTTGGAGGGGAGACCACCTAGGATTATCTTGGTCTGCATTTGGCATGTTGGTTAATGATTTGAGCAGTGAAGCAAGCCTGCCTTCTTTTTTGCTCTATTTATCTCTTTTCCGCCTGGAACCCATTGCAGCACTCGGTTACAGTCACTCAGTGGAGAGTACTTTGAAGGATGCGGAGTCGAACAGCTGTCCTGCCAACTGATCGATTAGCAGGAGAAAGAGGTCATTTTGACAGGCCAAAATTGAAACCACCTCCTGGTATTTGTGAAGCCATGCATTGCTCGGTTAGTAAGTTTAGCTCTTGAGTCCATTTTGCTAAAATGTCGGGGATTCCCCTCATGGAAAGATCCTGTCTCCTGAGGTAAATTTGTTCTATTCCCATCTGTCCCAGTGCATTCACTACAGTTCAAGCAGTGATGTACAAACCCCTCAATGAATATGTGTTCCTTTAAATCCAGCTATCGCATCGCTGCTGAGAGATTAAAGCTCGATCTTCTCAGCAGGGACACAATTCTTCTGTGTGAATGGCCTCACCATCGGTAATAGAGAGAGATTATTCACGGTTAGTCACCACCCACCCCTTCCCAGTTGACCTGATTAGGCAGGAAGTGCTTTTGAGTACTTGATCTGGCTTTGCAAACAAAATAAATCCCTGGTTATTCTCCACAGTCTTTACATTTTCAAACATGAAAAAAATCTCTCCATTCTAAAATAGGGGGCTGAAGGAAAATCACTGGAAATTGCACCCAACTAATAAACTTTATATCTTCAACAACTTAATTCTTCAAAAAGCACAGAACAATTATTAAATTGTCAGTTTGTCATTCAGTCCTCCAGGAGGGAGAATATATTTCTGGATATTCAAGACACAAAAGAGATATTCCAGATAAGGTCTTTAGTTCATTATCAGCCCCCTGTACTCAGTACTGAATTCAGTGACTCCAAATTACCAGCTTTTCCAGGCTGATCCTGATACAAGGTCATTCATCTTGCCTCAGTTTTTCTCTCTGTTCAGATGCTGGCTGATCCCCTGGGGACAGTGCATCATTCCTTTTTATTTCCAGCATTTGCTGTTCTGCATCTCACTGTCCCATTAGATTTTTGCTTCTTATTCTGATTCTTAGTAAATTCTAAGTTTAAAAAAAATGTAGACATACAGCACGGTAACAGGCCGTTTTGGCCTACAAGTCCGTCCTGGCCAATTTAAATCCAATTAACCTACAGCCCCGGTACGTTTTGAATGGTAGGAGGAAACCAGATCCCCCCCCCTCGGGGGAACCCCACACAGGCATGAGGAGAACGTACAAACTCCTTACAGACAGCGCGGGGTTTGAACCCTGGCCTCGATCGCCAGCGTTGTAAAGCCATTGCGCTGACCACGAGTCCATGCCACCCTAATTTGTCTTTATTTATTTGAGTAGATGGTTCCAAAAAAGAGATGCCAGTTTCTTCTGGTCAGAAATCTGCAAGTGAGTCAGGGAAAAAAAGTTGCCTGTTTTTCTTTTTAGCGTAGAAGTGTTTTCTCACAAGGAGCACACTTTTAAGGATAGAATACGATAAAAGGGAGTGCAAGTTGGGGTTGTTATAAGCTGTTGAATGGCATCTTTGGTGAGATTCTGTTTGTGGGTATAATTGTATCGGAGGTATGCAATCCAGATCATCTGGGTGATTTGAAAACAAAGCATTGTTTATTAGTAGTGATTTATGGGAAACCAGAGAGAGCTGGGAAAAACAGAGAAAGTACATAGGCAGAGCAACAAAGCAAACGAGTTCATGAAGAAATGCTTTCTTTGACAGCCATTGTTTGTTCATGGGTTGGAACTGTGAATGAGGTAGAGCACCAGTTGGGGTTCAATAAATTAACATTCACCCAGTGTGAACCAAAATCCAGAGCCCATTGAGCTACAAAGGCTTTCTTATTGTCTCTGTGCCGTAAACCACTTCAGATACAGGGCTGGGCTGCTCAAACGTATGGATTAATGTCATACCTTTGGTGCAAAGAGCTGCTGGTATTCAGTCAAGTTCACAATGGACATAGTTACTCTCAAATCAAAGCATTTTGGAAATAAAAACATTCTAAGAAACTGTTAGATTTTATTGTTGACGTGAATGTAAAGTGGAATGTATACATTTACTGATTTCCTTAAATCTATGTGAGAATTAATGCTTTTCTTTAAGAGGGCATAACTTGCATCTGAAGATTGTACTTCCTGACAAAAAAAGATTTTCTTCAAAGTTTAGTAAATGGTATATACTGTCTGTGATATGTTTAGCACTGGATTATTACCATTCAGACTCATTTACTGATGGAGAATAGACCACTTCATGAATCAAAACACAAGACAGCATTACTGGAAACAAGTTGTCAGGGTTTTGTTTGAGAAAAATATACTTGTTGAAGTAACAAAGCTGAAATTCGGCTTCTATTTGGGATCGCTTTCTCGATATGGCTCTCCCTTTCAATTTCATTTGAACTATTTGTATACTGCTAGGCTCAAGAGTTGTTGTTTCTCAGTGAACCACGTTTGTTCAGTCCTCTGAACCGAACATTTAAAATAAATAAATAAATTGAGGCCCCCATGATGGGGCTGATTAAATAACTCAATTCATGGGAGGCTGATGAATTGCTTCAAGCCTGTGGTGCTGGCCAACCATCTGCTCCAACAATATATCATCTGGGCTAGGGCGGGGGAAGGAGAGAAATACTTCTATTGCAGGAGTGAGGTGGTGCAGAAAGTTGCCTGCCCAATAGCATTATTTCAGAGTGTGACATGTCCTTCGCTTTAAATAAGATTAGTGTGGTGGGTGGGTCTTTGTACTGGCCAGCTGGGGGTTTGCCAATTGTTTCCAGTGGGTGACTCCATTGAGTGCTGAAGGTTTTACTTTGCTGCTGTGGAAGTGTGTTGGTGGGCAGCTTACAAAATTTCCCATCCATCAAATGGGAGGAGGGCACTTAACTTTATCTTCCTAAAGGTCACTTAATTTAATTTTACTTTGACGATCAAAAAGATAAATCTATTTGATTATGATATCATGTTACTCAGTTTTCAACATACCCCAAATTTCTATTTGAACATTAATTGCAAAGAGGTAAATGGTTTAGCCGTGCTCTTGTGTTCTCTTCAATCGAAACTACCTTTGGGATCTGGTCCATCTATTGCACGGATTTTCACTCGGTGGAGACTGGCCTGTTCTCAGAATGTTGATGCTCGCCTTTTCTTTCCCAACAGAAATCTTTTATTTGTTCAGACTAGGGTTGGCAAGCTGCAAATATTGATTAATGGCTCTTTGAATAAAAGCTGACCCATGCCCCAAAAATAACTGATCACTGAAAAAAACAGGCCTTAATTGTAAACTTAAGATATGAGAAAACATGTCCTTACCTGAGGAGGCACAGAAACTGCCATTTTTGGAGTTCTGTGAAGCTCTCTAACACTGCTTACCTACTGCACTTTTAACTGCCCTCCAGTTCTGTGTCTCTTGGCTCCTCTTCAGCTACTTTCCCCCTTTGTATACTGAATATCACCCCCCCCCTCAAGCTTGTCTTGAGAAAGGGTCCGACCTCCCCCTTTGTATACTGAATATCACCCCCCCTCAAGCTTGTCTTGAGAAAGGGTCCGACCTGAGATATTGACTGACCATTTCTACCCAAGGATGTTGCTTGACCCGTTGAGTCCATCCAGCATGTTGGTTCATGCCATTACCTGGACTTTGCCATTCACACATGGAGAACATGACTTAAGGTTGAATGACAGAACAAATAGGCAGGAATCATGTAGGTATGCCCCACCAGTAAAGTTTATATTGAAAAATAATGCTTTTAGGATAATTGTCAGCATTCTATATCTCACCATTAAGATGAAACTCAGCATTTGAATTTGTATTTGATCTACTAAAGCATTGCTTCACTGAAACTAAGTCCAGAACAATTATTCCAGATGCAACCAGCTCCCGATCCTTTTAGAGTAATGCTCTGTCTCACTTCCTCCTGCCTCCCAGATCACATTAGGATTCTCTCTCTGTCTCTCGCTTTCTCTCTCTTTCTCTCTCTCTCTCTCTCTCTCAGTCTCTGTTCACTGTCTCCTGCAGTTGTCCTTACTGTGTGCCCATGGAACAGCTTGCCATTCTCTTCTTTGCCATTGACTTCCCACCCCTTGTCCCCTCACAATTTGCCCACAGCTCAACTGTCACTACACTTTAGTGCAGTTCAATGTCATTTGCTTTTGGATGTTTCTAAAAGGCAGGTTGTATATGAACTCTGCCAGCTGAACCATTGTCTGAGCCAAAGCGGGTCTTCAGTTCAAAGTCATTCTGAAAGTGATTTCTCCAAAACTATTTAATAGGTGCAACTGAAATCATTTCCATGACTCTAAAGCTCCATTTTAATTGGTCTGCCAAAGGCAACTTGGCTCTATTTATTCTGTCACCTGAAGACAGCTGCTCTTGAGGTTGGCACTTATTTGACATTAGCAGCTATTCCAGCCAGTTTCACTGGAGGAACAACACTCATTGCACAGGTTATCCTGTTACAGGGAGGGACCAGGGAACCTGCTGATAGAATATAAGGGCTTGGATTAGATTCCCTATTCTAATAAGATCGTCCTTAGCTATGGATGTTTCTGCCTGAGGCATTTGCTCCTTGTGTATTAATTCCTACCACTGCCTCCTTCATCCATGATTAAAATACAGAATATTCCCCTGAAAGGTTGATTCAGAGCAGACAGCCTTGATTGATGTACATTCAATAGGCTACAGGAGAGCAAAGTAATGCAAAGGAGCAATTTGGATAATCACTGAATGAACTTTACAGATGCATTCATACTGCTGAGGGTAGAATGTTTGCTCCATCATAGCATTGTTTGTTGCCTTCTGCATTGCTGGGCATTTAGGAATTAGACTGCAATGCTCCAGAAGGTAACAAAAGTGGCCAGGTCCATGATGGGCACCGGTACCTCCCATCCATTGAATGCATCTATATATAGCACTGTCTCAAGTAGGCAGCCAACACCCTGGTCACAACCTCTTCTCACTGCTACCTTTGAACAGAAGCTTGAAATTGACTTTGTAATTGTGCAGGCTCTTGAACCTCCCCTTGTAAGACAACTCAGGGTCTATTCTGACACCACAAAAGGACTGCCTGCACAATTGCAAAGTCACAATTTTGTGCAACAGGATAACTGTGAATATTTATAATCTATTTTGTGGTATTTATAGCCCTTTTTAAATTCAATTAAGTAAACTATTGCAGTTGTTTGGATTTGTTTTTCATAGAGTATCTGTTTGAATGCAGCAAATTGATTGTCAGAGTGCATACGTGAAACCACATACAAACCTGAGATCACAAAGTAGATTGTGGCTGAGGGTTGGTAATTGATTGGGGAGGGTCCGTATGGGAATGCTTTGTGGTGTTGCTTGTTATAGCCATGCAGGTTAATGGGTGGGAGAGTTGGGTTGAGGTCAGCAGGCCATTGTATAAGGTGGGGTGAGGGTCACTTTAGGTAAAACACATTGGACATGGGGGGATCTCTCTGTGGTGGATTCCCAATGCTGGCTCAGCTTGTTGGGAATGAAGACTTGAGAATATCAAGGAAATTTGATCCTGCCAGAATAGCCCAGAAAACATGGGTCAGTTCCGTGCAGACAGAAGACCCAGCTTCAGACTCTGAACCAGCCGGATTCATCGTTGGACATCACTCCATGAGGCCAGATTCCATCCTTCCATCGGATGAATGAAGGACCTGGCAGGAAATCCAAGAACATCGTGTAACTCCTGATGTTTCACCATTATTTTCTGTTTTAATTTTAAATTAAAACTAGTCATATGATGCTCACAATACATAAACATGCTGGGAAAACTCAGTAAGTCACACAGCATCCATAGGAAGTGAAATGTAACCAACGTTTTGGGCCTGGGTACCTGACATGACATCCACAGATGTTCTTGTTTTACCTTGTATGATGCTCAAAAGGATGGCACTACATCATCCAACTTCCAGGTGAATAACCCTTGTTGAGTTGTCTTGGTTAGTGTTGGACTGGAGGGGGAGGGAGAGAAAGGGAAATTATTGGCCATACTTTAATGCTTTAAAAATTATGCGGTGAGTATCAGAATCTGACATTTTCATCAATTTAACAGTTGGCAGCACCAAATTTGTTGCAGTCTGTTTCTCCTAAGGCCTAGGGCAAGGAAGTTTGCCTTGAAGTGGCCTGGAATAATCATACTGACTTGCCAGTTATGCTGTTCAACTTTGTCAATTTGACTTATTTCATTGTGTAATTTAACGTGACAGGGCTCTTCTGATGTGCCATTGAATAGACTGTAATCCTGAAAAGAGTTTGTGTCTGCAACGAATAAAAGAAATCCATTAAGCCAAGAAAAGAAAGCAAAGCAACAAGACGACCATTATCATTGAGCTTTCAGTGACCATTGAGTTTGACCTGCAAAAACATCCTCATGAATGGTTTTGTCTCCTTTTGGATTTTTATCTTGTTCTTGCTGGTGGTGGTCTATTAGCCACATTTAAGGTATTAGGGTTTTGAACGCTTGTTTCTACAGGTTAGTGTCTCAAAGATGAATCGAAGGATTTGCACCAGGAATTGTTTAAGTGTAAAGGCCTGTTGGTTCAGAAAGAACCTGAGTTTATTTTACTGTTCTTTGTGTTGGTAGAATTCCACAGATGTTTTCCTTGATACCCACAAATATTTCTCCAAATTGCCACAGTGCGATATCCTTCTTCAAGGCTGAACAGATCAAAAAGTGTTTGCAGAATACACAATTTGTTCCAAATTTTCTTGCACAAGATTCTGGAGTCGTTCTTTTTAAAACTACTGCTGGCAGATTATTGCATTCCAATTTTGTAAACAGTTTTATTTGCCTGTCAGTTGCCACTGTATATCTTAAAAACACCGAAATACTGAGGACCTTGGCTGCTCTTTTCAGTGTCTAGAGCAGACAAAGATATGTTGCCGATGATTCAGGCCTGAGCCCTTCTTCAAGGAATAAGCAGAAGCAGGAAATCTCAGAATTCAAACAATGGAGGAGGAATCCAGGCTATCAAAAGGTGCTAATTTGGATATGATAAGGGATGAGGGTAAGAATTTATCATGCTTATGCAAAAGGATTTAGGGAATGGAGAGACAATGGGGGGGGGAAGAGGGGGTGGGGGGGGTTTAACAAAAGCAAGAGAAGCCGATATTAATGCTATCTGGTTGGAGGGTGTCCAGGCGGAAGATGAGGTTCCTCCAATTTACGGGTGGTGTCAGTCTGGCAGTACATGAGACCATGGACGGAAATGTTGGCAAAGGAATGACATTGGGTGACCACTAAGAGATCCCTTCCATTGCATAAGATGGAGTCAAGTTGCTCAGCAAAGCAACCTCCCAGTTTGCGTCCAGTCTCTTCGATACGGAGGAGACGACAATGGGAGCACCAGATTCAGTAAATGATCCCTGCAGATTCACAAGTGAAATGTTGCTTCATGAGTTGAAATGTTGTGGCCCCGAATGGTGGTGAGGAAGGAGGTGTGGGCACAAGTGGAACATCTGCGGTCACAGGGGTAGGTCCCAAGGGGACGATTAGTGGGGAAGGAAGAGTGGACAAGGGAGTCACGGAGGGAGCAGTCACTGCGGAAGATGAAGAGGGGAGGAGAAGGGAATATGTGTCTAGTGGTGGGTTCGTAATAGGTGGTGGAAATGGCAGAGAAGAATGTGTTGGATCCAGAGGCTGCTGGGGTGGTAGGTGAAGACAAGAGGAATCCTGCCCATGGTCTCATGCACTGCCAGACTGAGACCAGCATTTTGGTGTGTTTTCACTACAATCACTGCATCTGCAGACTTTCCTGCAGAGTATATCTTAAGGCCAGTTTCCAAGTATTCAAGCAGTAAATGTAACTTCAGATTGTTGCTGGAGTTTGTTGCATGTTTAATAATTTGCAATATCCCAATCAAATAGATATCTATAGAGTATATCCTCGACCTCTTCAGAACCATTTCTGAATTCACATTTGCCTTGTATCAATGAATTGTCGCACCTGGAAACAATAAAATATCAAGAAGAAAAACTACCTCAACAGCACCTTTCTTGTGCACAGGATGTTTCAAAGAGTTTTATTGCCTTATGAAGGACTTTGAAGTGTGCTAAGCACACATTGTTTGGATCTAACAAGGATCCATAAATGACAATGAGATAGTGTCAGGTTAATCTGTTCTTTGAGTTTGGCTGATTACTCCTCAACCAATTCTTCTTTGGCTTGGCTTCGCGGACGAAGATTTATGGAGGGGGTAAAAAGTCCACGTCAGCTGCAGGCTCGTTTGTGGCTGACAAGTCCGATGCGGGACAGGCAGACACGATTGCAGCGGTTGCAGGGGAAAATTGGTTGGTTGGGGTTGGGTGTTGGGTTTTTCCTCCTTTGCCTTTTGTCAATGAGGTAGGCTCTGCGGTCTTCTTCAAAGGAGGTTGCTGCCCGCCAAACTGTGAGGCGCCAAGATGCACGGTTTGAGGCGATATCAGCCCACTGGCGGTGGTCAATGTGGCAGGCACCAAGAGATTTCTTTAGGCAGTCCTTGTACCTTTTCTTTGGTGCACCTCTGTCACGGTGGCCAGTGGAGAGCTCGCCATATAACACGATCTTGGGAAGGCGATGGTCCTCCATTCTGGAGACGTGACCCATCCAGCACAGCTGGATCTTCAGCAGCGTGGACTCGATGCTGTCGACCTCTGCCATCTCGAGTACTTCGACGTTAGGGATGTAAGCGCTCCAATGGATGTTGAGGATGGAGCGGAGACAACGCTGGTGGAAGCGTTCTAGGAGCCGTAGGTGGTGCCAGTAGAGGACCCATGATTCGGAGCCGAACAGGAGTGTGGGTATGACAACGGCTCTGTATACGCTTATCTTTGTGAGGTTATTCAGTTGGTTGTTTTTCCAGACTCTTTTGTGTAGTCTTCCAAAGGCGCTATTTGCCTTGGCGAGTCTGTTGTCTATCTCATTGTCGATCCTTGCATCTGATGAAATGGTGCAGCCGAGATAGGTAAACTGGTTGACCGTTTTGAGTTTTGTGTGCCCGATGGAGATGTGGGGGGGCTGGTAATCATGGTGGGGAGCTGGCTGATGGAGGACCTCAGTTTTCTTCAGGCTGACTTCCAGGCCAAACATTTTGGCAGTTTCCGCAAAGCAGGACGTCAAGCGCTGAAGAGCTGGCTCTGAATGGGCAACTAAAGCGGCATCGTCTGCAAAGAGTAGTTCACGGACAAGTTTCTCTTGTGTCTTGGTGTGAGCTTGCAGGCGCCTCAGATTGAAGAGACTGCCATCCGTGCGGTACCGGATGTAAACAGCGTCTTCATTGTTGGGGTCTTTCATGGCTTGGTTCAGCATCATACACACAGCTATAACACAAGAAGTGGCTGAGCCAATGCAAACAACATTTATCTATTTGTTCATTCAACCTTCCTCACATGATCTTACTTTGTTGTTTGAGTTTTCTGAAATTATTTCCTCACTTATTTACTCTTCTGTTTCATGACCCAGGCAAAGTTGTTGCCACTGTACAATGCTCTTAATTGGATGAAATGTCATGAGTATCGCCTCTTAATGGACATTCCCTCAGGCTCACAGATGCCTTCAGATCTGGGTGATTAGGCCAGTGGGGGATCTGCAGACTTAGTCACAGGCGGGACAAGAGTGGGTGGCGTGCGAGGTGGTGCACTACAGTTGTAGTTTATGGTGGGCTTCTCTTGTGTTTTTGATGAATAGATCCAACACTCTTAATTTTCCCTTCTCCATTTTGAACAGCTATGGGCCAGGGATCACTGCATCAGGAAATGCTGCACTCATTTTGAGAGCGTAATTGAATTCTTCTTGTCTACCTGGTCATATCTTGGCAGGACTGAGTGTGGAATCTTTTTCAATACTTCTTAATAGTTTTCAATAATGATAAACAAGTAAGCACGTAAAAAGGAATATACATGTGTAATAAGATTCAAGATTCAATTTATTATCATAGTAATAAAACAGTGTCATATATGATTTTCTCTTTGCCTGCTGCAAGGCAGACAGATTTGCCACTGGCAGGAATTGCCAAAGCATCTCTTATAGTCCGACTTTCAGATTACAGTCAGACTTGCACCTTACAGTCAGACTTACTTTGTCAGACAGATAATAATTATATGTAGAAAAAATTATATATAAACAAAGTAGTTTAAAAAGAAAGACAATAAAGCATATTATACAATTAAAACAAATATAAAATGGTTAATTGAAAAAGATAAAAAAAAGATATTACTAATTCTACAAAATCTACTCCCTTACCTTCTGAAGTTGTTGGTAGTTGCATATAATTTGTGACCAAATAGAGAGGATTAAAATCACAAAACAATATCTGAATGAATAATATGAAAGTATTTGATAAAAGTACCTCATAAATTAAAAAAAAATCAAACCCATTACATTTGGTAGAGCATCTGATTTTTTTCTAAAGTTAAACATGCCATTGTATCTGATAGCCTTTGAATATATGCTTAGGAGGGCCACAGAGCTTGGAATCTAATGTCTGCATTGGGAGTCCAGTGTAGTTAAACATGCCATTGTATCTGATAGCCTTTGAATATATGCTTAGGAGGGCCACAGAGCTTGGAATCTAATGTCTGCATTGGGAGTCCAGTGTCAGCCATGTGACTCAAGATTCAGTTTATTGTCCTGCTATAAAACCAGTGTCAGATTACACAAAATTGCTGTTTGTCTTCTGCAAGGCAGACAGATTCACCATTGACAGAAATTGCCTGAAGCGCCTCTTACAGTCAGAGAAAGAGAAGCAAAAGAGAGCTCCCCCAGTGTCACTGAGTGTCCGTGGATTCACCTCCAGCGTTCCTGCAGCCTCTGCAGCCACACAGAGTCCAGTCCAAACTGTTGGCAACCCAAGCTCCAGATCCGAACCTCTGACAGGGTCAGGAACCTTTCAGCGCCCTCGGCACCTCCTCGCATCCCAGTTCCAATACATGGTATCTACAGCCAGTTCGAGCCCATCTCCAGCAGCCTGCAGTCCAGCGGGAGCCTCCCGACAGTAGTCTCCACAGCTTCTGCGAGTTCCTCGCCTTAAGTTACCAGCAGCCCGCCGCATGCACTGGTCCCTCAGCCACAGAGTCCCCTCATTGGTCCGCCACCGTGGTCAACATCCCCACGGTCATCTCCTCCGCTTCTCCTTCTCAGATGGGGGGGAGGGGATGATCTTCCCGTCCTCTGGTGTCCCACTCCAGTCCTCTGATTCCCTGCAGTCTGCAGCCCCTCGTGGCTGCTGCCTCCGATTAATAGGCGCCGCCAACTTGGACACAGACCTGCGGTCGCAGGATTTCAGCTAAAACCCTCAACAGGCCGTTCAAAGCCCGTGCGGCGCCGACGGCAGAAAACTGGGTGGCAGGACCCCGCGGGAGCGCTGCATCTCTGCTCCCCACAGGCCCACGCCAGTGGCAGCAGGGCCGCTTACAGCAGCGCCATCTCAATGTGCCACATGCAATATGACCATGCTGCCACACATTTTCCAGTGTGTTTTGTCATAGACCGTTATTGTATCTATCTCAAGCACTTAAACATGCATGCGCACGCGCACACACACTTCAAGGTTTTTAACCTTCTCCACACTAAGACTGTACTCTCGGGGACTTGGCATGTAGCTGCAGTCATTCTGTTTCTCTGATTACTTGAGTGATAGAACCACAGCAGTTTGGTTTTCCATAGCTGAAATTTTGCATAGTGTTTATAAGCAGCTCATTCTTCATCTCGTGCACTAGTTTAATATGAAGTCTCTAGCCTCCCTCCAGAACTAATTTATTTATTTTTATTCATTGGAGGGATGTGGGCTCTGCAGGGTGAACTAGCATTTAATTGCCTGCCCCAAATTCCCCTTGGGAAGGTGATGGTGAGCCACCTCCTTGGACAGCGGAAGTCTAAGAACGTAGCTTGGTGGTGTTCCCAAGCCTTTGCCACCATTGTCCTTCTAAGTGGTGTGGATAAACCTACAACCCTGTTGGAGAGCAGCCTCAGAGGTCCTCAGTATTGACTCCAGAACCCACAAAGTCTCAAGGAATCAGGTCATTAAGAGCATCTCCTCCTGATAGTCACCTATTCCCTGACCTGATGGGTCTTCCACATTGAACAAGCTTGGAAAGTAGCAAGGGCACGGCATTCACTCTGGGTGGAAGGCTCCATTCAACAAAACTTGGTCGCATCATCACTGAGGCACACAATGAGGAGCAGGCCTAGCTGAGCTGATCCTCACCAATCTACCTTTACCAGATGCATTTGTCCATTGGTAAGAGTTACCACTGTGTCTGTCTAGCTCATTCAACACATCCAAGGACACCCAACATGGTGTTGCATACATAAGGCACTGCAGACCATCAGCACCAAGAGAAATGTACACTACCACAACCTTCAACCTCATGGCCTGGCACGTCCCTCAGTCCTCCATTACCATAAAGCCATGGTATCAATTCTGGCTCAGTAAGGGTTACAGGCAGCAGTGCTGACACCTAGAAATGAATTTAAACAAAAATGGTGGAGAAACTCAGCTGGTTAAAGAGTATCCTTTAGTAGCAAAGATAAAAATACAAAACTGATGTTTGGGCTGGAGACCCTTATCAAGGTATGGAAGAATATCAGCAGGCGTCAGAACAAAAGGATGGGGGTGGGAAAAGGGGGGGCGCAAAGGTGAAGGGAAGGAGGGGACAACAACAGAGGGAGGAGGGATGGCTGGGTTGGTGGAGGGGAAAGGGAGGGGGAAAACTGGAAAGGGGATGGAGAAAAAAGGCCAGCAGGTTAGCAGAAAGCACAGAGTTGACGTTAATGCCTTCTGGCTGGAGAGTGCCCAGACGGAAAATCAGTTGTTGTTCCTCCAATCTACGAGTGGTCAGGGTGGGATAGTGGGAGTGTGACTCAGAATTTAAATGTTTGGCTACTGGGAGGTCTCTGTTGTAGCGGAGGGAGCAGAGGTGCTCAGTGAAGCGAACTCCCAATTTGTGACTAGTCTCTCTGATGCAGAGAAGGCCACAAAGAAATGAGTTCCTATGTTACAAATTGTCAACACTGGACTACAAATGAGGCAGTAAAGACTGCATAGACAAATCTAAGCAATCCCGAGACAAATCTAAACAATCCCGAGACAAATCTAAGCAATCCCACGATCAATGGACTGGATCAAAGCTTTGCAGTCCTGCCACACCTCGTGTTGAAGGGAGGGGGATGATTTTAATTTTTTTTTAATTTAAATTTAGACATCCAGCATGATAACAGGCCATTTCAGCCCACGAGTCCATCCCACCCAATTCACACACAATTAACCTACCCCCCAGTAGGTTTCGAAAGGTGGGAGAAAACCTGAGTCTCTGGGGAAAACCCAAACAGATGGGGGAGAATATACAAACTCTGTACAGGCAGTGCAGGATTCAAACCTCGGTTCTGATTGCTGGCACTGTAAAGGCGTTGCGCTAACTGCTACGCCAACCATACCACCCTGGAGTGGGGGAGGATTAAACAGATGAAAGGAGATGAAGACTCCAAAAACATTCCAGCTTGTGACTATTAAACACAAGTCATGACCTATCTCCTGAGATCCATAAAATCACAGAAAAAAGGCCTTCAGACAATGTGATTCACCAAATGGCTGAGAGAACAGGATGCAGAGGAAACCCACGAGGCCTAACAACATCCCAGCGGTGAAACTGAAGACCTTCACTCCAGGGCCAGCCAAACTGCTCCAGTGCAGTTACACCTGGCAATGTGAACAGTTGCTTAGGGATGTCCTGCTGACAAATATCAGGAGAAATCCAAATGAGCTCATTACCAACCAATCAGCAGCAAAGTGGTGGGATGTGATGTTGACAATGCTTTCACAGTCACAGTAGCTCCCCAGTAACCTGCTCAGTATGGATTTCACTCAGACCACTTTCTTCTCAAACTCATCATAGTCTTGGTGTAGACATAGATCAAAGGGGTGAATTCTTGAAATGAGGCAAAAGTGACTGCACTTTATATCAAAGTATCGTTTGACTAAGCATGACATTAAATAGCCTTAGTAAAACTGACATCACGGGCATTAAGAGGAAAACGCTCCAATTATGAGATTCATTGCTTTCCACATAGGAAGAATTTTATGGACGTTGGAAGTCAAGCCTCTTCAACCCAGGACACTTGCAGGAGTTCCTAAGTCAAATATCATAATTGTATTGTCCCAGACCTTCCTTCCATCATAAAGTCGGAAGATGACTCCATAATATTCATTTGCATTTACATCTAATCTGCAAATGAGAAAGTTCAGCTTGCACACAAGACTTGGAGTGCTGCGAGCTCTATCTATGCCACAGAAGTGCTCGTCAATGGGACATTTACAACAAGGAGAGTTAACCAACTACCTTCAACATTCAATGATATTGCCATTTTAACCACTGCCAACACCTTGAGGGCTACAATTGACCAGAAACTCAGTTGGACCAACCACATAACACTTTCCCCACCAGTCAAAAATGGGAAAGATGTCCATCTCATGTCCAAAAAGCTTTTTAACCATCCATAAACGCAAGTCAAGAATGCAGTGAAATAGTTCCCAATTACTGGGTGAATATGGCTCCAATAAAGGCAGGAAAATTGACACCATTGAGAACACAGCAGCCCATTTGGTTGGTATGCACATGCGCTAAAGCTTAATTTCTTCCACTACCTGTGCGTACCATGGCTGCAATGTACAGTTACAAAATACACCGTAATTACTCACTGACACTACTCCAGCATCACTTATCAAGCCCATAAACTTAGCCACCTAAAAAGGCAAGGGAATTGATTCTTTTTGACAACCAAATAAATAATACAGAAACCTTGTCTGTTACAAAACCTGAAAATCATTAATTTAAAGGGAATAATGACCTGAAGGCAATTTGATGATTTTGCATGCAGGTCCTAAATATGTGGGAACTAAGTGGTGTTGGATTTCTGCCTGCATCTTGAAGATTTATTGCTGTTCCTGAAGCCATTGAATGGTAAATTTGGCTGAAAGATCTGACCATATTAATCCCACTGCTCCTGCATTCCCATGCTAAATACTTAATAGTGTATGTCGGTATGCTACAGAGACGTGGAGAGACACAGCATGGATACTGACCCTTTGGGTCACTGAGTCTGCACCAACCATCAACCACCCATCTATGTTATCCTATTTTTTATTTTTCTCAATCAAAGCTACTGTATTCTGGTGGGGCTGCCATTCCAATAGCCTGCTTGCAGGCATCTCTACTTTGTGCACCATTACAATATGGGAATGAGAAGTGATCTTGGGTTAAATCTTTCTGTAATTCTCTGCTGCCTTCCACATTTGCTAGGAGTTCCCAGGCAAACAACAGATTCCACGTGGTCCACCAAAGAAAGTAGAGTTGAAGGATTTGAAAAGAAAACCTCTGCATTAAAAACAGATTGCTGGAACTACACACCAGATCAAGCTGCATCTTGTGGAGAGAGAAGCAGCTTTAATGTTTCAGACCTTTCTGCAGATGTTCGGGGGAAGATGCCACAAGCTAAAACATTAACTCTGTTTCTCTCTCTGAAACTACCTGACTACTGTGTAGCTCTAGCTCTTTCTTATTAAATAACAGTAAAACTAGACCTCTGACTCTCAGAAAAGCAGATAATATCTTCAACAGCAATCTTAATATAGTTTCATTCAGCATGGACTTTACAGGATGTGGAATGTATGGGTTAAAGTGAGCTCATCTACTGAATAGCAAATTAAGCTAAAAGAACTGATACAGCCCATCTCACAACTCCCACGAAGTATACTTCAGAATATATGTCAATATAGACACAGCATGGAAACAACCCATTGGGTTGTCAATTCCACGCCAACTTCGACCTCCCATTTACATCCTAAATTAATCCCCCCCCCCCCCCACCCCACAGATTCTACCGCCCACCACAACTAGGGGCAATTTTAGTTTACATCTTTGGGATGTCGGGGTGGGTGGGGGAAACTGGAGCCCTCAAAGCTAACTCACGGGATCACAGTGAGAGAAGGGAAACCTCACCCAGGCAGTAGCTGGAGCTTGTGAAGCATGCATTGCTTCCTGAAGAATGACCCGAGGCCTGTTTTTTATAAATAATAATGGTGGCAACATTATGCTTTCCTCATTGAAATTACAAAAAAAAGAAACCGACACTTCTTTTAAAGCCATTCCTTATTCCCTGAAGACATCTTTCCCAGCTGTTTTCTGATCACTGCTCTCTTGCCTCGGGGAACTGCTTGTGGTGGTGATTATACTTTATCTCTGCTCTGTAAAATGTCTCAGGGCCCCAGATGCACTAGCCTTTGAACGTCACTCCAGATGGAACACCCAGGCAAACTGTACGTTGCTGCTTAGTGAAGCTGAAGAATAATTTTACAGCGGGATTAACTGCAGACACTTCTTCAAATGTGAGATCTATTTGAGCTTGAGGCAGTAGCCTAAATTTTTAGTGTGTCTTTGAACAGCAGAAGAAAGTGTTAGGGGAGATTAATGGGATGGTCCAGGAATAAAAACAAGGGATTAAATGATAATACCAGTAAAGTGGACCTGTCCTGAAGGTTTGGATTTATCACTCAATTTTAGCCTTGATTTTTGATGGAGGAATGATCCAACATAAGGTTAGCACTCGAGCAGTAATTAGATGGAACTTCTCAGGAGCATCTCAATTCACTGAATGGTTGACTCATAGATACATTGGCTGAGAGATGGGAAGCACAAAGTCTATTTGACAGATGTGATGGAGGGCTGGAGGAAAAGGCTTGAGCTAAATTCACAGGGCTAAAAGACATTATCTTGTCCACCTTTCCAGTATCTTCCTCGCCCTGTCATTGACTGAGCACGATTGGTGTTTAAAAGGTGTTGTTGGAACTAAGATGCTATATTGTACATCAGGGGCAATTAATATAAGAAATCCAAGACTTGCTCAATATTTGTGAGTGTGTGACTGGCTTCCAGCATGGTGTAGTTTAAAGGCCTAATCTTGAAACTCAATTGGCTCTGGGTTCCATGGGGATAGCTGAGTAAATATGCATGGAAATCAAATATCACAAAATAAGAGCATAAAATGATGGAAACACTCTGCAAGTCAGGCAGCATTCATGGACAAAAAATTGGTGAACATGCATTTGCCTTTGCTTTTCCCAGAGGGTGTTCTGTTGACTCCTGTGGACGAAAAGGCAAGAAGTTGAAGTCTGCTCTCCTTGAGTTTGGGTGACTTCTCCAATGCACCAGTGAGCAGCAAACTGTGGGAAGTGGTATATATCAGAGGCAGTAGCCTGGAATGATCCTGAGGCTAGGAGGTTTGAGAATGACCATGATCTTGACCTTCATGAGCAGAGCCATCCAAGATGCTGTGGGAGGTCACAGAATCTTTAAATTTTTACATTTAGACATACAGCAGGGTAACTGGCCATTTCAGCCCACGAGTCCGTGCCACCCAATTTACATCCAATTAACCTGCAACCTCCAGTATATCTCGAATGCTGGCGCTGTAAAGGCACTGCACTAACTGCTACACCAACTTTGCCGAATCATCAGAATGAGGGAAATAGTTGGCACATTATATAACATGGGTTCAGGGGAACTAGGTTAAGTGAAACACAATTGTTCTGCAAGAAAATGAAACTGGTTATTCAGATCATTGAGGTTCTTGATCCATCACTGGCCATTTCTCTTTGTGGGATTTGCCTGACATACTGAATCCTTCCAGCTTTTCTTTTTTTCTCCAGTATCTAGATTTCCTGTGTTTCTCTGAGAATATTTTTGTTTATTCCATTACAATTGACAGCAATTAGAGGAGAGTTACTCTGTGAAAAAAAAATTGCTGGGAGAACAGAATTCCTGGCGAAAGGTGACAGAGACAAATATATCAAAGGTCACAAGAATGGCTTAAAGCATGCACAAAACTGCAATACCCTGCGCTGACCTAATATCCAACAACAGGAATTCTTTTGAAGTTGAAACTGTGTATAATCTATAATATCAATGTTTTAAAATTGTAAATTTCAATTTCAATTTTTTAAAAATTTAGACATACTGCACGGTAACAGGTCCTTCCAGCCCACGAGCCCATGCTGCCCGAATATAGCAATTAGCCTCCAAACCCCATACAATTTTGGAGGGTGGGAGGAAACTAGAATACCCGGAAGAAACTCATGCAGACACGGGGAGAATGTAAGAATTCCTTACAGACAGCACTGGATTGGAACCTGGGTCCCTCACATTGTAGTAGCTTTGCACTAACGCTACACTAATCGTGTCACCCATACTTCACACAACATATAATGGATGATTTACAAAAAAAGAAAGGTGATTGTTGGATCTCAAAATAAATTTGATAATACACTGAAACCTCATTAGAACACCATTCGTTAATCCACGGAATCGCTTATCGCGCGGGTGTCTATTTTCCCCAAACTTTGAAAGATAGATGGATGGAAAAAAAGGATGGGTTTGACAGATTATTGATTTGCGTTTTGCTCCCAAAATCCATTTCTTTGATCAAGATGACAAAGGGAACCAAATGAAATTATAAATACTTAACTTATTTTTAATAGATGTGTTTGACATTTGTATATTTACAGCTTGAATTTAGTTTCTTTGAAGGTGTTAATCTGCATGAATTACCTCCATTATCGCAACTCAAATTACTTCTCACCTATTTAACACCGCGCTTGATCAAATAGGTTTGATTATCCATGGGTCCTCTGACATATATGCATCTGTTCCGCAACTCAGCTGTAACGCAGTATGAAATCTTGCACCCCAACTACCGCGTTCTAAAGAGGTTTTACTGAATAACGTGAGCGCTCGCAAACATCTAGAGCAGTGGTACTCAACCTTCCCTTCTCACTCACATACCACCTTAAGCAATCCCTTACTAGTCACAGAGCATTTATGGCATAGGAATTACTTAAAGTGTTATGTAAGTGGAAAGAAAAAGGTTGAGAACCACTGATCTAGAGTCAGCATTTCAAGAGTTAATATCTAGTTGCTTCACAGAGAAGTGCTTTTTGGTCAAGTCATTAATCTCATAAATGTCTCTTGTGTTTGACCTTTCGTATCTGCAGAGTTAAAAATGTGTGCCAGTAATGGGCATTGTGCAGTAGAGGTAAAATAATAATCACTGAACCCAGGAATACGGCTGTAACCTTATTGCCTCAGCAATCCAATTAGTGATGGATTTTGCCTCTCTGTCCTGAAATTCCAGTAACTTGGGCATTTTGAAGTTTTCATTTTAACAAGAACTGAATGCCTTTATGCCCGAGGTTTGTTTAGGTGAAAGTTCATAGGTCACAGCTGCTGAGTATTTTGCTGCAAGGTTTTTCTTAAGCACAAAGAACATGACAAAGTGGCTGGGAGGAGGTGGTGGAGATGAAGAAGCCAAGAAACTTGGATGCGATTGCATTAAAATTAGACCGATCCAGCAGATTTCATTAGCTGCTTTCAGGTGGCCAGAATACCCCAACGTAAAGCCACCTAAAATACCCGAATGTGGCTATTGGGAGGCCACCTGAGAGTGGAGAACCGTGACCCGAGGAGTATTTACCCAACCCTCCTCGGGTAGGTGTATTCTCCGCTTCCGAGTGCTCCGCCTAGGCACCTGAAAGCGGGCAGGACTACGGCCACAGTCGACAGGAGCCGGCGTTTGCTCCGCTGCGCCTCTCCCGCTGCGGACCTTTCAGGAGCCAGAACAGCGCCTTCAGTGCTGCCACTTGAATGTCACTTCGCCTACACCCGCAGCCGGCTCTGGAGCCCCATTCTCCCAGGTATTCCAAACCTGAAAGCGGCTATTGGGTCAATAACTAGAGTGTGGATGTATTGGTGATATCTTATCACCTGATAGATTAATGTCTGTCCTGGGATAGTTATTATTGTGACACATGTCTGATGCTGTCTTTTTCTCCCAAGCAGCAGTGGACACTAACAATATTTCACAGCGCTTGACTGAAGGTCTTTGCCAGTTATTCACTGAAATGGGAAGCAGAAAGGAAGGAGATCATATGATGCTGTGGGCAGTGCAGGTGTCTCATAGCTCCAGTGACCCAGGTTTGATTGTGACCTCCAGTGCTGCCTGTGTACAGTGTTTTTACCTGAGATGGTTTGGCCCCAGTGCTCTAGTTTCCTCCCAAATTCCAAAAGTCCTACAGGGGGCCAGATGAATTGGCTGCTGTGAATTGCTGTCGGTGTAGATGTGTGCTGAGAGAAGCAGTGGGTGAAATCAGCACGTGTGAGAGGGTAGGTTGCAACTGGTGAGATTGCTCTGCTCTGAGAACAATGATGGGCTGAATATCCTCTTTCTCTGTCAAAAGCAAATAGGAAAAAGGGCTATTTAGACTTCCCAGTTTCAGGACATCCCAGAACTTGCAGCTTATTTTGATGAAATGAGGGAAACACAACAATCAATTCACAGTTAATGACACAATGCAGGACTAAATTGTTGGTATCACATACCTTAAAGGTGTCTGCATTTAAAGTGGGAAAATAAATCTTCAATATCAGGAGGAAATATTCACCAAACCTTTCTCTCTGTCAATCTTTCCTGTGTGCTTGTGATTTCTTAAATAAAGTAACTTGTCAGTGCTCCCTTGTTCATTAAGGTGATTGAATGCAACAATGTTTGTTTGTAAAAAAGACTATCTGTTGCCTTTGGGACATCCAGCTGGGGAACATTAGATGATTAAGCCAATTCACTGGCAGTAAGGAGTGATTCAGGCTGTAATACAGTGGAGTAAATTGTCTGCTCTCCTGTCTGCAAATCAGGGCTGGCTGGTGCCAACAGATCCTGCACCTGGAACCTGAGTAACAACAATGACTTGTTTGGGATAGACATGCTGGGGGCAAACCTGGCAGAGATGCTGCATACTTCATTCAGCCTAGCAACAACAAATGCCCTTCGTGTCGGCAAAGCATGATTTATGTCAGCTTCGGTCCAAACGTTCAGGTGGGCTTCCAATGACTGTGTGTTAAATGATTGCCAGGTGTTTCAGAGCAATCGGCAGTGAAGGGGTGAGGCCTTAAGGAAGGTTTGGTCAATTTATTTGTGGTTCTCTGCAATTAACCACTTATTGATGGCATTGTATTCAGTCTTGAAGAGAAAGACTGCTTGTGTGTTATCACTAATTTTCCCCCTCTATTCCAGCCACAAATAACTCATTGGATCGGTGGGATCATTTGCTCTTTGCAGAGCCAGGGCAACTTATTAATTTCATTTGGTCAGAATTCTTTACACAAAAGCTCTAATGTGGAGCCTTTGGTTGAAATGACTGTGTAAAGATCGCGCTTCGGAATGAGCCTGTTGCACAGTGTCAGATTTTTCTTGGTTCTTGACTTCAAACTGAACCTGCTGACAGTTAATCTATGTGGGTACACTTCAATTGCTAAATTTATAATTGCATGCACTCACCTTTTTCAGGCCAATTGTTCATTTACAATCGGCATTGTCATGGCTCATATTTAAACTATCCACCTTGACTAGCATTTTAGTCACAAATTAATCCCACTGCTCCACTCTCTCCCCACAGCCCTGAATCAGTCCCCAAACTATTCCCACTGCCCGACTCTCTCCCCACACCCTGTATTAGCTGCACACTAACCCCACTGTCCGGCCCTCTCAAGAGCTAGCCTGTGTATTCAAAAGCTTATAAAACCAATCTTGGAAAAAGTTGCAAGTGAAATTGATTGCCGGCAAACCGCTGGTAAATTTGTCAACAAGCTGGTTTTCTCTAGTTAAGATGATTTCGTTTACGTAGAGGTTGGTTTTGTTGAGTTGAGCTTGTTGGTTTAAATGCTGGCAAGTTTTCTCTAAATGAAACAATCTTAATCAGTTTTACCTTCTTCAAGTAATGTCTGACTGCAAAGGGGAGAGTGCAACAATGTGGAAAACTTCAGCAGTCAATCAAGAGAAAGAAGGTTGTGTATATTTAAGTTACCAGCAATGAAAGACTGTTGATGGAAGAAAAACAAATTACAGTATTGACATTGAGGTTTATTTGTCATTCAGGAGGGTAGCATTTTTAAAAGGAGTAGCCACAAATTCCATTTTCATTCCGCTGAATCTTGACCCGTTAGTGAGACCAGGTATGCTGGGATAGCTCTTGCTTTCTTTGATCACCTTCAGTCGGTGACTGAGGTGAGTGCGGAGCTGACTGTAGTGATCTGTAACCACATTGTGCCAAATTCTTCAGTCATTTCTTACTTGATGAGTCCAACCTGCCTCCAGAAGTAAAAATAATCTGATGCAGGTACAAAGTAGTTGAAGCAATCCATACAAATGGATACATTCAGCAATGAATTTAACAATATGACCGTATTGGGAACAAATTACTTCCACACAGTAACTGCCTCACTTGGGTGCTTCCTTTGAAGATGAGGTTTTAAGGAGCCGCTGCTGAAGATGTCAAAATACTAAGTACAGGGACGGGGTACAAATTCTCTGTAATGGATGATTTAATGGCAGTCTTATCCCCAGAACCATCATATACACTACGTGATGCTGACAATTCAGCCTCATGGCTGCAGAACCCGCTCCACGTCAACACAACTGATGCTGTGACTTTGGACGAACAAATTTACTAGGAGATTACATATGGTTGTTGTGTTTCTTCCCAGAATGCAGCCGCGCATCCTTTTCTTGCTGGCGTTTGTGCTGGTGATAGTCCTGTTGGCAGGAGGCTCAGAAGCTGGGAGGAACAAGAAAGGTAAGTGGAACAGATAAGAATCAGTGCATTCTATTTTGCATTAGCTCAGGGTGCCATTAATTATCCTGATCCGGACACCATTGTTGAGGTGAAGAGAAATTTCGGGCAAATCTTGAAGTGTGGAACCTTTACATTTAATCCAGAGCAGATTGTGCCATTTGTGTTGTTTGAATCTAGGTTTCTGGAGATGAGGCAGAAGCCACTGTGCTCTCCATGCTGTGCCTAATGGGGAAGTGGGAGCCGAGAAGTGCAAGGGAAGTGATCAGGACACATAAGAAAGTGATCAAGTCACAAAAGGCAAGGGCCATTTCCTAGTACACAGGGATCTGAAAGCTGAAGCAAAGGACAATGTTCCTTCAGTCTTTTGAGAGTGCACTCTGAGCCCCATTTATAACTGGCCTTCAGCCAATGAGGCATCCACTTGTTACTGCAATGAATGAAGAGGTTCCTTTGACAGACAGGTTGATAACTAGCAGACTAAGGCCAATGTCAACTGATTGAAGAATTGTTTTCACCAAAAGAATTAAGTACTGACATCTTTCATCATATTTAAAATGTACCTGGATGAGCAGTTAGGAAGTCATGGATGTAGTGAGCGCCGAAATGGGAGAGATCAAAATAGCTCATGGACATGAAGGGCAGAATTCCCTCCCTCTATGCTTTAAGATGCCATCTTCCTGAAATTTTTGTTAATTTGTTTTTTGGGATCAGGGCATCACTGGCAAGGCCAGCGTTTATCATCTATCCCTGGAAAACTGATTACCAGTCTTGTGTGTTGAAAGATGTAAACTTTAGGGGACATTTATAATTTCAACCAAATTGCCACCACCAATCAGCACTTCTTCAAAGTGTTCAAATCCAAAGGAAAGGCCTCCATTTCCAAAAGCCTCAACAATTCCTTCATAATCACTGAACTCATAGCATTCCCCTTAAATGAAGATCATGTGAACGGTTCTATAATTTCTGGGCTCTGGATTTTATTACCTTTATGAAATATTAGTGTCTCACTGGATTTTCTCCATTTTTTAAACAACTACCAGTGGAAGTAGTTTGTGGGAAAAGATCACTGACCTGAAATGTGAATTCTGCTTCTCTCTCCTCAGACGTTCTCTTGACCTGCTGAGTATTTTCAGCACATTTTTTGTTTTTATGGCTACTAATTTTAGATCTCAGTCAGCTTCATGATCTGTCACATCTTGTATTTTCTTCCATGTCTTTTAGAAATCTAGATCATTAGATGCAGTAGCTTAGACTTCGTTAAGAATCTTAATCCTATTATGGTCGATTATGAATTAAAACTGGACGACTGCAATTCCTAAAGTAGATAATTCATTTCATCACTGAAAATATACACATTTTGTAAAAACAATGCTACAAATCCTAAGCCAGAGGAGTAAATCTAATGTTTCAGATCTGTGATCTTTCATTAAACCTTTACCCTAATAGTATCGCAACTAAAGCAGAGTTGCTGCATCAATTGACGGCTCCTACTTTTGTCTTGGCTACTGTTTTGACATTGTGAGCACCTGGTTATAGTAACCTCAATGACCAATCATTCCCGACCATTGACTCCTGAATTATTTGCTTTGGGTCACACTTAACAAAGTTAATGGACCGTCATTATTGTTGTTTACAGGAGAGACCTAGAATTAAATAGCATGGAAGCAGACTCATCAAGTCCATGTCGACCATTGTGCTCCTGTTTACACTAATCGACACACTAGGAGCAATTTGTAATGGCCAATTAACCCACCAACCTTCATGCCTTTGGGTCATGGGAGCAAACTGGAGTACCTGTGGGAAACCAATGCAGACACAGGGAGAATGTCCAAACTCTACACAGGGAGTACTTGTGTATCTGGAGCTGTGCCACTTGTGCCATCCAGGATGTTTTATGTCATCTCTTTAATCTAAACACTAGTCGTGCCATCATGAAATATGACAAAGGTTTGTTCTTTTTTTTAAAAAGTGTATTCTTTAGATCCTGATTCTGAACTTAAACTTCAAATACCAGTGTTCCACAACATCCTCTGGGCAGGGTGATACTGACCATGAAAACACTTCCATTGTTGAGGTCATTGGCTATTTTCATGTTGGCTTTTTATTAGAAGGCGAGTCTGAGATGGACTAAATGATTTTCAGGGTGGCACGTTTGGTGTAGAGGTTAGCGCAATGCCTTTACAGCGCCAGTATTTGGGCCAGGGTTCGAATCCCGCGCTGTCTATAAGGAGTTTGTACGTTCTCCCCATGTCTGCGTGGATTTGTCCTGTGGGCCCTGGCTTCCTCCCACCATGCAAAACGTTCTGGGGGTGTAGATTAATTGGGTGTAATTGGGCAGCATGGACTAATGGGCCAAAATGGCCTGTTACCATGCTGTATGTCTAAACTTAAATATAAATTTAAATATACATTTAAACTTAAATTTAAATTTTCCTCTTCTGTGCTAACCAGCAGACGTGATCGACTTAAGTTCTGCCACAAAAATCAAAATAAAGAACCTTGAACTCTTTAGTAATAGTCAAATTTCTTTCAACCTCCACCCCCCCCCCCCCATCTCCCCCTCCCCACCCAAAGCAAAATAAGTGGGGCAACTGTGGCATTGTATCCCATTCCAGAGAAAGGCAAGAAATCCAACTCGGCCTGCAAGGAGTGGGAGTGGGGAGTGTGTGAGCCAGCCTCAGGTGACTGCGGTACTGGGCTCCGCGAGGGAACCTGCAAGGAGAATGAGGAAACAAAAATCGTGAAGTGCAAGGTGCTGTGTAACTGGAAGAAGCAATTTGGAAGTAAGTGTTTATTTTTCTGAACGGGTGAGTTTCCTTTCTTCAGACTTGGTTTTTTTTTTCCACCCTTGTCCCAACAAAAATGCATCATTCCCAAAGATCTGCACTCGGACCTCTGCCCAAGGCAATGCTTAAATAGTTATTGGAGGGTGGTTAAGAGTTACAGGAAGTCCTTGATAATCATAAAACCAGGGAAGCAGAGGGAGAAACATGTATTTTGTAGCACACCTTATTATTAGGCCTATTATCCTGCTTCTTTATTTAAAGTAAAGGGTTCACTTTACAGAAACCATATGTTATTGGAAGCAATTAGCCATCTGGTTGTTATTACAGACTCATAGACCCCGACTGTACATTATTTCCAGTGGCTACTTTAAATTGCTCACTGTTGGATCAGTACATCTGAGCCTGGTGGTTAATGAATGGCAGTTGGAATGATGAAGTCATTTCGAAGTGTTATCACACCATTTTTTTTTTGGTTAGGTAAAATTATTTTTCTTCCCTCATCTGTTTTTTCAGATATTGCACGATAAATAAAAACCTGTTTATTTTTCCCAGCACTCTTGTCATTATTTTCACCTGCTGATGCCACACACACATTCCTGCTTTGCTAGCCTTCTGCCTTTTCTCTGCCCCTGTGCTGCATTTGCATGTATTCACCCCCTTTACTCATGTATGAATATGTTTTCTCTTCACTTTCCAATGTGTCCCGTCTACGTGGCCATTATACCCAGGTGACCTTCACTTATAAAGACCTTTGGGGGTGGCTACCAAAAATAGTTTATTAACTCTCTAAAGTCACGGAGCCAAACCAACAGGTCACAAAATGTTTGAACGGAACAGGGCAGAAACAGGCCCTGCACATTTAAAACTTATGTGCTGCTGATGTTGTGTTTGTGTTAAACTTTAAATTGAAATGAATACTGTATTAGTGTGTTGTTAGATTAATCATCTTAAGGAAAGAGGATGTAGTGATAGTGTGTGAGTGCTGGTGCTAATCCTGACCACTAGAGGGAGTTGGGAGATGAGCTGTTGCGGCTTGGGTAGATTCAAAATGGATGCGTCCACCAAGTCTTGTCTGTGTGTGTTCTAGCTAATAATTATAGTTGTTTTAAACAAACCCAAGTTTCTTTATTACAATAAAAGAAACATCACACTTCAGCCTAACTTGTCCATGCTGGCCAAGGTGGCTCTCTGACCTGCGCCTATTTGCATGTGTATCCTTTTGAACTATCCTTATCCTCTTGCAAATCATTCCAGAATCAGAATTTATTGTCATGAACATGTCAAAAAATGTGCTGTTTTGTGGCATCATCTCACAGTGCAAATATTTCTAGAAACATCATTTCAAAATCAATAAAAAAAATAATGCAAGAAAAAGAAAAAGACAAAGTGAGGTAATGTCTGAGGTTCATTGTTTGTTCAGAAGTCTGCTGGCATGGGGAAGAAGCTGTCCTTGTGCCGCTGTGTGCTCGTCTTCAGGCTCCTGCTGCACCCTTTTCCTGATGGTAGCAGTTTGAAAAAGGCATGGCCTGGGTGGTGGGGGTCCTTGAAGATAGAGGCTGCTTTTTTAAGCCACTACCCTCTGTGTGAAATAGGTTCCCTTTTAGGTCCCTTTAAATCTTTTCCCTCCCACCTTGAAACTGTGTCTTGTATTTTTAGACTTCCCTACTCTGGGGAAAAGACCAAAGGTCCTGACTTTCTGATCTCAAACTATTTTCACAGGTGACTGCAAGTACAAGTTTGGAAATTGGGGCGAATGTGACTCTGAGACTGGCCTTAAGACTCGTAATGGCACCCTAAAGAAGGCTCTGTTCAACGCGAAGTGTGAGCAGTCGGTGAAGGTCACAAAGTCCTGTGATAAATCCAAGTCGAAGTCAAAAGGTCAGTGCTCACCCTACTGAGGGAAGGTGTGAGAACAGTATATATACCTGCTACCTCTTGGTAAGTGGCTCACAGTACTACCACCAAGAAGAGTGCTTACATGTTTGTCCTTGTCCTCATCCATAGTCAAGGTGAAGCCAAACATAAATTTAAGGAACAACATATCATATTCCTCCTGGACAGTCTTAAACCTAATTGCAAAAACATTTATTTTTCTAATTTAAGGTAGTCCCTACTGTTTCCATTGTTTTCTTCATCTACTCCAGTTCGCACACATGTGCGTGTGCTTTTCTCTCTCTCTCTCTCTCTCAATTTTGCTGTCTCATCCCCAATTGCTTCTTCAACCACCTGCCTCTTCAGATCCCACACCCTCTGTCTGTACTTACTAATCTCTGGGCCACTTTAATATCCTTTGGGCCCCTTCCCCAGCTTCTTTTCCCCTATTATAGAAAACCAAATCTTGATAAAGGGTCCTGATCAGAAACACTGACTGACCACTTTTAGCCCTGGAGGTCGCCTGACCTGCTGATTTCCTCCAGGAATTCTTTCCTTAAGAAGAATGGTTAATTTGCAAATGTTCTAAGATAACTGATCTAAGAGTATCTTAGTGAAAAATTACTGAACCCTTGACGTGCATTTGATAGTTTAACCACTTGGGATAGTAAGTACTGGCTGAAAGTTTGAGGCTTTTGTCAGATATGAGGGTTGCTATTTTAAAGTTAGCAAATTCTCTTTTTTTTTAGACATACAGCACACTAACAGGCTCCTTCGGCCCACGAGCCCGTGCTACCCAATTACACCTAATTAACCTACAACCCTCGTACGTTTTTAAGGGTGGGAGGAAGCTGGAGCACCCAGAGGAAACCTATGCAGAAACAGCAAGAACATACAAATTCCTTACAGACAGCATCGGATGTGAACCGGGCTCGCTGGTGCTGTAATAGCAATGCATCAATTGCTACGCTAACCGTGAGCCAGGCGCAAACCGAGTATGGGCCGATTACTGCAGTAGGTAAAGCTGAAGGAAGCCCTTGGAAGTAGAGGGTTTAATAATCACTTTCAAGCTTCTTCCAAGACTAATGCTGCAGCGTCTCAAGGCTCGCACTACTAACACCAGCTCTGAGGATAAGAGAGCAAGGTCAGGCAGCTCTGGAAAAGAAGGCTCTTGATGGCTGGGGCAGTGATGGAGAATATCATTGAAGAACTAGGTATCACTAAATTGGCAAATGCTTTCAAGGCAGACAGTAAATATTGGCAATGCACTTTCTCAAACCAAGAAGGTAGCTGCAGAGATGGGCTCTATTTTAAAGTAATGAAAACATCTTATCATCACTTTGTACATGGCCCACAGTGGGAGGACAGGGCAGAGGAGAGGTTGAACAGCTGCATTCTTTGTAACAACAGGAGCCCAAGGTTGGTTGGAACTTGTTGATCCTACAGCAACATGAAAGTAAAGGAGGCAGGGTAGATGTGGAGAAGACGTTCCCCCTTGTGAAAGTATCAAGAACTAAGGATTACGTTAAAAGTAAGGGATCAATTATTAAGACAGAGAAGAAGAGATCCTTTCCCTGCATTACAATAAAACAAAAGCACAAGGTACATTTTAATGAAGAGTTAAACAGTGCAAGGCACCATCTGATACTAATGGGAGGTCCATTCAAGAGTCTGACAGCAGAAGGAAATCCCTATCCAGAATGTCCATGCTTTACCTAGCTAGGAAGCAATATGAAATGGCACTGTCTTAAAACACATCTATTCAGTTTTAAACGTGCGCGGTGATCAGGCCTCCCCAGCCTTGCCAGGGAGAATTCTCAAGAGCTGCAACACTTTGTGTGAAGAAGTTCATGCTCATCTCTGTTCTGAAAGGCTAATCACTTCTTTTTCCCCAAGTCAGGGGAAAGTGAAGCCCTCGTCTACCCTGTCAATCCCCAAGGGAACTGGAATAGTACATTTTTTAATGAGATCTCCTGTCAGTCAGATAGTGCTGGTAATTTAGTTGAAATTGCAGATTTTTGGTTCATTATTAGAGCTCCTGGCCCAAGTGAAAATAAAAAGCACTAGAGATCTAAAGATTTAAATTACCGAAACATATTAGCTTACTTCTTTGTCAGTTTAGCAGCTGGTCAAATGCAGCTTGCCGCTCGTGGCCCTGCAGATCATGTTCACTCAGCCAATGAGAGCTCATTAAATCATCAATGCTTGGCCAATAAGAGTACAATAGGAAATCCTGTCTTTGAGTGCTGATTGAATTAGCATCCTTGTTTACAAGCCATGCATCCTGAGTGTTAAGTGAAGCACGAATCTGCAAGCCCAGCCTTCTTAAGCTCTCCTCATGGGACATCCCTGAAGTCAGAAGACTGACCTATTAATATTATAAAGCTACTTGCTAACCTTGCAGGTATCAGGTCCAGAGACCAGGATGTTGAATGAGAAAGTTGGCTTTCTTTAAACCTAAGTGCCAATCTTGTTTCTTTCTATTTTTTTTTAACAGGGAAGAAAGGAAAGAAAGGAATATGAAGAACTTCCAAGATATTTCTCCATATAACCCACCTTCTGTTGACCTGAGCTGCAGCACAATCTATACAGCCTCCCCTCACCAAAATACCTTTTTACCAAGCTTTGTTGTAATCTCTAATTTGTAGAATTTAATGTCAAGGAACAGCCTTTTTGAATGGTTGTTTTTTTTTAGTCTCTTATCGCTTATAAACTTGAGATGTTGGCCTGTGTACAGTATATTTCTGCAACAGTATAGTTTCCAAGCAGAATGTCTTGCATATCTTTAGCATTGTAGTAGTTTTTACTGTGTATCAATTGTCCTTTTAAATCTCATTCAAAATGATTTTTAGTTTCTTGGTATTCTTCACAGAAGTTTAGGGCATTCATTTTCCCAGTCTGTTTCACCTTCACATCAGAATGCATCCAGTATTTGTTTTGAAAAGAAAAATAAATTGTAACCATTCCTTTTCAGTGTGGTCTACAGATAAATATTAAAGCGGTGGGTGATGGAATCGGAAGTGGCCATTTTGCTCTACTGGCAATGCATGATATTGACATATTTGAAATCTTTAACAAAGCCACACAACTAAAACAGAATTTTTTTCAAAGCTGTGAATTGAAAAAGGCATAAAGTTCTTCATTAAAAATAATACATTTCCTGTCATAAATATTTCCCATTCACTGAACAGATTTTGAATGAGAGGTTTTTCAATAAAATCTTTTTATAAACGCTTTTGTGGTTTCTACGATGATTAATAATGCCAACATTCTAAATAAATAATAAAGTAGTTGCATGTAGGAAACAAATCATAATGTCTTTATGAAAGATATTGACGCTGTTGTGTTCAATTAATTGATGTACAATACGCAAAATCAAACATCAATACGGTTTTGAAATTTTTTATTTGCATTTATTTTCCTTTGATACCCTCTTCCTCTTTGGAATCACAAGGTTAGAGGCCAGAGGACCACGGCTTCACCACACCCAGGACCCAAGTTCGCTCCTGACATCCGGTTCTGCCTGTTCTCCCTGTGACCGAGCAAGTTTCCTCCCGATGGTCCGCTTCCCTCACTTATCACAAAGGTGAACGGGTTGGAAGGTTCGACGGTCAGTGTAAATTACATCTGGTGTGTAGGTGAGTGCTAGATTTTAGAGGGAGTTAGTCAAAATGTAGGAATAAAACTAGGATTAGTGTAGGGTTAGAATAAGTGGGTGGTTCATGCTCATTGAGCTAAAGGGCCTATTTTTATATCCCTATTTTATTCTAGAGCAGTGGCTCTCAACCTTTTTCTTTCCACTCACATACCACTTTAAGTAATCCCTATGCCATCAGTGCTCTGTGATTAGTAAGGGAAGGTTGAGAATCACTGCTCCAGACCCAATTGTTACTGAAATATTTTGCTTGAGAAAAATTGCCATTGGCCCATTTCCTTTGGACTTAGGAAACTGTGCACATAACGAGTCAATTAGGGATGATTAAAACAGTGGTTTTCAACCTTTTTCTTTCCACCCACATCCCACATTAAGCAATCCCTTACTAATCACAGAGCACTGATGGCATAGGGAATACTTAAGTGGTAAGTGAGTGGAAAGAAAAAGGTTGAGAACCACTGTTCTAGAGTTTAAATCAGACTCCAATACTTGATCATAATATTTAGACCAATTCTCCAGTTTAAGGCACGAACTGTCAGTGGTCCTATCTTTTAAGGTGTAAATTCAACAATTTTATTTGGAGGCAGGGAAGAGCTGAGTGCTCCAGCATGTCGATTCAATTGTAATTCTCTTCTGCAAACATTCACACCTCCGCCATCCTTTTCTAATGTGGTGCGAACTGAATGCAGGAGTCAGCACTCTGTGAGATAGCTTGGCTAGTGTTATATCTTGGAGAAAAAAATAAAATTAATGTAAGATTCATGGTTGAAGTGGACTTGATGGGCTGAAGGAGCTATTTGGATATCAAGTCCCTATGGCAATGGAGCCATGGTTACATTGTTGAGACTGGCTTTTAAATCAACTACATTCATTATTGGGGTGGTGAGATTTGAACTCGTGACTCCAGATCAACATGCTTGCTTGTCTAGTAACTTCACTCAGCCCTGCTGAAAAATAATTATCACTTTCTTCAATTGAGACTTAAGCGGAACAAGTGCCTGCTTGTAACTTATCTATTGCCTGGTGTGTTGGAAGCACATTGGGCAGCATGGTACTTTGTTAAAACCAAAGGGCACTTTTTTGTTATCCTGGAATGTGAATATAATCCTGGTTTTCATTTCTCAACTGCCAAACTTAACTCCAAACTTTTCTTCCTTAATCCCTGTGCTCTCCTCATAAATGTGAGGATCTCATGGATTTTATTAGCAAGGACCATGTGCTGAAAGGCCATTTCTTTGCCGCATGCCTCTGACTTCATTTAATTTCCACATCCATTGCCTGTGTGGTCGTCTTGACAGTTGGTCAGTCTTAATTTCATCTGGATAAACACCATCTCCAATTCTATCCCTTTCCTGAATCCACTTGGAATGAGCTGGACTGCTTCCTTAGAATTCCACTTGCCCTTGAGCCGAGCTTCTGACCCCCTCTTCTCTATCACTACAACCTCCATCCACATCAGCTTCACCTCTGCATTATTTTAATGCTGAACAACTGACCATCATCTGCCTTCGGCAAACTTCAGCTCACCCAGGATCAGAAGTAGGCTATCGCTCAGCTTGAACCTAATCAATAAAATTAGGACTGACGTGCCCCACCTAGTCCAAATCCACTTCTTTGTCTTCCTTAACCCTCCTTAGCTCCTCGCTCCCCAATGCTGTTGAACTTCAAATTCTTCAGGCACTTAAATCCTTTCACCAGGGGTGCCGTGCTAATTTTTTAGGTGCTCACAAAAAACGTCGACAAGGAGGTGCCAGAGCCGCCTCATGAGGTGCTTGGAGTGGTGTTCCTGCAGTGCTCTACCCCTGACCTTTCATTGCTTTATACTGTAAACAGTGCTGAACACTGGTTTATTCTGGCAGTTTTTCCATTTCTACAGCAAGCCCCACCATCTCCCCAATCTCACCAAACAGCATAAATCACAGCACTCTGAGTGAGGTTTCCCATACTGACTCAAATCCTCTTTGGCTTGCTGTTTACCTCTGAAATGTAATTTAATTTCCCATTTATGCAAATGATTTAATAGAAATACCAAATGCATGTGTTCCATTCACCCGCATTGGAGGACAAATTGGTTTCAAAGCATTCTAAATTGTGCCAGCTTTTATTGTTCATTCTTGCTCATGTGAGGCAATTCCATTATTAAAAAAAACATTGCAGCACTGTACAGGCCCTTTGACCCCTCCATGTGTGCTGAACCATATAAAAGCGCTAAACCCTACCTACTCTATGACCCTTTATTTTCCTTTTGTCTATGTGCTTATCTAATAGTCTTTTAAAGGCCCCTAATGTTTCAGCCTCTACCACCAGTCCTGGCAAGGCATTCCAAGCCTCAACAACTCCCTGTGCAAAAAAAAAAACTTACCCCTGATGTCTCCCCTATACTTCCCTCCCTTAATCTTATACCTATGTCCTCTTGTGGCTGTTATTCCCACCCTAGGAAACAGGTGCTGGCTCTCCAACCCATCAATGCCTCTCATAATTTTGTAGACCTTGATCAAGTCCCCTCTCATCTTTCTACTCTCCAAAGAGAAAAGCCCCAGCTTTGCCAACCTTGCCTTATAAGACATGCCCTCCCATCCAGGAAACATCCTAGTAAATCTCCTCTGCACCCTTTCCATAGCCTCCACATTCCTTCCTATAGTGAGGTGACCAGAACTGGACACAATACTCCAAATGTGTTCTCACCAGAGACTTCTAAAGCTGCAACGTGACTTATTTACTCTTATACACAATCCCCCATTAATAAAGCCCAGGATCCCATAGGCTTTTTTAACTATCCTATCAACCTACCTTGAGGGATGTATGGACATGAACCCCAAGAGCTCTCTGTTCATCCATGCTCTTAAATAACTGACTGTTAACCCTGTACTCAGCTTTTTGATTTGTCCTGCCAAAATGCATCACCTCACACTTGTCTGGATTGAGCTACACTCGCCATTTTTCTGCCCAGCACTGCGTCCTGTTTATGTCCTCTGACAATTTAGAAAATTTTCGAATACTGGTCAAAAAATGAAAAGCTGAAGGGACAGTTCAGGCAATATCTACAGAGAGAAATGGATGATCCATGTTTTGGGCCAGAACCCTTTTTCAAGACATTTATTTATTGTCCTTGGTGATATCGTCAGCAAGATTCCTGTGTATGTTCAGCATTTTGATGGGCACTGCAGTAGGCAGAGCCTCTACCTCACAGAGGATGCTGCTTTGACCTGATGACACCTCCAGCTTCTCATTGTTTGCTCATGATTCCATCATCTAATTGTGAGCAGCTGTTGTCAGGCAAGTGCACACCTGACAACTGGAGTCAATCAACGACCAACTAATTAGAGTCCACAACCCGGCAAGTTCCAGGAAGGAGGAGACAAGATATCTCTGGATGAGAAAGGAAGTCATGGATCAAGTCAAAAAGAATAAAGAATTAATGTAAAGTCAACTACAATCAGACAAGTCCTCCTGAAGGAATATAAGGATTGTGGAAAAGACCTCAAGGTAGGCCAAAAGGGCCATGAAATACTTTTGGTGAACAGAATCAAAGTAATTCCTAGGACATTTTAGGCTTGCATTAAAAACAAGAGGATAACTAGGGAAAGAAAGAGTCCACTCAAGGACAAATTTATGCTTGGAGTGAGGTACTAAAGGAATACTTTGCATTGGTCTTCACCAAGGAGAAGAGAGCAGAGTGTGGGGAATAATAATGTGTTGGGGCATTTTGAGATCAAGAGAGAAGAGGAGGTGGTGTCTTTTGAAGAGTGTTAATATGGATATCCCTTGGACCTTCTGGGATGTATCCCAGGTTATTTAAAGAGGCAGTTTTGTTCAAGAAGGGAAATAGGGATGATGCAAGAAATTATAGCCCAGTGAACCTTGCATCAGTGGTAGGGGAACTATTGGAGAGAATACTTTATATTAGGAATGAAAATGTAAAGGGAAATTATACAGTTGAAGGCAGGAATTTTAAAAGCATTGATGTGTTGATGGATCTAGGGTTCAGATTCATAGTTCCTTGATAGTGGCCACACTAGAAGATATGGTGGCAAAGAAGGTATATGGGTTGCTTGACTTCATTGGTTGGGGCATTGAATCATGAGAACATACTGCCTTATAGTCAAATATGAGGTGAAGATGCACCAAAATTCTTACTCATTGTAGCCAAACAGGTATGCTAGGTACACCAACTACAGTAGATGCATTACACTGTGCCAAGAGTGAAAAGTGATAAGTGAAGGATAGAATGATAAAGGTTCACAGTTGCAATTTGTGCAAAAAAAACCAAAGTTTCAATGATGCAAACAGATTGTTTTGGTGATAGTAGAGTAGTTTATGGTTAGCATGGTAAGCAGAGGTTCCGAGTGCTACTGGTACCATGTAATGGTACAAGTACAACCTTTTGCATAGTCTGGTGAGGAGGGTGGCTAAACACTCCACAGGATGAAAAACAAAACCTGTCAAAGGCCGGATGAACCCTCTTGTAGGGTCAACAGCCATCTAACAAATACATTCCATGAAGCGTGGAAAGGGCACCCCTTGCATTGAAGCTTGGTCTGCAGCAGAACTTTCCCCAGTCGTCTTGGACCTCACCATACCACTGGATCCGGGAAGGGATCACTTAATTCCATTCACCCTCATGCTGATGCTTTCTGAGGAGTGGGGTATCCTCATACCAAATCTCATAAGCTGACTGAAAGGAATCATCATTCTATGGGATGGACAGCCAGAAAAAGCAGAGGTTCAAGAGCCCAATAGCTATGCAAAAAAACTGTTTGTGAACTTCGAGGCCTGAACATAGCAGCAAGAAGAGGATGTGATCAGGGAGATGCCGGTCCTTCATGATCTTGGCTGCCTTCTTGTAAGGAAGTCATGTTGCAGCTCTATGAAACTTCGGTTCAGTCACAGTTTGTGTATTGTGAGCAATTCTGTTGCCCCATTACAGGAAAGATGAAATTACAGGACATGGTCTGAAAGAGAATTACCAGGATATTGTATGGAGCAGAGGGTAGGAGCTATAAGGAGAGATTGGACAAACTTGGGTTGTTTTTCTGGACTGTTAGAGGCTGCGTAGAGACATAATAGAAGTTTATAAAATGATGAGAAGCATTGATATAGTATAGACAGTCTGAATTTCCCCCCAGGTGGTTGGGGGTGAGGGTGGTTGAGAAGTATTTTTTTATATATACAAAGAGTGAAAGGTTCCTGGAATGAGCTACTCTGAGTAGTGGTGGAAGTAGATATACAATACTATTTAGAGACTTGTAGATAGACACAGGTATATGCAGGTGCTCCACGTAGCCAACAATAAGGCAGGCGTAGCTGGGACCCATGCATATACACATGACCACTCCTTTGACTTGAAGGAAGTGGGAAGAGTCAAAGGAGAAATTGTTGAGGGTGAGAATCAGTTCTGCCAGGTGGAGGAAGGTGGTGGTTGAAGGTGACTGGTTGCGTCTGTGGTTCAGAAAGAAACAAAGGGCTTTGAGACCCTTGGGGGATGGAGGTGTATGATGAAGGTGAAAATTATGTGATCAATTTCAGGGAACTGGAAGTTGTTGAAGTAATGGAGAGCATGTGAGGTGTTGCCGATGTAGGTAGGAAGGTACTGGACTGGGAGGACAAAATGGAGTTGAGGTAAAATTATGCCAGTTAGATGGGGCAGGAGATAATGAAAACAATGTGTCTACTAGGATGATTGGGTTTGTGGATCTTGGGTAGAAGATAAAACTGGGCAGTGCAGGGTTGGGAAATAATGAGGTTAGAGGTTGTGGGAGGTAGATGACCTGAGTGTTGAGGTCAGTGATGGTGTGTGAGAAGGTGGTTTGTTGATTCTTGGTGGGGTCTTGTTTCAGAGGTAAATGATGGTTGTCTAAGAGCTTTTGTCTGGCCTTGGCAAAGTAGAGGTCAGTGCATCATACCACAACAGCACCTTCCCCTGTCTGTGGGTTTGATCGTGAGGTTGGGATCGGTATGGACCAAGTGGAAGGCAGTGCATTCTGAGGTGGTAAGTTAGAGTAAGTGATGGGAGTGATGAAGTCAAGATGGTTGATGTCTGGACAACAGATGGAACTAAAAAATGTCCAGAGCATGCATAAAGTCAAACGAAGTGTCCAAGAGGAGGAAGAAGGCTTAAGTTGGGAGATGGTCGTCAGATCCAAAAACAGGTGGACAATAGAAGTTAGCTCGAACTAGTGGTGTTCCCCAGTGATCAGCGATAGGACCCCTTGAGGTTATGATATTTGATTTGGACATCAAATTCAGCACAGACAAGTTGGCTGAAGTCCCCATTCCTCTGCTGTACACTGTTTAAATATGAGGCAATCAAACATTTACTATCTTTCAAGATGTGTAGAGGCTCTCATAGCGCAGTGGTTAGAACACTGGCCTTGTAAACCTGGGGCCTCATTTTCTGGGAGAGGCACTTGCCCAGGAGTTAACTGGGACAGGGTCCAGTGGAAAAAGAGAACAATTGGCACGCGTCTTCAAATCATACCAGGGATTGATGGCCTCGACCCCCTACTGGTATCCCTGGTGTCAGCTAATGATGATGTGCAGATTAAACCAGTGGAAAAGGGACAGCAGAAAGTAACCCATTTCCTATTCCCGGGGATGAGTTGTGTAAAGTGGGAGAGCAGTCAGTGTCCCGGTTAAAGGTGGCCCAGTGGGAACGTAAGGCCAATTAACTGGGCCGCCACTGTTAAAGGGGTTCAGTCTTTTTTTTACCTAGCATGTATGTTACATTCTAAAAATGTAGTATAACACGAAAATAATGGAACCTTGATCGTCCTGTTCTCTCGGCCACAAAACACGCTGCAGCAAGGACGAATGTTTCAGATATTTATGTAAATAACATTTAAGGATGAAAGTTCCACCAGTTATATTATGATTGTGGAGATTACAATAAGTATACTGTTATACATGCCCTGAATTCTACACTTTCATTGTTAAACAGTTCAAGTCGAAACAAATGCTGTGTGTACTGTCGAGTCATGTCACCCACCTGTTTGCAGCGAGCAAACCCTGGCTGTCAGTCGCGGGGGAGGTGGGCTATTTTATCAATATCACGGTACATACTTCAATAATTGGGAGTGAGGATGAGGGACAATTTAATTTTTTAAAAAGAAAATAACTTTCCTAGGATCTCTGAACTCTCCATTTGCCCAGTTCCTGGGACACGTGGAGACTGCAGCCAACTGCTGGAATCTGAAGCCAAACGCAGTCGGCTGGAGGGGCTCGGCGAGCCGAGCAGCATCAGGTCCCGTCCTGACCGGCTCTTTGTCACCCGCTGATGCTGTTCGTCTCACCGAGTCGCTCCAGCAGATCGGGCTGGTCCACGGATACCTTGTGTTTGATTTGTGACCCTAAGATACAGATTTCTCGACCCGGGAGGCATCGGCCGCTCGACACGACTTGTGTCCGCCACACTGGGACGAGTTGTATTTTTTTCTCATACCGTCACGTCCTTGATTATATGGTATGTACATGCCTCGTTTAAGAGAGAGGCTAAATGTCTGGACTTCGACGAGAGCCCAATGCAAGCCCGAGGCCCCGGGAACCAGCATTTAACCACAGTTTTAAAGCCACGGTAAACGCACGTGGGTGTATTTTTTTTATCTTGCATTGCCGATATTCTTGTATTTGCACAGTAGCAACTGTTTGAAAGTCTTCTTGAAGGTAATATTGCAGAGGGCGTAACACGCTGGGTTGACCGTGCTGTTGATATAACACAGCCAGTAGCCAATGGTCCAAACCGTCTCGGGGACGCACTTATCGCAGAAAGTGCTGATCAGGACCATGACGTTGTAAGGGGTCCACGTCAGGATAAACGCCAGAAGGATGGCGAAGATGGTCCGGGTCACTTTCTTTTCTCTGGCGGCCACCTGGCGCCGCTTTCGGACTTGGCTTCTGGCAATGTTGGCGAATTTCCTGGCCACGTTGCCGGGCTTGTTCTCCACGGCGTTCTGCGTGCTGTTCCCGGGCATGATCTCGATGGCGGTCACGCACTCGTTGCCACTCCGCTTGGTGACGATCTTGATCCTCGACCACTTGGAGCCCGGCACCTTGTGGAGCGCGGGGACCGGCGCGCTCTGGCCCGCGTCCCCCTTGGGGATGGACGGGACGGTGCTGGCGGAGCTGGACTCGTTGGACGTCTTGTCCTCCCGATGGCCGGCCGACCCGAGGTTGCTGGACGATTTCTCCTCCAGTTTTCCATTCTTGATGGTGTCCCGGAAGGAAGCCGCCGTTGGCCTGGGCGTGTGGTGGTTCTGCTGCCGGCTGAAATAGCCCCGGAGCCAGTTGGAAGATCGAGAGGGTTTCTCCCTTTGACTCTCTGCCCTGTGGCTTTTCATTCTGCTCCTGCTGGCCAAAGAGACTTGGATGTACAGGACGGTCATGATGACGACGGGCAGGTAGAAGGCTGCTATCGCCGTGCCGAACGTCACGGCGGGGTTGGAGAAAAACTGGACATAACACTGGTCCTCTTCCACCGTGCGCTCGCCCACAATGAACTTCCAAAAAAGGATGGCCGGGGCCCACAGGATGAAGGAAAGGATCCAGGCCGCGGCTATCATCAGCCCAGCCAGTTTGTTGGTCCTTCGGGCTGGATATGTCAGTGGCTTGGTAACGCAGAAGTACCGGTCGAAACTAATGATCAGCAAGTTCATGACCGAAGCGTTGCTCGCAACGTAATCGAGGGCCAGCCACAGGTCGCAGACCACAGCGCCCAAAGGCCAGTAACCTTTAATGACATAGATGGTGTACAGGTTCATGGAAAAGACGGCAATGATCAGATCCGCACAGGCCAAGCTGAATAAGAAGTAGTTGTTGACAGTCTGCAGTTGGCGATTAACTTTGATGGACAGCATGACCAGGATATTGCCCACCACAGTGAAGAGGCTGAGCGAGCCAGTGACCACGGCTATAAAGACGATCTCCACAGTCTTGTAAGGGCTAGTCGGCGCAGTTAAGCTTGCGTTCAAGTGGGCTCCGTCAGCCTCCAAAGTGGCATTCTCCATTCTGACCAGCAAGGTTTCTCCGAACGCCTTATGCCCAGAACCTGAAACGCACAAAGACACAGTGGTTAGAGTAACGAATCCCTTAGCTTTTCACGCCTTTCATCCGTCGTCGTTTCATTACCCCTGCTTACTTATCCAATTGGGAGCGGCGCCGGTATCTTTTCTCTGAGTTGCAGTAGGGACATGAATATTTGCGGCTTGATAATGCAATTAAAGGCACGGGAACAAAAGCAAACCATTTAAATTCCACTTGTCCTCCTTGACGCCACATCTTTCGATACGCATGGCTTCCATTGATCGAGGAACCCGACTCGATGAGCAAACATCAATGACGTCCTCGTTTTTCTTTGCAAGGTCTCAACACGTCCTTCATTCTTTGCATGAACATACGTCTCCTGAATGGCTGGGCCCTGCTTAAATATAAAAACTAGACCTCCATGAACAAAAACCCTGCTCTTGATTTCTCCTTCCAGTGGAAAATATTGATCTCCATGTACATTTGTCGATTACTCCAGCTGTGAAGGAACCAATGGTTCACCTGCTTTCACCATATCCTTTCTGTTCTTATATTCTATATCTCAACCATTGAAAACAGTATCACATTATTTCTTAATTACCTTCATCTGTTTTTGAACGGTCTTCAATACTCCCCGAAGTCCCATTGCTGTGTCAATCCCAGCCTTGTTGGTCCTGACAAAAGACATCACCTCCTATCTTTCTGAATACATCTCTACCTTCCATTGTCCTGTCTGTTTCGCCACCTCAACAATATCATCCTGTAGCCTAAGACTACTCTAAGTTGGAGATATCACCAAATTTTTATGACTTCTACACATACTGATCATAATTCTTGCATTTGCGATGAAATCATTCTTCTTTGGCTTGGCTTCGCGGACGAAGATTTATGGAGGGGGTAAATCATTAATGTATTTAATATAAACAGCCAAGTTCCCAGCACCAAATCTTGCCAAACACCACTCGTCACAGGCTTCCAATCACAGGAAACTAAAAAAAAAACCCACCTACTATCATCCTCTTTTGCCTATTACCAAGACAAATTTGTATCCAATTTGCCAACCTGCCCCGGATTGCATAGACCAGCCTCCCATATGGGACCTCATTGATCTTCAAGCAGACTACATCACTCACATTGTTCTGATTAACATGATTTTTTATATCTGAAAAATTCAATCAAAATTATGAGATAGGATCATCCTTAACAGAACTGTACTGATGATCACTAATTTATATCTGCTTTTATTATGTAGATTAATAAGAGGTTTTTTCAATTATCTACCTTCCATTGATGTTAGACCTACATCCTGCTTTCCTTCTCGAAAAAAGGTACCACATTTGTTGTTTTCCAGTCATCTGGCACTTGACCCGTGGCCAGTGAGGATGAAGAAATCTCTGGCAGAGCTCCACCAATCTCTTGCCTTGTCTCCTGCTTAGCCAGGGAAATATCGCATCTTAGAGTAGACCTAATACTGCTTCCTTTTCAATGGCAATTTATCTAAGAATCCCATTGCTCCCCGCTCTGAATTCTCCAATGAAAATAGCCTTCTCCAGAGGCCAAGCAGATGTGAAGTATTCAATTAATTGAACAATTTCTGGAAATCCAGATTAACTACATCTGGAGATATTCTTCTGAGCACTTCTTCAAAACAAAAATATTTTTTTTCGATACGATCTCTTTGCAAATCCGTGGATTCTCTAATTAGCTCAGATTTCTATTTTCATTCATTCGGTCCTTAATTATAGATGCCTGTTACCCAACCACAACAGGTGGTGAATCAGCAAGTCTATAGATTTCACTCTCATATCTTTCTTAATTAATAAAGTTACATTTTGAAAACTTTCAATGTAAAGGGAGAATTCACAAATCAAGAAATTTTGGAAGATTAAGTCTGAAATTATCTTCAGTTTCCCTACTTAATTCCTCTTGTTGATTCCCTCAGGTGGGGAATATCAAATCCTTGGGATTACATAAGAAATAGGAGCAGGAGTCGGCCATTCAGCCCGTCAAGCCTGCTCCACCATTCAGTGGCTAATGAGATCATGGCTGATCTGATGATGGGCTCATCTCCACCTACTTGCCTTTTCCCCCATATCCCTTAAATACCTTACTATGCAGAAATCTATACAACTTTGACTTAATATTTATAGTGAGGTCGTCTCCACTGATTCAATGGGCGGTGAATTCCACAAATTCAGCACCCTCTGGGAAAAGCAATTCCTCCTTACCTCTGTCCGAAATTGAACACCCTGAATATTAGGCTATTTCTCCTAGTTCTGGTCTCCCTTACCAGTGGAAACAAGTTGCCTACCTCATTCTTATCGATGCCTTTCATAATTTCACGTGTTTCTATAAGATCCCTTCTCATTCTTCTAAATACCAGTGAGTACAGTCCCAGATGACTCAATCTCTTCACGTAAGCCAACACTTTCATCCTCGGAATCAACTTCCTCTGGACCGCCTCCAAAGCCAGTACATCCTTCCTCAAGTAAGGAGACCGGAATGCATGCAGTTCTCCAGATTCATCAAGATAAAGATGAATCGATCTTTAGTGCTTTTATTTTTATTTCTAATGTTGTTTTCTTGCATTTGTTAATGCTAATGAACTTCATTTCTTGATTCATTATTATTTTTCTTGGAATATCAGATGTGTCTTCTGGACCCACTATGAAGACTGAAACAGGATAATTATTCACTATCTGATGAAACTTTATTTATTTGTGATATCATCTAATTTTTCTGAAGAACCTACATTATCTTTGACTATCTATTCTCTTCTAATGTAATTTGACAGCTTTCTACATTAATCTTTATAACACACGAAATATTTTTATCATTCTCCTTTTGTTTTGCCTTTACGTCTTTCATAACAAAAACCTTTGAAATTACACTGCTGATTGGACTGGTGTATGCATTTTGGTTTACTTATATTGCTAATTTCTTTTGTTGTCTCTGCATTACTTGTCAAATAGAACATGCTCTTTTGATTAAATATCCTGCTTGTGTATTTATTTAGATAATCTTTAAAAAAAAAAAATTGATCCTGCAGTAGGTATAAATATATTAAATTTTTGCTCAGTGTGCATTTGTCTCATTATACTAAAGTTGACTTCAGGAAAGTGTGGGGTCTTACTAACTGTGTGATGTTTCTTCTTTACAAGCCTCACATTGAGTTTAATGCCTGTTGGATTAAGTCTACTTCATAGTTGCCCTTATTTTTGGCTACAAAACATTTGCGCCAGAAAAGGAACTTTTGTTACCACAACAAATTCATTGTTTTACTGATGAGCTGTTCTGCGCATCCCTCACATGAGAAGATTCAAGACTCTCTTTGAAGCAGCTCCACTTTTGCTACAGTACTGGTCCATCACTAAATCCATATATGCCACTATTTATTGCTATTATCAAGAATCCCGTTGTGTCTCTCCTCTATTCTTCACTATTAGCGATTGACTGCTTTCTTTTTCATGAAAGATATTTTTAATGAATAAAAGTGGCTCCTTTTACTTTGTTTTCCTAGTCTTTCAAAAGACCTAAAGCAGTAGTTTTCAAACCTTTTCTTTCCACTCACATTCCCCCTTAAGTATTTGCTATACCATCGGCATAGTACCTCATGGACTCATGTGCCTGGTTTCATAACTCCAAAAGAAATGGGCCAATGACAATTTTTCTCAAGCAAAATAGGGTCTAAAGCAGTGATTCTCAACCTTACCTTCCTATTCACATCCCACTTTAAGCAATCCCTTACTAATCACAGAGCACTTATGGCATAGGGATTTAAAAGTTTGAAAACCACTGACCTAAAGCCTTCAAATATTTGAGTAATTATTTCAGTGCTCTTTTCACATAGTTTTGATTTGTCTTCTCTCATCTTTTTATTTGTATTTAGATTATTTGATTAGCGTTTCTCATTTCATGACAGGAGCTAAAAAAAAACTTTATAGATTATAATGTGTCAACCAGCTATTTACCTTGGCGAGTCTGTTGTCTATCTCATTGTCAATCCTTGCATCTGATGAAATGGTGCAGCCGAGATAGGTAAACTGGTTGACCGTTTTGAGTTTTGTGTGCCCGATGGAGATGTGGGGGGGCTGGTAGTCATGGTGGGGAGCTGGCTGATGGAGGACCTCAGTTTTCTTCAGGCTGACTTCCAGGCCAAACATTTTGGCAGTTTCCGCAAAGCAGGACGTCAAGCGCTGAAGAGCTGGCTCTGAATGGGCAACTAAAGCGGCATCGTCTGCAAAGAGTAGTTCACGGACAAGTTTCTCTTGTGTCTTGGTGTGAGCTTGCAGGCGCCTCAGATTGAAGAGACTGCCATCCGTGCGGTACCGGATGTAAACAGCGTCTTCATTGTTGGGGTCTTTCATGGCTTGGTTCAGCATCATGCTGAAGAAGATTGAAAAGAGGGTTGGTACATATGTACCAACATTCTTGCTTCCTGCAATTGACAGGCACTTCCTTAAAAGTAACAATGTCAAAGGCATCTACAACACTACTCTTATCCATCACGACTTCAGCTGCATCTTGGAGTTGATCCACGATCTATTACCAGGTGCAGATGCTCATGGGCAAAAATGGAAGGATGTCAAACTGAATCTCTGGATGGTAAAACCTAATGCACGGCTTGACACAGAGTAGATGTTTTCCAGCTTCTAGCATCTACTGAACTTTCAAACTGAGTACATATGGCCTATTCGCAGTCTGAATGACTGTCAGAAAGCACCTTGCTGGATGCCCAGTAAACCTGTTAGCTGCAGCAAGCAAGAAGTTTGGTATGCATGTATGTACATTGTGCAATGTACATGAGAATAAACTTAACATTATCAAAAGCTTCCCATCAAAATAACCTAACCTGAAGCAGAATTTGTTGTTCTGCTTAATCAAATGCGGCAAACTTTGTCCGCAACTCCCACTGAGCAATCTCGTACCTCCTGGGTTCATGCCTGGATTATTAGTAACACTGGTGATTTATTTTGGTAGTTGAAATGTGATGGGAAGGTTTCATCAGTAATTCTTGCATGTAAAATACATTATTGTCAAGAAAACTCTCTAGAGATTTCAGATGAATATCCCCATGGCAAAGAATGAATAATTCTGCATACCCATAATTATACTGAGCTGAAATTCTGGTGGATGAAAACCCAGGAATTGGTTTTGACTCTCATTGACAGTGTAAGGAAGGTGATAGCAGCAGCTCCTTTTACATCTCCCTGGATTTTAATTCCTGTTGTAGCCAGCCATGTGAAAATCTCATAGGACTGACACTATGCCATACCACATCCTGGAGGTAAAGGAGAATACGTGATCAACGGAACTACTGTGCGCGTTCCTTATAAACGGTGTGAAGCTCATACATTCAAACTTTGTACTCTGCACACATTTTATAATCCTTGGCTCATACATCTTTGCAACTCATCGGTCATAAAACATTTGTCGGGCAATTTAGTAACCTCAGTTAGTTCAAAGGCAATGAATTCTGTAATGATTGAATGATTGACTTAACATGGCAGCTATAATTTTACAATCTGTGTTTTTATTATTGTCTCCTTTTGTAGCTCAGTGGTCCAGTGACAAGTTTATGGTTACACATTTGTACAATCTGTACATGCATCAAAATTCATACTTGCTGCAGCCAATCAGATTTTTTAAAAAAATCAACTCTAATAGTTTACATTAAATTACCCCAAAATCAAAAAAGATAATAAATATGAAATAGAAATATTCACAGTTAGTTAGCGGGGGTGGGGGGGGGGGGGAAGTGGCACTTCAATAGTGTAGATGAATCTTTTTGTGGTCTTGAAGTTGTTTATGGTTGGGATACTAAGTGGCGGATTTATGATTCGCATTACCAAAATGTTGCCAGTTCAGTTCATGCTCCCTGCTGAGTTAGCGGATCTCACCTGGAGCAATCCAAGAGACACTAACAGTGTTAGTTTCATGGGCTCAGATGGGGAAAATCAGCCTGTATACCATCCCTGTGGGGGTTAAAAAAAATTGGGCATGTGTACGAGAAATTTTCAGTGACCTTCCTCGTCAAACCTCCTATTACTAAGGGGAAAACAATCACTTCTAATTTTGTCATGACTTCTGGAAATCCTACAAATTAGTTAAGATGAGAACCAATTAATGTTTAGAAATTACAGTTCTCGTTGCATGACAACTGTTGTTTAGGTTGACAATGAGATTAGGACTTTGTTATGAAGGCACAGCAAATATAATAAGTGCATCACAGTGTATGCATACATTGAACAGATGCCCAGTGTTTGACTTTCTGGAAACATTGCTTGCATATTCCCTTCTGTTGCTTTATGGGTCATGTAACCATGTAGTTATTTGTACACACATCAGAAAACCTAGGTTAGAAAGGAACAGTTACAGTTAGGACCCACTTGCTATACAATAGGGAACTACTCATGGACCACAGGAGTGGAACCAATGGAGGAGCTCTGCCAGTGAAAATGAGTCAGGTGCTGCATAAGCATGACAAAAGCTGTGCAGATATCATCCACAGTCTGAATGTGATCGTAATCAGAACTTAAAATGAAATGTAATGAGGCTGTCAACACTAAAGGTATAATGCAGAAAACCTGACACATGCAATAAAATGAAAAGGATTTGTCATTGCTGTCAGCAAAGCCAAAGAGTCGACTATTGCAACCTTCATCAGCTGTAAATTGAAGGCATGTTCAAGTACTTACGATCAATACATTTTATATAAAAAAAAACAACTCCAAACTATGTCACATTTGTACATAAATTGTATTATGTTTAAATATTTAATGTCACTCCAAAAGACCACTTGTTGTTTCACAAATTCTCTAGCCCTAAAAATGTGATGTTATGTAAGTGAATTATCATTACATTATTTCAAAATTAATTGCCCAGAAGGCCATCACTTGCTGCAACACAAACTCTTCCCACAGTCAAAGAAAGGCTTTTCTTTTTTATTTTACTTGATCTCTCTTTTTATTTTTTCTTCTTTTTTACTATTACTAAGACAAAAAATTGAAGTGGGGTTTAACTATAGATCATGGATCATATAATTAGAACAACATGATTACATTAGAGAAGTATAAAATATTTTTTATACAAGGGAATTTTAATTATTTATAATTTTTGTATCCAATATTACTTTTGGTCATAATGAGCTATGGTTTAATTATTATAATTATAAAATTAGATGTCCTGAATGATATAAGCTATGCAATAATTATGGTTGTATTTTTAATTGATATGTGATATATATCTGATATATTTCGATTTGTGTATAAAGGGTTTTTGTTAAACTCAATTAAAAAAAAAATAATGCTTTTCTGATGCTCCTTTTAGTGCATTTCATTTGACTAAGCAGAGAGAAATTTATAGACCTGTGTATCTTAAAATAATAAAGGATAATTGCTGTTATACTTGATTAACCTTGATCAAAAATATATTAATGTGCTGTGACTTTTATCTTGTGTTCTGTGGAGTTCAAAAAGTTAGTTATTTCAATTTCTCCGAGTTTGCTATCTGTTTAAGTTCTTATTTGTCGGTTCACCAGCACTATGCCCTCATTGTTGTGCATGTGAAGAAGCCTCTTGATGTCAGAAGGAAATGAACCTTGCAGAAAAGGGAAAGCTCGGAGGTCATTAAACCTTTGTGTGAAATTTACTTCAAGGACAATAGCCTGTCCCCATTCATGACACAATCAAGGTTAAGAATACTGAATTAGAATTGGGCAAATAATCAGTGATGCTTTGGGACTTCAATCCAGAAATTATTTTCCTGTTCTTGCAAGATGATTTGTTTCTCTAATTGACTTGGGAAAAGTATTTTTATAGCTTTGCTTTGTATACCCAATGGGGACACCATGTAAGTGTATAATTCATGCAGAAATAACATGCAATATTTGGATGCCAGCTTGTGTAAAACTCAAACAATCTTCCTTGGGGATTATTTTCCTTTGAATTATTTAATATTTTGTGCAAGGCCAGTTTTGTGAAAGGCAGAGTGTGTCAAAGTGTTAAGGTGAATTCGATATAATTACAGATCAACATTACAAAATGTAAAAGATTGGTCAGTACAATGATGGCCATTTCCCTTGTGGTTGAACTCACATAAGAAAAATGAATGGCAGGGGATGAAGCAGGATCAATTCTTCTACAGTGATATGTACTTGTGCAGCATTCATGAGTGTGTTACGAGCCCAAAGGACCCCAAAACCCAGCAGCAATAGACATTCACCAAGACCAGTGGTTTTCAAAACAAAAGTTATTTTTAATCAACTTCAAACATGAAAATAGAATCAAACTTTAACTTAACTCTATACTAATCCAAATTACCCCCTTCTAATTCTAAGTGTGTGTGTGTGGGGGGGGGGGGGGGGATTTAAGAAAAGTTCTTTGGTTCACAGTTCAATCTCACTTCTTTTTCCAAGTTCTCTGGTTGCAAGCAATCACCGTGCTGTGCACAGAATTTAACATGTATAAAGTTCACCAGGCTTGGTGCTTGAAAGGTAAATGTTTACCACTCAGGAAGGTTCTTGTAGGGTTTGCAGAGAGAGATATTTGTTGTTCCAGGATTTCCACAACTGAGGTACCACCACTAGTCACCTCAGGGTCTCGCTGATGAAACTTGCCCCATCAGGGTCTTCCAGATGGTAACCTCTTTCTTCAAGCTACCACAGAGTTCAATTCCTTCCTCCATTTCAAGAGAAACATCAGACAGATAGCACTTCCAGCAATCTACTGCTCTGGAAGTTGCTTTCATCGGTTTCAAACAGTTTTTCCTGGATTGCAATTTTCAGTTACTTGTCAGTGTCCCACACACTGACTGACTGAGCTGTTAACTCAACTCTCTCTCTCTTCCAACTGCCACTCCAGTGAAAAGCATGTGACTCATATGACTTGCAAAACCCTCACCTTCTCCAGCAAACAACAGGAGTTATTTCTTCTGCTCAAGTTGTTATCTTAGGCAAACAACCCAAGAGTGATCTTCCTGTGCTCTCTGGCAAAACCCTTGAAAAGAGCTTCCATCAGCCATCGTGTCTCCAGTTCCAAACAATGGTCATTCATTTTATGATGTCAGGTCAATTAACACCTACTTGTGAAAGGTGGTTACATTGTCCACAAATCTTCAATACAACTTCAGTCTTTCAAATAAGATCTGTTTTAAAATGTATGTGTCCTACTCTAAATCTTATAAATTCTTCCCAAATATTAATATTATTACAAGAGTGATGAAACCTGCTGACCTCAGACCAATCAAAATGACCAATGGAAATGCACAGGTCAAACAGGATTTTGGTCAAACTTTCTGTGGTATTGCATCAGGTTTTGTATTATGGAAAACCATTTTGAACCCTGTCATGGAATGCGAGTGTTTCCCAAGATCGGCATTTAAGACCAATCTTAATTTTCCATGAGCTGGAAGTTGTGATCTACCTTTTAAATCTACTGCAGTGTGTGTGGGGTTCACTGTTAGCAGGACAGGGACCACGTGGCAATGGAGGTTACAGAAGCACAGGAAGTGGCAGTGGGATCCATGGATATTGGAGGGACTCCAACAGCCCCAACTAAAAGCTAGTCTTGAAGATAGATAATGGTTAGATAAAATCAGGAGACAACCATCCATTTTTAATCAGCACACAGAAGAGAATTTGAATAATAAATTCTGCCAGGAACTTCAGGGCAACCTCAGAGGGAAGAGGTTACAGGGACAAGACCATATTTCTTAAAAAAAAATAAAAATGGAGGCTTTTAAAATCAAATCATTGCTTAATGAGGAGGCAATATGGAGCAGAACATCAACAACAGAGTTTCAGATGGCTTCTGGTTTATGGTGGACAGAATGACAAATGCTGGCCTAGATTGCATTGAGAAAGTTAAGTAGAGATGTAGATGAAGGTTTTGGCAGTTGGTAAACTGAGGCAGATTTGGGCAGGTGCTGAGGCAGGAGGGCAGAGTTTTAGTAAAGATATGGCTTCACAGTCTTTCATTATCACTTGTAGCACAGGATTTTAAATTGACAGAGCAGCGAGGTGCCTTGGAAAAGGTGGGGTCTTGTGTTCGAGAAAATGTGAGCTCTTTGCAGTAGATCTTTGTTCAGGGCGGAATCAACATAGTAGTGAAAACTTAAAGGTTAGTGATTTTAGCCAATTATCACCTTTCATCAATATCTCCTAGCCGCTGCACAAAGATGAAAATTAAAATATAAACGGAAACATGCCTTAGCAGAACAAAAAAAATCCTCACCTCAGCCCCTCAGTCAGCTGGCTGGTTTAGTTCACTTACACATTGGGGGGAACTGCATGCTGCAGATAGCAATGGGAAATGCAGAGTGGTTCCAACTGTGTGGGGAATTATGGGTAATGAAGATGGCCAGTGATCCCGGATTGTGCCAGCCACCAGCCACTGCCGTAAGTAAGTTTTGTTTTAATAAAATATGTAAGTATTAACAGTGGTGGGGGGGTGGGGGGGGGGGTGGGAGAAGGGGTGCAATTTCAGTCTTTGCCATAGGCACTCTGTTCCCCAGATAAGCCACTGGTAATTGCTGAATATAAAGCTAGCATCATTTTGTTAAGAATAATTAAGACTATTTCAAACTTACCAAAAAGGACCTACAGGGTCAGCATTAGAAACTCTCTAAGGGGTGGGGGGGGGGGGGGGGGAGAAGGGCAGTGCTGTCACACCTCCCCCTCTCCGTGCATGTGCCTGCTGGCACTATTTAGGACCATGCATGCACCAACCAGCACAACTTGGGGCCTCTTTAAAATAAATGCTACAGGCCCTGCAATACCTTAATCTGGCACTGTCTAAGTTGTGCAGTGATCTTTTGTTCAGTTTATTGGTGACTTTTCATTAGTGAATGGTACCCATTACTCTCTCCGAATCTTCAAGATGCCTCCCCTGCTGCTGCTCTGCTTCTGCCCGTCCAGTCAGCTCCTGTTTGACTTAGAAGAAGTGTATAATGTGGAGGTGGTAAAGAGTCGTCGTACATGTTTCAGGTTTTTAGATTACATTGCATAAATGGAGAGAGACTGAAGTGAAAGAGGAGTATGGCCAAAGGATATCTTGAGTAAAGTGCAATTAACTCCAGGAACTTGCTGTCACTCAAGGCATTGAGTGTTGCCTTGAGGGAAACATTCAGAGAATGGGCAAATTCCTGCTGTTGGACATAAGTTTTCTATAGTAAGAGAAAAGCCCAAGGACTCTGCTAGCTTTTTGGTGTGGCAATTTAAAGGCTGATCCCATTTTCCATTCTCTCCTCATAACCTTATATCTTCCAACTTTCCCTTCAAAGGTTGCAATGATCTTGATGTTCCTTCATTCCCTGTAGCAAAGTTTCCCATCTCAAACCAACCTCTGGTCAATTCTAATCTCTCACTTCATTCACAGTGACTTAACAATCCGATGAAATTGCCTTTCCCCTAATAACTTGATGTCCCCTTTAAAATGTATCAATCTCAGCTCTTTGTTTCTCACTGCGGACTTCTTAGATGGCCCCTCGGCACTGAGGGTGGCTTCTCTCCACTTTGGTTCTGTGGGTGACGGTGAAGCCAATGTGGGATTGGCTGACTCTACCACAGGTGGGCTATCCTGCAATGGACAGAGGAGATGAGGATTCATTCTGGAATGGAATGTGTGGATTTGATTATTCGCACTGGACTGGACTTGAGGATTCATTCTGGAATGGAAGGATGATTCAAACATTAATTCTGGAATGAGAATTCAGGAATTCATTCTAGAATGATCAGAGACTAGAGGATTTGAAACCCACTGATGGATCTCAGAATTTAAAGCCGTGGTTCTCAACCTTTTTCTTTCCACTCACATACCACCTTAAGTAATTCCTATGCCATCGGTGCTCTGTGATTAGTAAGGGATTACTTAAGGTGGTATGTGAGTGGAAAGAAAAAGGTTGAGAACCATAGATTTAAAGGATTTTGATATGCTGACTTCCAGATAATCGAGTAAGCAATAAGCCTTTAAAAAATACTTTCATTGAACCATGGTGAAACGTACTTTTCATTTGTAACCCGAACCTGGAATGAACTTAATATTGATCACAGTTTAGCTATGACTAATGGCCAGATCAGAGGTAGATAAGGCTTTTATCTGAATCATGCTTAAAGAATGTGTACAAAGCATAAACGGATAGGACAAAGAGGAAAACCAAAGAGAAAATCCTCTATCTTTAAGAAAATATAATTGTTTGTAGAATAATAGATGTAATTCAATGACATGTTTGGAATAACAATATCATCCAAGACTTGATTGGTTTATTAGAGTCACAGAGAACTGAATTAATGCCTAGTACTTTAAGGTAAGGTGCTCAATAATTCTAGTAAAGTTGTCCATTCTGTCCAAGCAAATGCCTGGTTTCTGAGTGGTATGTATGTATGAGGAGAGGTTGAAGGTTCAGATGCTGAGGAACAAGGGTACATGTGATCAACAGTGGAGGGGATATCCAGAAAGCAAAGTACTTTGGACACTAAGTGCAACATTTAGTGAAATGGGAAGGACTCTTCCTCGAAGCTCAACATTAAAGCCCATGCCATAACACTACAGCCCCCGGTGCATTTTGAAAGGTGGGTGGAAACCAGAGCACCCGGAGGAAACCCACGGAGGCACGGGGAGAACATGCAAACACTTCGGCCACTGGCGCTGTAACAGCATTGTGCCCACCACTACACTCTCCGTGCTGCCACTGGGTTCAATAGTTCTGGAAAGTCCTTTGGGTCATACTGTGTGGTCCCTTAACATTCCTTATGTCCTGTGTCTCATTGATATTGTATTATCAAAGTAACTACCCCCATTATCCTTTGCCAAAGCAGAAGTCCAACAAGGTCAGAACATATCCACATCAAATTTTTGTCTTCTGATTAATTTGGCCCCTGTCAGGAGAAGTGGGTGGAATCAATATCAAACTCCTCATTTTTCAGAGTACAAGAAGATTGACTGCAGGATGTAATCTTGACACTTGGTAGCTGCATTTCACTCTACCCTAATTGCAGATTTCTGCTCCCCAATATTCATATGGGACTGGCGCAGTCCCCCCACGGGGTCTGGCGCTGTCCCCCATGGGTTTGCTACTGTCCATTGTGTTAAGTGTAATTCTGGGCCCATGCATTTATGTACTCAAAGCTCCCAGATACACATGTACAAAAAGTTCCACTTAAAAGGGCAGCCGGGACAGAGTTTCGAATCCCGTGCTGTCTGTAAGGAGTTTGTACATTCTCCTTGTGTCTGCGTGGACTTTCCTCGGGGGAACTGGTTTCCTCCCACCATTTGAAATGATCCGGGAGTTGTAGGTTAATTGATTGTAACTGGGTGGGTGCAGGTTCATGGGCTGAAATGGCCTGTTACTGAGCTATGTCTAAATTTAAATTTAAAAATTTGCTCATCTGAACCTGCACATCCATAGACACAAACACACATGCACCCCAACATTACTTTGTTTATCCTCACACCTACAAACCCTGAACCATGCACACGCTTAACATCCTCCATCTGACACCATGCATACCCACAAATGAATTTACACATACCAAAACACCCAGTTTCCTACATTCCCCCTCTTCTCAACAGAAGCATGCATTGAACACAAACACTTGCACATGTGCGCACACAGATAATCGACAACGACATTTGTGTATCCAATCTCACCTACAAATATGTTAAGACACATTCACATAATCTCAAATCCACTCTCACCTACACCCACCGATAAATACATACAGTATATACACCAACAAATAAATCTGCACCAATACAACACCCTTGCTCCTGTCCCCACACACACTCACACGTAGTATGTGTGTACATACTCGCCCTTCACAAAAATGTCGTACATATGCAAATACATACACCTGCACGATTTCAACATAAAACTCTCACCCGATCTCAGTTTTCCATTCACAAGCACAAGTAGACACGCTCTGAACACAGATGGATTAAGAACATATAGATCAAAAACAAGTACTTTTTTGCTAAATTTGGGTTTTGGTCATTGGCATATTTGTAGATTTATTATTTCTTTTAACAAATATTGCCAATGGCTATTTTTGGAGGCAGAGCTTCAGATGATTAATTGCAGACAACCTTAGATACCTCTGGGATAGTTAATTAATGTTCTTGGTACTATTAATGAGACAGGAAGGGCTGACAGGCAATCTGTCATGCAGATTGACCATGCTTTCTCTAATTCAGATGGCCCTGGAATTAAACCATTTTATTGTCATCTAGTCGGGATGTTTTTTTTCCCCTTAAGGGTAGCCCCCAACTCCTGCTTGTATAAACCTGCCGCCCCTCACCTTAAAATTTGTGTGGATTAAATAGCTAGGTGGTGAGATCAGGTTAAGGAAGGAACATCAGAAAAGAGAATCCAAATTTGATGGCTGCATCAGCAGAGACTGGGATAGACTCTCAGTACTGAGGTCAAATGGAAGGGAAAATTGGGTTTATTATAAAATTGCAACACTGATTTCTTATTACGAGTTTAATGTTATTGCAGAAATTCAAATAATGTTTTTCACTCCAGGGAATCTATTCCGTAAACTCTCATAAATTTAACTTCTCAATTCCAAGTATCAATTTGATAAATCTGCCCTACACTCCCAACGAGGCACCCAAAGCTTTGCTATTTTGGTTTGTGGTGCACATTTTCAGAACATTTTGAAGAGCAAACACTCTTTTCTATAATCTAATCAGTGAATGGTGCTATAAAATTGCTGTAAGTAGTTCTACCTGGAGGAAGTCACTGTTTCACTTGGATTATATGGAAGGCTAATTCAGAAGTCTCCAGTTTGTTGGTACATGTAGCATTTTACTGCATTAATTCTACTTCACCCCGAGGATAATGCATGATAATAAGACCCTCACCATTTATCTGAAAATATTACATATCCCGTAGTACGTTCTATGAACAGAATTTAGACATATGGGGTACTCAGTTTCCTTGGGGATATCTGAGGCACCTGAGAGTCAATAAAATACTCCTAAGGCAGTGGTTCACAACATTTTTTTCTACTCACATACCACCTTAAGTAATCTCTTACTAACCACAGAACACTGACAGCATCCCATGGCAGAGGTGCTCAGTGGTTAGTAAGTGATTACTTAAGGAGGTACATGAATGGGAAGAAAAGTTTGTGAACCACTGCCTTAGGAGTATTTTATTGACTCTCAGGTGCCTCAGATATCCCCAAGGAAACTGAGTACCCCATATGTCTAAATTCTGTTCATAGAATGTACTACGGGATATGTAATATTTTCAGATAAATGGTGAGGGTCTTATCATGCAAGTTTGTGAACCACTGTCCTAAGATATATATTACACAATATTACAGGAAAGAAGTAGGCTCTTTTGGATATCTCCAATTTATTCATCCTCTCTGCTTTGAATCCTGACCATCCATTTTACTGTTCGTAATTCAAAGGCTGTTTAAGCAGGACCTTCACATCTGGAATTTGGGTTATTAGGGTGTTTTTATTTAAAAGAACTTTCAGAGCTCAGATTGTTTGGTGCAGGGACTTGTTGGGTGTGACAGGTTTTGGTGGGAATTGATGGTGATAGTTTGAAGAGATTTTGTTAGAAGATAATAGATCTGACTTTCACTGCTGGGAGGATTCCTTACTATTTGATGGTTTTGGATCTTAGAGTGCATGGGAATTAATTTTTTGGTAGGGGCAAAATTGAAATTTTGGAGGTAGTTGTGGAAGGTTTGCTGAACAGAATTGGGAGTGTGTGAGTTTTTGTTAAAAGGGTTTTGATCTTAGCTGCATTGGTGCAAATGTTTCCAAGCGATAGATCACTTGGACGTTCAGGTCCGAGTTATAACCTGGACCATAATTTCAGATCTCTGGATTTTAATGCTTGGTTGTCATGGAGAATCAGATTGGTATCATGTTTGGTGCATGGAATGTTAGGAATGATCATATCGGAGGAAGTTTTTGTAGGTGTTTGTTATTGTTGCATTAGATCACAGTTCAGAGGTCGATTGAGGTGGATTGTTAGGAAAAGTGGAAGAGTGTGGGATATTTTGTCAAGAACTATGTGATCGGGATAGAATGAGAATTGAGTATGTCAGAAGGTATCTGATCTGAATACATTGTTGTGGTAAATTATTATGGTTTCTGATCTGAGACAGGTTAGTGTGAGATTGTTAGATAATCTGAGAAGCAGTTAGGAATAATCTAAATTGGGCTGGTTTAGCAGAGAAGAGTTTGTAATGCAGAATTGGATTTGTGATGGCTGGGAGTGTGATGTTAATATCTATTAGATCTGAAGTATGTCACTGGGTTGTTGAGGCTTCCTTGAAAAAGTATCAGATCTGAGCACCCAGGACTGAGGAGGAACTGGATCTGGGTTAGATTGCTCTGTGATGGGAACATGATCCAGGGAATGGCACCTCATTTGAGATAGGCCAGTGCGAGAGGCTTGGGATGTCTCTGAGGCATGAGAACTAAGATTGGCCTGTTGGGTGAATTGTCTGGAATTCCACTTCTAGCTGATTCATCAAGCTCACCTAACCACTTCCACCCAATTCCCCTTCCTTCAATCTCTCTGACAGTTGGTACCATTAATATTTTCTCAGTCTCTATAAATTATCCATAGTCTTCTCCTCCAAAATAAAATCAAGCCTGTGAGATACAATTGCATTCCAACCTGATTCCTCTCCTTTCCTGCTGTACCCCAATAAACGTGTGCTCACCTTCCCAAGAACTTCTATTGAGAATTGTTCTGGTCAGGTTTCACTACTGACCTAGTATGAAACAGCTTTTTATCAAAGTCACCAAAAACATCCCACATGACCACAATAAAAATAGGTTCTCCCATCTTTTTTAATTTCAACCTACCTGCAGCTTCTGACACAATTGCCCACACCACTCCAAAGTCTCTCTTCTAATAGCCGCCTGAATTAAAACTGTATCCACTAGTTCAATTATCTATCCAAAGAACCTCTTTCTGTAACCACGACACTATGACAGGTGGCTCCCAGGGAACTGAGCTTGGGCCTATCCTGTTTCTCCAATACATTATGTTCCTTGTCAATATTAGCTGAAAACATGGTAATGACTTCTTTCTGTGTGGAAGGCACTCAGCTCTATTTCTCCACCACTTTTATTTACCCCTGAGTCAGACTGGCAGGGCATCGGAGCAACCCAGCTAGTAGAGCCCCTTCCACCCAGTGCCAGAGACCTATTCAGTCCCGACCGGAGAAGGGTTAAGATGAACATGTGAGTTCCCTTTGGGTGCTCCAGTTTCCTCCTACATTCCAAAGGTGTGCTGGTTGACAGGTCATTTGGCTGTAAAGGAGAGACTGCAGAAAACAGGCCACTGTGAATTGTGTAGGTGAGTGGTATACTTGGAATATGATTAAAATGGGGAGGGCGAATGGTTGGCATGGATGAGATGGGCTAAAGGACCGTTGCTATGTGAATCTGAGGTTGGTTGGTGTTATAATTGGTTGACGGAAGATTAAAACTAATTTTTCAGCCTAGTGAAGGTGTTACTTTGCAAGGCTAATTCACATTGCTGTTAGAATAATAGATATTTGGGTTGTGGAATGAGAATGAAAGTATGTCCCTGCAGGACCTCTGTTTTCCTTCAAGAACAAGTACCGTATCTGAAATGTATTTCCTCAGATATGTGTTCCTCTGCCCTTGCCCTATTAACCTGATCCACACCCCATCCACCCATTTTTTTTTGGTTCCGTTCCCTCTTGAGCCCTTTTGAACCCTTGACTGTTGATGTGGATGCCAGTGTAAGGGCAGACATTCCTTAAATATTCTATACACCTAAATAGAGGGATATAAGGAGCAGGCAGAAGATATTTTGTCTCATCAGGCATTGTCTGGAGCAGACTTTGTGGGCTGAAGAGCTTGTTCCCATGCTGTATTGTTCTACGTTGGGACAGGTGAGAGCAACCATTGTCTCGGAGTTTGGGGAGCAGTTTGCCTGTGATTGCACGCTTTCCGTTAGTCATTATGGATCAGGACTGACAGTGGCTGGGTAACTCATCTGTTCCTGAAACAAGGATATTTCTTGGGCTGGTTTAGCTGATGAATGCAAAAATTACAGGAAGAGAATTCAGGCAGTTGGTATAATATTTTCTGTCTCTCAATGTCACTAGTTGCCAATTTGAAACATGGCCACCTTTACTATCAGGAAATTAAATTCTGCAGGCATTTGGTCCAATGAGTTTACTTGAACAGAGTGCCTATGCCACTTGCTAACAATCAACAGTTGACCTGGAGCCTTTTTATCAGCTCTGGTGGTTATGAGCCCTGGCTTTGTTCCAGGATCTGGGATTCATCATCTATTTACAGCACTGTCACTGGTGAATACTTGCTGGTGGGGATGTGGTGCCCCCCACTGGTTGTATGTTAGTAGTGACCACAATGGAGAGAAATGGCAGGCACAGGGAACGACAAAGGATGTCAGTGGAGAACAATTTAGATAAATACAAATTTAGTTACCAAGGTGATGGTCTTTCAACTTTCTTTGTTAAATTTATAGCCTGACCTTAACACAGGATATTTTTACCAACCTTTAAAGTCCCAGAAGACGGAGCCTCAGATCTCCTCTGCTAGGCCTGTTTCTTTCAGTACTCTCAATGATTGAGCCTCCACAAGTCCAAACATTCACCACCCACGAGTTGAGACATTGCTCCTCATCTCCTCCTCATTCTAGGACAGTGCCTGATAGTTTTAGTCTCCATGAGTAGAAACCACCAACTACCATACACCTTGTCAACTGATTTCAGAACCTTTTATTTTGCAGTAAGTTCATACCTCATTTTTTAACCTCCAGTGAATATGGACCCAACTTGCTTAATCTTTTCTGATGGCAATCCCTCAACCAAGAAATCTACACTGTGAATCTTCTCTTAAGTAATCCTTAACCTAAAACAGCAGGTAATATGCTAGGTGTGCTTTCTGGTGTGGCCCATGTTGTTGGCCAAGACATCCTTATGTTTGTATTCAAACATTTCATTTGCCTTCTTAAGAACTTGCCATGCATTTCAATTTTAGATATAGAGCACAGTAACTGGTCCTTCTAGCTCATGAGCCCACAATGCCCAAATATGATCATGTGACCAAACGGGAATCCACACATTTCTACCTGCCTTGCAACTCATTGGAATGGCTTCAGAAGTCTATTCTCCCTTTTAGTAATGTGCCAAGTTACTACGTGAATAATTTAACCAGAAAATTTATCTCCTGAACTCTATCCTTTGGAGCATGGGGAAAGTATTGTTCAGATGTGAGACATGGCTGCTCTTTGGATGGATCCTCTGTATGAAAGTATTTTGGGCCAAGCAATAAACATTGAATACATTTTTCACAACCACAGAATGGTAGCATTAACACCATTTGGAACATTTAAAGATCAATCCATATGTCTCTCAGAAATGGCTAAAAGTGCTTTGCATATTATGTGTTACTTTGTAATATAGTTGCCATATTGAAAAGGAAGCCACATTACAGACAGGAAAGTGGTGAGGTCTTACAAAGCCAGTTTTTCCCTTGTGGGTTTCATGAAAATTGAAGAACTACTTGCTACCACTGGGAGGTTCATGAATTGGGAAGCCTTTTAATGGTGTGCCAGGTATGTGTTTTGAAGTGGCTGATTGCACAGGATCCTGGAAGCAGCAGGTAGTGCAGGTATTCGTAATGGGCATTGTCACATGTGAAGCAAGTTAATTACAGAGAGTTTGTGTACCTTACCACTGGAGCCTCTTCACTAAACCCTTCACTGGGAAATTCTCATTACCCTCAATTATTCTCCTGTCACTGAAGCAGATCTTCTACTGAGGTGAGAAGAAAGGATCCTCTGCCCAAAAGTAGCTGTTAGTCTTACCTAAAATCCCAGTGCTAGAAGTCACGACATATTTAGTCTGGAACTTTGTTGAGGGACTGTTGCATTGTCAGAGAAAATGATAAACTTATTCAAGTGGAACTTAAAATCTTTCTGATCCTATTTGAAGAATGGGAATTGCTGACCAATGTTAATCACTCATAAAGTCTTCACACAGCAAATTAACTGGTATCTATCTTTGTAGGAGCATCTTGTTATGAACAAAACTGCCTTAAGAACTGTAATCTCACCAAATTTATTGGAAGGGGAGAATTTAGGGTGCTCTGAGAATCTGAAAAATGCTTTTATAATTGTCAATTATTTAGTTTAACAGGGAGGAGGCCTTTCAGCCCATCAGGTCAGTGCCAGTTCTTTACAATTCAATCCCATGTTCCTTTATATAATCCATTGTGGGACGCAACTTTATTTTCTCTCATATCCCTCAAATTCTCTTTAATACTTCTGCCATTTAGTTGCTCTGAGGGGTCATTTACATTAGCCAATCATCAGCTGTTTTCAGATCTGAGACAAAAGCAGAGGAGCCGGGGGAACCCATGCAGTTGCAGGGAGAACTCGACATAGACAGTGCCCAAGATCAGGATTGAACCCAGGCCATTGAAATTGAGATGGAAGCTCAATTAGCTGTGCCACTCTGAAAGAAAAACTCTATTTTGTTGATTACCTTGCATTTACCTAATGCTGGCAATCAACCTCTGTCGGAACCAGATTTACAGTATCTGTAGTTTTTTGTTATTTTCACCATCTACAAGCACAGGTTGGTTTAATTGTCCATCTGCATTGTCTTGTAGTTAATTAGTCTGATTGATAGAGGCATCAATGCCCCTGACCAATTTGAATGAGGTTTTTGAAGATATTACTGTGCATTTGATGCAGGGTACATGGACTTTAGTAAGGCATTTGACAACATCCTATATGAAAGGCTGCTCCAAAACATCAGAGACCATGGCATCCAAGGAAAATTTGATCCAAAGTTTGATTGGTATTAGGAGTCACAGTGTGATAGAAGTTACAGAGATAGGGAAAGGGGCTGGAGAGATGGGGCTGGATGTGGGGGGGGGGGGTGGCGGTGGGTGTCAGAGAGTGATCTAGATAACGAAGCTGTCCAGAGACCAGAGAAGGATCCAGAGATAGGGATGTGTGGAGGTTGGAGGGGGCTACAAAGATGGGAATAGGTGTGGGGGCTGGAGGGGGTCACTGAGATGGGGAGGGTGTATGGACCAGTGGGAGTTGCAGAAATAAGGTTGGGTGTGAGGGGACATGCAGAGAAAAGGTGTTCAGGGACCAGAAAGGGTTACAGAGATAGGGTGCGGTGTGGGGGCTAGAGGATATAGAGAAGGGTATGGGCCAGAAGGGGTTATAGCGATGGGGATAGGTGTGGGACTGAAGGGGATTACAGAGAAAGGGAGAAACACAATGGCTGGATGGGGGTTATAGAGAAAGGAAAGGGTACATGACCAGAGAGGGGAATGGGTATGTTAGTCAAAGTGGGTTAGTGGTGGACCATAGAAATTATTAGTGGGACCTTCATTTGTTTTGTCATTGTTAATGTAGGAAGTATGATGAGTAGGTTTTCAGATGACACAAGTGTTGTTGGTGCTGTGGCTGATAAAGAGAATAATCACAGACTACAGCAAGATATGGTCTGCTCGTACATTGGGCAGAGCAATGGCAGATGTAATTTGACAAATGTGATGTATTTTGTGTCATCAAATAAGGGTAGCAGTAGGAACTTGGAGAATATTGAGAAACAGATGGGCCTTGGTGTACCCTGATGGTGGCAGCGTTCATCAGCTGAGATACAGATTATAAGAGCAGGGAAGTTATGGTGCAGCTTTGTAAAATATTGGAATACTGTCTGTTAGGTTGGAAGCCTGTGACCAACGGGGTGCCAGGTTCCTAATGTTTATTAATCATTTATATTAATGATTTGGAGGAGGGTGTGGTTAACTGGGTAAGCAAATATGCAGATGATACAAAAATAGGGGGAGTGGTGGATAGTGAGGAAGGTTTTCTTGGATTACAGAAGGATTTGGTTTGTTTGGAAAAGTAGGCTGAAAGATGCCAGATGGAATTTAATGGAGACAAGAGTGAGGTGCTGCATTTCAGAAAAAAATAACCAAAATAGAACATATGCAGTTAAGGGGAGGGTATTGAGGTACGCAGAGGGACCTTAGGGTTATGGTACAGAGTTCATTGAAGGTGGATTCCCATGTAGACAGGAGTGGTGAAGAAGGCATATGGTATGCTGGCCTTCATAAATCATAGCATAGAGTATAGGAGCTAGGAAATGATGCTGTGGCTGTTTAAGGGATTGGTGAGGCCTGGTTTGGGGTATTGTGTTCAGTTCTGGTCTCCAAATTATAGAAAGTATATAAATAAGGTGGAGAGGGTGCAGAGAAGATTTACAAGGATGTTGCCTGGCTTACAACATCGAGAGTACAGAGAAAGATTAAGGAGACTGGGACTTTATTCATTGGAACGTAGAAGGCTGAGAGGGGATTTAATAGAGGTATTTAAAATTATGAAGGGAATAGATAGTCTAGACGTAAATAGACTCTTTCCCTTGAGGACAGAGGAGGTTGGAACAAGAGGGCATGTTAAGGGTAAAGGGGCAAAACTTTAGGAGAAATGTTAGAGGACGCTTTTTCACTCAGAGTGGTGGCAGAATAGAATGATCTTCCAGAAGAGATAGTTGCGGCAGGGTCCCTTCTGTCATTTAAGAGAAGGTTGGATGTTTACATGGATGTGAGAGCTTTGGAGGGTTCTGGGCAGAGAGCAGGAGGGGGAACTAGTGGAGTTGTTCAAGTGAACCGGCACGGACTCGAAGGGCCGACATGGCCTGTATCCACGCTGTAAAAAGTTATATGATTATATGGGTACTGAAGGGCTGTACAGACCAAACTACATTACACATTACTACTTTGGAAGTAGAGAGCACCTATCTTGGCCACAAAACATCTCAGGAAAGTGCAAGAGTGTCTGCACATCCTGAGAAGATTGAGGTGGGCAAGGCGACCGGGCAACTACCCTGTCAACTTTCTACAGGAGCTCAATTGAAAGCATTCTGGCTGGCTGTCATGCAGTGGGGTATGGATGCTGTCAGTCCATATGACAGAGAGGATAACTGGAGCCTCCATTCCCCACGTCAATGGGGTTTACTGGGATCTTTGCCTAAAGATGGCTCGCAGAAATCAATGAGGACCCCTATCACCCCACACACAGCATCTTCCAGCTATTCCTGTCGGGGAAAAAAGATACAGAAGTATCAGAACCAGAACCACCAGGCTGAGAAAGAGCTTCTTCCCACAGGCAGTAAGATTGCTGAACAACTAATGATCTTCTCATACAAACTCTTTGTGATGGAACTATTTAATTAACAATAATATTTATTTATTTATTTGAATATTTATATATTTTTCTATATGTGTGTTTGAAGTGTTACACCAAGCTGGAGAACGCTGTGTTGTCAGGTTGTACTTGTACAATTGGATGACAAATAAATTTGAACTTGAACTTCAGAGACACTGGAGTGCTCATGGACTAGGCTCCAGCATTCCTGTGCCCTCTGCAACTGCACAGACTCCAGTTCAAACTATTTGCAACCTGGGCTCCAGATCCAAACCTCTGATGTGATCAGGAAGCCTTCAGCTCCTGAGGCAGTTCAGGACCCCTTCATAACTCCAGCACCCTCTCAAATCTCAGTTCTGATACCTGGTTCCCATGAGCCAATCTCTGGCAGCCTGCAGTCAGTGTTGGTCCTTCAAATGCAAGTCGCCAGCAGCTCGTAGCCTGCGTGTGTCCTTCAGCCACTGAGCCACTTGCTGGTGCGCTGCAAGGTTGCCTTTCCTGTAAGATTGTCTCCTATGCTTCTCTTAATTGGGGGTGTTCTCCCCATTTCTGGTGCCCTGCTCCCCCGGAATCTGCAATACTGCTCAGAACAGGCATTGCCATATTGGGTACAGACCTCTGCGGTTGCAGAATTTAAAATAAAACATGTGTTCAGCTCCTTTAACAAGCCATTTAAAGCAAGAATAGAGCTATCATTATCAGGACTGGGTGGTAGGACCCTACGGAGCAGTGCTGAGACTCTGCTCTCAACTCTCCTGGGTCCACACCAGCAGCAACATACTGGTACAGCAGCTCCAGCAGTGCCACTGTTTTATTTTACTCAAATACCAAAATAATTATGACATATGGATGAATAATTGATCTGGCCTCTGTGTCCCAATCTGAGTTCTATTGAGTTCCTTTGGTTCCACAGTACTGACTACACACAGAGTGATTTCATCGGCCATCACCTGAAGCTGATTTCACTGTGGGCTCGACACCGACGACTGTATACTGACAGAAAACCTTAGTCAAACTGCTCTCCCACAGCCACGTTGCCTTCCTCGCTACTTGCCTCTACTGCCATCTTGTGCCTCATGGCTTCCGGCCCAGATTGGAGGAACAAAATCTTGTCTTCTGTCTGGGAACTCTCCAGCCAGATGGCATGAACATTGATTTCTCTGCTTTCTGTTAAACTTGCTCACCTTTTCTTTCCCCTCCCCCTTCCTGTCTTTCCAGTTCTTTTCTCCCCCCCTTACCAACCCAACCATCCGTCCTCCCCTCATCGCTGCTGACTCCTCCCTTCCCTCATCCACCTATCATCTCCTGTCTTTACCACCCCCCCCCCACTCTTTTGTTCAGATGCCTGCCAGCATTCTCAAGCCCGTAATGCTGGTTACCTTTGCTGTGTAAAGAACAGTGTTGGACCTGCTGAGCTTCTCCAACATTTTGTGGTTTTTTTTAAACCTCATGGTGTCTACAGATTTTCTTGATTTACTGCTTTCCCACTACTTTGGCTAATTCCCGCAAAATCACCTTTGACACAATGATTTGCACCCATACTTTGACATCTGAAGGCTCTGGGTTCAAGACTTTTGTTCTGGAGACCTGAGTAGGATCTTTGTGTTGTAGATTGAGTGGAACCCAAGAGACTGCATTTGAAGGAGGTGTCCTTATTTTATAACTTTGAGTTAGTTATAACGTAACCAACTGTAATGGAGGATGAAAACCATGTGCCCAGATGCTTTTTGCTTATGTGGAACTGACGACACTGGGTCCACACTCAGGTCACCTTACTTTCAGAACTAGCAGATGTAATTAAATTCAGCCATGGGGATTTATCTGAAGATACACTTTGAAATGGAATTCCACTGTGAGGCCCAGGGAAAGCAGTTGTCAAATGCAACACTCTGAAATTGACGAATTGGTCATAACCTGTCTTGCTCGAGAAGTTTTAATAAGTCTTTGTATCTACGAGATAAACCAGGAAATCATAACATACTGGTTCCATAATAATTAATCTTCTAAATTGTAGAATAGTATGTTCAGTTTTGATTTTGACTGACAAATGTTAGAAGGAGTAGGCGCATGATTAATTGTTTTTGGGGTATATAAGCCTGTGGTCCTGCTGCTGAAGTTTAGACTCTCCAAGGGGTGGGAACACCCCTTGTCAAGAAGGAAGAACAGCCAGAGTCCGAGCAACGTCCCGGTCGGGGGAGGTGAAGAAGCTGCTACCGGCGCCCTGACAACCTAATACAAGTGTGCAGTCGTTGCCTCGCTTCGGTAGTTGGGACCAGTCCAAGCGTTGATAAGTATAGTTGGGAAGGGCTTGCATATTGTAGTGTGAAATCAGCTTTTGAATTTGTAATAAACATTTGTATAAACTGAACTGCTCTCGGTGTGTGTGTCTATTTTCTTTCGGTAGCTCAAACACTGTGACCAATCTAAAACGAACAAAATGAGAAATATAAGTTTACCCAAGACACCAACACATAAAATCAGATTTGAAAGGCAATCTATTGGAGGAACTCAGTGAGTTAGAGGGTTTCAGGCCAGGATCTTTCATCAAAATGCAGACTGTTCTTGTTTTCCCACTTATGTGTTCAATCTGCTGAATTCCTCTAGCTGATTGTTCTCCAGATTCCAACACCTGCAGTCTATTGTGTGTCTTCTTAAAATCAATTTACTTGACCATTATCACTGTTCTGTGTGAGAAACCTTCTGATGCAACTATCTCTGCACTGTTTAAATTTGTTTACCTGTTACAAAATACCTCATGCAGTGAGTAGTGTTCTGCAAACAGAACACTGAGTTAATGTATCTCTAACCTTCGTACAAGCTGTTTTGAGAACACGATTTACAGAATTCAGGATTACAAATGAAAAGGAAGCCCAATTACCACCAAGCAACAGCAGTGTGAGAACACTGTCGTGGGGTTCACTCAGGAGCCTGACATCTGCAAGGAAGAAACTTTCTTTAATCCTGTTGGTGCGTGCTTTCACATTCTTAAGCTTTCTCCCTGATGGGAGGAGAGAGTGTGAAGGGTCTATCAGTTTTTTAGGCAATGGGAGATGCAATTGGAGTCCATGTAGGGGAAGGAAACTTGTGTTAAGTTCTGAGCTGCATTCACATACTTCTAATCAGAATTTATTGTCATGAACAAGTCACAAAATTCAATGTTTTGCGGCAGCGTCATAGAGCAAACATTTATATTATAACCATCTTACAATAATATAATAAATAAATAGAATAGTGCCCAAAAAAGGAAAGGCAGTGTCTTTGGTTCATTGATCATTCAGGAATCTGATGGCAGCGGGGAAGAAGCTGTCCTTGTGCTGCTGAGTGCTTGTCTTTAGGCTCCTGTACTTTTTTCCTGATGGTAGCAGAGTGAAGAGGGCATGGCCTGGGTGGTGGGAGTCCTTGAGGATAGAGGCTGCTTTTTTTTAAGACATCGCCTCGTAGATATCCTCAGTGGAGTGAAGTCTGGTGCCTTTGATGTTGCAAGCCGAGTTAACAACCCTCTGGAGTTTATTCTTGTCCTGGGAGCTGTTGTTTCTGTACCAGACAGTGATGCATCCAGCCAGAATGCTCTCCATGGTACACCTGTAGAAGTTTTCGAGAGAGTTTGGTGACATACTGAACCACCTCAGACATACCGCCTTTGTGATTTCATCAACATGGAGGCTCCAGTAGATCCTCTGAGATATTGGGACCAGGAACTTAAAGTTCTTGACCCTCTCCACTACTGATCTTGAGCAGAGCAGCTCCCATACCACAGACTAAGATTCACCTAGCAAGTTTGCATTTTGTGATATACCTGTGGAGGTTATTGAGTGATTGGGGGTGGGGGGAGGGGGGGGGAGAGACATGCAGAAATTCCTTTGCCTTCTGGTGCACTTGACTATCACATCAATATGTTTGTCTCAGGTCAGGGCTTCGGAGCTATTTACTCCAAAGAAGTTGAAACTATTATTTTGACTTCATTACCATTAATGTGGATGGGAGTGTGGACTCCACCTTTTCTACTGAAGACTGAATCAGAATTTATTGTCAAATGGATGACACAAAATTCGTTATTTTGCGGCAGCATCACAGGTGAAAATATTGCTGCAAATTACATTTAAAAAATGAATAAATTAAAGTTAAAGAAGAGAAAGTGAATGTTCATGATCTATTTAGAAATCTGATGTCAGAGGGGGAGAAGCTGTCCTTGTGCTGCTGGGGTTTTGTCCTCGGTCTCCTTTACCTGCCTCGTGATGTAATGAGGGCATAGGCTGGGTGGTGAGGGTCTTTGAGGAAAGAGGCTGCTTTCTTAAGATACTGCCTCTTGTATACCTCCTTGATGGAGTGGTGCCCATGATGGCACGAAAACTCTCTGTGAAACTACATCTCCTTGGAGTTTTCCCCTGCCCTGTGTATTGGCACCTCCATACCAGACAGTGATGTAAACCGTCAGGATGCTTTCCATTGTACACCTGTAGAAATGTGCAAGAGTTTTTGGTGACATACCAAATCTCCTCAAATTCCTCATGAAGTCTACCCTTCTTCATGATTGCATTGACATGGAGGACCCACGACAGATCCTCACAGATATGGACATCCAGGTATTTGAAGTTCATAACCTTTTCCACTCAATGAGAGCTAGTTTGTATTCTGCTGTTTTCCCCCTCCTGAAATCCTCCTTGATTTTGCTAATGTTGATCGCAAGGCTGTGTTGTGACACCCCTCAACCTGCTGATCCATCTCCCTCCTGTACGTTTCCTCATTGCCGTCTGTGATTCTGCCAACCACTGTGGTGTCATCAGCACATTTGTAGATGGCATTTGAATTGTGCCTGGCCACAAAGTCATGGGTGTAGAGCAGAGGGCTAAGCACACATCCTTGAGGTGTGCCTGTGGTGATTCCCAGAGGGGAGGAGACGTTATTGCCGATTTATACTGACTATGGTCTTCTGATGAGGAAGACAAGGATCCAGTTGCAGAGGCCCAGGGTTTGGAGCTTGTTGACTAGCACTGAGGGTATGATTGTAGTTGATGAAGAGTGGCTTGATGTATGTGTTGCTATCTAGGTGATCTAGAGATGAGTGCAAAGCCAGAGATATTACAGCTGCTGTGGAGTGATTATGATGGTAGGTGAACTGCTGTTTGTCCACTTGGCTATGTGTTAATTTTAGCCATGACCAACCTCTCAAAACATTTCATCACAGTAGGTGGTCATTGAGGCAGCACATTCTGCTCATCTTCGGCACTGGGATGATTGATGCCCCTTTTGAAACCGGTGGGACTGTTCCGACTGCAGCAATGAGAGATTGAAAATGTCCCTGAACACTCTGGCTAGTTGGTTGGCACAGATTTTCAGTACCCTGCCTGGCGTGCCATCAGGCCCTGATGCCTTGTGAGAGTTCACCTTGAAGGATGTTGTGACGTTTGCCTCAGTGACAGATATCACAGGGTTGCCAGCTTCTGCAGGGATTCACATTGGTGCCTTTGAGTTTTTTTTCAAAGCAAACGTATAAACTATTCAGGTCATTGGGTAGTGAAGCAATTCAGCTATTTATGGTGTTTGGCCTCACCTTGCAGGCAGTAATAGCCTGCAATCTCTGCCATTGCTGACGAGTATCTGACTGTCTCTAGCTTTCCTTGGAATTGACTCTTTTGCTGCTGAGATGGCCTTCTATAGATCATTCCTGGACTTCCTGTAGAGATCTGGATCACTAGTCTTAAACACAATCTATCTCTGCCTCAGCAGTTTGTGAATCTTTTGATTCAGCCATGGCTTCTGGTTGGGGCACTCACATTATGTACGTTTGGGCACACACTCATCTGTGCAGGTCTTGATGAAGTCTGTCACAGCCATGGCATATTGCATTCAAGTTTGAGGCTGCACTTGAATATAGTCCAATTCACTAATTCAAAGCAGTCCTGCAGGCTCTCTTCAGTCTCCCTTGACCATAATTTTGCCATCTTCATCACTGGTTCTCTAGACCCATCTTCACTTGTACGCTGGGAGCAGAAGTACAGCCAGGCGATCAGACTTGCCAAAAAGTATGGTTGTGGGATGGCTTGGTAGTAGTTCTTCATGGTGGAGTAACAGCAGTCAAGTGTGTGTTGGCTCCTCTTGTTTTGCAGGTAATGTTTTGCTGATAGTTAGAGACTTCTTCAGGCTGGCCTGGTTGGAGTCCAGGGCGTGCTGTCTCGTGGCTGCTGAACCGAGTGCTCAACCCCTCCAGTTCTACCCTGATGTTAGACTGGGTCAGAATGTATATGGCGACCAGGATGATGGCAGTGAACTCCCTTGGCAAATAGAATGGGTGACACTTGAGTGCCAGATGTTCCAGAGTGGTGGAGCAGGACTGGAGCATGGCCATCATGTTTGTGAACCACAAATTAATTGATGATGAAGCAAACACTGTCTCCTCTGGCCACTGATCATCTCCTTCGTCTTATCGATTTTGAGTGAGGTTGTCATCTTGACACCATGCACTTGTATTCCTGGGTAACTAGAATAACCACTTATTATAGATTAAGGTACCAGAATGACAAGAAAAATGTGTGGGCCTTGTTACTGCTGGTGGTGACAATTTTACTTTATTGTGATATTGTATAAACTAATCAGATTTCAGATTTATTGTCAGACATGACAGCACATGCAACCCTGAGATTCTTTTTCTGTGGCCAAGACAGAATGACCACTTATTGGTAGTGCAAAAAAAAATGTACACAGCATAAACATGTAAACAAATAAAAAATGTAAATAGATATTGAATGTAAACAAACTGCAATACAGAGAAAGTTTTTAAAAATCAATGAAGTGCACAAGTAAGAGCTCATAAATGAGTCTCTGATTGAGTTGGTCATTGAGGAGTCTAATGGTAGAGCGCTAGCAGCTGTTGCTGAATCCGGTGGTGTGAGTCTTGTGGCACCTCTACCTCTTTCCTGATGGCGAGAACAGAGTGTGTGCTGGGTGGTGTAGATCCTTGATGATTGCTACTGCTCTTTGATGGCAGCGTTCCCTGTAGATTTTCTTGATAGTGGGTAGAGTTTTGCCAGTGATCTCCTGGGATGTGTCCACTACCTTTTGGAGGGCTTTATGCTCAGATATGTTGGTGTCCCCATACCAGACTGTGATGCAGCCGGTCAGCATACTTTCCGCCACACATCAGTAGAAATTTGCCAGTTTCTGGTGTCATAGCAAACCTCCACAAACTCCTGAGGAAGCAGAGGTGCCAACATGCTTTCTTCACGGGAAAGAACGTCTGAGATAGTGATTCCCAACAACTTAAATTTGCTTACCCTCTCCACCTCTGATCCTCCCAATGATCACTGGATTGTATACCTCTGGCTTTCCCTTCCTGAAGTCAACAATCAGCTCCTTAGTTTTGAGGAAATTGAATGCAAGGTTGTTGTTGGTGCACCATTCAGCCAAGTTTTCAATCTCCCTCCTGTGCACTGACTCATCCCCTTTCTTTATACAACCCACTACCATGGTATCGTTGGCAAATTTGTAGATGGTGTTATTGTCGTAATGAGCCACACAGTTGTTGGTGTAAAGTGAGTAGAGTGGTAAAATCATCTGGTTTCATATCAATAAAAGAGCAAGCTACTGTGATGAACTTGTTCACGTTTATTTGCACAAAACATTAGATTTGGCTGGAATGCTTCAATCCGAAGTACCTTCATCCAAGCAGTTGTCATTCCATTGAGTCCTTGCTTCATCCAAAATGCCAGAGTTCTTCCAGAGTGGTAATAAAAGTGCCCTTGTACTGCTGTTTGATGAATGGGAACTACATAAAATGTCCCAAATATTATGGTGCCCTGAAATGAGGGGCTATGCATTTTTAAAAAAAAAAAGTGCTTTAATTTCTACATGGTCAAACAAAAATGTACATAAATACCCTTGAATAAAATCTGGAATGTGGACTTCAATCACATGTGAAATGTGTGGTGATATGTAATTACACCACTAGGTCATCAGGGGTCATCCCGGTGACCTTGTATATAAAGCAGTCCAGAGCTACAGTCTAGCCTTCCAGGTTCGTCTTGCTGAGAGACAAGACCTCTTAGTGTACATATTAGTTTATTAAATTGTACTGACAATAACCACCACAGCAGTGCGAGTATAAGACAGCTTTAATAAACTAATATGTACACTAAGAGGTCTTGTCTCTCAGCAAGACGAACCTGGAAGGCTTGACTGTAACTCTGGACTGCTTTATATACAAAGTCACTGGGATGACCCCTGGTGACCTAGTTGTGTAATTACATATCACCACAAAATGTTTGATTACAAATTTAAAACTGTGGAGCACAGGGGCAAAGAAAGGAAAAGTGAGTCTTTGTCCCATACATTATGGAGGGCAGTGTAGGTTCACACAGCCGCTGAATAAAAAATCATCTGAGATTTAAAGGAAATTTGATATAGACACTCTGACCTTTCATGTTGCATGTGTTGTTTCATCTCAGTTTATGCTCTGACCTTTCAGGGATAATAAGTGTCTGCAATTTTTCAATCCATTAACTGTAACAATGTTGTAGCATATGTAATTTGAGGAAGGAGAAATATTCTGCTGTCATTACACATCCCTCACTCCATTTATCTTTAAAAATCTGTATCTGTGACTGCCTGTAGAAATGGTTTTGAAATCCACAAAGAATTGCTGAATTAGAACATGGCGTTAAACGAGCAATTATCCTTCAATTTCGTAAAACTGTTTGACTGCAGCTCTAAAGTGGAACAGGGGTCTGCCCAACTCTGAACACCACCCAGGAAGCTATCGGATAAGTAGAGTTTCACATCTTGTTTGGCAGGTAAAGAGGTCTAAATGAGATAATTTCTTATTGATTTTCTCTCTTTCCTAGCTCAGCACTAATGTCTTAGTTCTGAAGCATTAACTCTGCTTCTCTCTCCCCAGGTGCTGCCTGGCCTGCTGAGGATTTTCAGTTTTTATTTCAGATTTCCAGCATCTGCAATTATTTTGATTTTCCAGATAAATGGGGTTCAGGTTTAGATCAGGCTTGATTGAATTAAGTCACCAAGAAGCATCAAGGTGTTAAAATAGCTAAAACCCATTCCCATGTTCACACCATATTCCTGATCTCTCGTGATCACCAACATTTTTATGCCAAGTACTAATGAGGTAATCTCCATCTCCCTACACAGCTATTAACTGTAGTCCAACTCAAGTTCAACATGAGGCTTTGTGGCAACTGGCATGAAATTAATGTGACTCTTGCTGTGATGAAGTGCTCTCTATATTTTTAGTTTATTTGTATCTGGAACCTAAGCGTAAAATGCAAGATGAACCCTTGGTGCAAAACCAAGGGATTGCAACACTTTTGGAAGCTGCCAATTTGACATGTGATGTTAAACCAAGGCTCTATTTGCTCTCTCAGGTGAACATTCAAGATTCCTCACTGGAAGTCCAGGAAGATCCTGGTATTTTGCATAATATTTATTCCCCATTCAATATCACCAAACAATTGTTTTGTCAGTTACTTCATTAACACCCATGCGACCTTGCTGTGGGTAGCCTGTCTACCATGTGTCCTGCTTCCTAAATGTTGACTGTATTTTGGAAGTCCTTCATTGCCTGTAGTAAATTTTGGGATGACTACTCTTTCTTTTTTAACTGTATTTATGATTTGGCTGTTGTTGTATGGAGGGTCATGTGATTCCTCTGGGGGGAGCCAGGTCGGAGACCACCCACAGTGAGCACACACCTTGCCATTGGCCTCTTTGAAAGAGTACACAGCTCGCCACTGGCTACTTTAATCATCTATCCTATTTTGGGCATACTTCAGCCGGCCCCACTGGTCTGCTGGGGTGTAAAGGCCAACATGTGGAGTAGCTTGGTCTCTTTCCCTCTGGGGAACGAACCCAAGCTATTGTGCTTGTGTTGCGAGAATCATTGTAAATAATTTTTCTTAACTAATTGGGGTACTGTGCCTGCACCAGATGGAAGGGGTGGTGGGCACCATGTGTTGCATCTTTTCATTGTAGTTAATTGATCGCGATTAGTAGTGATTGCTGGTTGTTAGTCGCATCTGATGTGAGTCTAATGTGTGTGTGTGTTTTCGATTGCTGTGGAGACTATCCTCCACAGGCAAATAAAGATCTTTGCTAGAATCATCTTGTGTTCAGACTCCCAACCGGATAGCCTGCACAATTTGGTCTGAGCCATATGTCATCAAGATTATACTCTCACTGGGATGGAAATTAAATACCCAGAATGGGAATTCTGGCTGAACATTCCCTGTCTTTCTGAAAAATTAACCTCAAAATGGATTTTCCTGTGCTGACCAAGGATGAGAGGTTCAAACAACATAAAATAGGAGAACAGACATGGAGAGCCAATGGGTGCATGGAGCATTTCAGATCAAAGGATTTCTCTTTTCAAAGTAGATTCTTGCTGAGTGAATTTTCCTTCAGTGTTGGCATCGGTCATTACTAATTTAGAGAAACCTAATGCAGTTAGTGAGCTCTCAAATGGCCACAGAAGATATCAATGGTTAACTTTGGCACAGGGTAATCATCTGCTCTTATACATTGAATCAATTATATCTTGTTGTTTCTGTGCATGTGATAACAGTGGAACCTCAATGGAGAGGTGTCATATGAAAGGTGACTAAGGCAATCCACCAAATCTATTCTCTTACATTGGCCTGGAATGACTTCTGACTAAATACCCAAAGACATCAAAAGGCACTTTTGGTCCATTTTATCCTGATGGTAGAATGGTTACAGCAGAGAGCAGGAGGCCATTTGGCCCATTAAGTTCTTGCCAGCTTTCTACCAAAACTCTCCAATGGCTCCCCTCAGCTCTTCCTCCAGAGCCTTGCAGATGTTTACTTTGCATATGAATACCCAATTCCCTCCTGAAGTCGATAACAACACGTCATGCTTTCATGAACACTTTGGTTGTGAACTACTTTTACTTGGCATTTTATAGTTGACTGATGTTATAGTTTGGTCCTTAATGAAAATGTAACAAAAATATAAAATATTTTCAATCAGACCCTCTTGCTCACCCCATCTGATGATCTGGGACCTGCTGGAGGCTTCTCTGGTTTTCCGGTTCCATCATCTGCAATTTTTTTTGTTCTGAATATTTCCATTGCTCTTAACCTGTGACCTGGATGACTAAACTGCTCCTTTAAGTTCTAGGTGAGAACTATACTCGACCATTGGGTCTGCCCAAGAGATGGGAAAAAAACTGCTGCTCTGTACTGTTTTGACTGTAGCCTGTGGAATTTCATGGTTACCTGGTTACCTGTCAGGTCTGCAATCAATTAGCTTAATGTGTATTGGCTTAAGTATTTCTGCATCCGAAGGCACTGGAGCCTTGAATTCAACCTAACGTCCTCAAAGAAAGAAGGCCCCTTTTATACTTTGGGTATTTCTCCATTCAGGTTAATGGGATGGTTAGCATTACGGTTAGTGCAATGCTATTACAGCACCACCAAACTGGGTTCGAATCCAGTGCTGTCTGTCATGAGTACATGCATTCTCCTTCTGACTGTGTAGATTTCCTCCAGGTGCTCCAGTTTCCTCCTATCTTCCAAAAATGTACAGGTTTGTAGGACATGGGCTCGTGGGCCAGAAGGGCCTATTACTACTGTATTTCTAAATTAAAATTGAAAAAGAATAAAAGTTACAAACTATAATGTCTTTGACATAACCTGCCCTGTTGGGACAAGGGGTTCAGAAAAAAAGTTTAAATTTATTTGAAATTATTGTTATTTTATCTCAGATGAGGTGTAAAGATGAAATTATATATTTTTTTCCTATCATTCATTTCATTCAATATTGACATGTATCACATTACCATGAGATCGACAGTCTTCCAGGGAGAAATTGCAGCATAAAAGTGATTCATTGCATCAGGTGAAAATTGATCTTTGTAAACCCAGTCATTCCCAATTTATAGGAGGCTCAAACAAAATGAAAAATAATGTTGGGCAAAACTAAACAGTAACAGTTGGGAAACTTAATAATTTTGGGATGAGAGAACTTTTTGGACATCTGTCTTAAGGATAATAGAAGAGTCCTGGAGAATTTTCTCCCAATATCAACATTAAATAACATATTACATGTATCTGGTTATTATTTCATCATGGGATGTGGGAGCTCGTAATGCACTAATTGACCACCATGTTTACTTCATTACCTCCGCACCAAATTTTATTATAGTGTCCTGATGTGTGAAAGGTGGTACTTAAATGAAAGCCCATCTTTTCTACTGCGCACAAGGTTTGACCCTTTTCCAGCAATGCACCTTGATCACTCAGTGTCTTTGAAGGAACTCTCATTTGCTTTGCTTCTATTGTTAAGGGTGCTGGACAAAGCTCATCCTGGCTCTGTCAGTTTTACAGCAGACAAAAGGTGAAGTACATCATTATTAATGTATTAATGTGACAATAAAATGAACCTTTGCTTCAATCTTAGTTTATCTGCTGTTTCCCTCCCAACAATGTGCAGTCTTGTTAAATTTTGTGGGCAATTTAACATTAGTTTGTGGCATTGCAAAGGATTCTGGGATTTTTGCTGTAAAAGTTAGCCAACAAAGAATGCAATGGAATGCAAAATACTTGACTGTATTTTGTTTCCTCAGAAGTAGAACAAAGAAGGCTTTTCTGTTGATAAGAACATTAGCTAAAGAATAAGAAACTTATTCAGCTTAAACAATAAAAGTCTTTAAGACTAGACTGAAACTGACAATATTTCACTGTAACAGGAAGATAAGCTAGAACAGAGGGTTTCTCAAGACTTGGCTTGTAGAAAAACTGACAGAAGCAAAAATATTGAACTACCAATTAATCAATAATTTGCTCCGATTACTAAGCACTTTGAGCCAAAAACTCAGGACCTCATGTAGACTTTGGTCCCAGTTTACTATATAAATCACGTCTGAAATTTGTGTAAGCTCAATACAGAGCAAGAGTTCAGTACAGAGCAGGAGTTACTGAACTCCTCGATGTACTTTCTCACTCCCACCAGTGTAACTGAAGCTGAATCAACATACTGCTGTAAGTTTGTGGTTTTGCTGTTTTCTGCTGTGTGTTTTCTCGCAGCACAGGCCGACTTCCACAGCCTCTTTGAGCTTCAGTGCTTGAATGGGTGGTTTCATGTTGTGGACTTGCACTCACTTAAAACCAAATGATTATTCCTCCTCTGATCATTCACAGATCATAAAGCCAGAAAATGTGAATCACTGGAATGGAACAATTAATTTTCATTAGGACTCCTATGCTTACCAGACAAAGTAGAAATGTAAAGGTAGCCATGTTACATACTGCAAGGTTTCTTTGAAACCTAGAAATCTAATTAATGGATGCAGGGACAGGAGCACAGCTGATTAAATCAAAGAGTCACAGAAACATAGAAGATGGGAACAGGGTTTGAACATTTGGCCCTTTGAGCCAGTCATATGATTATGACTAGTCCTCCATCTGTATATCTTGTTTCCACCCTCTCACCCACACTCTTGGTTTGTTTTTGCATCCAGACATCCATAGACCATTTCCTTTAATGCATTCAGTGACTTTGTCTCCACTGGTAGTTGTCACTACCCTCTGAGTGACAAAATCCCTTCTCTTTGCTGTCCTGAGATTCACTCCTACCTGGAGAAATCTCTCTCCATCCACACTCCCCGACAGAATCTCCAAGAACAGTTGGGAAACCAATGCATGCTTTGCTCACTGAAGAATATGTTTAATGCACTTGATTATACCACCTGCAAATTGGAGGAACAACACCTGATTTTCCGTCTGGGCACTCTCCAGCCAGATGGCATTAATATCAACTTTTCTGGTTTCTGCTAACCTGCTCTTCTCTTCCCCCTCCCTCCCTCCTTCTCTTGATCACTGTTGTCCCCTCCCTTTCTTCTCCATCTATCACCTCCTGCCTTGCGACCACACCTCTTCCCCCCCCCCCCCCACCCTTAATCTTTTGTTCGGAGCCCAAAACATTGATTATGTATTTTTTTTTTGCCTTTGCTATGTAAAGGACACTGTTCGACCTGCTGAGTTTCTCCAGCATTGTGTTTTTACTTCAACCACGGTGTCTGCAGATTTTCGTGTTTTACCTCAATTATAAATGTATTTTTTTCATTTTTGCATCTTCCAGCCTGATGAATTGCAATTAACACCACCCATGCAATTGTGATTTAACTTCCCAAACTACAAATGGCTATAATTCACCAGTTGTGGCAACTTGAGCCCTTTTAATGATTTTATTATCTTTCATTATTTCAATAACTAATCATGTTTGAACACCACAGAGGAAGGGGTTAATAAAGGAAATATTCTCCCCACCCATGCACACACCCGATACCTCTCAGGGTCCATATGAAAGGAAATTACCAGCTGCATCTTCCCAAGTTTTTGATTTATTCCATGGAAATATAGAAATTGCCAAATTAGAAAATGGGTATCTCTCTATGCTGGTACAATAAAGGAACTATTGACTAATTACAGCAATAAATCTCTATCAATTAGTCCATAATAGTTCCAAACGTGAGGCAAGTAAAATCCAGCTGGGAAGCTTTGGGGCAGGGCCAATAAACCCAAAGTCTCTAATTAATTCAAAGCATTAATAGATTACTCTGCTCCGATTACTTGTACACGAGCATCCCTTAAAGAGATCCCTCTAATTTGCATTTTTGTGATTCAATGCTACGTTCTCCCATTTCCCCTCAGATTTAAAAAATTCGAGTCATGAACTATTGCTTCCCACAGTCACCATCAAATACAGGCTGTGTGCATTGGTTTTACGAGACAAAGTGAAGGTAATTTGTTGCATTAGGTTAAGTATAATTTAGAAGCAGTTGGCTAGAAATTCGATTGTTGCCTCCAAACATCATTCATTCATAATAAAACATGGTCATTCATGACAAGGGCCCTGCCTAATGTAAGGTCTATATATATATATAAAAAGTCATTATTGAGGCACAATGATAAGGCCAGAATTTATTGCCCACTCTTAAATAAGATGCTGGAGAGCTACATATTTAAAACGATGTTGACATTTCAGTGAATATGTTCTTTTCTACTGTTAGATAGGGAGTTCCCAGATGTGGACCCAATGACAATGAAGAAACAAGGACTTGCTTCCACTTCAAGTTGGGATACGACTGCAGGTTACCATGTCAAGGCACTAGGCTTCAAATCTCTGCCCAATCACCCCATAATTACCATAAACAATTTGCATTTGCTGGGTTTTTTTTGAAGCTTCATTAAATTATCGGCTTCATTTTTTTTCCTGAGAATATAGTTTTGGATCTAATATTGTAAAAGAATGTGGGATTAATTTCCATATTTATTAATAGAACTTGACTGTATTTTATTGGAGTCTCTCTCTCTCTCTCTCTCTCTCTCTCTCTCTCTATCACTTACACATACTTAATTTATGTATTGGAAGGAGTTCAGGACCAGTAAAGCTGGAGCAGGCTCAGCGCTAAATAATTGTTTCATCCGATTCACCCTGAACGTGCATTTGTGCAGATAAATTATCCACAAGTTCACTGCATCTAACTAAATCAACTTTGTTGAGCTGGAATAGACTTAAACAAGCCTGTTAATCTATCCTGACGTAAACTTTAAATACTGCTGGACATCTACTTACAAGAACAGCTACAAGATGCAGACACTTCAAAGTCAAGGTGCTCACTTTATTCATTGCTCAGAAACTCCATGCACATCATACATGTAACACCGCTACTTCATCTAATGCTCTGGCATATTTCTATAATATGTTCAATTTTACCACAGAACCAGAGACCTATTTACATAACTTTGTCAGTTGGGTGAAGTTATATTGTGATTAGAGTAAGGTTTATTTTTGTATATGATAAACATTTCTCATTGTTATGAATTAGCTATGATTTTCAGACTGGTCATGGTCTCTTGGGAAATCAATGGCAAGATGGTATTGCCTTTATTACTTTGTTTTAAACTCAAACAAATACAAGGATGTCAAACCACACAAGGCCCTTTGGTTTTAATGATTATAGCTTCAGAAGAACTTGTAACAAGATAACAATTTCTCTTTGGGACAGGCGCACATGAACAATTCCCGAGTGACCAAGAGCCGTACGCTATTTCAATTCTGAATGAGGAAAAGAGCGTCATGCAGGGTGACGATAGCATTAGGTGTGCAAATGACGATAGCTTCATGACACCCACGATGACTGATGAATCACACCCAACAATGGGACTTTTACCAGAAATTGCCAGAATGCTTCAAAACAAGTGCAAAGCTTTTTTTTAATCCCCTCTCAAATTTGTGTGTAAAATTTGTCCATTTACTGTGCAAGATTACTTCTGTGGAAATATTTTAAAAGATATTGAATTTTGAATGCATTTCTACCATCTGAGCCAGCACAGCGGCTCAAAGCTCCAGTTTCAATCCTGGCCTATGGTGCTGTTGTGGCAGACTTTGAACATTTCCCCTATGACCAGATGGGTTTCCCCTGGTTTGCTTCCACATTACCGAAACCATGCCAATTGGTAGGTAAATTGGCAATCGTAAATGGCCCAGTGCATGTAGGTGGGTGGTAGAATCTGGTGAGGGGAGTAGATGGAATATTGGGGACAATAAGATGTGTTAGGGTGGGTTTAGTGTTTAAAAATAAAACAAAAAAAATCAGGTGTGTCATGTTCTGGTCCTGTCCCTGTGCAGTCTCTCTCCAGTATAAATATCCACAGTTTCAAGGGGGCATGATTGTTGAGAATTGTTGGGGGAATGCAGGAACAAGAATGTTATTGTCCAGTTTTGTTCGTTGCCTGAAACTTATCACAGAGGGAATACAGCAAAGGTTTGGCAGATTGTGTTACTGGAATGGTGAGACTACTTTCGGAGGAGAGTTTAGGTTGACTAGCTTGCATTGACGTGCTTAGAAGAGGGGATCAAATTGAAACAGGCTGTAGACTGTCTGGATGCAGGGGGAAAGCTTCCCAAGGTTAAGGTGCCAATCCAGACAACATCCTGATAAATCTAAAGTAAAACACGAAAGTCTGCAGATACCGTGGTTGAAGTAAAAACACAATGCTGGAGAAACTCAGCAGATCAAATTTTTCTGTGCAAGTACTTGAGATCCTTGGCCCCTGCAAATTACAACAACAGCAGCACTGTCAGAGCTGGTGTAGATCCATGGAGAGAGGGGATCAGAGACATAATGTTCCCAAGGTCCAACTGGCTTTGAATAGGTTGTTAAAGGAGCCATTGATCATTTTAGAACCATAGAATGTGACAGCACAGTGAAAAGGCCATTTGTCCCTTCAGGTTTGTGCCGAAATATTCTGCTAGTCCTGTTGATCTGCACCCAGTCTATAAAACTCTAGATCTCTCCCATCTATGTATCCAATTTATTCTTCAGAATGAGCCAGCATTTATCTGTTTTATTTAAAATCCTGTGACAGTCTGTGCCCAAGATGGTGGTGCCTATGATAGGGAAGTGGAGGACTGGTGAAGGGCACCAGAAAATTGGAACATCACCCCCCACCCCCCTGTCTGAGAAGGAGAAGCAGAGGAGATGGTGACCACAGTGGCAGATCAGTGAGGGGTTCTGCAGCTGAAGGAACAACACAGCTGCTGGTGACTTGAGGCAAGGTACCCAAGGAGGCTATGAGCTGCTGGATACTGGAGTCAAGGGATATACATCAGGCTGTGGACTGCTGGAGAGTGCCTCGAAACTGGCTGAAGGGGTACCAGGCATTGGAACTGGGATGCAAGAGAGTGCTGAGGGCATTGAAGGGTTCCTAATAATATTGGAGGTTCAAGTCTGGAGCTCGGGTTGCTGATGGTTTGGACTAGATTCTGTGTGGCCGTGGGAGCACTGGTGAATCACTCGGTGATTCTGGGGTGGGGGGGGGGGAACCTCTCTTTTGCTTCTCTTTCTCTGACTGTAAGATGTGCTTCAGGCAATTTCTGTTGATGGCAAATCTGCCCTCCTTACAGCAGGCAAAAGCAATTTTGTGTAATGTGACACTTTTATTACATGACAATAATTTGAATCTTGAAAATTTGACCTGCTGAGTTTCTCCAGCATTGTATTTTTATTTTAATCCTGGTAAATCTCCTTTGCACCATTCCCGAAACTTCCACATCCTTCCTATAATGAAGTGACCAGAAATGAACACAATACACTAAGTGTGGTCTCATCAGAGATTTGTGGAGTTGTAACATGACCACTCAACTCTTGAACTCAATCCCCTATTAATGAAGCCCAGCAACCCATAGGCCTTAAGTATCCTATCAACCTGTGTGGTGACCTTAGAGATGAATGGATTTGAACCCTGAGGTCCCTCTGTTCCTCCACACTGTGGTATCTGACCATTAACCCTGTACTCAGCCTTCAGATTTAACCTTCCAAAATGCATCACCTCACACTTATCCAGATTAAACTCCATCTGCAACTTTTCTGTCCACCTCGGCAACCTGTCTCTGTATTCTTGTAACCTACAACCACCTTCAGCACCATCCACAATTCCTCCAATCTTCATACGATCCACAAACTTACCGACCCCCTCCTTCTACCTCTTCATCCAGGTCAATTATAAAAATCACGAAGACCAAGGGTCCCAGAACAGATACCTAAAGAACTTCACTAGTCACTGACCTCCAGGCAGAATACTTCCCGTCCACTACTACTCTCTGCTTTCTACATGCAAGCTAATTTTTAATCCACACAGCTAAGGTTCAATGGATCCCATGCCTCATAACTTTTGGAATGAATCTCTCATGGGGGACCTGTCAAATGCCTTATATATTCATATATAAAATCCATATATACTACATCTAACACCCTACCTTCATCAATTTCTTTTGTAACTCCTCAATTAGGCTTGTGAAGCATGGCCTACCCCTTACAAAGCCATGCTGACCACCCTGAGAAGAATGTACCTCTCCAAATGCTCATAAATCCTGTCCTTAAGAATCCTTTCCAATAGTTTGCCCACTACTGAGGCAAAGTCCACTGATCTATAATTCCCAAGATTCTAACTATGACCTTTTCTATGGAATGTTTTATTTCTGAATTTTTTTCAAAAAAATTACATCATAAAATTTTTCAATATCACAATATATTAAACTTTTTCGTACAAACAAAAACAGTCCTTCCCTTCACCCCCCCACCCCAACCCACCCAACACCCCAATACATACGAATCCGCACTCCATCAGAGCGTACGTATCTTTTAAATATATAGAATACAATTGGGGAAACCACCTTTAAATATATATAATAGTTCCATTTATAGTTCTTTTTTTAATTACTCTTTTTGGGGCCCTATGTGGTCCAGGTATGGCTGCCAGATCTTTACAAAAATGTCATATTTATTCTTTAAGCTATAAAAGATTTTTTTTCCCCATAGATATACAGCTGTTAATTTCCGCAATCCATCGTGCTATAAGTAGAGGTGAGTCAGACTTCCAAGTGATCATGATACATTTTTTTTGCTATTTTTATAAATGAGATTCTATATTTATTCAATTTGTTGTTGTTTCCATAAATATTACCTAGTAGATAAAGATCCAGGTTACCCGTGAAGGCCACTCTGGTTATCCTGGTTAATTTTTCTGTGATGTTTTGCCAAAATGGCCTCGCCTTCATGCATGACCACGTAGCATGTAAAAAAAAGTTACTGTCTCAGGTAATGTTTGAAACACATCTCTGATATTTCTGCTTTTGATCTGTGTAATTTCTGTTGGGTAAAATATAATTGGTGTAAAAAAAAATTATACTGAACCAATCCATATCGCGCACTTATAATTGATGTCATGCTGTTCTTACACCAATCTGACCAGCTTCTTTCTGAAATCACCACACCCAAGTCCAAATCTCATCCTTCTCTTGATCTCTGTAATCCTGGTTTTGCACTTTCACTCTGGAGAGTGTAGTATATTTTTGTTATAAATTTGGATGTATTTTACTAAGTTCAGGTGGGGTCAACAGTGGTCCACATCTTTCTCTTAAGAAAGATCTGAGCTGGAGAAAACAGAAGGTCCCACTGGCCACTCTGTATTTGTGTTTGATTGTTCGAAGGACATAAGAGTTCATGCCATGTAACCATCCTTAATATATCTTATACCTATATTAAGGATGCCATGAATTTAAATATTCTATTGGCTATGTTCATAGGCAATAACACATTTTTACAAAGTGGTGCTTTTATAGATTTCCCTACTTTTTTTCCTATACATTCATTAATTTCTTGCCATGTTCTAATCACACGTATTAGTATGGGGTTATCTGTCTTTTTCTTTAGTGATTAGACTCTCCATTTATAGATATTTGCTTTCCCCTCCTCTATTGAATACATTCCCATCTGAAAACAAAGTGGGGGGGGGGGGGGTGTTCTCTTCAATGAAGAAGGCTGCAAAAAATCTACTAAGTAGTGTTTTAAAAATCTCTAAGTCCTCCTAGCCCATAGTCCTATTACATTTTTTCCAGTGTGATTCTTGGTCCCTTATTATTCGTAGGAACTGTCTAATATGATTGTTTAGTGGTTTAAAGAAGTTTTTAAGTAATGGCATAGGCAGCAATTGAAAAAGATACTTCAGTCTTGGCATTACTTTCATTTTGATGCAATTAACCCTTCCCACTAAAGTATTCGATAAGTCTTTCCATTATGCCAAGAAGAGGAAGATAATTTAGTTTATACAGATTTTGTAAGTTATTGTCAATTGCTATTCCAAGAAATTTTATTCCATTTGTCTTTCATTTAAATTTATATTCTTTTTGGTATCTTTTGTATTCAAAATTTGTCAATGGCATTATCTCACTTTTCACAAGACAAAGGAACAGAATCAGGCCACTAGGCCCATCGAGTCTGTTCCATACATCTCCACTAAGCTACTTGACACTAGTTCCAATTTCTGGCCTTCTCCCCATATCCCTTGATGCCCTCACTAATGAGATACTTGTCTATTTCTTGTTTAAATACTCCCAGTGATCTGGCTTCCACTGCTGTATGCGGCAGATCCACGACCCTCTGGCTAAAGAAGTTCTTCCTAATCTCTGTTTTATATGGATAACCTCTAATTTTCAGACTATGGACCCTTGTCCTTGATTCACCCACCAAGGGAAACATCTTACCCGCATCCACCCTAACTAAACCTTTCAAAATACGAAATGGCTCTATGAGATCTCCTCTCATTCTCCTATACTCCAATGAATACAACCCAAAAGCTGCCAAAGGCTCCAATTACACTAGCCCTTGCATTCCAGGTATCAACCTAGTTAATCTCCTCTGCACCCTCTCCAACAACATCACATCCTTTCTATTATAGGGGGCCCAAAACTGCACACAGTACTCCAAATGAGGTCTCACCAGTGGCCCATAGAGCCTTGTCAGCACTTCTTTACTCTTGTACACTATTCCTGTTGAAATGAATGCTGACATAGCAACCTGGTCATTGAAATTAACCAAGAATAGATGATTCTTGCCAAAAGAGATTCAGATTATTAGGAATAACCTGAAACAATCTGTTTACAATCTGTTACAAGTGATCAAAACAGTCCTTTCAAAAATAACGAGGAATTGAATTCTATCAAATTTCCTTTAGTTGTAATGCTATAGCACAAAGTGGATTGAAAGCAGCTCATTCTGGGATCGATGTATTATGCCATAATCAATTAAATTTAGACATACAGCACAGTAAAGCGTCAATTCGGCCCACTAGTTCGTGCTGCCCATTTTACACCCCATTAAACTATAGCCCCCCAATATGTCTTTGAACGGTGGGAGGAAACCAGAGCCCCTGGGGACAATAGACAGTAGGTGCAGGAGTAAGCCAATTGGCCCGTCGAGCCAGCACCACCATTTTTCAGATCATGCCTGACCACGCAGACACGGGGAGAATGTACAAACTCCTTACAGACAGTGAGGGATTCGAACCTCAGTCTGGTCCCGATCGCTGGGTGCTGTAAAGGTGCTGCGCTAACCGTTATGCCAACTGTGCCACCCTTGACCTATTTCCAGGATGTCCCACTCACTGTGCCTCTGACAATACAATATATGAAAGCAAAGAGGTGGGGGGGGGGAAATTTAACAGGAACCTCATTTTTTTCCCCTTACATAGAAGGTAGTGGGTGTAGGAATGGACTGTTGGAGGAGATGGTTGAAGTAGATACTTTTCCAATGTTTAAGGGAAAATTGGATGGATGGGTTTAGAGGGATATGTTCCAAAAGCAGGCAGGTGGGACTAGTATGGGTGGACATTTTGTTTTGCAGGGGAAAGTTGGGTCGAAGAGCCTGTTTCCACACTGTATGACTACATAAAAGCATTCAAAAATGTATAGCAAAAACAGAGACGATCTTTGTTATATTATCTGTGATTCATAACCAATTGTATGGAGACACAAGTAAAAGGGAAAATTAATTGGGAAGGCTAGAATGCAAAATTTATTGCAGGCTGGAAATGTACTGCAGCCAGCTTTCTTGTGTTGTCAGTTTTGTGCTGTCATAGTGCACTCATTATAAAAATAGCCACCCCAGATGATGTTGATTCTGCAGTCGGATGCTCTCACTTCAGCCTCATTTCACTCACTTGTGAAATCTCTCTCAGAATGAACATGGTACATCTGAACCAAAGAATGTGCACAAGGAAGAAGGGGGAGGGAGGATGGACCATGACTAAGAGCAGAACACAGCAGTGAGAGAAAGCATGTTGGATAGTGGGATCTTTGACAGGGGACCCCCACCCGCAGGCAAAGGACAAGATGATTGTTCATTTCATAACCTGAGACTCATCATGACATATGCCTTGATGTACAAACTGCACATCACAGCACTGCAGGAGTCAGAAATTGCCCTGAGGTCTCAGAGCATCAGATCTGCTTTTAATGATATGAAGGCTGGCATTAAAGCTTTGTAAGGTTGACTACAGTTAACATATTACAGAAACTAATTTTCTAAAAAATAATTTTAATGCATAACCTCATTACCTTCCAGTTCCCATGGAGTTTGCTGATGTTGACACTTCTAACTTGATGGGACTAATCAAGCATGCTGCGTTTTTGTGTAATTTTTTTTAAAAGAGGATAATTTTCTCTTTCCCTAATCTCGTAAGCCAACTTTCATCCATGAGGGATTTTCATCAATAATTTCTTTTAGTAGTTCACAGCATCCTGCTTGTTCCAAGTATCTTAGTCTGAAATTCTCCTGGGATCCTGCCTATTCCTCCCTCGTAACTCTTGGTGCAGACGGAAAGATTCTTTTCCGGGACAAGGAGCCGAAGAGTAGTCATTGCTAGAGATTTGGGGAGTGCTGAAGATTCTGGGAGTTTCCGAATTATTTTGCGAGATCTTCCATTCACCTTGGAAGAAGAACATCAGCAAAAGAGTTGACAGAGTCGAGGCCAAGAATGCAAGACCCTTATTTGTCAGACAAAGTAACCAGTGGCTGCCTCACTAAGCATATCCTGCTACTAAAATAATCATTAAGCAGTAAAAGTAAAATTCTCTGTTAATAGTGTGATCCAGAAAACAACTGTTGTTAGTAATTGAGCCAAAGCATTTTTGTGGGAAACATCATTGGCTGGGGGAGGGGAATTATAGTGTGTAGATTTAGGGGTCTGAATCACACCCACCTCCTCCTTCACGAAAACTCATGGCTAGCTCTAAAGTCCCAAAGACCTCTTGACTGGCTTGTGTAGTTGCTTTGCCACAGATTATGAGCCACTGATACAAAGATGTCTGTTCATTCCTAGCTGAATATTCCTTTCTGTCTTGGTTATGCAGGGATTTGGCCCAGCAATTTTGGGGCGGTATTTGGGGGAGGTGTAGCGGTTAGCACATCGCCTTTACAGCGCCAATGATCAGGACCAGGGTTTGAATCCTGCACTGTCTGTAAGGAGTTTGTACGCTCTCCCCATATCTGTATGGGTTCCTCCGGGTGCTCTGGTTTCCTCCCACCCTTCAAAATATAGCAGGGGTTGTAGGTTAATTGGGCAGAACAGGCTCGTGGGCCAAAATGGCCTGTTACCATGCTCTATGTCTAAATTTAAAATCTCAAGTTGGCCTCCTGAGACAGGACAGTGAAAGGTGTCTGGAAATCCCACCGATGCTCCTGAATAAGCCCGGATAAGAATGGAAGGGGGTAAGCACAGAAAAAGAATTAGGTACTGGGTGAGGGAGAGGGAAGGATGTGGTGGGGGTGAGATGTGGGTGGACAGGCTATTAAATTGGCCAAACAGAATATGAATGGATCTATCCCACAATGTTGTATAGTTACCTAGGTATATTGGTAAGAATCAGAATTTTTATATTATTCAAACTGAGGATTTTGCTGGGTAAAGTTGTGAAACAAATCTGCATTAGAATATATAGTTTTACAGCACAAATGGATCAATTTGTATTATTTAAATAATTTCTAAAACCATGAATATTTAAAAATCATTTATGAGAGGTTTTGTGGATAAAAACCTTGGACTCTTTGTAAACATCCAGTGTTTGTGATGGAGTCCAGAAACAGTCCACAATGTGGATTCTTGGAAAGATGTCTTATGAGGACGGATTGAGCAGATGGACGAAACAAGAGGTGAACAATGAGAGGTGCTCTTATTGATACAGTATGTAAGATCTGAGGAGGCTTTATGTGGTCGATGCTGAGAGGATGCTTTCTCTCATTTGGGTATCTAGAATTGAGGGCCACAGCTTCAGAATTTCTTCTTCCAGAGGACCATGAATTTTTGGAATTCTCTACCCCAAAGGCACAGATACAAGGTTTTTGGTCTTTAGGGGAATTCTCTACCCCAAAGGCACAAATACAAGGTTTTTGGTCTTTAGGGGAATTCTCTACCCCAAAGGCACAAATACAAGGTTTTTGGTCTTTAGGGGAATTCTCTACCCCAAAGGCACAAATACAAGGTTTTTGGTCTTTAGGGGAATTCTCTACCCCAAAGGCACAAATACAAGGTTTTTGGTCTTTAGGGGAATTCTCTACCCCAAAGACAAATACAAGGTTTTTGGTCTTTAGGGGAGTTGAGGGGAATATGGATTTGAGCAGTGGCATAGCTCAGGGGTGGGGGAGTCACTGCTTCCCCCGAGCTCATTTGTCAAAAGTGATACCTTCTCTCCCCTCTCCCCCATTGTCCGATGCCCCCACCCCTCCAACCCTGCTATGCCTCTGCATTCAACCCTACTTTGTTGGAACTGCAGTGGCGCTGGAACATCTCTGCAGCATTTACCCCAGTGGGGGAAGAGTCATCAGTAAAGATTTGGAAGACTTGCCACCTCGCTGCAGGATTGGGATTACTCCCCATCTAACCTGCCACTTCAGCAAAGCACTAGGAGGGAAATCAGGCATGTGGTAGCAGAAAACTCAGAACATTGAAAACATGCTTTTATTCCTGGGGGTGCATGGGGGGAGGGTGCTGGTCAGGAAATGCCTTGACCCCCCTCCTTAGTTTTCAAACCCACTTACTTGTTGGTACCCCATTCCTGGTAGTAGCCAACAAAAATCCCCTGAGTTTCTCCTTCAGTAGCCCACTATAGCCGGCCTGGATGATATAGTCCTGCCCTGGCACCAGTGGGTCATTTGGTTCAATCACCAGGTAGTTGTTTTGAACTTTGAGCCAAGAGTCACAGAGGGCAGGAGAAGAGAGAGGCTCAGTGCCGCTGGCACTGATAGCCAGCCTGCTGTGACAGAGCTGCTGGCTGTGAAGCAGGACAATGTGCACTTGTTTCATCTTGTATTCGTATGTGTGAGTTCTTAGACAACACGTGGATGAAGGAAAAGGTTCTTTAAAGTTGTTGTAAACAGCACCATGAGGCAGGCCATGAAGCTGGAAGCCTCCCTTACAGATTTGCTCTCTGTGTCAGCCCCTGCTGGCAGCCAAGTCTAACCAAACAGGAGCTATAATTCTTAAGGCATTGCTAGTTGCATTGTAACCATGATCGCTATCATTACACCTTTCTCTCCTTTCATCTCACTGTCACGCTAACCTTGCCCAGAATACTCACTGAATTGTTTTAGCTCAGGAATCAGGTGCAGGCATAACTCCAACTGGTAATTGCTGGGAATGAGACTGCTTGGCAAACAGGAGTTCTTCCATGGACCTCGCTGGCTGGGTGCAAGTGGCTCCCAGGTCATCAAGAAGTAATGGGCTTTCTCAGCTTGCCATAAATGATGGCCAAAACTGTGAAGACCTGCAGTAAAACCAAGACGAGGAGGCCAAAGAACGCTACCACCTTTCTGCTGAGGTAGAACCCAGAATTAGACTTGCATCTCATGTTGGTCCAGGGTTCTTTGGGGGAATCCCGAGCTGGTGTCTGGTGAGGTACACAGAAGTGATGGAGAAACTCAACAGGTCAAGCAGAAAGCAAAAGGCAGTCACTGTTTTGAGCCGAGCCCTTCATCGGGAACATCAAAACTCAGATGGACGCCTGAAAAAAAAGGTAGGGGTGGGAAGAAGGAGAGGGGAAGGGAGACCTCTCGTGTGCAGCAGCCTGAGGGGGGAGTCGGAGCATAGTTTTGAGGGATCGGTGGTCATAGTGCCTGTTTTATGTGCCTGCTCCCCCTAATGCTAAAACCTGGCTATGACCCTGGACTTGAGACCAAGATCTCAATCGAGCTGAATGGCTTTCCAGGGCCTTATGGCTGCTTCTGCTCCTATTTCTAAAATTCTTATCTCTACTTTAAAACAGAGTTCCTGTGGTCAGGAAATGTCCTTCATTTTAAATAAGTAAACCATTTTCAGCTTGTTGTTTTTGAAAACATTCTGAACAAAGCTTTAAAAATCTCAAGTAATTGGACTAATCTTAAGTCTTCAGCTATGGCTTTAAATACCATCACATATATGAAGATAAAAATCTTGAGATTTAAGACAGACAAAGTTTTGCACAGTTAGACACATTCTATTTCACATGGGTGGCCCTCATAAGTTATTTTGATATTTGGTCCAACTCTCTCTGTAAGGGCTATTGTGTTCAGGTGTGCTGGATTATTTAAGAGTCGATCACATTGTTTGGTTCTGCAGAGTTGTGCTGTGGATTCCCTTCAAAAAGAACATTTGGAAATAAGATTGCCTTTTGCAACAATCCTTTTGTAAGAACTGAAACTATCTTCTTAATTCCAGTGTTACAAATTTACTGAATTTAAAATCTGCAGCTACCAGGACGAGATTTTAATTCATTATTCCAAGTCAAGTTTATCATCATCTGATTACACAAGTTACAACCCGATGAAACAGTGTTCTCTGGTCCTCGGTGCAAAACATGCAGACACACAGCCAGCTGTAACAGACATACAGGCAACAATACATATTCTGGATAAGTACTCTCATACAGAAATAAATAAATAAAATTTGTTTTGTGAATATGAGAGTCTCGGATGGTTTGTGTGAGCAGTTCCTTTGGTCGTTCAGCATTGAAGACAACTGAATTCAAGTCCACCATTGTAATTGCCAGCATTAAGATACGCATGACATAATTTGATTGCTGCTGGAGGTTACTTTTAGGCACACATGTCATTTTTATACCCATGGAAACAGAAGTTCTTTAGTGGTTGGTAGCAGTAAACATGGTATGCATTTGAAATCTGGTTCATTTTCAGTGAATGTAGAAAGTGCAACCACTTTTCTCTTGAGTGCTTAGTGATACTAATCAGAAATACATTTCTCAGCAAATATTTAATGATTTTACTCACAATAGTAAATGGCAATGGATGAACTTTGAAACAACACAATGAGCCTGATTAAATATACATTAGGTTCTCAAATAATTACTGATAGGTTACCAAGGTAATCTTAGTTGGGAAAGTTGTATTGTGAAGGAGAAATAAATGGGTAATTTTTAATCTGTTGAACAAATACCGATGGAAGAATTTGCCTCAGATTGCACTCAGATTGCCAGCGCTCATGGTTTGTACTTGCTTCATGTTACTATCTATACAAAATTTACCAGTATTGCTGTGTATCTGTAGCTGAGTTCAATGATGACCAATATCCTTGGATCTATTCTCTGTCCGTATCTGTCGCTGTCTGTAGGAGTTTGTACAGTCCCCCCATGTTAATGTGGGTTTCTTCCAAGTGCTCTGGTTTCCTCCCACGATTCAAGAAGTACGGGGGTTTTAGGTCAGTTGGGTGTAATTGAGTGGCAGGGGCTCGTAGACCAGTGCTGTTATGTCTAAATTAAATTAAAACCTGTGATAACAGATCAGCCATTATTTATGCACTCCGATCGGAAATTCCTTTAATCTTTCAGCAGTATAATGGGAAGCTGATCTACATCATCAGACGTCCACTCCAACAACAGTGAAAATTGACCATGTGGCCTTTCAATGTGTGTGATTTATTTAGTTTAGATAATATAGCATGATAAACAGGCCATTTTGAGTCTGTGCCATCCAATTAACCTACATCCCCGGTACGTTTCGAACATTAGGAGGAACCGGCACCCCTGGGCAAAACCCACCCAGACACAGGGAGAACGTGCAAACTCCTTACAGATAGTGCAGGATTCTAACCCCAGTTCCAATTGCTGCCACTGGTAAAGGTGTTGCACTCACCGCTAGGCCAACCGTGATGCCCTTTCTTGCTGATCCAAGTAGAGATTACACCTCAAAGTGACATTGAGAGAGATTTTGACCTTAAAATAAGGCTCCATCTTTATTTCTCTCACGGCCCCTAGACATTATTTAATGATGAGCAGTGAAATTCTCTAAATATTCTGCTTTGTTGATGTGATATTTTGCTATTTGAAAAATTACTGCTGCAATTGCTTCCAAATGAACTGAGATGACAAAAGTTAGTGTGATCCTGTTGAAAATTGCACGAGTCCTGCTTTAGAATTTGTTTAATAGTATATTTTGGCAAATTTCACAATGATTTTCTGGAGACCTTTGACATTAATGCTAAACACAGTGTTTCAGTGCACCAAAATTTAGGTGCATTCAATTTCTATGCATGCTTTTTCACCTGCTCTCTGACCTGTTGGGCATTGTCAGCATTTTTCACTCGTATTTACAAACGCTAGAGTTTTTTTCCCCAAACTAACGACTTAGACTGTGGAATGCTGTGGAATTGAAAATGGCTGAACCAGAGCCTGTTTGTATGTTCTTTCTTTCATCGTTCTACAGATGGAATTAAAATCCCATCTCTGAAGCATGTTAAAGCTATTTAGTGCAATGAAGCAAGGCAGTTTGATCTAATTATTGGCAAACAGAAATCAGTTAAAAAAAATTGTGTTAAGGCTGGTCATCAATTTTCCAATAATTCAGTAATCTCACTCCAATATGCCAGGAGGAACTACTGCATCTGCTTTCTGTGTCTCTGATAGAAAAAAACATGAAAAGTGTTGTCTCTTTAAAGAAGATGTCCAAATCATCCCATGTCACTTTTCCTTCCTGGACCTTTACCTTTTAAGGACTTATCCCACTATTTCACAGCTCCTTTCACAACAACTTGCTGCATTAAAATAAACACTCATCTTTTGTTTAGTTCTTTGTTGCATTATTAATGCGGTTCTATTTCTCAGTACACTGGCAAATGGACATTTTATCCCTTCTCTGTCAAATGAAGAATTTGAACATGTAACCTTTATCTCATTCTTACGAAGCCCTTGGATCCAGGGCAAGGCGTTTCCACTCTGGTTTTGAGGTGATTGATCCGGTGAAGGTGGGAGTCCCCTTCAGCCCTGGTGATTACCAAGGTTGAGGCACATCACCCAACCTCTCAAGCAGAAGGCAGCAGCTGGTGCTGGAGGGAGAGCAGCAGAGAGTCTTGGAGCCTGAGGGCCATGAGCAAGAGGCTGGACAGAAGCAAGAAGCAACGGAAGAAGAATGCTGCCAGCTGGCTGCTCACTTCTCCAATGAACTCCCCAGAGGTTGGTGCTCTCTCAATAATACAACTGACTGGGGTTTCTCTTGAGTTCTGGGTAAATTCCACAGATGCTGCAGTAGAATTTAAACTCAGGTTTATTAACCTGGTAACTTAACCACTATACATTGAAGCTGGTACTAAAGTGGCACTTGGGAAGCCATGATGCTGCAGAACAGAAGTCAATTTTTAAAAAATAATAGCAGATAGTGTCCTGATAGAGAAACAGTTCTATGGGATGGGTGATGTGAACTCTGAGATCCCACATGGCCCGCATCTTCAAGTTGATTTTGCACAAGGCATCAAGCAGAGTTTATAGATGCTAGATGTGAATTGTTGACACTGGCAGTAGCTCTCAAAAGGAAAAAAAAATCTTCTGGCATCTACAACCTAAATTATAAATCTCCATCAAAAATACAGTAATGGGGTTAATGTCTAAGCAGATTGGTCTTGCATTTATGGAAATGCCTGATTTTTATTTCCATTGAACTGAATGGAATCCATTGAAGGAATGAATGAGAAATTGACACCTGCATCTTCTTGGATGATAAAGATCAATTATTTTATTTCTTGCCCTCCTTTGCTGAGTTCAAACATAGCAAAGGTTTGGGTGGGGGGGGGGGGTGGCGAGGCCATGCTGAGGACCGAGACTCTCCGTGAAGATTGATTAAAAGACTGATTTTAAAGTCATCAAAATAATTTTTTAGTGTGTGTTTAAAAACAAAGGATTGATGGGTAAGAAGAAGACAACCCAGAAAAATAAAACTGAAGAAGCTCAGAAGTCACCGAGATTGTCGACAGTAAGACCACAAGAGAATGGTGAAGAAGGTGCAGTCATGGCGTCGGCACAAACCCAAGGAAGTAGGGGATCGACACAAGGTTTCTAAAAAAATGATAAAATCTACAGAGGTTCTGAGTGAACAATTCTCCAAGGTGGAAAATCTACTAAGGAAGATGGCAGGAAAAATAACAGAATGGCAACGGTGAATGGAAGACCTGAATACTTGGGTTGAAAAACACCTGATAATGGCTCAAGAACAATTCAAAACCCTGGAAGAAAATGCAAAGAGTGGAAAGTAGATGAACAACTGCTGCTGGGCAAAATCGACCACATGGAAAATTTCAGCAGAAGAAATAATGTCCGAATCAACGGGCTGAGAGAAGGGACCGAGGGGAAGACCCGATGAATTTCTTTGAAGAGTAGATCCTGCAAGCGCAGGGAGTGTGAAAATTCAAGGAAAACCTACTTGTAGAGAGTGCTCATAGGACCATTGATCCCAGGAGAGCAGATGACCAAAGACCGGTCCTTTTGAGATTTTGGAGTCACTGGGATTGGGAGGCAACATTGAGAGCACCAGTGGAGTATGCCAGGGAAAAAGGTGGCCTAGTTGAAAAGGAAGGAAAGGTACTATTCTTTTAGGACCTTAGCACTAATTTGTAAAACAAAGAAAATAATTTGATGATGTAAAAAGACAATTAAGAACATGGAATATAAAGTATGCAATGCTGAACCCAGTGACGCTTAGGATTGATATAACAGAGGGACCCTGAAAATTTTATAGAACATTAAAGGAAATAGAGAGATTTCTACAAGAACTGTAAAGGGGATTCAAAAATAAATGTCAGAAAGAAGAAAAAGAAGAAAGAAGAGCAAGAATAAGGACAAAATGAACTAGAAATGTTAAAAAAAAATCAGAGAAAGTAAAACGATATTTATATTTTTGAATTATTTATTATCGGATATTTAAAGTTGTATTGAAATGTATATGGAGAGCTCAACAGAGAGTAAATGTTTAGCAAAATAGTAGCAGGGTGGATGTTCTGACATAAGGGGGTTAATGGTGCTGGAGAGGGAGATTTTTTTTCCAAAGTGGTGCTGAAGCTAAGGGGAAGGGTTCTTCCTCAGACAGTGCCATGGATTTTTTTTCTGTGGGCTTCTGGGGTTTATTGATTATGTCAAAGTCAGAGCAGGGGCAATACATGCATTTGTTAAAAGGGGAAAATCTCTTGATAAGCAATCAAAAGGGTCTAATGATAGAACTGAGTATATACAAATATAAATCTGAATAGAGCATTAACATTTATCAGTTATAATATTTAATGGGGTAAGGACCCATTAAAGAGGAAGCTTAAGGAGGAAGCTTAAAGAAACCTAAGAGACATACTTAAAAAAATTGAAGGCAGATATAGTTTTTTTGTACAAAAACACACCTTATAAAATCAGAACACAATAAGTTAAAAAGGGACTGGGAAGGACAAGTCATATCCTCCTCTTTTAACACCAAAGTGAGGGGAGTGAGGGCAATTTTAATAAATAAAAATATACCTGTGTTTGTCAAAGACATATCCATTGTACCAGCAGGAAGGTTTGTAATGGCACACTGTAAGATAAATGCAGAATCCTGGATGCTCATGTATATCAATGCTCCAATCTTTGATGAATCCTTGATGCAAAATATTTTCTTAAAAACAGTAGAGGGTAGACAAAATGTACTGATAGATGTATGGAGACAGTTATACCCCATGATATGAGATTAGTCCTTCCACTCAAAGGTTCATGACTCCTATACAAGAATAGATTTGTTTTTAATGTTTGCACAATTGAAATTAGAGAATGGTTGAAACAGAATACCTAAGCAGACTATTCTCTGATTTTGCACATCTGACCTTAACTATAACAATGCCAGAAAAGCAAGAGAATGTAGACAGATGACGTCTTAATTCCACACTGTTGAGAACGACAGATTCCTGTCATTTTATCAGGGAATCACTAGACGTTTTGTGAAACAAACAGACCCTCAACTCATGATAGTTTCCTAACATGGGATACATTAAAAGCTTACTTGAGGGGAAAGATAATTTCATATACAAAAAAAAAGGAATATATGGCTGAGGTCAATGGCCTGGAGAAAGAAATAACAGAATTGGAAAAAGAATACCAATAGAATGGATTTGAAAGAAAAATACAAATCTTTGTTAAATAAAAATTGAAAGATAATACTCAACAAGCATATAGAACAGAAAAAAACTATCAGTGTCATAATAGAAGTATTAGGAATTAGGAGATAAGGTACATAAAGTTTTGTCATGGCAATTAAAGGCAGAAGAGACATCAGGGATGATAAATACAATTCAAACAGAGCCTGGCAAATTAATATATGTATTCAGAAGAAAATCAATGATACTTTTAAATACTATACAAAGCTGTACAAATCAAACTTAAGAGGGAATTTTACTGAAATAGATTAATTTCTCTCGGCAATTGAATGGTCAAAATTGGTAGATAGAGGTCAGCTGAAATTAGATGCCCCCTTCACTAGAGAAGAGATCGAAAAAGCCTTAAATACATTACAGGTAAATAAGTCACCAGGAGAGGATGGTTTCCCACCCAAGTATTATAGACAATTTAAAGATCTTTTGATACCTCTCATTATGGAGTTACTGGATGGGGTGGTGGAAACTAAGATCTTCTGGAATCCTTCTCAACAACTATTATTACGGTACTACCAAAAAAAGACAGAGACCCACTAAAACCTTCAACATACAGACCTATCTCCTTCTTAAATGTGGATTACAAAATTTTGGAAAAAGCTATTGACTAGCACAAGGGGAATATCTACCTAAACTGACAAATTCAGACCAGGTGGGCTTTTCTTTTAAAAAAAGACACTCTGCAGATAATTTGAGCAGACTATTAATATAATTCAGTTGGCTAAGTCTAAAGAAAATCCAAGTATAACTATCATTTGATGGAGAAAAGGCATTTGATCGACAAGAGTGGCCATTCCTATTTAAAGTACTAGAAAAGTATGGATTGGACCAAATATTTATTGACCGGATAAAAATTCTATATTATACCACAAGCCAAAACTATAACTAATGGTCAAATGTCGTCAATGTTCCTTTTGAGTAGATCCAGTAGACAGGGGTACCCACTAACTCCAAGCCTCCTTGTCTTGGTGATTGAACCATTAGCAGAAATTATAAGGAGAGATCCAGATATAAACGGATTCAGAGTTGACCAGGAAGAATACAAAATTAATTTATTTGCAGATGACATGCTGCTCTGCTCATCAGACCCAGGTGAGTCTTTGACCAAACTACAGACTACACTGGAAAAATATGGGACAGTTTCTGGATATAAAATTAATTTTGGAAAAAAAAGTGAAATTATGCCATTAACAAATTTGGACTATGAAAGGTATCAAAAAAGAAGCTAGTTAAAATGGAAAATGGATGGAATTAAATATTTAGGAATAATGGTAGATAATAATCTACAAAATTTATACAAACTTAACTATTTCCCCTTGCTTGAAAAGATAGAGGAACACTTAAAGATGGAGCAACCTGCCTATTACTTTAATTGGAAGGGTTAATTGTGCGAAAATTATCCCAAGACTGCAATACCTCTTTCAATCATTATCAATTTCTTTGCCCAAGAAATTTTTAAAGATACTTAATAATTATATATGACAATTTATTTGGAATAACAAGATGCCTAGGATCACTAGGGAAAAATTGATGTGGGAATATAGGTTGGGAAGATTAAGATAACCAGACCTTTAAAAATGTTATTTAGCAGCCCAGGTGAGGTTCCTCTCATCCTTTTTCCAAGAAGGGAACTCTCCCTCATGGATCCAAATGACACTACATACAATGAGAGAGAATACAACTAAAGATTTTATTTATAAATGGAATGTCAAATTAATAACAAAAAAAAACAATAACCCCATTCTAATACACATGATTAATATTTGGCATGAGATTAATGAGAGTATTGGAAAAAAAAGAGGGGATATCAATAAAAGCACCATTGTGCCAGAACAAACTATTGCCATGAACTTGGGGAAATAGAATTTTAAATATTTGACATGACAAAGGAATTAAACGTATTGAAGATGCTATGAAGAATGGATGCTTGTATCCTTTGAACAACTAAAACATAATCTGCCAAATGGAACCTTGCACTGCTTTCTTCAGTTGAGGTCCTCTTGCAAGAGAGGTGGGGTCTCACAATGACCCTGCCCTCAAGTAACAAAGTGGAGGGGTTGCTTTGACTGGGAAATACACCTAAATTCATAACTGGAATGTATTTGGCTCTCCAAGGCGAAAGTGTTAAGCCAGGCCTACAAAGGTCGAGGGAGAGGTGGGAGTCGGATCTAGATGTTACAATACCAGAGGAATGCTGGTCTGACTGGTGTTTGATGTAGAAAATTACATTGAACCAATCCATACCTCACGTTAATCGCTAATGTCAAACTGTCAAATATATCTTGCATCACAAAAACTACATAAATCAAAATCTGAAATATCTAAAATGTGCTTTAGATGTCGCATTGAAATTGGATCCTTTAAATGTTCTACATGGTCGTGCGTGAAGATAAGACCATTCTGGCATGATATTGCTGAAACACTAACAGGAATAAAAGAGGTGACCTTCACACATGACCCTTCTGTGCAACCTTATGAACATGAGCAACAAATTGACTAAATTTCACATCTGCTTTGTTAAGGTATCCCTGGCTGTGGCCAAGAAGTGTCCAGCAATCACCTGGAAGTCCGGCTCTCCCCTACTTATTGCTCGATGGGCCGGGGAGATGTGTAGTTGTTTACCCATGGAGAAAACCACTTTTAACTTAAAAAAAAATGTATGACATTTTTGTTAAGATATGGCAACCCTACTTAGATGATGTAGGAGCCCAATTTTAAACCTGACCCTTCAAGGTATGTAATGATGTGATACCCGAGGGGGGGGGGGGGGAAAGGAATTATGAAAGAAATGAGAGCTCTGACAGTATGTAGTTATATTTATATTCTTATATGGTGGGTGGTGGGGGGGAGGGAAAAAAAGGGAGGAAATTTTTCTTTTTAATTTGTTTGTAAACATTGAATATATATTTGAAATGTATAAAAATTTAAAGACTATTAAAAAAAAAAGTATTTTTAAAAGTGCCAAAGGTGTGGGATGCCTTTAAATGTCTTCAATGTTTTTGTTGAGATTGGCCTCTTTTTAACTATTGTTATCCAATTGAGGAGCTTGTGAGGTCATGTCAGAGGATGGTAGGTGTAAGTACATAATGTGGGACTGGTAAAAAGGTTTACTTCCCTGGAGGATGATAATGAAACAAATGTGATTCTTGAATATCCAGAACTTTTAAAACATCTGGTGTTAATGAATGCAAATATAAATAATTTTTACTTGATTTTGGTGTTTGATGGGCATGTATTGCCTGAATCCAGCTGCCTCTGAGAGGTGTTGGTGGTGCACTGTGGTCCTTTTAGTGAAGAACACAGAACTGCTTACACAACCATCTGAGACTCTCAGATTCATGAAACAATATTTATTTATTTATATAGATGAAATACTTGTCCTGCATATGTCTGGTTTGTCTATAATCTGAGTTGTGTCTGGTTGTATGTCTGCATGTTTTGCACAGAGGTTTCATTGGGTTGTATTTGACTTGTTATATAGCGAGCTCTCCACTGGCCATCGTGCCAGAGGTGCACCAAAGAAGAGGTACAAGCACTGCCTAAAGAAATCTCTTGGTGCCTGCCACATTGATCACCGCCAGTGGGCTGATCTCGCCTCAAACCGTGCATTTGGTGCCTCACAGTTCAGCGGGCAGCAACCTCCTTTGAAGAAGACCGCAGAGCCCAGCTCACTGACAAAAGACAAAGGAGGAAAAACCCAACCCCAACCCACCAATTTTCGCCTGCAACCGCTGCAACCGTGTCTGCCTGTCCCGCATTGGACTGGTCAGCCACAAACGAGCCTGCAGCTGACGTGGACATTTACCCCTCCATAAATCTTCGTCCGCGAACCCAAGCAAAGAAAGAATTTGACTTAAAGATATAGCACAGAATTAGGTCTTTCAGCCCAGCCATCCTCTTCAGCCAGCTTCTGTCTTTCTTCATACATCTGTCAAACCCTCTGTTCCCTCTCACTCCAAAGTTTCTCCAGTTTCCCATCAAAAATGCCTGTTCTACTCTTTCAACCACTCCCTCTCATAGCAAATACAACATTCTGACCACTCTTTATGTATAGTTTTTTTTAAATTCCAACCTGAATTTCTTACCAATTTTAATATTTTCTGTATTCACTGTGTAAAAACCTTTCAGACTTTTAAATGGTTGTTTGGGGGTCACCCCTCAGCTTCCTTTACTTACAAGAGAGACTCTTCTTGTCCTTTCCAGAAATGTAAACCCTCACATTTCTTAGATTATCCTTGTCGATCTTCTCTTTATCGTATCTGGTTCCTCTACATCCTGCTTATTACATTGTGATCTGAAATATACACGGTATTCCAAGCATAATTAAGGTTCCATATAGATTGGAAAAGTAGCTTCCCTACTATTGGAAAAGTAGCTTCCCTACTATTTTAATTCTACCCCTCTTGAAATGCCTGGCTTTTTACTTTTAAAGCACAACATTTATCGATCATTATAGTTGTACAGCAAGACCCCTTTGTTCTTCTACTTTGCCAAGTAATGTAATCTTCCCATTCTTTACATTAAAATATACTGCCTCATTTGCCAATTATGTGCCCAAACTATTTATGCCCTCCAATGACTTGCTGGCCGCCAGTTAGAATTTAAGAATTATATTTTCAATCCCAAATGCCAGATTTGAAAGGCTGTGATCTTGACACTGACTTCAAATTTATTGTCAAGAGTACATAAATGACATCACATACAACCCTGAGGTTCTTTTTCTGAGGGCCAGGCAGATTTACCACTTATTGGTAGTGCAAAATAAAACTGTACACTATGTACACATGTAAACAAAGTGATATTGACGTGGTTAGAGTAGCAATTAGGACAATGCTATTACAGCGACTGCAACCTGGGTTTGAATCTGGCATCTTTCAATGGAGTTTCTACATTGACTCTGTGACCTTATAGATTTCCTCCCACTTTCCATAGATGGATAGGGTTAGTAGGTTAATTGGATGATGTGTGTGTGTGGGCTCGAAGGGCCTGTTACCATGCTGTATCTCCAATTTTTTTTTTAAAAAGTGAACACTCCCACGCTCTGCTTTCTGCCTTTCAAACTGTTTTATTTTCACACACAGCCTTCCACACCCCCCCCTCCCCCACCACCACTGGATGTGGCAGGACTTCAAAACTCTGATCCGAGTTATTGCCTCCTGAGTGCTTCATGATTAAGGTGCATTCATTCAACTGACAACTTGTATTTAAAGTACATTTGGTATTGCTTCTCATGTCTTCTCCACTTATTGAACTGTGGTCGGTATCCTAGTTTGGTATTACATTGTAGGATGTGCCATGTCAGAAAAGTGATACTATCATAGTATACCCATCTGATACACTGTGCCTCATGGATATCTGGGTTTATGCTGCAAGATCTGTGCTGTCAAAATTGCAATGTCACACAGCAGGATGATTCTTGGGGACTCTGCAAGGGCTGTGAGATGACCACTCCTGCCCATCCTATTAAATACAGAACCCTCAACATTGATCTTGGCGAAGACAAGTTCTTCAAAGAAGTTTTCATGGGAACGTGCTGTGGCTAGAGGGGACATGTTGGTGCAAGGAGTTTTTAGAGTTTTCTTTTACAGTTCTGCCCTCAATTGATTCCCTAAGATTCACACAAGTCACCAAAGCAAAATAATATTTTGATTTAAGAAATATTTTTAAGGAAATGGAACTCCTTAACTTCAGTTAATGTTTCTAAAGGAAGCAAGATGGGACATTCTAGCAGTGAGGATGATGTTGAGTTTTTGTTGGATGCTTTTTATTATCTCCCAAAGTGGCTAGAAGGCCAAGCTGAAGAAACGCCCTTGTTAATTGTGGACAAAGTCTCGTGTTCATTTAAGAATTTTAATCCAACATGTAATCATTGTCGATCTGTTCTTTTGGTTATAGAGTCACATTTCAGTGGAAAACATCCCATCATAATGCCTCTACTAGAAAAATTCAATGTTTAGTTTAATTCAATAAAAGCTAAATATATGTTATATCATTCTCTGCCATTGTAATCCATTAATAATTTCCTTTGTTCTAGAAGAATGGTTTAAAATTAGATTTAAACCAAAAATTACTGTTTCTTTCTTCTATGTTATCAGAATTAATCCAATTGCTTGATGGTAATGATAGGTATTTTGTACATCCTCAGCATGACTCTTGGTATTTGTTGGACCTTTTAGGTTGGTACTGTCTGTTCTGACCACAGCCTAGTTTTTCGATGCACATTTTTAGTGCTGCACAAGTGAAACCAATATCCAGTAAAAAAAACTGTAGTTACAATAACAGTGGGCATTTATTTTGCACCATTAACAGAGTAAATAATTCTAAACCAAAGTCACATAGAATTTGAAACTGGACCATGTTGAGAAGTTACCAAGCCAGGTGGGGAAATATTGAATTTTTTTTTTTACTCTGCCAGACACCTCTCCCCATTCCCACCTTGCTGTCAGCTTAATCCCTTCCAGTTCTGACAAAGGGTTTCTGATCTGAAGTGATAAATTTCCATCTCTTACCATAGATGTGGAATGACCTGCTGTCCAGTTCCAGCAGTTTCTATTTGCATGGTAGGGAAATAGATCAGTTTGAACAAAAGAGATGGACCACATGAGGCGGAGAGGTTTAAGGAGAAAATTCCAGAGATGGCATCGGCAAATCTGCTGATGGAGGAAATCGAAGGTGCAGCACGTGCCAGAGTACGTGGAAGGGCAGATGTCTGAATGGCTGGGGGAACATAAAGAAGATGATCTTCATGGAACAATGGCACCTAATGGCAGCTGCAGGACAATAAGCAAACCCAATCTCCGGCAACATGCCAAGAATGTACTTCTCGTGAGAACACTGGTTTTAAAATCAATAATGTCCAAGTGTTTACAGAGTATGGTAATGAAGCCAAATTCACTGAATTAACAATGATTAACTGATTAATGAAGAGCTACATGTGTATCATTCCCAAATCATAAAGGTCGTGGATCCTCTTAATCAGAGGATTATTCAGTTCTAATACAATGATGATCTGCATTAAGCGCAAGAAAATGCAGAATACCATGTAATTTATGCAAAGTTAAAAATTATGATTAATTTCTTAATTCTGTCAGCATGTCAGCATTTCTGTGATGTTATAAATCATTCAACTTTTATCTAGGGCTGCAAGGGCACCTGAATCTCATTTCTGCTCCAAGATATTCACCCTCAGTGGCGCATTTGTTATCTGATATATACCATAAAACGAAAAGAGGAAGGTGAAGCCATTATTTATCCCATTGATCTACAATCTAGGTCATTGTATTAACGAGAATTATTTAAGTACTCTGCTGCAACTCCTTCCAGCTCTTATTATTCCAACTTACAGCTATTTTAATCAATTGTGCATGAACTATCTTGATCAAGTCATTATTTTGCCTATAAACCCTACTATGAATTAATCAATTTTCCAAAAAAGTGTATTTACTGCAATTGAATTATATTCATAAGTATTCAAGAAAGATCAGCAAACTTCCTTCTGCTTGATCAGGAAGAGTCTACAAAGTGTCCACTGGTGTCATCGAACTGCACTCTATACAAAGGACATAATATTTTTGTTTCTTACTTATGCCATCGTGAGGAAAGCATGTCAGCGTCTCCACTTTCTCAGGAGTTTGCAGAGGTTATGTCATCGGACACCTTAGAAACCCTTACAGATGTGTACTGGAAAGGGTGCTGACAGGCTGCATCACAGCCTGGTACAGGGCCACCAATACCCTGGAGTGAAAAAGCCCTGCAAAAGGCAGTGGACACAGCCTAATACATGAAAGGCAAAACCCTTCCCACCATCAAGAACATCTAAAGGTACATTGCCGTCAGAGAGTAGCGGCAATTACTGATCATCTTTGTACACTATCCAGGACATGCTCTGTTCTTATTGCTGCCATCAGGAAGGGGGCACATGTGCCACAGGACTCGTATCTCCAGGCTCAGGAACAGTTGGTACCCCATCAACCATCAGACTCCTGAACAACAGACTCATTCAGAGACTCATTTAAGGACTCATACTTCATTACTGAATATTTATATTTCTGCATTTGCACAGTTTGTTGACATGCCTTTCCTTTGTTTACATTTCTGTCTTATTGAGTACAGCTTCTAGTTACTGGTGATTAGAAATTCTGCCTGGCCTGCAGGAAAAAGAAGAATCTCAGGGTTGTATGTGATGTCATGAATGTTCTCAGACAATAAATTTGAACTTTGATTCACACGATGGTGAGATCTGTATTTGTTAACCATTCCTAATCATCACTTGGACCTAGTGACTTGCTATTTCAGAGCAGATAAGAGTCGAGCACTTTGTGTTGTCACATGAGACCAGACAGGGATAAAATGGCACATTTTCACTCCTAGAGGTATTAACAATCTTTCAGTAGATTTACTGTCACCATTACTGTGGTGGCCAACACAATGTTATTACAGCACCGGTGACCCCAGTTTGAATTCGGTGCTGACTGCAAGGAGTTTGTTCATTCTCCCCATGACCTCTGTGGGTTTTCTCTGGGTGTTCCAGGTTCCTCCCACCATCCAAATAAATTGGAGTTCGAAGGTTAATTGAGTGTAATTGAATTGCGTGGGTTTCATGGTCTGTAAAGGGCCTTCTATCATGCTGTATTGATAAATATTTTTTAATATATACTGTTACAAATTTTACTAACTCTGGATTTATTTAATTATTTGAATTTAAGTTATTTGAGTTCTCCAGCTGCTATGGTGGGATTCAAGGATTGTTCCTGGTACGGAGATAATATTTCCAAACCTCGAGATGCTACATCTGTTCCTGAATTAATCTGTGACAGTCCAATTCTGCTTGTGATAGGATTGTGCAAAGGCACAGGGCATATTCTTATCTGTTGTAAATCCTGAAAACCAACATCCTGAAGATGAACGAAATGAAATATCAATAATAATTATCAGGTAGATGGAGTCATAAAGAGAACATTAGCCTGCATTAAATTAAAGTATTGAGTACAGGAGATGGAATGCTATGTTGAAGTTCTACGAAAGACATTGATGAGACCAAATTTGGAACATTGTTGCCGTTTTGCTCACCTTCCTATAGGAGAGAGAGAGATCAATAAGATTGAAAGAGTTCCAGAGGAAATTACAAGTATGTTGCTGGGACTTGAGGAGCTGATAGGCCGAATTGGTTATGATTTTATCTTTTGGGTGAAAGGGGAACGTTTGGAGGAAGTTCTTTACTCAGAGGCCGGTGAGAGTGTGGAACAGGTGCCAACAGAAGTGGTGGCTGTGGGTTCGATTTCAGCATTTGAGAGAAATTTGGATAGATACATGGATGGGTGGGGTAGAGGGGCCAATGGAATTAGGTAGAATAATAGTTTAGCATGGACTAGCTGGGCCAGAGGAGCTGTTTATGAGCTGTCGTGTTCTGTAGTTTGATCATATTAATAGCGGCTGTTTGTCTCCTCATGATTGTTAATGATAACCTTTATTTTCATCTTTCTGCAGCTTTCATTGGAAAGTATTGCATTATTTTACTTTCAGGAGCTCCTTAAACCATACAGAAGAAATGAACATTACATAGTCTATACTTTTAATTAGAACCCAATACAATTACAGTCCAGCTGTTAAACATCAGCTGTGATTTCTTGATGATATTGGACACTAATGCATGTAAATAAAATAATGACAATTTCTATTTAAAATTGTAAATAAAACACTTTTGTTTTCTAGATGGAAAGCAAATAATTTAGTTGGACTTTACATGCCTTAAAGTTGGAAAGATCCTGGTTTGTCAATTTTTGATGTGCAAAATGCAAAAAATTGCTAATAGCCATTCAAAGAGAAAAGAATTTTCAGATGTAGAGAGCTTGTTGCATATAATTAGCTGCCAGCTCTGTGTTTGCTTTTATATAAGGAACTGGCCTTGATATGTGAGTGAATGGCAAAATGTTTTTTTTGACTGGGGCTAACCTACTTCCAGAGAAGAGCAATTTCCAGGCTCATTGTTCTGTAAAATTATCTTTCAGCACAAAGGAAATCAATGTTTTTAGTGGGCCATTCCAGATAGGGATAAGAAGCACTGCTCAGCAGAATAGTTTCTGGACAGAAATCAGGCTCACAGACTGGGAAGAATAATCATGTGGAATACAAGCTAATGTCACTAAAGGAGGGACCTTTTTGTGGATCAGGATTTGTTTTGGAATCTTTGTTTTGCTTGGAGTTAATTTGGAAATGTGCCCAGCTGCATCAAATTAAGGCTGAAGTTGCATTTAAACATTTAATTGGAACTTATCTCAACTTGAAGGAGTTGTTCAAGATTGATGGAGATGCCACCATTCATCGATTCCTTGAGGAACTTGCTGGAGTTATGCTGGAAATGTTAGTGGCATTAACTGTAGAGAAACACAAAAGTCTGCAGACACTGTAGTAAAAACATAAAAACGCTGCAGCAATTCAGCAGGTCTCGCAGCGTCCATGGGACTTAAAGATGCAGGTAAACCCCGCTTTATGAATACTCACTTTATGAAAATTCGCTTAAACGAAGAAACCCGTGCTCGCTTTTATGAAGAAATTATAATGGGTTTACACCTTTACGAAAATTGCCTCAAAGAGTCTTTGCTTTACAAATGTTCGGTTTATAAACAGTTTCTCAGGAATGCTCTTACCTTCATAAAGCGACACAGAAATCCTGGGACGAGCTGGGCTCTGCAGCGTCTACACCCTCCTGCTGAAAGCTCAAGCCAGGTGAGCTGGACGAGTGGTCAAAATGCCAGACAGCTGATTGCCTAAGCAGCTGCGGTACGGAGAACTGTCAGGGCAAGCACTCAGCTGGGGTGGGTGGGGGGGCAGAAGAAAAATTTCAAAGCATCCTTCAAAGGCCCGGGTGTTGACATCAACACGTGGGAGATGTTTGCCCTCGACCATCCAGCTTGGCGCAGCAAGATCACCACAGGAGCCCATGCAGCTGAGGTCGGGCGCATCACTGAGGTGCAATGAAAGCATGCTGTATGCAAGGCCCTTCAGGGCCCGGATTGGCCTCACCAGTCACCTCCGGACCCACAGCCACCGATCTTTCATTTGACTTTGAAGTCATGATCATCTTTGACTATGAAAGACAAATACTATATACTATACCTATCTAACTGACATTTAGGGCCTGAACGTTTCTTCAAGGTATGTGGAAAAAGCAGGCAAGCACCTGAACAAAAAGGGTGGTGAAGGGAAGAAAGGGCAGGAGGAAGAGCGCCAGCCAACAACAGACAAAAGGATAGGAGGACAGGAGAGGAAAGGGGAGAATTGATCAGGAGAGGGACCAGCTCATTGAAAGCAGAGCTAGAGAGAGGAGACAGATGGAAAGATAGAGAGAGGGACAAAGCTAGAGGAAAGGAGAAGTAGGAATAAGGGAAGGGGAGAGACGGCTGTGGGGGAGGGGAGAGGTGCATCACAAAATCCTGAAAAGTGGAAATTAATGCCATTTGGTTAGTGGGTGTCCATATGGAATGTGCAGTGTTGCTCTAATTTGCAGGTAGTCTTAATCTGGCAGTGCACGAGACCATGGACTGACATGTCTGCATGAGAATGTGTCAGGGAATTTGAATGCGTTGGCACTGGGAGATCCCCATTATTGTGGAGAACAGAGCTAAATGAAGTGATAGCCCAGTCTGCATCTGGTCTCTCCGATGCAGAAGAGACCACAATGGGAGCACCAGATACAGCAGATGACCCCTATGAATGTGACATTAACTGTACACACTTTTACATAAATAATTAGACAGCAACTTCAAGTGATCACAGGCACAGTGATAACAAACTGGAACTTGCTAAGCTTGCCTTTCAAATCGGTTCACCTCCCAAATGTAAAAATTCTATTTGTTGTCAGAAGGAAAATATTATTACATAGCAGTCTGATGCTTTCAGAGAACAAATATTATTGGAGATCTTTATTTTACTGAATCTTATTGAACAAAGGTGGCCACTCTTCAGTAGAATTCACCAATTAATTTTGGTCCTCTGGCCTTTGCCACAGCCCTATAAGCTTTCCTATGTTGATCCACTCTTCTCTTAACTGTTCCAATGAAATAATCTTCCACTATCCTTACAAGTAGTGCGTCCAAACCACAGCAATTAGTAATGCAAAATTGCGATTCCCAGGTTGCCTTTGGTTGCTTCTACAACCATCTACATTTTGTGCTCTCTAGTTCCCAACTCCATCACCACTGGAATAACTATTGCTTTTATTAATTCCATCAGACCAACTCACACATGATGTCTTCTGTTAAACTGCCTCCCTAAATTCACATTCCACTTTAAGCAATCCCTATATCATAAGTGCTCTGGGATAATTAAGGGATTACCTAAGGTGGTATTTGAGTGGAAAGGGAAGGTTGAAAACCACTGCTCTAGACCCAATTGTTACTGAAATATTTTGCTTGAGAAAAATTGACATTGGCCCATTTCCTTTGGAGTTCTGAAACCGGACACACAACGAGTCAATTAGGTGTGATTAAAATAGTGGTTTTCAAACTTTTTCTTTCCACCCGCATACCGCCTTAAGCAATCTCTTACTAATCACAGAGCACCTGTGACATAGGGATTGTTCAAGGTAGAATATGAGTTTAAGGGGGGCAGTTTGAAAACTGGTGAATGTCTGCCAAGCTACCTGTCTCCCCTCTGGCGAGCCTTGCTGTACTAACATTGGCTGTGCATTATCTCTACTGTTAAGGACACTCCCCTTGGACACAACTGTATATGCATCTATTGTCTTTCATTATTGTACCATGAGTTTCTGCTAATAAAAGCCATGATTATTGTTTGACCACATAGTCTTTGTCTACTTCATCAACTGGCACTTCAAAAACCACTTGTGTTAAATTTATTATGGACCCCAGAGGACCCCAAAACCAAGCAGCAATAGAAATTCACCAATACAAATGGTTATTTAAACAAAAGTTGTTTTAATTATCTTTAAACATGAAAACAGGGTCAAACTTTAACTTATTACTATTAACAACCCCCTTCTAATTCTAAGCGCATGTGTATAAGTTCAGAAAAGTTCTTTAATTCACAGTCTAATCTCACTTCTCACTCCTCCAAGTTCATCAATATCAGGCACTTCTTATACTGTGCACAGAATTTAACATATATGAATCTTCACTATGCTTTGGTCCTTGAAAGGTAAATGGTTACCACTCAGGAAGGTTCTTGTTGGTTTTCAGAGAGAGATTTGTTGCTTGTTGGACACAAACGGATTCCTTCTGATCAGCCACTTCAGTGTCTTGCCCAAGAAACTTGCTCCATTGAGTTCTCCATATGATAACCTCTTTCTTTCAGGTCATCACAGAGTTCTTTTTCTGTTTCCATTATCTCAGGCAAACCACCACACAGCCAGCCATCTCCTCTTGTATAGACCACAAGGGCTTTGAACAGGCTGAACTAAGAACTCACAACAGGTCTTCAAAATGGGGTTTCAAACAAGCTTGCCAGCTTGTCATGTTCCAATCCCACCCAGAGGAAAACCACATGACCCTCTTAGAATTGTATGCAGACAGACTGCAACACCGGACCCAATTTTCAAGGCCATTCATCTGTTGCTTTCGAAAACAATAATCCAGCACTCCACAGCATGTCCAATTAACACCGACCTGTGAAGTCTCTTTAGGTATTATTCAAAGGTTTTGCAAAGGCACTCGGAGCTTGGACTGTCTGGTTTGAGAACATTTCTGACATTTTAAATGAGATTTGTTGTGAAGTGTTTCTATCTTTTTGTGACTAACTAAAAAAAAACCCACAATTTATCTCCTTTAAAACACATCCATATACAATATAAAGCATAATATAATCTATCCTGCCCTATAGTTCAGAAATAGCTGTCTCCATGATAGTATAGGTAAATATTTTCTGAATCTACTCCAGATCCTTAACAATCCTTCCTAATAATTAGCCAGAATTAACAACACATTCCAGCCTTTTTGCTATTTCATGAATGGTACAGGATTCTTTTTTCTTGTTTCCAGACTCTACACCCTCGAGACAAGGATCCCATATGCTTCTCTCACAGCCTTCTTCACATCCTCCAACATTCAAAATTTACCTGCCTATACCCCCAGATGTCTCTTGTCCTGTAGCCTTTTTAAAATTGTACAATTTATGTTATATCCTTATTCTTCCTACCAAAATGTGCTGCTTCATGCAGAAATGGGTTACATTTCATCCATTGTATTCCCAATTATTTTCCTGGTTCCGTGATCTCCTTCTGAATTCTGTGGCTTTTCTTCCTACGGTTAACTGCATTACTCAGTTTCCTCTCATCTGCAGACATTTAAATTGTACCCCTGAACCTCCACCACCACCCACCCACCCCAATCCAGGTTAATAATAATGAAAAGAGTGCTGGTCCTAATCAGTGAGAAGCATCCTTCCAGTACTGTCAGCTCTCCAGACAACATTGCAACACTGTTCTTTCAATGTGATGCACTTTAAAATTTGCCGATGTCTACACTGACATTCAATAAAATAATTTTCCTAACTGCACACACTCTACCAGATTCCCCACATCAATATTCTCCATTGCTTTTTCCAAAGAGCTTGAAACATGTTAGTCAAACCCAAATTGCCTTTAACAAATCAATGCTCAATTTCACTGGTTAGCCTGCAATTTTTTTCTAAATGCCAAATCATGTTGTCCAATATCAGCAAAAGTAAATTTGTAAACCAGACCCCTTTGAAAAGCATTAGCAGGGTTCATAATGTGAGATTAACCTTTGCCCTTTTCATTTTTATACAAACGACTTAAATATGGAGCTATAAACACAAAATTCTGGAGAAGCTCAGCAGGTCAGTCTCCTTTATGTAGCAAAGGTGAAAGTACATAAATGACTTTTCAGGCTCGAGGTACAAGAGAATGCTGAACAAAAGAGTGGAGGGGGGAGGGGTGGCAAAGGCAGATGATAGGTGGAGAAAGGAGGAAGGGGACAGCAGCAATGAGGGGGAGGAGGGATGGCTGGGTGGGGAAGGGAAGGGAGGGGAGAACTGGAAAAACAGGAAAGGGGAGGGGAAAGAAAAGGCGAGTAGGTTTGGCAGAAAGCAGAAAAGTCTATGTTAATGCCATCTGGCTGGAGGGTGCCCAGCACAGTACAGGCCTTTCTGCCCTCAATGTTGTTCCTCCAATCTGCACATGGATAGTACACAAGGCCATAGACAGACATGGGAGTTTGACTCGGAATTAAAATGTTTGGCTACTGGGAGGTCGCTGTTGTTGGGGACGGAGCAGAGATGCTCAGTGAAGCAATCTCCTGATGCAGAGAAGGCGACAAAAGGAGCACCGGATGCAGTAAATCCGTCCTGTGGATATACGTGAAGAGTTGCTTCACTTGAAAGGCCAGAATGGAAAGACGGAGCTGCCAAATTACTTGACCACAATACAAAATGAATCATTGGGAGTTAGCCTCCTGCATTAATATAATTAAATCATACCATTCTTTCTCTACTTCTACCCGTCTCTCATCACACAATCTCTACTGATTTATAAACTGCAGGAAGTACCTTTTGCTTTTCCTCTTTGCACAACTTGAGTGGCCAGTGGCCTTTCTAAAGCCCAGGCAAAAAGGTCACTGGCCACTCAGTGACGGGAGAGCAATAGATGGAAGAACAGGAAGGGCTCCGTCGCTGGAGCTCCGGATGCGGCCTTGTGGAGTGGGGTCAAGCTGCTTGGTTTGGTAGTTTTCAGACTTCTTTGGGTCATCACTGAGGTATTGGAAGACGAGGACTGAAGGTGGATCAGCAGAGCCGGTGAGGCGTCTGGTGCGACCAAGATGGAATGATGCAGAGACGCTTTACCCTGGCCCTCGTGGAGACTATATTTGCTTTGTCTGGGCCTCGGAGCAGCTGATGCCAAAGTTCGGGAGGCTCCACGAACTGTGACTGTGCGGTGTATATGCTCCTTAATGTCAGTAGAGAGTCGCTGACTTGTGATGGCGGCGCATGTAATCCAAGATTAAGGGAAGCATTCTTTGCCATATGAATGGCAGACATTTTAACATCGGTTGCAACCTGACTTGCTATATCATGTCTAAACTCTAGTAACTAATTGTGTAGTACTGTATTGTTAGGCAGCTTTCTAACTGTATACGGAGACCTGTTATGTTTCGTTGCTAGTTGTACTAGACAGTGACAATAAATTGAATCTCATCTTAATGTGACTTATGAAACACTATCACTTGTTTTCTCATTTGTTGCCATCAATTCAGATGCTGACACTTAAGTGACATGACTTTGGAAGCAGACCTGTTGGTGGGTTCCACCCCTGGTTTCTCTGCTCCTTTAACCACTTTAACATTGTGCAGTTGAGCTCATATTCTCATACTTCCTGCTGAAATATTGCTTCACAATTATATAAATTTCACTTGAGGCCAGGGTAATTTCCTGGAGATTATGATCACATAGGAGTCCTGTTTTCACAGAGTCATGTTGCAGTGAAGCAGGCATCGTCAGTTCACTGAGCCCCCTCCAACCATCAAGTACTAGTGACATGAATCCTGCATTATTTCCATTTTATTCTCCCCACATTCCCCTCAATACTTCCCTCCCCCTGCCCCCCCCCCCCCCAGGTTCTGGCACTCTCCTACACACTAGGGGCAACTTGCAGTGGCCAATTTCCCTGCCGACCTGCAGGTCTTTGGCACGTGGAGGAAACTGTAATAGCCAAGGAATGTTCATGCAGTCACAGGAACAACATGCAAGCTCCACTCTGACAGCTTTTGAAATCAGGACCAAGTCCAGGTTGCTGGAGCTCTGAGGCAACAACATCACATGCTGTGCTACTGTGCTGGATGGTATAAGATAGACATTTTCAGAGAGCAGACTACAAAAGATTATTGGGTGTGCACCAAGGAATATTAGGAGCAATGTCAGAGCTGCATGGTCATGGAGAAGGACCATCATGGCCAATGAACATGGGACACTATAGCACAGTACAGGCCTTTCTGCCCTCAATGTTGTGCTGACCCATATATTCCTTACTAAAAAGTATTAAACCCTCTCAACTCCATAATCCTCTACTTCTCTTCCATTGTGCCTGTCAAAGAATCTTTTACATACCCCTAATGTTTCAGCCTCCACCAACATCCCTGGCAAGGCATTCCAGGCACCCACAACTATCTGCGTAAAATACTTAATCCTGACGTCTCCCCTAAACTTCCCTCCCTCACTTTGTCTTCTGCTGTTTGCTAGTCCTGCCCTGGGAAAAAGGCATTGGCTGTCCACCCTATGCCTCTCATAATCTTGTGGACCTCTATTAAGTCTTCTCTCATCCTTCTACGCTCCCAAGAGAAAAATTCCATCTCTGCTAACCTTGCCTCATAAAACTTGTTTTCCAATCCAGGTAACAGCCTGGTAAATCTCCTCTGCACCCTCTCCATAGCTTCCACATCCTTCCTGTCATGAAGTGACTAGAAATGACTGTAATACTTTAAGTGTGGTCTCATCCAGTGGTGCAGTGAAAAAGTTTTTAAGTGCTGGAGCTCATCAAAATGGCAACAAGGAGATTTGTCAAAACTTGAGAACAGGGTGGGGGGGGGGGGTGGGGTGGCACTGCTGAGAATGGTGGGGGATGGGGGCGCTGCTGAGAATGGGGGGGAGGGGAGGTGCCTCTGCCTCCGTGATGTGCCAGAGTGCCCCCTAAGAGGCTCGGTGAGATGCTGGAGCGGCCTGGTGAGGTGTGTGAGTGGCGCTCCAGTGAGCTTCAGCAGAACTGCACCTCTGGTCTCACCAGAGATTTGTAAAGTTGCCACATGGCCTCTCTACTCTTGAACTCAATCCCTCTATTAATGAGGCCCAGCATCGCTTAACTATCCTATCAACCTGTGTGGCGAACTTGAGGGATGCATGGATTTGGATTGCAAGGTCTCTCTGTTCATTCACACTCTTAAGAAACCAATCATTAACCCTGTACTCAGCCTTCTGGTTTGTCCTTCCAAAATGGATCACCTCACACTTATCTGGATTAAACTTCATCTACCACTTCTCTGCCCAACTCTGCATCCTGTTTATATTTTCTTGTAACTTTCCACAACTCCTCAAACCTTTGTATCATCTGCAAATTTACAGACACATCCTTCCACCTCTTCATCCAGGTAATTTATAATTTTAAAAAAAAAATCACAAAGAGCGAGGTCCCAGAACAGATCCTTGCGGTACTCCACTGGTCACTAACCTCCAAGCAGAATATTTTCCTTTCATTACTACTCTCTGCTTTTACCTGCAAGCCAATTTATTTTATCCACACAGCCAAAGTTCCGTGGATCCTATGCTTCATGTCTTTCTGAATGGGTCTCTCATGGGGGGGACCTTGAGATATTGACCACATCTACCACACTACCCTCATCACTTTTTTTGTTACCTCCTCAAAAACCTTAATTAAGGCTTATGAGGCATGACCCAACTTCACAAAGCCATGCTGACTGTCCTTGAGTAGACAGTACTTCTCCAAATGCTCATAGATCCTATCCTTAAGAATCCTCTCCAATAGTTTGCACACCACTGATGTAAGACACACCAGTCTATAATTCCCTGGATTCTCCCTATTATTATTTTAAACAAGGGGACAACTTTCTACAATCCTCTGGCACCTCCCCTGTGGCTAAAGAGGATTCAAAGATCATAGCTACTGCTCCAGCTATGTATTCCCCCACAGCAACCTGGGGTTTGTAGCGTTTGGCCCTGGGGACAACAGTCTTGATATTTTTAAGACAATCCAACACTAGCTCTTAATCTCCTCTTAGTCCAGCACACAAGCCTGTTCTATTCTGACCTCACCGTGATCAAGGTTCTTTTCTCTTGTGAATACTGAAGCAAAGTATTCATTTAGGACCTCCCCAACCTTCTCTGCCTCCAGGCACATGTTGCCTCCTTTAGCAGCTCCACCTTCATTCTTGTCATCCTTCTGTTCTTCACATATGTATAGAACTCCTTGAGGTTCTCCTTCATCCTTCCTGGCTACCACATACTTCTCATGAGCCCTTCCTGTTTCCTGATTCCAATATCTAATGTTCACTTCCTTCTTCCTCTTGACTAGTTGCCTTACCAGCTTTATCAACCACAGTTCCCTTTTCCTTGTCCAAGTGGGACAAACCTATCCTGAACCCAGCACAATTGGTCCCTAGACTGCCTTCACATTAGTTTTGTCCTTTTACCCTTGAACATCTGTTTCCCATTTATTCTCGTTAGTTCTTGCCTCATCCCATCATAATTAGCCCTTCCCCAATTAAACACTTTTCCATTTGTCTGTTTTCATCCTTATCTATAGTTATGCTAAAAATCAAGGTGTTGTGGTCACTCTCACCAAAATGCTCCCCCAACCGAGAGGTCTGCCACCTGACCAGGTTTATTACCCAAAATTAGATCCAGTATGCCCTCTCTTCTTGTTGGCTGGTCCATATATACTGTGTCAGAAACCATTATTGAACACATCTTTTAAACAGCCCCAACCAATCCCTCTTGCAGTCAGGAAGTGCCAGTCAATATCCATCCTGCAGTCAGTGCCAGTCAAAAAGCTTGCACTCAACTCTTCCAGTATAAAGCTAGACAGCAGATTCAAGCAGGTGGCAGTTTCAGGTTTTATGTTTCAACTTCCATTCCAACACATGAAGGGGGCCCCAAAACTGCCTAACTCTGGCAAAAAGACCATCAATTTGTAACCTTAACACTCTCTGCACAAACTGTGGTCTTATCTGCTGAGTGTTTCCACAATTCTGTTTTATGTGAGGTTTCCAGCAACTATAGGATTTTGTATCTCATTGTTGTAGTAATTCAAGGTTGGCTCTGTTACCTCTGTTCTCATTTGAAGCAGAGAATAAGCTGCTAGTGGGTGTCAGCAGGTGAGGCAGCTTCTGAAAATGCTGACCATTCCTTTGATTCCACAAATGTTGGCTGACGCACTGTGTTCCTCTAGCAGCTCACTTTTTACACCAGATTCCAAACATCTCTTGTGTCTCTGCTCTATTAACACCTCAAAAATAGCTGCAATTAATAAGACCACTATTTTCTCTCTCTCTCTCAGCCACTTTTGCTTGTTTCTCTCAGCACAGATGCTACCTGACCTACTAAGTATTTCCATTATTCCCTGTTTTTATTGCAAATTTCAATCATCTGTTAGGTTTTGGGGTTTTTATTTTAAAAAAGACCATTTAAATTCTTGGTCTCATGGTGGAAATTCATGCTTCTGTCTGGAAAGTTCTATCTGTTCATGTGTATACTGAAACTGCTGCTATCTTGGCTGTGGATCACAGACCTCAAAGGAGAATGTAGAGGGACACAGCACCTAAGATAGCCAAAGGTATGTGGAATACACAAAGGTGATTAAATCATTTATAAATGTTAGTGTTGCATTAGCTTTCATTGTTGCATTGCCTGGAAGCAGATGTGCTGGTCGGCATCTGTGGAAAAGCAAAGTGTGAGCTTTGTGGTGAATGATTTGGGGTCATATTTATTGGACAAATTCTTCATGAACAGTCCAGGTTGAGAAGATGTATCTAGCTTTCCTCTTCAATTCCTTTTTCATTCCTTGTAAGTTCTTCTCTTCTTTCTTTGCTTCCTTTTTTATAGACTGTGATAAGTACCTGCATTGTTCAAGGTGTTGAGAGCTCGAATGGCCAGGACTGGGTGGTAAGTCCACATTCAGGGCATCGGGATATCAGATAGGGGGCAACCGGGGTGATGGGTCATGGTCAGGGTGTTGGGAGCTCGAATGGGTGGATGGTTAGATCCAAAAAATAAGATGGGGGGGCAACTTTTATATGGGATATATGGAAAATATGTGATTTGGGGGCCAAAAAAAGGGGGAGCTGACTGTTACACAAGATCAACTGTTACACAAGTAAATATGGTAATTTATTCCTGTAAAAGGACCTAAATATATAAAAATTCATGGTTGTGATCACCTTGACTTCTGCTTGTGCCCTGCTCTGAGGTCACTGTTAAGGCCATTGGAGTTGGCTAGAGATGGGTAACTAGTCAGGCCATCCCTACCAAAGTGTTAGCCTCTGCCATGCTGCCTGTTTCCAAAGAAAAACTGGAGTCCTTCATTAGCCTTCTTGATCAATCACATTCTTTTCCTATTGATTTGTTTGCATAATTATTTTATTTACATTTACTGTTACTTTATAGTTTTTTTTCCCTCTCCATCCTCCTGGCCATCAGGAAGTAATTTTACAAAGCCTGAGGTCTTTTTCTTTGCAAAAGAAAAAAAAATCTGACCAACAGTTCAAACCTTTCTTAATTCTCACTAAGATCCACTTTGTTGCCTTGCAATAGCAGTGAGATTTTTTTTTGTTTGGATAGCATTAAATGAAGGACAAGGATTTGACACCTAGATATACAATTCTATGGATAATATTGCCAGGTGAAACATTTAGGCAAAGAGAATGGGGAGATAATATAATGTCAGTCGAGGATACTGGAAGAGACAGACCTGCAGGTTAAGGCACTATTACAAATAAATCAAGAAAGCATATCAGACTCTGGACTTTAAAAGCATTGATTTCAAATGTTGCAAGAAATATCTATAAGCCTATATGGAATATGAAATCTGAACTAAAAATGGCAAATGTGCGAAAAAACTCAGGATGCCGGGCAGCATCGCGATAATGTTTCAAGCCCAGGACTCTTCATCATTGCAGAGTCCCGGACCGGAAACGTCACCAGATTCTCCCGTCACGGAAGCTGCCAGACCTGTTGAGTAGTCCCATTCTGGGAATTATACTTTGGAGAGCGCATGAAATCTTTCAGGAGGGTTCAAAAGGTTTCGCGCAGGGAGTGGTTCCGGGACTCGGGCATGGCATGAACGGGGGCAGGGCTGTAAAGTGCAGCGTTGTTCCCAAAGAAGACTTGATGGCATTACTCAGAATGAGGGAGGCGAAGGGAGACGATCTGCTTAAACAATTGAGCAGAGGGTTAAATGTTTGAAAGGTTAAAAATTACATTTAGAGTGGGAAAAGTGAGGGAGTGGCACCAATTGCATTGCTCTTGTCGGGCTGGTACAACCTTCTCCTTGGTTGCATAATTAAAGGAACAAGAAAACTAATTCTCCATCCCAAACGCTGGAAACTCACAGGAGTGCGGGATTCGAACAGAAATAGACAGGTAACATTATGGCAACCGGTGAATTCATAACAGCATGTTAGCGTCCAGCGTGTGGGTTGCGGAATTCCACGATTGAGGGAAGCGTTGCCAAGCAGAAGAAACAGATATCAAGGAAGACTATTCGATCATGAAAATCTCTATAAATGAGAAGGTTCAAGAATGTGTTTATCCGTCCCGTTCCAAAACAGAAACTTTGGAAGTCCAGAGCGAGGCGAGGGCAGGTACTGTACTCCCACCTGAACCTGGAGTCGCCCGGACTGCTCTCCCTTCCTGTCCATGCAGATTGGTCTCGGTCTATGGCATGTGGGCGCAGCCTTCGAATTAAGACAGACCCATCTTCATGCACACGGAAGGTTGGGGTCTGAGTAAAACACTTTGCTGTAAGTCTGCCCCCCCCCCCCCACTTTCCTTTCTCATTTTTTTGTCATCAGTGCTCACCTTCCCTTGGATCGATCTTCAACCAAATTTGCCGCAGTTAAACATTTCCTCATTGTCTTTTTTGATTGGTGTGGTCAAACTATCGCCACCGCTCGACACTATGGCTTGAGCACCCCGTTACTTGAAAAAAAAATCGTCCCACCGATAATCAAACGCTTTCTCCAGCCCGCCCAAGTTACTCCACCCGCCTTCCAGTAATACTTAGGTAGTTATTATAATTAACCATGCTATAACATAAACAAAACATAAAAGCGCGTGCTCTCGTCCAATTTAATAGTCCTGGTTTTCCAAAATATGCCATGGTCACTATTTTCTCTGACAGGATTTTCCTCCCTGACATTTGTGAACATACACTCCTTTCTCACAACCCATACGATGCCAAATATATTTGGGGTTGGAGGTTGTAATATATTCCCATTCTACTCCCACTTCCCCCGCTCCATTTCCATTCCTTTTCTCGTTTGAAGCCGCAGTTATTCTACATGGCCGCATCTCACATACCTTTTCCTACAAGGCAATCCATTTAATGGTGTGTGAAAACTGTCACTCGCAGAAGAGGCCAACGTATTGACAATGGAATGAATACTTATGCCTGAAGGATTCGAGGAAGAAGGTCTATAGATTCTCCCTATTAGTGGTGGGTTTCTTTGTCCAAGAGATTCAGCCTTCTTCGGGACTGACGTGGGAAGCGTCTAATGAAGATGCACCCGACATTGAGTATGAAGGCGAGCTGGCCATTATCTGAAGACAACGGCACTGTTTGCGCAACGCCTATGCCCTCCAGCCATCCACTGATCCTTCCCACATTTCGTTTCCCTCCCAGGAATGTCCAGATCACAGGGTTACCATGAAACAGGAAATCTGATTTGCTTTGGAACTAGAGCACTTCGTCTCCAGTATGTATTTCATTTGCTGGTAGGCGGCGGGGGTGGGGGGGGGGGGCTATACCATCAACACAAGATGCATATAAATTGTTAAATCGATAAGGATGCTGGTTACAACATGCATTTAAGTAGATTCGATTTGCCCAATCACAGCGAGGGCTTCCCATTGATCTATCTGCAGGACGTTCCAGAATGATGCACTAATTTCCAGACTTGACCATTATTTTATGGTTCGTCTCTAGAGTTTCAAAAGTTTGAAACTAAGATTCAACCCATAGGAAGTGAACTCCGGTCACGCCCAGTAATTTTCCTGCGTTTGTATTTCAGTTTTGTGAACAGAGGTGTCCGAAATTAAAACAGAAGGTTCATGAATTTGTTCTAAATGGGTATTTAATAAACACACGCTGCATGTGTTCAATGAGTTAATCATTCCTTCATGCTTAACCTGTTGCACCTGTGCTAGCGCACGATAGCCTTGTTTTGGAGTAATTCATGGAATAATCACACGAGTTCGGTTGGAGGTCCTGTTCTCCAACTAAAGGTTTTAAAAAAAGCAATAGACCCCTGAAGGCGTTCGGAGTAAGGTTAGACTTGTTGAATTTATTTTTCTATTTGAATCGTAAAAGTATGTTACGATAAAGGAGCGGAATAGGCGATTCGGCCCTTCGGGTCCGTTCCGCCATCGTAAGCTGATCCACTCCCCTGCCTTCTCCCCATCGCCTTTCAAACCCTAACTCTTTAGACCCCTTTCACTCTCAGCCTTAAATACAAGTGGCAATTCTCAATATTGTCACACAGTGTGACCCTTTCGCATGTACAATGAATTGCCGCGGTTTGATTAGCTATAAAGTTGTCTCGGTTCAATTCTTTCGTATTAACCTAATTTGGCTGGAGGCTAGACCTGTGGTTGAACAGCCGGTTCAACAATCGGTTGTCCACTTACGAGTGGAGATGTGCCGTTTTCGCGGTAGCACTTATTATGCTTGGGGATGGTTCTACGCGTTTTATGGAAGCGAGCAGCTTGTTTTAGTTCACTTATTGCTTGGAGCCGTTGATCAAGGACCGGTTTGAAAATCTACCGATTTTCTGGTAGATTAGTTCCAATGCCAATTTCGAATGAGAAATTACGTTTTGAACTGGTTTGTTTTGTTATGAATATTGCATATCTATTATAATTTCAGGGTAACAGTCTAGGATTTCACGAGAACTTTAAACATATTGTGTGTTAATTGGTAATGATATTGAAGTTTTAATGACCTGGACCGCAGACTCCAGTTACTGTTCACTGCTCTAATTGTTCCACCATGATTAACTGAACCCCAATAATTCACTCTTCAGAGTGGAAACTAATTCACTTAACACTGTGTAAATTGGACTTTCAACTGACGTTTCTTTTTGAACAGGATAATTTGGATATTATAACTATTTTCCCTAACATTGTTAGAACGTTGGTTGAAGAGCGTGAAGCTAAAGATATAACTTGGATATTTATCTTTTATGGGTTATTATAAATACGATTTGCTCATAACCAACCTTGGTGTTTGCCGAGCTGAAGTTTAAACCCCCCCCCCTCCCCCCAAACCTTCGTTTCGATATAGGCTTGTTTTGACTTGAAATTGGGTCAATCTTAAGAAATGACGGAGAACTCCTCTTTGCTCAAATCAGTGCCCGTTTAGGAATAATGTACACCATTTCGCGACTTTTTACAAAACAAAAATCGTCAATTTGGTTACGATCACACAAGTAACAGAAGTAGAATATAAAGTGAGACGAGCAAGATTTTCAAGCAAACTCTAGTGTCAATTCTAAATACCGCCGTTTAGCGTGACCCATCCGGGTCTGAGTACTATGACTGAGTCCATGACTGAGTACTAACCTATTTCGCAATAAAGGCAACTTTAAGATATCACTTGAAACTACAATGAAGTCTCGCTTACCAGAAATCTTTAGTCACCTCATGATACAAGGATGATTTTTCTCAGACGCTGTCACAATCCTGGGGAGTGTTTGATCATGAACTTCAGGAGGTGGGGTTAACGAGCGAGGTCATTACCTGTCAGGTGGAGGGCAATCTTCATGCACTTTTGATGTCTGTCGATTCTCTTCCGACCGTCATCTGCCTCTAGTGTTTGGATTTGCCCACCCCTACTGGATTTGAGGAGCCAAGTTTATTTGCTGGTAATGGGAGCAGTGGTTAGTTAACCTGCGTTCCAAGAGCGAGTTGAAGCTCAGCAAAATGCGATGCTGCTCCACCAAGCACTGACTATCTATTTTCAAACCATAGAAATACCGGCAAGCCAGCAAAGGTGATGTAATGCAAATACAACCAATCACCATGAAGCCACTCAGTCTCATAGCTATAATGTACATTAAACCCCGGAGGCCACTTTGAATTGAAAATTGTCAAGCTGGGGTTCACGTGGATGGTCGAATTGTACTTGTTCAACTGATGAATTTTGATGACGCCCTTTTTTCAATAATGCACAATTAAATCACGTATGTCTGTTCTCCGGCATGCTTTTACAAGCTCTATATCTATGGTTTAATCTTCAAGCCTGCGAATTTAGTCGAGATAAGAATGGACGAGAACTAGGGCATTGAACATGAATGGAAATTAGAGGATCCGGCGTGATATCCCTGGGGTTCAACAACCACTAACTCCCAAGGTGGAGCTAAAGTGCTTCAGTGGTTCGGCCCGGGAGATGAGGAGGTGGAGGGATATGGAACCATTGGATTCAGGGAGGGAAACTTCTTCCTGTATCGATTTCTTATAGTCTCGGTAACAAAAAAAAGGGGTTACACACACCTTCCTAACCCTGATGGGAAGATCGATGGAATCGATCAAACAAAGGTTAACCTAAACAACAGAAAATCCCAAAGCTCCCTTTCTTGACACTATCCCCGCGGTTTACTGTACAATCTTACAGTTTCATAGCAACAGGGAATCGGTATCGCGCAGAAACTGCAAGGCAGATCGACAGAAGAACTTGTATGCCTAACGCGGGAACCAAGCATAGGGACTGTAAATAACGACGGCGGTGCGCTGATAGCAAACTGTTCGGAAGTCCGTTTGTGGGGTTAACTGGTGTGAGTTGACGGACGGGATTTGATCCGCTATTTGACATTTGCAGATGCCAGCTATAATGTTTGCATCTTTCGGGATAACACTATTCCAAAGTCCTGCAGTTTGCTGGAAATCTGAAATGGAGCTGAATGAAATAAAACGCAGCATTCTCGACAGCATCTGTTGAAAGAGGAACAGAGTTAAACGTTTCATCTTTTCACGAATGTCGCTGAATATTGCCAGCATTTTCCGCCTATCTGGATGCTGGACGCGGTGAACTCTCATTGAGGAAATTCGAAATTCCTCCATGTAACAAGGCGGTATATATATATTTTTTTTATTTTGGTGGCTGTGGTAACTGGGTGTCCATTGATTTGTTTTTTATCTTTAATGCGGGATAAATTACGTTGATTGTATTCCAATTCTACACACGAGTTATCGATTCCAAATGAATACTGACGGTGATCTTTTCACAATTCTGGTAGCAAACACAAGACTCTGGCTAAACCAGTAACTGAAATCTGAGCTCGAATTCCCATTGTATCCGGCCGTTTTCCACAACCACCAACAAAACCAATCTCTCAAATGCGATGATGTTAGGATTACAACGCAACAAGTTCCCAGTTCCCAAAAGTGTGTGTGTGTGTGGAGGGGGATGGGGGGGGGGGGGGGGGTGAAGTGAATAATAGTTAAATTGCTGGGTTATATAGAAATTACCTACAAACATTGTTACTTATTGGGATTCACATTTGTAAGACGTGTAATTGAGTAGTACTAATGAAAATCACTTCAGTTTGCAGCAAATTTACAAGAAAAAGATCAAACGCCACGCAACCTATTCGAATGTCCTATTCCGCGCTCCAACTTGGCCTCATCTCACGTCAGTTCTTTTCCATTTCGTTTCCCACATGGGGTTCCATATTCTGAACACTGAGGGAAAGAAAAGTTTTCTCTTTATTGTTTGTTATTTTTGTGCCGAAACGGTGACAAATTTTCAGCGAATATGAAAGTAGAAGAATAAGGGGACAGGTATTTTAGAGGGAGGGACATGTTCGGCTCAACTTTGTGGGCCGAAGGGCCTGCATTGCGCTGTACGGTTTCTTCTTTTTCTAAAATTGAGGGGGATAGACAGTAAATATAGATCTCCCCCCCCCCCCCCCCCCCACTGAGGGTAGATGAGATACAAAGCAGAGGACATGGATTAAGAGTGCAAAGGGAAAAGGTTAGGTGGAATGTGAGGCGGAACTTCCCACAGAATTGTGGGAGTGGAACGAACTGAGGTGGTAAATGAGGGCTCACTTTTAACGTTTAAGGAGAGAGATGGAGGGGAGATCTGTGGGACTAGGCAAAAAAATGGTCCAGCACAGGCCGAATGGGCCTGTTTCCATACTGTAATGTTCGATGGTCGCATTTTAAAGCAAATTATTTTCGAAGTGATATTTTCGCACACAACCCTACTTTAATGGCCGTCCTTTTATAAAGCACGCAGAGAACCGGTCACAAGAGGGCTAAACTTGTTTTTAATTTCATCGCATGGAATTGATTCAGGCATTTTGTATTCATGATTTGTACATCTGATTTTCAAACAGTTTGCATGAAAATTCAGAATCGGACAATTCCTACAACGTTACAAACAAAATAAATATCAGATTAACCTTGTCCATGAGTTGGCCTTCTCAAACTTAATTCTGAATTAGTACATCATTTTGATTTTTTTTTCCCTCCGAATCTCTTCCGCTCAGTACAATGCGGTTCATATAATTTGGTTCTTCTGCAGGGCTCATTCGGGACAGGGCCTGGGCTGCGGGTTTGCTGTCCATGGTGCTGGAATAATCAGCGTTGGACGTGTTTTGTCTCCAAAGCTCCAAACATTGGCTATGCCCGAGGCAATACATATCGATTCAATTCCAAACTTGAACATAGTGCCTGGGTCTCTCAAGATTTATTCATGCTGTACACATTCTCGACTCCAAAGAACATCAAGGAATGGTCGCCAATCATAACGCAGTTATGACACTTGTCCCCTCTTGCGCAAGACGGGTTCAAATCAATCTTTGGAAAATACTGCAGATAAGGTGGTCAGTTGATGTTTACACTCGCCTTCTCTTTGGAGTTGAATGATCGTATTGGGCAGATGGAAGTAAGGCAGACATACATCCCTATTATTGCAACAGTACACGTACCCTCAACCAACTGTCAAACAGTTTGAAATAGGATTTCATTGATGTTTTAGGTTCTTGTTATGCACAGATTTAAATCTAGTCCCCTATATTTGGATTCACAACTCTTCAAAAATGCTTGCGGGTCCTTAAATCGGTGTTCCTACGTGGTTCAACCTGCCCAATAGATGGCATTGTAGCCACTCACGGACCAATTCCACTACATACGACCAGGTCTAAGGGTATTGAGCAGATGCATTAGATTAGTGAGTTAACAGAATAAAGGGAACACTGAGTGATTTACTGCTCCCAACTGTTCATTTTCTCATGCCATGGGAGAGTGATCTAAATTACAAGTAGGCAAACTTTCTTACCATATGTTGTAGATAATAGTGTCATTTCATTTATATTATGTGGAACAGCATCGCTATCTTGAGAATGGTTGAGATTGAACTAGCTTCCCAGCGGCAAGCAAAAATCAGAGTGTTCTTTGATCGAAATCTTAACAGTTAAGTTGACCTCCACAATCTTTATTGAAAACCATCTTAATAGTGACAGGAATGTCACATTGGACACCGTTAATCCTTAAGAAATGTACTGAGATGATACATTCCAATACGTTCCAAATGGCCCTCTCTCGTGATATCAGAACATATGCGCCCACTGTTGATACTACAGAATCAATACTGATCGCCAATCCACTTCACATTCATATTTACTCGGGAAAGTAATTCCTTTGCTATTTCCCCAGGTGGAGATAGCCGGACAGTGCGCACACATGCAGACTCGTACAAGTCATCCCCACATTTACAGAAATGCTTGAACACTTGCGATATGTGGTCACAAACATGTTTCCCCAGTGCTCTGTCTAATTCAACAGATAAACATTTCCGTTTTGTTAGAATACCTAGAGATTTTTAATTTAAAAAAAGTATGAATGTTTGGTTAGTCATGCATCCATTTTTTGGTTCAAAGAAAATGCAGTTTCGTATACAACCGGTTTGAAGCCAGATGCGGGATTCCGACAGACTGCTCTGCCTTCGATATTACTTTCAACTACTGTTACACTAATCAGATCCCGCTTCCTCGTCACACCGCACATTCATTCACTTTTTGGAAAGGAGCAAAGTGCCCAGAAAACGGAGAGAAGCTACGCTCAGAGCTCCTGACGCTATCCCCCATTTCTCCTCTCCCTCCCCCTTCTCCTCTCCCTCCCCCTTCTCCTCTCCCTCCCCCCTTCTCCTCTCCCTCCCCCCTTCTCCTCTCCCTCCCCCCTTCTCCTCTCCCTCCCCCCTTCTCCTCTCCCTCCCCCCTTCTCCTCTCCCTCCCCCCTTCTCCTCTCCCTCCACCCTTCTCCTCTCCCTCCCCCCTTCTCCTCTCCCTCCCCCCTTCTCCTCTCCCTCCTCCTCTCCCTCCCCCTTCTCCACTCCCTCCCCCCTTCTTCTCTCCCTCCCCCTTCTCCTCTCCCTCCCCCTTCTCCTCTCCCTCCCCCCTTCTCCTCTCCCTCCCCCCTTCTCCTCTCCTCCCCCTTCTCCTCTCCCTCCCCCTTCTCCCTCTCCCTCCCCCTTCTCCTCTCCCTCCCCCTTCTCCTCTCCCTCCCCCTTCTCCTCTCCCTCCCCCTTCTCCTCTCCCTCCCCCTTCTCCTCTCCCTCCCCCTTCTCCTCTCCTCCCCCTTCTCCTCTTTCCCCTTCTCCTCTTTCCCCTTCTCTCTTTCCCCTTCTCCGCTTTCCCCCTTCTCCGCTTTCCCCCCTTCTCCGCTTTCCCCCCTTCTCCGCTTTCCCCCCTTCTCCGCTTTCCCCCCTTCTCCGCTTTCCCCCCCTTCTCCGCTTCCCCCCCTTCTCCGCTTTCCCCCCTTCTCCGCTTCCCCCCTTCTCCGCTTCCCCCTTCTCCGCTTCCCCCCTTCTCCGCTTCCCCCTTCTCCGCTTCCCCCTTCTCCGCTTCCCCCCTTCTCCGCTTCCCCCCTTCTCCGCTTA